>NC_090923.1:194265441-194889034 GCF_040938575.1 Ambystoma mexicanum
TAACGCCTAGCCTAGAATACTGAATGAAAACCCTTATTGATATATCTTTAGGTCCAGTTCATGCGTTCTGGATGACTACCCTTGTATAACACCCCTCTCTTGGAATCCCCCTGACCCCACTGAGCCAAGAAGTAATTCTGTTTTGCAAGTTTAAAAGGTTTATTTGATAAATTAAAATATATATCACGCTTTTTAATAAATTAATAATTGAATATCACACTTAATCTGATATGGTAAATATTAACAACGGAGAATCTGGCACTAGCACACTTCTTTAATCACTAATGAGTTGACATGAAATGGATAAGGTAGCACACTGGTAAATAGGAACAAAAGTATAATGTGGTAGAGGATGCTTTATGTAAGCTCAGGTGGATGCAATATTCAATGAATGAATGCAGTATAGAAATACTCAATATGATTTCAACAAAACAATGTAATCACTTTTCTCTGGCAATTCCCTCCCCCCCTTGATGCAAGGCAAGGAAATGGAAGGAAACACACAGTTCTCAGAAATGCAATCAAATGTGATTCAGTTCAATCCCAGCAAGCTTAAACAGAAGTTTGAAAACACAGGCAAATGCTTTGATAGGTGCTAGCAATGAATGAGAAATATGCTGGAAATGCTTTTTAATTCCCTTTCAGAGGTTCAGGGTGAGTGGTATCTAGTTAATATTAGTCCAGGCTCACACTAGCAATGATGCAGGGATAGTTAGCAGGTTAAACGAATTTCTGGCCAATGGAAAGCAAACAGCAGCAGTTTTTACATGTGAAGAAATTGCAAATCGCGGTAAAATTCGCGGATGCGCCGAGCGCTATTACAAAGGAACCGCAAGGACTATCTCTACCGTTTTGGGGTCCTAGAAAAGCCTGGGATCTCAGCTTCCAAATGAAAGTTATTGCAAGTCTCTAGCCCAAACGGTTGCGGAGATATGAGTAATTTAGTAAAGGTCGTTTTTGGTTTTGTAAATTTTAAACGCACACTTTTTCAAAATGACAAGTGACAAATTTTTGCAGCTAGAATGACAGGTGACAGCTAGGAGGCAGTTCTACTTAGGCTAAATAGATTGAATTAGATGAATTTAAACTAAGAGATGTGTTCTGAGTTTTGCTAAGTACTCACAAGAGATTTTGAACAGGAAAGCGACTTGGTCACGGACTTCAGTCTGGTCAGGTCTTTCCGGGTTCTGCTCACAGCGCCTGGCCTCTGGAACTGCTCACAGGGGTCTGGTCTCTGCTAGGCACCGGTTCTTTGGGTCTCTCTGCTCTGGATAGATTGAAGTCTCTAGTTTGGCTTTCTGGAGTTTGATGGAGGTAAGTATGGATTTTTCCGGCAGAGCTTTCAGCGGCAGATGAAAAATGAATCTCTCTATGTGTCCTGACTCTCTGCTTTTATCTGTTTCTTGAGAATGGGTGTGTGTGTTGCATCACTAGACTTGCCCCTCTCAATCGTCATTGGTCAGCTTTCATTCGTCCCCTTGATTGGGGGAATGAAATGAAGTGTCATCATGATGAGGTCTGTTTATGATACAGAGAACCCACCCCTGTCAACTTTACACACAATCTATCTCTGACCTAAAAACATATTTGCACAGGTACACATTTGTTTAAAATTACATATACATGGTGTGGCTGAATTTAGCCATGTCTATGTCCAAATCTGCTCATTCTCGGAGCTTGCATTCAAAGAGTGTACATAATTGACTTTTTAACTGCTTTTCCAATTTCCGACATGGACCCAACTTTACATACATGTGTGCAGGGGGTAGGGACATTAACTGATGAAGTTTCAGATTTTTAACATGCACACATTTAGAGTAATATCCACTTTTCCGCTAAAACCCCCCTGAACATACCACCGGTTCCTACCACGTCTTAAACTGTGGGCAGAAAAATCACAAGAATTATGGTATCATTTATAAAATTTTCACATGTCCGCTCTATGAATTATCCCCCTTTTTATAAAACCATATCCTTGCTGCAGGGGTGTGTCTTTTCAGGTCACATGGTACAGAAACCAGTCTTTCCAGTTTCTGCCAAGCCAGCTTGCTTCTCACAGGCAGTGCTCCTCCCAGCTTCTCCAGGAGGAAGCCACTTTTTACGACGTCTGTAATAAAAAACCTTTGCCTGAGTGGAGAGGGCTTTGTTCACTCTCTGGCAGAGCACAGGAAATTCAATTATCAGATAGATGGCATATCCTTAGCCTGGGCAGCAAAAGGAAGGTTGGCCTGGGAACACAGTGGTGACTCAAGTTTCACTGCTGATGGGTAGTTGCTAGGCAAAATCAAGTTCCTTAAGCCAGACCTTCAGCTAACTTTTTGTTGCTTTTAAAATAACTTGTAATTTTACACATGCAGCTAGAATGCTGATTCTAAGCGCAAAACTATGACATTTCAACAGTTACAAAGGCATGTGACACCAAACATAGGTCACTCATTTAATTTAACATTTTCGATTTTGGTGGTTTTAAATCCAGTTGTAGTTAGGCTTAAGCTGCTGACTCCATAGCATTTTTGTTATAAGCATTGTTTTTGGGCTCTTCATTTCCCAGATTTTGTAGGCACACAAAACTCCATTCTGCCAAATGTCTGCTGGTGTTCAGTGAATATTTTGCACATGTTGCAAGGTTTGAAATAGGCATTTTGCTTGCCTTCAGAAAAACACACAGAGTGGTTTTAAAACGCCGGCTTTTGGATAGTGGTGAGTACTGGTACTGCACCCATTTTTGGGATTTAAGAAATGAATTCCCCACAATTCTAGGTTGCATTTGGCAATCAGCATTGCCATTCCCAATGGTTTCAGACTACTGTGCGGGTAGTCCAATGGTGGTTTTAAAGCGCTTTGAAGCTAACCGGCGCTACTGTTTTTCCTTTGGCAACCCATTTCCCTCATGGCAACCCGGCCTTTCATTCTCGCACTGGTGGGTGGCAAGTGAGGCAACCATTTTGGTGGGCGCACAAACTGCGCAGCTTTCCTGGATTTCAGCGCACATGTGGGTTTTCCGCCATCTTGAATTTTCTAAGCCCACAGCACCAAATGTTGTAGCAGGGTAGCTTAAACGTGGGTCAGGACACCCAACAAGTCCCCCCCACGCGACTGCACTTTGAATTTGAGTCGATGGGGAGTCGCGTGCACAAGGGTTTTGACCCATGCACCGGTCTGTCCGCATAATCTTCTTCCTCTTCTGTAGATGACACAGTTCAGCGTTTTCTTCTCCATCCGGTACTGATCGATCGGTTCTCCTCGCCGGTCCTGATGGGAAGATTGGGCGGTACCCCGGGCCCGTTGCGTCTCTGCTCCCGGTCTCCGGATCGTTCTTCTTGGTCATCCTTCATGGTTTCATCTCTCCTAGGATGATAAAGCAAAAGCGGCAATATCTACTCATAGACGTTTTTCCACCACTGTTGAGGTAGTGGGGCAGCATATGCATTTTATCATAACGAAACATTACATTCTTATTTTGAGAAAAAAAAAACAGTATAACTAAGAGACAGTTTCATGCAAATCACAATATTTTAGAGACTAGATGTGGTATGTTTTATGGTTGGAACTGAATTAGTCTGAGACAGTGCCTGCTAGGATTCCAGAGGATTCCTCCAGTTGTTGCAGAGTGTGCCTGGGATGGCAACATTTCAACTGGTTTATGTGGACCCACTTGTCTTCCCCCTCTGCCGAACCGCCTTTGGGGATGCGGATCTTGTAGGCCACAGGGGAGATCTTATCGACGATCTCAAAGGGTCCCTTCCATGTAGGCAAAAATTTGCGCTGCTTGGCCTGGTTCCTTTGGAAGTTGTATAGATAGACCCGGTCTCCCACCTGATATTCCTTCCTGGAAGTTTTCAGGTCATAATGGGTCTTCATGCTATCAGCCGATCTTTCTAGATTCCGCTGAGCATAAGCAAAAGCATGTTGGAGGTGTTTCCTTAAATTCTCTACATACTCATGAGTAGTGGAGGCATTTATCAGTGTCTGCTCTTGGGTCCTGTAGAGCAAATGCTGAGGAAGCACCATCTTGCGCCCAGTCATCAACTCAAATGGTGACATTTTGGTTGCAGATGAAGGGGTAGATCTGATAGCCATTAGGACCAGAGGTAATCGGATATCCCAACTTGGCCCAGAATCTGCCACAAACTTCTTTAATATGCTCACAATTGTCCGGTTATATCTCTCTACTGCCCCAGAAGAAGCTGGTCTATAAGCAATATGCAGCTTTCTCTTGACCCCCAGTATCTCCCACATCTTTGTCATTACTTCACTGGTGAAGTGGCTACCTCTGTCTGACTCAATCCTTTGAGGTAGACCAAAACGGGAAAAGATGTGGTTAATCATCAAGGCAGCTGCAGTTTCTGCCTTGCAATTTGGGGCTGGGAGACATTCCACCCACTTGGTAAACAAGCATGTGACGGTCAACATGTACTTATTCCCCCTAGCCGAGCGAACCACGGGGCCTACAAAGTCGATTTGTAAATCTGACCATGGCAGTGTCATTCCCCGCTTTTGTAAAGGTGCCCGGTGTGTGAGGGATGTCGGCTGAAATTGTGCACACACAAGACAACCCTTCAAATATTGGTTGAGGTCCTGGCCCATGTGTGGCCAGTATGCAACCTCTCTTAAGATTTCCAGTGTTGTGTGAAACCCCCTATGACCGGCGGTGGCCGCATCATGGGCGTGACTTAACATCAGGCTTCGGAATGAGGTAGGAACCACCCACTGATCGTGGCCAGCTTTGGATTTCCTTACCAACAAACCGTCTTGGATCCGGAACATTTTTGGACATTTCATCAACACTCTTAGGTCCTCTTTCCCAATGTAATCGGTATCCGTCAGGGGAAAGTTCTCAGGGTCCTCAAGGTGCTGGTAAAATTTACCAATAATTGGATCCCCCTTCTGAGCGGTAATCAAATCAGCATCAGGGGTCTCCTTACTCCATTGTGCAATTGAAAGGTCGTTGTGAGCATTGGTCTGGGACCTAGTGATAGCAGTGACCTGGATTTCCCCCAACAGGGACTCAATCTCAATTAGATCCCCTTGGATGGCCCCGGTTTTGGCCAGCTGATCAGCTAAGTCATTTCCAGTTTTGTCTGGTCCCTCTACTTTGGAATGACCCTTGATCTTTTTCCAGTAGATGGTCATCCCCTTCGATGTTACCAGATCATCAATGTTTTGGATCAACTTCCCATGTTTCAAGGGTTTGTTGTTAGCACATAACATGCCTCTGGTTTTCCAATTAACCAGGTGCTCCACGAACCCATTCCGTACATAATCCGAATCTGTGATTATGACCAGTTCGTGGAGTTGATGCTGGACAGCAGTGAGGATGGCCTGATGCACAGCCATCAATTCTGCCACCTGACTACTTCGGGGACCAATTTTGTATCCAGCGGAGGGTTCTGGGAACTCATTCACCCATGCATTCCCTACGCCGGCCACCAGTTCTTTCTCCCCGTTGTTGTCAACATGGTAAGAGCATCCATCCACATACACAGTGGGCATTCCCTCACACTTGTCTTCTTCAAAGACTTTGTGGGGGGAATTAAGGTATGCCTCCATGTTGTCCTTTATTTTTAGACTTTCGTCCTCGAGACAGTTTTCTCTGGCACAATCATGCAAGTCAGCCAGACCTTGCGCGAGGGGACTCTTCTTGTTTTGGCCATATCTGACCTCCACAGGAAAGCCTTGCATTGACAGAATCCAGGAAGTAATTCGGGAATTACTCACATTTCCGGCCCGGATTCTGTCACTTTGGAGATATTGCAGAGGCTGGTGTGGAGTCTCCACTATGATGTGTTCCCCTTGGATAAACGGGCGGTAATTCTTCAATGCCCACACCGTTGCCAGGAGTGCCTTCTCACAATCGTTGAATTTTTCCTCCACAGAGGATAAAGTTTTGCTCGCATAGGAGATTACTTTATTGACCTTGTCATGCTTTTGATATAATACTGCCGTCAAGCACGTATTAGAGAACCCCGTCTCCAGGAAGAACTCCTTGTTTCTGACCGGGTAAGCTAGGCAAGGCGCTTGTGAGAGGCTTCTTTTGAGTTGTTTTACTGCCTCGGATTGTTCTGGACCCCATTCCCACTTGACCCCCCCCTTCAGGAGATGAATCAGGGGTCTGGTGATCTCTGCGTAGCCCTCAATGAACTTTCTGCTGTAATTAGTCAGTCCAAGGAGGCTCCTTAGTTCCCGCAGAGTTGTGGGGTCTTTCAGTTTCTGAAGTGCTTCCACTTTCTTTTCCTGGGGACAGAGACCCTGAGGAGTAATCTCATGCCCCAAGAAATTAACACGGGTTCTACACCACTGTGCTTTTTGAAAGGAAAGTTTTGCTCCGGCGGCCCTCAACTGTGTCAGAACATAACGGATCTCCGCTATGTGTTCCTCCACAGATGAACTTTTGATGAGGACATCATCTACATAAGCCAGGTTACCCCTCGTACCCAGGTCGGGCATGGCCTTATGTAGGAAAATATTGAACTCATTACCGGAGTTAAGGTATCCGAAGGGAGTCCGGGTCCATGTGTACTGCTGGCCCCCAAAGGTAAAAGCCAGCTTGTATTGGTCCTCCCTACTGACAGGCACGGTCCAGTATCCATTGGTCAGGTCTATTGCAGTGAATACCTGTGACCCCTGAATCTGGGCCAGCCCTTGGTCAATGTAGGGAAGAGGCCATCGGGAAGTGTGGACCCGTTTGTTGAGCTCCCTGAGGTCAGCGCAGAGTCTCCACTGGCCGTTTGGCTTCAATATTCCCAGCACCGGATTATTGAAGGTGCTGTGGACTGGACGGATTATTCCCCGGGACTCAAGGTTCTTAATTATTTCAGTAAGGGACTCCATTGATGCGAGAGGCAAGCGATATTGCTTCACAAACACTGGAGTCATGCCAGGGTCCGTGGGGATTGTTGTGGTGTGGATGTCGGTGCGACCACAGTCATATGAGTCTACCGCAAAGAGATCTTGGAAATCCAAGAAAACTTGTTTCAACTTTTGCTTTTGTTCCAGAGTCACACAGGCATCAGCTAGGTTGACTCTCTCTTCCACCATCTGCCTGAAGCCTGGAAAGACTTCTGGTTTGGCTATCTCCGCGGCCTCCTCCAGCTGGGTGGAGAAGTCCCTGGTCAGAGTGCTGATTTGGACCGGAGGCTTCAGGTGGGAAAGGCAGCCCTCATGGACCTGGAAAATCACCTCATCCCTCCTGAAGTCACAGGTCACATCTTCCTTACCATAGGGGCAGGAAGTGTACACCAGGAAGTTCCCCCCATGCCGGGTAAAAATCCTGTCTGGTGTTGCGTTGTCATCACTGTCACTGTCAAAACAGTCCTTGGGGATGGGTCCTAACAGTTCATTTACTAAGTCGATGGAAAAATGTCGGTCATCAACCGCCATTCCAATAATGGTGCCTGCGGCTAGAGTAATACTCTTTAAGTCGCTGTTATCCACCTCTATTGGAATGGTGTCATGTTCTATGTTGACTAATGGAGTTGGGTTTACCCCCAACCCTTGCTGTTGGAGAGAAGCGTTTAGATGTATGTAAGCATCAGGGTTTTTCAACTCTTGTCCCCTTTTAACTTTCACTTCCAGGGAGAATTGTCGGGTCCTTTCTGGGATGGTGACTTCCTCTTTAACCTGAATTTCAACTGCATAAGGTAGCAATTGAGCTGACCTAAATGCTTTTTCTGGATCATCAAAGCCCATGGGATTATCCCCTAATCGGGACCAAGCTTTGAAGTTTATTAGGTCCAAACTAATGGCAAAGCGATTGAGAATGTCACTGCCTAAGTAAAAGGCGGCAGGGACGTCTCGCACGACCCAACAATTGTGGACTATGCTCTTGTTGCCAATGGAGATTTTGAGCATACACCTGCTTGGCAGGAGATGTTTGGAATTAGGTGCTTCCAGGTCCATTTCCCATTTGTCTATCAGTTTGAAGGTGGGAATGGCTGGATCTTTTGGGAGTTGGCGGAACATGGCTTCGCTGATGAAGCTCTTACCGTTGTTTACACACACTCGAGCGAGAACAGAGTCCTTCCCATCATTTAACTGAACAGGGATGAACAACTGCTCTTCAATTTGCTGAATATCAGCCAGGCTTTGAGCTGATTTCACATCTTTCTGGACTATAGGAGTGGGAGTTTCAGATTGTGGATTGGTATAGAATTTCAGAGTGTTTCCTTCCAGCGTGGAGTACCACTTTAGACTGGAAGGAAGGTTGATTTTCAGAAATAGAGAGGACCCCCCATCACCAGTCTGTTGTCCTACTGCTATTACTGTCACGTCTGGAATTTGGCTATTCTGGAAGTGAAATTCTACTTGGTCAGATTTTTGTTCAACCATGTGGCAGGTGCCGTTTAAACTAACATGGTTGACACTCTGTTTTAATTTTATTGGTCGGCTAGTCTGGGTCCAGAGGACCTTGTTTACGCAATCTATTAGGGGTGACAACCTTCTCAGGAGGTCATTCCCTAGTAAACAAGGGGTGCCCTCTGGGGTCACAACTATGACTGGGTGTTTCAACTTGTGTCGCCCAATTTTAATGTCCAAGTCTGCAGTCCCCTCAACGGGAATTTCCTTCCCGTCAAAGTTCTGTAGTTGTCCCGGAAGAGAGGTGAGAGGAATTTGGTAATTCTCTCCCCTTCCTGCATTCAGTTCGTCAAAGGCCCTTCTGGACAGAAGGGTAGCTTGAGATCCAGTGTCCACCAGTGCCGAGATTGTACCCTGCCCCTGTACTTGTACCGGTGCATAATATCTTCCCTCCTTCTCCTCAAGGGGGCACAGATAATGTACATTTTTGGACAACTGGTGGGCTAACTTTCTGGTTTTGGACATCGCTAGCGAAGAGATTTGGGCAGAATTCTGTGGAGAGTCTTGGGAATCTGAAAGAAAAAGTTTGCAACTGGAGATCAGAGCCATTGTGGGTTCCCCTGGCTCCGTTTCTGGGCCGCCCCCCCCTTTTTGGAGGCAGTCGCCAGGATGGGTTTGAACCAGGGGATTTTCTTGCTGTTGGTTCTGGGATGAGATGGTGGGCGGCGGTAGCTCAGTCTCCACATCTCCCCAGTCTGTATTTGCATCCCTAGGGACCCATTTTTCTTTGGGAGGAGTTCCCCCCTCTCTGAAGGAGAAGATCCTTTTCCCAGGATCCTCTGAGGATCCCTCTCCCTCAAATTGGAAGATCTGTACCTCCTCCTCAAACTGAGTCTGTTTGGGTCTTTTGTTCCTCCTACCCCCCCTCTGCTCCTTAGGAGGCAGACTTTCAGGGGCAAGAGATTTTGTTTCCGGTTCCTGGGTTTCCAGGGGCTGTTTACAAGTGAGGAAGGAAGCTTCCTCCAAGGCTTTACACCCCCCTTCCCCTTGTGCCTCCCCCCTGGGAACCGGTGAGTTATCGGGGTGCTGCCCCCATCATTGTTCTGGAGCACCAGGCCCAGAGTTGGGTGCGTTCTGCGCCGGCATGCTGATCTGAGGGTTCTGCTGCGCCCTCAGTAGATGACCCATATCCCGCGCCATGTTTTGAACCTGGCGCTCTAACTGGGAAACCCGCTCAGGCTGATACGGGGCCCTGTTTTCTCCCCTGGGCTGATCCCGGGAAGGGTAGCTGTCCCTCCTCTGGTAGTACCCCTGGTTGGGAAGATTTTGGTACCCCTCCACCCTTGGCCTCCCCTCTCCCGGATTCAGTGGTCTGGGCTCAGGGAATTGAGGAAAGAAGGATGGATGATTTTGGGGTTGGAAGTCGGGTGGATATCTGGGGAAAAAGTTCTGCCCAGGGTTTGGTAAATTTCTGCCCTCCTGTGGGAAGTTTGGAGGGAAGTTCCCTGGGTTAGGTGCTTGGCTGGATCCCCCCCCTTGGGCTGGAGGAGTCCACACATAACCCAGGATGGGTCTGTTACCTTTGTAGCGAGGACTTACATAGTCAGGAGAGCGAGGGACCCCATTTGTGGGGCTGCCTCCCTGGCTCCCTGTCTGTGACTGGCCCGAGGACCTTCTGGGCCTAGCATTATTAGGTGCAGGTAGGTTTTTAGGCCCCCCCATCTCCAGATCCAAAACGGGGGTGACCTTTACCTCTGCCACCTTGACAGCAGCAGGGGTGCTGTTGGCTTTGGGGTTTTTCTGGGCATTGCTTTTATTTTCTATGGGCTTCTGCACCTCATAGATCCGGGTAGCCTGTTCAATGACCCAGTCTAAAGATCTTTTCTCATGAAAATCTCTCACGAGCTGGGTCATTATATATTTGGGCAAGGCATGGAAAAATGTATTGACAAACTCTCTACTATCTGTGCGCACCCTTCTGGTGGTTTGCGCAAACGCACGCTTTAACTCCTGCACAAATTCTCGTGGGGCCTGATCCTCCCCACATTGCAAATTGTAGGCCGCCTTGCGAGCCTCTTGAGGATTTCTGTGAACAGAAAAATGTTTCAGGATGGCCGCCTTATATGTGGACCATCTTAAATGATTTTGGTCCTCCAGCCCCGCAAAGAAACTGGAGTATTCCGGGGAGAATGTCCACTTTACATATTGAATACAGCTTTGGCTGTCCTTCAAATGGAAAGTCTCCATCATTTGTTCAAACAACTCTAAGTGCTCCCAAACAGAATACTTAGCGTTCTTATGGTAAGGCGTGATGACGCTCCTGATCGCCTTAATCTGCTTGAAGGGGTCCTTAAGCAAGGCCCTTTTTGCCTTACTGGCCTTTTTGGTTCGGGTAACCCTTGTCCATTCTTCCTCGGACTCAGAGGCACTGCTCCCAGAGGTTCCCGTCTGTTCTTCCAGGTTTTCCCGGATTCTGCGAGCCTGGGAATGGCTGGCAGAATGTGGGGACCTGGTCTCCTGTGTCCTGCGCAGTTCAGAGGAGTCTTCAGATTCCTCCTTGCTGCCAGGATTTGATGGGTACCCCCTCCACTGACCTAACTGGGCAGAGGTTTTCAGGATGCCCTTAATGGGCCTACTCTCCTGGGGTTCCCCACTGAACTGTATTGTACTTGGGTGCCCATACCCGGATGCCCACCCCTCCATTCCTGGATGGTACTGGCCTATGAGCCCCATGCTTCTGGCTGGATAGTAATCTGCCATCCCTGTGGCCCTGTGCTCATGTGCGCCAGGGGACATGGGGGTGGCAGAGTCCAGGGACTGGGGAAAATGAAGGCCCCTGGTGTTAGGGCTCCTGCGGTTATGGTCAGGAATCTCTCTTTCCCAGCGGACCTCATCTCTATCCGCCCCTGCTCCCTGTTGCAATGCAAGAGCCTGCATTTGTGCTTTCAGTTCCTCTGTTAAGGCCTTACTCGACTCTATCAGTTTCTCCTGCATCGCTACCTGTTGCTGGAGCCTATCATTGTGTTGACAGAGGGCCTCATTCTCCCTCTGTGCTTCCTGGTTGGTCCTGGAGAACTGGGCCAGTCTTTGCTCTAGGAGGTTTACCTCCTGGGCAATGTCCCTATTGGCCTGCTCCTTTCTTGCTAGAGCATCTTCCACCCTTCTGGTGTGCTCTACCAAGTTCTGGTTTTCTTTTTGGAGATCACCCAGCCCCTGGTGGGCCAGGTGATTTTCTTCCATTTTTCTTTTTAAATGGCAGACTTCCTGGCCTAAGGCGTCTCTTTCCTGACTAAGAGCCTGCATTTGTGCCGCCAGGTCGTCCCTTTGCCTTTGGAAGGCACCAGCTTTCTGGCGCTCCTGATCAAACTCTGCCTGGGTATCCAGGTCTTTCAGAATCAGTTTATTGCTCTCCTCCTTCACTCTATCTAGGTGGCCTTGCAGGGTGACTACCTGCTCAGCACATGCCCTATTGAAGTCTAGCTGTTGCTCCAGCTTTTTCTGGCTTTGCAGTAGGGAGTCCAAACCTTCTTGGTGTTCCTTCTGCAAGGCCAGAAATCTGGTATCCTGTTCTGACTTTTCCTTTTGCAGCACATCCATATCCTCCTTTATTTTAGTGATGTACTGTCTGGTCTCATTTTCTGACTCCTGGCTTCTGTGCAGCCTTTGCTCAGAAGAGTCCAGATCAGATTGGGCCTTCTCTAACGCCATCTGTTGCCTTTTTGCCAGATCATGGCCTTCAGCACATTTATTCTGTATGGCTCCCATGTATAAATATAAATATGCCGCTATCCTAACAATCTTGTCGTGCTCATCTTTGGCCTTAGGAGCCATATATAGTTCACTCAGGGCCACGTGTAATGGACCCTGATCTCTATATATATCTGACCCTGTTTCCGTGACCTGTTGCATGATGGCCTGCAACCAGACTGTTTGGTCCTGGTGAGTCCACTCACCTCTCACAAATAACTTATGTAAGAAGTGCTCTCTGGCTATTTTCATATCTACCAAGGTCGTCATTCTAGAGATTGGTCTCTGTCCTGACTTACAGAAGTTAGTATTTTAGTTTTGCAGAACAGAACTTTTCTTGGAGTGTCCCTTTTGAGGAATGCTTCACAGCGTAATGCAGCGTGGTGATCCGACTGGATGTATGTATCCCGTCAGTTAGCACACCGTATTAAGCTGCACAAGTGGTATTCTAACCCAGAATCCCGGATACGAGCCCCCACTTTGTAAGAGGATTCAATTCAGCACTACAGCCAAGTTAACGCCTAGCCTAGAATACTGAATGAAAACCCTTATTGATATATCTTTAGGTCCAGTTCATGCGTTCTGGATGACTACCCTTGTATAACACCCCTCTCTTGGAATCCCCCTGACCCCACTGAGCCAAGAAGTAATTCTGTTTTGCAAGTTTAAAAGGTTTATTTGATAAATTAAAATATATATCACGCTTTTTAATAAATTAATAATTGAATATCACACTTAATCTGATATGGTAAATATTAACAACGGAGAATCTGGCACTAGCACACTTCTTTAATCACTAATGAGTTGACATGAAATGGATAAGGTAGCACACTGGTAAATAGGAACAAAAGTATAATGTGGTAGAGGATGCTTTATGTAAGCTCAGGTGGATGCAATATTCAATTAATGAATGCAGTATAGAAATACTCAATATGATTTCAACAAAACAATGTAATCACTTTTCTCTGGCAATTCCCTCCCCCCCTTGATGCAAGGCAAGGAAATGGAAGGAAACACACAGTTCTCAGAAATGCAATCAAATGTGATTCAGTTCAATCCCAGCAAGCTTAAACAGAAGTTTGAAAACACAGGCAAATGCTTTGATAGGTGCTAGCAATGAATGAGAAATATGCTGGAAATGCTTTTTAATTCCCTTTCAGAGGTTCAGGGTGAGTGGTATCTAGTTAATATTAGTCCAGGCTCACACTAGCAATGATGCAGGGATAGTTAGCAGGTTAAACGAATTTCTGGCCAATGGAAAGCAAACAGCAGCAGTTTTTACATGTGAAGAAATTGCAAATCGCGGTAAAATTCGCGGATGCGCCGAGCGCTATTACAAAGGAACCGCAAAGACTATCTCTACCGTTTTGGGGTCCTAGAAAGGCCTGGGATCTCAGCTTCCAAATGAAAGTTATTGCAAGTCTCTAGCCCAAACGGTTGCGGAGATATGAGTAATTTAGTAAAGGTCGTTTTTGGTTTTGTAAATTTTAAACGCACACTTTTTCAAAATGACAAGTGACAAATTTTTGCAGCTAGAATGACAGGTGACAGCTAGGAGGCAGTTCTACTTAGGCTAAATAGATTGAATTAGATGAATTTAAACTAAGAGATGTGTTCTGAGTTTTGCTAAGTACTCACAAGAGATTTTGAACAGGAAAGCGACTTGGTCACGGACTTCAGTCTGGTCAGGTCTTTCCGGGTTCTGCTCACAGCGCCTGGCCTCTGGAACTGCTCACAGGGGTCTGGTCTCTGCTAGGCACCGGTTCTTTGGGTCTCTCTGCTCTGGATAGATTGAAGTCTCTAGTTTGGCTTTCTGGAGTTTGATGGAGGTAAGTATGGATTTTTCCGGCAGAGCTTTCAGCGGCAGATGAAAAATGAATCTCTCTATGTGTCCTGACTCTCTGCTTTTATCTGTTTCTTGAGAATGGGTGTGTGTGTTGCATCACTAGACTTGCCCCTCTCAATCGTCATTGGTCAGCTTTCATTCGTCCCCTTGATTGGGGGAATGAAATGAAGTGTCATCATGATGAGGTCTGTTTATGATACAGAGAACCCACCCCTGTCAACTTTACACACAATCTATCTCTGACCTAAAAACATATTTGCACAGGTACACATTTGTTTAAAATTACATATACATGGTGTGGCTGAATTTAGCCATGTCTATGTCCAAATCTGCTCATTCTCGGAGCTTGCATTCAAAGAGTGTACATAATTGACTTTTTAACTGCTTTTCCAATTTCCGACATGGACCCAACTTTACATACATGTGTGCAGGGGGTAGGGACATTAACTGATGAAGTTTCAGATTTTTAACATGCACACATTTAGAGTAATATCCACTTTTCCGCTAAAACCCCCCTGAACATACCACCGGTTCCTACCACGTCTTAAACTGTGGGCAGAAAAATCACAAGAATTATGGTATCATTTATAAAATTTTCACATGTCCGCTCTATGAATTATCCCCCTTTTTATAAAACCATATCCTTGCTGCAGGGGTGTGTCTTTTCAGGTCACATGGTACAGAAACCAGTCTTTCCAGTTTCTGCCAAGCCAGCTTGCTTCTCACAGGCAGTGCTCCTCCCAGCTTCTCCAGGAGGAAGCCACTTTTTACGACGTCTGTAATAAAAAACCTTTGCCTGAGTGGAGAGGGCTTTGTTCACTCTCTGGCAGAGCACAGGAAATTCAATTATCAGATAGATGGCATATCCTTAGCCTGGGCAGCAAAAGGAAGGTTGGCCTGGGAACACAGTGGTGACTCAAGTTTCACTGCTGATGGGTAGTTGCTAGGCAAAATCAAGTTCCTTAAGCCAGACCTTCAGCTAACTTTTTGTTGCTTTTAAAATAACTTGTAATTTTACACATGCAGCTAGAATGCTGATTCTAAGCGCAAAACTATGACATTTCAACAGTTACAAAGGCATGTGACACCAAACATAGGTCACTCATTTAATTTAACATTTTCGATTTTGGTGGTTTTAAATCCAGTTGTAGTTAGGCTTAAGCTGCTGACTCCATAGCATTTTTGTTATAAGCATTGTTTTTGGGCTCTTCATTTCCCAGATTTTGTAGGCACACAAAACTCCATTCTGCCAAATGTCTGCTGGTGTTCAGTGAATATTTTGCACATGTTGCAAGGTTTGAAATAGGCATTTTGCTTGCCTTCAGAAAAACACACAGAGTGGTTTTAAAACGCCGGCTTTTGGATAGTGGTGAGTACTGGTACTGCACCCATTTTTGGGATTTAAGAAATGAATTCCCCACAATTCTAGGTTGCATTTGGCAATCAGCATTGCCATTCCCAATGGTTTCAGACTACTGTGCGGGTAGTCCAATGGTGGTTTTAAAGCGCTTTGAAGCTAACCGGCGCTACTGTTTTTCCTTTGGCAACCCATTTCCCTCATGGCAACCCGGCCTTTCATTCTCGCACTGGTGGGTGGCAAGTGAGGCAACCATTTTGGTGGGCGCACAAACTGCGCAGCTTTCCTGGATTTCAGCGCACATGTGGGTTTTCCGCCATCTTGAATTTTCTAAGCCCACAGCACCAAATGTTGTAGCAGGGTAGCTTAAACGTGGGTCAGGACACCCAACAAGTCCCCCCCACGCGACTGCACTTTGAATTTGAGTCGATGGGGAGTCGCGTGCACAAGGGTTTTGACCCATGCACCGGTCTGTCCGCATAATCTTCTTCCTCTTCTGTAGATGACACAGTTCAGCGTTTTCTTCTCCATCCGGTACTGATCGATCGGTTCTCCTCGCCGGTCCTGATGGGAAGATTGGGCGGTACCCCGGGCCCGTTGCGTCTCTGCTCCCGGTCTCCGGATCGTTCTTCTTGGTCATCCTTCATGGTTTCATCTCTCCTAGGATGATAAAGCAAAAGCGGCAATATCTACTCATAGACGTTTTTCCACCACTGTTGAGGTAGTGGGGCAGCATATGCATTTTATCATAACGAAACATTACATTCTTATTTTGAGAAAAAAAAAACAGTATAACTAAGAGACAGTTTCATGCAAATCACAATATTTTAGAGACTAGATGTGGTATGTTTTATGGTTGGAACTGAATTAGTCTGAGACAGTGCCTGCTAGGATTCCAGAGGATTCCTCCAGTTGTTGCAGAGTGTGCCTGGGATGGCAACATTTCAACTGGTTTATGTGGACCCACTTGTCTTCCCCCTCTGCCGAACCGCCTTTGGGGATGCGGATCTTGTAGGCCACAGGGGAGATCTTATCGACGATCTCAAAGGGTCCCTTCCATGTAGGCAAAAATTTGCGCTGCTTGGCCTGGTTCCTTTGGAAGTTGTATAGATAGACCCGGTCTCCCACCTGATATTCCTTCCTGGAAGTTTTCAGGTCATAATGGGTCTTCATGCTATCAGCCGATCTTTCTAGATTCCGCTGAGCATAAGCAAAAGCATGTTGGAGGTGTTTCCTTAAATTCTCTACATACTCATGAGTAGTGGAGGCATTTATCAGTGTCTGCTCTTGGGTCCTGTAGAGCAAATGCTGAGGAAGCACCATCTTGCGCCCAGTCATCAACTCAAATGGTGACATTTTGGTTGCAGATGAAGGGGTAGATCTGATAGCCATTAGGACCAGAGGTAATCGGATATCCCAACTTGGCCCAGAATCTGCCACAAACTTCTTTAATATGCTCACAATTGTCCGGTTATATCTCTCTACTGCCCCAGAAGAAGCTGGTCTATAAGCAATATGCAGCTTTCTCTTGACCCCCAGTATCTCCCACATCTTTGTCATTACTTCACTGGTGAAGTGGCTACCTCTGTCTGACTCAATCCTTTGAGGTAGACCAAAACGGGAAAAGATGTGGTTAATCATCAAGGCAGCTGCAGTTTCTGCCTTGCAATTTGGGGCTGGGAGACATTCCACCCACTTGGTAAACAAGCATGTGACGGTCAACATGTACTTATTCCCCCTAGCCGAGCGAACCACGGGGCCTACAAAGTCGATTTGTAAATCTGACCATGGCAGTGTCATTCCCCGCTTTTGTAAAGGTGCCCGGTGTGTGAGGGATGTCGGCTGAAATTGTGCACACACAAGACAACCCTTCAAATATTGGTTGAGGTCCTGGCCCATGTGTGGCCAGTATGCAACCTCTCTTAAGATTTCCAGTGTTGTGTGAAACCCCCTATGACCGGCGGTGGCCGCATCATGGGCGTGACTTAACATCAGGCTTCGGAATGAGGTAGGAACCACCCACTGATCGTGGCCAGCTTTGGATTTCCTTACCAACAAACCGTCTTGGATCCGGAACATTTTTGGACATTTCATCAACACTCTTAGGTCCTCTTTCCCAATGTAATCGGTATCCGTCAGGGGAAAGTTCTCAGGGTCCTCAAGGTGCTGGTAAAATTTACCAATAATTGGATCCCCCTTCTGAGCGGTAATCAAATCAGCATCAGGGGTCTCCTTACTCCATTGTGCAATTGAAAGGTCGTTGTGAGCATTGGTCTGGGACCTAGTGATAGCAGTGACCTGGATTTCCCCCAACAGGGACTCAATCTCAATTAGATCCCCTTGGATGGCCCCGGTTTTGGCCAGCTGATCAGCTAAGTCATTTCCAGTTTTGTCTGGTCCCTCTACTTTGGAATGACCCTTGATCTTTTTCCAGTAGATGGTCATCCCCTTCGATGTTACCAGATCATCAATGTTTTGGATCAACTTCCCATGTTTCAAGGGTTTGTTGTTAGCACATAACATGCCTCTGGTTTTCCAATTAACCAGGTGCTCCACGAACCCATTCCGTACATAATCCGAATCTGTGATTATGACCAGTTCGTGGAGTTGATGCTGGACAGCAGTGAGGATGGCCTGATGCACAGCCATCAATTCTGCCACCTGACTACTTCGGGGACCAATTTTGTATCCAGCGGAGGGTTCTGGGAACTCATTCACCCATGCATTCCCTACGCCGGCCACCAGTTCTTTCTCCCCGTTGTTGTCAACATGGTAAGAGCATCCATCCACATACACAGTGGGCATTCCCTCACACTTGTCTTCTTCAAAGACTTTGTGGGGGGAATTAAGGTATGCCTCCATGTTGTCCTTTATTTTTAGACTTTCGTCCTCGAGACAGTTTTCTCTGGCACAATCATGCAAGTCAGCCAGACCTTGCGCGAGGGGACTCTTCTTGTTTTGGCCATATCTGACCTCCACAGGAAAGCCTTGCATTGACAGAATCCAGGAAGTAATTCGGGAATTACTCACATTTCCGGCCCGGATTCTGTCACTTTGGAGATATTGCAGAGGCTGGTGTGGAGTCTCCACTATGATGTGTTCCCCTTGGATAAACGGGCGGTAATTCTTCAATGCCCACACCGTTGCCAGGAGTGCCTTCTCACAATCGTTGAATTTTTCCTCCACAGAGGATAAAGTTTTGCTCGCATAGGAGATTACTTTATTGACCTTGTCATGCTTTTGATATAATACTGCCGTCAAGCACGTATTAGAGAACCCCGTCTCCAGGAAGAACTCCTTGTTTCTGACCGGGTAAGCTAGGCAAGGCGCTTGTGAGAGGCTTCTTTTGAGTTGTTTTACTGCCTCGGATTGTTCTGGACCCCATTCCCACTTGACCCCCCCCTTCAGGAGATGAATCAGGGGTCTGGTGATCTCTGCGTAGCCCTCAATGAACTTTCTGCTGTAATTAGTCAGTCCAAGGAGGCTCCTTAGTTCCCGCAGAGTTGTGGGGTCTTTCAGTTTCTGAAGTGCTTCCACTTTCTTTTCCTGGGGACAGAGACCCTGAGGAGTAATCTCATGCCCCAAGAAATTAACACGGGTTCTACACCACTGTGCTTTTTGAAAGGAAAGTTTTGCTCCGGCGGCCCTCAACTGTGTCAGAACATAACGGATCTCCGCTATGTGTTCCTCCACAGATGAACTTTTGATGAGGACATCATCTACATAAGCCAGGTTACCCCTCGTACCCAGGTCGGGCATGGCCTTATGTAGGAAAATATTGAACTCATTACCGGAGTTAAGGTATCCGAAGGGAGTCCGGGTCCATGTGTACTGCTGGCCCCCAAAGGTAAAAGCCAGCTTGTATTGGTCCTCCCTACTGACAGGCACGGTCCAGTATCCATTGGTCAGGTCTATTGCAGTGAATACCTGTGACCCCTGAATCTGGGCCAGCCCTTGGTCAATGTAGGGAAGAGGCCATCGGGAAGTGTGGACCCGTTTGTTGAGCTCCCTGAGGTCAGCGCAGAGTCTCCACTGGCCGTTTGGCTTCAATATTCCCAGCACCGGATTATTGAAGGTGCTGTGGACTGGACGGATTATTCCCCGGGACTCAAGGTTCTTAATTATTTCAGTAAGGGACTCCATTGATGCGAGAGGCAAGCGATATTGCTTCACAAACACTGGAGTCATGCCAGGGTCCGTGGGGATTGTTGTGGTGTGGATGTCGGTGCGACCACAGTCATATGAGTCTACCGCAAAGAGATCTTGGAAATCCAAGAAAACTTGTTTCAACTTTTGCTTTTGTTCCAGAGTCACACAGGCATCAGCTAGGTTGACTCTCTCTTCCACCATCTGCCTGAAGCCTGGAAAGACTTCTGGTTTGGCTATCTCCGCGGCCTCCTCCAGCTGGGTGGAGAAGTCCCTGGTCAGAGTGCTGATTTGGACCGGAGGCTTCAGGTGGGAAAGGCAGCCCTCATGGACCTGGAAAATCACCTCATCCCTCCTGAAGTCACAGGTCACATCTTCCTTACCATAGGGGCAGGAAGTGTACACCAGGAAGTTCCCCCCATGCCGGGTAAAAATCCTGTCTGGTGTTGCGTTGTCATCACTGTCACTGTCAAAACAGTCCTTGGGGATGGGTCCTAACAGTTCATTTACTAAGTCGATGGAAAAATGTCGGTCATCAACCGCCATTCCAATAATGGTGCCTGCGGCTAGAGTAATACTCTTTAAGTCGCTGTTATCCACCTCTATTGGAATGGTGTCATGTTCTATGTTGACTAATGGAGTTGGGTTTACCCCCAACCCTTGCTGTTGGAGAGAAGCGTTTAGATGTATGTAAGCATCAGGGTTTTTCAACTCTTGTCCCCTTTTAACTTTCACTTCCAGGGAGAATTGTCGGGTCCTTTCTGGGATGGTGACTTCCTCTTTAACCTGAATTTCAACTGCATAAGGTAGCAATTGAGCTGACCTAAATGCTTTTTCTGGATCATCAAAGCCCATGGGATTATCCCCTAATCGGGACCAAGCTTTGAAGTTTATTAGGTCCAAACTAATGGCAAAGCGATTGAGAATGTCACTGCCTAAGTAAAAGGCGGCAGGGACGTCTCGCACGACCCAACAATTGTGGACTATGCTCTTGTTGCCAATGGAGATTTTGAGCATACACCTGCTTGGCAGGAGATGTTTGGAATTAGGTGCTTCCAGGTCCATTTCCCATTTGTCTATCAGTTTGAAGGTGGGAATGGCTGGATCTTTTGGGAGTTGGCGGAACATGGCTTCGCTGATGAAGCTCTTACCGTTGTTTACACACACTCGAGCGAGAACAGAGTCCTTCCCATCATTTAACTGAACAGGGATGAACAACTGCTCTTCAATTTGCTGAATATCAGCCAGGCTTTGAGCTGATTTCACATCTTTCTGGACTATAGGAGTGGGAGTTTCAGATTGTGGATTGGTATAGAATTTCAGAGTGTTTCCTTCCAGCGTGGAGTACCACTTTAGACTGGAAGGAAGGTTGATTTTCAGAAATAGAGAGGACCCCCCATCACCAGTCTGTTGTCCTACTGCTATTACTGTCACGTCTGGAATTTGGCTATTCTGGAAGTGAAATTCTACTTGGTCAGATTTTTGTTCAACCATGTGGCAGGTGCCGTTTAAACTAACATGGTTGACACTCTGTTTTAATTTTATTGGTCGGCTAGTCTGGGTCCAGAGGACCTTGTTTACGCAATCTATTAGGGGTGACAACCTTCTCAGGAGGTCATTCCCTAGTAAACAAGGGGTGCCCTCTGGGGTCACAACTATGACTGGGTGTTTCAACTTGTGTCGCCCAATTTTAATGTCCAAGTCTGCAGTCCCCTCAACGGGAATTTCCTTCCCGTCAAAGTTCTGTAGTTGTCCCGGAAGAGAGGTGAGAGGAATTTGGTAATTCTCTCCCCTTCCTGCATTCAGTTCGTCAAAGGCCCTTCTGGACAGAAGGGTAGCTTGAGATCCAGTGTCCACCAGTGCCGAGATTGTACCCTGCCCCTGTACTTGTACCGGTGCATAATATCTTCCCTCCTTCTCCTCAAGGGGGCACAGATAATGTACATTTTTGGACAACTGGTGGGCTAACTTTCTGGTTTTGGACATCGCTAGCGAAGAGATTTGGGCAGAATTCTGTGGAGAGTCTTGGGAATCTGAAAGAAAAAGTTTGCAACTGGAGATCAGAGCCATTGTGGGTTCCCCTGGCTCCGTTTCTGGGCCGCCCCCCCCTTTTTGGAGGCAGTCGCCAGGATGGGTTTGAACCAGGGGATTTTCTTGCTGTTGGTTCTGGGATGAGATGGTGGGCGGCGGTAGCTCAGTCTCCACATCTCCCCAGTCTGTATTTGCATCCCTAGGGACCCATTTTTCTTTGGGAGGAGTTCCCCCCTCTCTGAAGGAGAAGATCCTTTTCCCAGGATCCTCTGAGGATCCCTCTCCCTCAAATTGGAAGATCTGTACCTCCTCCTCAAACTGAGTCTGTTTGGGTCTTTTGTTCCTCCTACCCCCCCTCTGCTCCTTAGGAGGCAGACTTTCAGGGGCAAGAGATTTTGTTTCCGGTTCCTGGGTTTCCAGGGGCTGTTTACAAGTGAGGAAGGAAGCTTCCTCCAAGGCTTTACACCCCCCTTCCCCTTGTGCCTCCCCCCTGGGAACCGGTGAGTTATCGGGGTGCTGCCCCCGTCATTGTTCTGGAGCACCAGGCCCAGAGTTGGGTGCGTTCTGCGCCGGCATGCTGATCTGAGGGTTCTGCTGCGCCCTCAGTAGATGACCCATATCCCGCGCCATGTTTTGAACCTGGCGCTCTAACTGGGAAACCCGCTCAGGCTGATACGGGGCCCTGTTTTCTCCCCTGGGCTGATCCCGGGAAGGGTAGCTGTCCCTCCTCTGGTAGTACCCCTGGTTGGGAAGATTTTGGTACCCCTCCACCCTTGGCCTCCCCTCTCCCGGATTCAGTGGTCTGGGCTCAGGGAATTGAGGAAAGAAGGATGGATGATTTTGGGGTTGGAAGTCGGGTGGATATCTGGGGAAAAAGTTCTGCCCAGGGTTTGGTAAATTTCTGCCCTCCTGTGGGAAGTTTGGAGGGAAGTTCCCTGGGTTAGGTGCTTGGCTGGATCCCCCCCCTTGGGCTGGAGGAGTCCACACATAACCCAGGATGGGTCTGTTACCTTTGTAGCGAGGACTTACATAGTCAGGAGAGCGAGGGACCCCATTTGTGGGGCTGCCTCCCTGGCTCCCTGTCTGTGACTGGCCCGAGGACCTTCTGGGCCTAGCATTATTAGGTGCAGGTAGGTTTTTAGGCCCCCCCATCTCCAGATCCAAAACGGGGGTGACCTTTACCTCTGCCACCTTGACAGCAGCAGGGGTGCTGTTGGCTTTGGGGTTTTTCTGGGCATTGCTTTTATTTTCTATGGGCTTCTGCACCTCATAGATCCGGGTAGCCTGTTCAATGACCCAGTCTAAAGATCTTTTCTCATGAAAATCTCTCACGAGCTGGGTCATTATATATTTGGGCAAGGCATGGAAAAATGTATTGACAAACTCTCTACTATCTGTGCGCACCCTTCTGGTGGTTTGCGCAAACGCACGCTTTAACTCCTGCACAAATTCTCGTGGGGCCTGATCCTCCCCACATTGCAAATTGTAGGCCGCCTTGCGAGCCTCTTGAGGATTTCTGTGAACAGAAAAATGTTTCAGGATGGCCGCCTTATATGTGGACCATCTTAAATGATTTTGGTCCTCCAGCCCCGCAAAGAAACTGGAGTATTCCGGGGAGAATGTCCACTTTACATATTGAATACAGCTTTGGCTGTCCTTCAAATGGAAAGTCTCCATCATTTGTTCAAACAACTCTAAGTGCTCCCAAACAGAATACTTAGCGTTCTTATGGTAAGGCGTGATGACGCTCCTGATCGCCTTAATCTGCTTGAAGGGGTCCTTAAGCAAGGCCCTTTTTGCCTTACTGGCCTTTTTGGTTCGGGTAACCCTTGTCCATTCTTCCTCGGACTCAGAGGCACTGCTCCCAGAGGTTCCCGTCTGTTCTTCCAGGTTTTCCCGGATTCTGCGAGCCTGGGAATGGCTGGCAGAATGTGGGGACCTGGTCTCCTGTGTCCTGCGCAGTTCAGAGGAGTCTTCAGATTCCTCCTTGCTGCCAGGATTTGATGGGTACCCCCTCCACTGACCTAACTGGGCAGAGGTTTTCAGGATGCCCTTAATGGGCCTACTCTCCTGGGGTTCCCCACTGAACTGTATTGTACTTGGGTGCCCATACCCGGATGCCCACCCCTCCATTCCTGGATGGTACTGGCCTATGAGCCCCATGCTTCTGGCTGGATAGTAATCTGCCATCCCTGTGGCCCTGTGCTCATGTGCGCCAGGGGACATGGGGGTGGCAGAGTCCAGGGACTGGGGAAAATGAAGGCCCCTGGTGTTAGGGCTCCTGCGGTTATGGTCAGGAATCTCTCTTTCCCAGCGGACCTCATCTCTATCCGCCCCTGCTCCCTGTTGCAATGCAAGAGCCTGCATTTGTGCTTTCAGTTCCTCTGTTAAGGCCTTACTCGACTCTATCAGTTTCTCCTGCATCGCTACCTGTTGCTGGAGCCTATCATTGTGTTGACAGAGGGCCTCATTCTCCCTCTGTGCTTCCTGGTTGGTCCTGGAGAACTGGGCCAGTCTTTGCTGCAGGAGGTTTACCTCCTGGGCAATGTCCCTATTGGCCTGCTCCTTTCTTGCTAGAGCATCTTCCACCCTTCTGGTGTGCTCTACCAAGTTCTGGTTTTCTTTTTGGAGATCACCCAGCCCCTGGTGGGCCAGGTGATTTTCTTCCATTTTTCTTTTTAAATGGCAGACTTCCTGGCCTAAGGCGTCTCTTTCCTGACTAAGAGCCTGCATTTGTGCCGCCAGGTCGTCCCTTTGCCTTTGGAAGGCACCAGCTTTCTGGCGCTCCTGATCAAACTCTGCCTGGGTATCCAGGTCTTTCAGAATCAGTTTATTGCTCTCCTCCTTCACTCTATCTAGGTGGCCTTGCAGGGTGACTACCTGCTCAGCACATGCCCTATTGAAGTCTAGCTGTTGCTCCAGCTTTTTCTGGCTTTGCAGTAGGGAGTCCAAACCTTCTTGGTGTTCCTTCTGCAAGGCCAGAAATCTGGTATCCTGTTCTGACTTTTCCTTTTGCAGCACATCCATATCCTCCTTTATTTTAGTGATGTACTGTCTGGTCTCATTTTCTGACTCCTGGCTTCTGTGCAGCCTTTGCTCAGAAGAGTCCAGATCAGATTGGGCCTTCTCTAACGCCATCTGTTGCCTTTTTGCCAGATCATGGCCTTCAGCACATTTATTCTGTATGGCTCCCATGTATAAATATAAATATGCCGCTATCCTAACAATCTTGTCGTGCTCATCTTTGGCCTTAGGAGCCATATATAGTTCACTCAGGGCCACGTGTAATGGACCCTGATCTCTATATATATCTGACCCTGTTTCCGTGACCTGTTGCATGATGGCCTGCAACCAGACTGTTTGGTCCTGGTGAGTCCACTCACCTCTCACAAATAACTTATGTAAGAAGTGCTCTCTGGCTATTTTCATATCTACCAAGGTCGTCATTCTAGAGATTGGTCTCTGTCCTGACTTACAGAAGTTAGTATTTTAGTTTTGCAGAACAGAACTTTTCTTGGAGTGTCCCTTTTGAGGAATGCTTCACAGCGTAATGCAGCGTGGTGATCCGACTGGATGTATGTATCCCGTCAGTTAGCACACCGTATTAAGCTGCACAAGTGGTATTCTAACCCAGAATCCCGGATACGAGCCCCCACTTTGTAAGAGGATTCAATTCAGCACTACAGCCAAGTTAACGCCTAGCCTAGAATACTGAATGAAAACCCTTATTGATATATCTTTAGGTCCAGTTCATGCGTTCTGGATGACTACCCTTGTATAACACCCCTCTCTTGGAATCCCCCTGACCCCACTGAGCCAAGAAGTAATTCTGTTTTGCAAGTTTAAAAGGTTTATTTGATAAATTAAAATATATATCACGCTTTTTAATAAATTAATAATTGAATATCACACTTAATCTAATATGGTAAATATTAACAACGGAGAATCTGGCACTAGCACACTTCTTTAATCACTAATGAGTTGACATGAAATGGATAAGGTAGCACACTGGTAAATAGGAACAAAAGTATAATGTGGTAGAGGATGCTTTATGTAAGCTCAGGTGGATGCAATATTCAATTAATGAATGCAGTATAGAAATACTCAATATGATTTCAACAAAACAATGTAATCACTTTTCTCTGGCAATTCCCTCCCCCCCTTGATGCAAGGCAAGGAAATGGAAGGAAACACACAGTTCTCAGAAATGCAATCAAATGTGATTCAGTTCAATCCCAGCAAGCTTAAACAGAAGTTTGAAAACACAGGCAAATGCTTTGATAGGTGCTAGCAATGAATGAGAAATATGCTGGAAATGCTTTTTAATTCCCTTTCAGAGGTTCAGGGTGAGTGGTATCTAGTTAATATTAGTCCAGGCTCACACTAGCAATGATGCAGGGATAGTTAGCAGGTTAAACGAATTTCTGGCCAATGGAAAGCAAACAGCAGCAGTTTTTACATGTGAAGAAATTGCAAATCGCGGTAAAATTCGCGGATGCGCCGAGCGCTATTACAAAGGAACCGCAAGGACTATCTCTACCGTTCTGGGGTCCTAGAAAAGCCTGGGATCTCAGCTTCCAAATGAAAGTTATTGCAAGTCTCTAGCCCAAACGGTTGCGGAGATATGAGTAATTTAGTAAAGGTCGTTTTTGGTTTTGTAAATTTTAAACGCACACTTTTTCAAAATGACAAGTGACAAATTTTTGCAGCTAGAATGACAGGTGACAGCTAGGAGGCAGTTCTACTTAGGCTAAATAGATTGAATTAGATGAATTTAAACTAAGAGATGTGTTCTGAGTTTTGCTAAGTACTCACAAGAGATTTTGAACAGGAAAGCGACTTGGTCACGGACTTCAGTCTGGTCAGGTCTTTCCGGGTTCTGCTCACAGCGCCTGGCCTCTGGAACTGCTCACAGGGGTCTGGTCTCTGCTAGGCACCGGTTCTTTGGGTCTCTCTGCTCTGGATAGATTGAAGTCTCTAGTTTGGCTTTCTGGAGTTTGATGGAGGTAAGTATGGATTTTTCCGGCAGAGCTTTCAGCGGCAGATGAAAAATGAATCTCTCTATGTGTCCTGACTCTCTGCTTTTATCTGTTTCTTGAGAATGGGTGTGTGTGTTGCATCACTAGACTTGCCCCTCTCAATCGTCATTGGTCAGCTTTCATTCGTCCCCTTGATTGGGGGAATGAAATGAAGTGTCATCATGATGAGGTCTGTTTATGATACAGAGAACCCACCCCTGTCAACTTTACACACAATCTATCTCTGACCTAAAAACATATTTGCACAGGTACACATTTGTTTAAAATTACATATACATGGTGTGGCTGAATTTAGCCATGTCTATGTCCAAATCTGCTCATTCTCGGAGCTTGCATTCAAAGAGTGTACATAATTGACTTTTTAACTGCTTTTCCAATTTCCGACATGGACCCAACTTTACATACATGTGTGCAGGGGGTAGGGACATTAACTGATGAAGTTTCAGATTTTTAACATGCACACATTTAGAGTAATATCCACTTTTCCGCTAAAACCCCCCTGAACATACCACCGGTTCCTACCACGTCTTAAACTGTGGGCAGAAAAATCACAAGAATTATGGTATCATTTATAAAATTTTCACATGTCCGCTCTATGAATTATCCCCCTTTTTATAAAACCATATCCTTGCTGCAGGGGTGTGTCTTTTCAGGTCACATGGTACAGAAACCAGTCTTTCCAGTTTCTGCCAAGCCAGCTTGCTTCTCACAGGCAGTGCTCCTCCCAGCTTCTCCAGGAGGAAGCCACTTTTTACGACGTCTGTAATAAAAAACCTTTGCCTGAGTGGAGAGGGCTTTGTTCACTCTCTGGCAGAGCACAGGAAATTCAATTATCAGATAGATGGCATATCCTTAGCCTGGGCAGCAAAAGGAAGGTTGGCCTGGGAACACAGTGGTGACTCAAGTTTCACTGCTGATGGGTAGTTGCTAGGCAAAATCAAGTTCCTTAAGCCAGACCTTCAGCTAACTTTTTGTTGCTTTTAAAATAACTTGTAATTTTACACATGCAGCTAGAATGCTGATTCTAAGCGCAAAACTATGACATTTCAACAGTTACAAAGGCATGTGACACCAAACATAGGTCACTCATTTAATTTAACATTTTCGATTTTGGTGGTTTTAAATCCAGTTGTAGTTAGGCTTAAGCTGCTGACTCCATAGCATTTTTGTTATAAGCATTGTTTTTGGGCTCTTCATTTCCCAGATTTTGTAGGCACACAAAACTCCATTCTGCCAAATGTCTGCTGGTGTTCAGTGAATATTTTGCACATGTTGCAAGGTTTGAAATAGGCATTTTGCTTGCCTTCAGAAAAACACACAGAGTGGTTTTAAAACGCCGGCTTTTGGATAGTGGTGAGTACTGGTACTGCACCCATTTTTGGGATTTAAGAAATGAATTCCCCACAATTCTAGGTTGCATTTGGCAATCAGCATTGCCATTCCCAATGGTTTCAGACTACTGTGCGGGTAGTCCAATGGTGGTTTTAAAGCGCTTTGAAGCTAACCGGCGCTACTGTTTTTCCTTTGGCAACCCATTTCCCTCATGGCAACCCGGCCTTTCATTCTCGCACTGGTGGGTGGCAAGTGAGGCAACCATTTTGGTGGGCGCACAAACTGCGCAGCTTTCCTGGATTTCAGCGCACATGTGGGTTTTCCGCCATCTTGAATTTTCTAAGCCCACAGCACCAAATGTTGTAGCAGGGTAGCTTAAACGTGGGTCAGGACACCCAACAATGTGCATGACTTCTGGAAGCAGGAGCCATGTCCCTGTACACAAATAATTTCAAAATAGTCCGACTACTTCTGCCAATCTTTATCATCCCTTTTGCCCTTCACTCCTGCTCCATGATACAAGGTTCAGTTTTAATTCTTCAGGTTTTGACCTCACCGGGGTCTACGCATGTTCTGCAATGTGTCAATTTGTAGACTCTTTGTGGCCATAATATGTTTGGGGGGTGATGTCCCACATATCAGCGCATATAGGTTGGCCCCTATTAAAGTGTGGCAGTGGGCACATGCGAGTTGCAGCCATATACTGCATCAGTGACAAACCACCCTGACGCAGTGTGGGCGCTTTCTTAAGAGAGCAATCCAATTGAGTCTTTGATAGATCCAAGATGAATGGATGCTGGGTGCCTTGAGGAGGTTGGCCATCCTTTTGGGCCATGCAGCCATTGCCTGGATCATGGGCAGAAAAGGCCTGTAGAGGTTCATACCATGTATGAAGTAGGTGGCAGATGGTATGTTTAGAATCCCAATGGACCTCTATGCCTCTATATGATAGCGCAGTAATACAATTCAGCATGAACGACAGTATAAATTAGAGAGCCCTAACTGCACCTTACAACCACGAAATACATACTGGCCCTCATTACGAGCATGGCGGTCCGGGAACTGCGGTACCGGTAAGCATGCTGGTACCGTAGTTTCCGGACCGCCATACTACGGGCTGTGCTCACGGGTGCCTGACAGTTCACCAGGTTTTTCCTGGCGGGCTGACCGGCACCCGCGAATACGGCACGTTGGATGCACCAGCACAACTCTGCATGTGCTGGCTCATCCAACGTCCCCATTACCATTCAGCCCTATGGGGCCGAATGGGGATGGGGAGTCCCATGTTACCGGCACCCGCAAATGGGCAAATGCTGGGTCCGCCCAGCTCGGCATGATCCGGTTCTTGCCCATTCACGGGTACCGGAAAAATGGCAACTCTGGCGGCAGCCACTGTTTTTAACGACACTGCTTTGCCAGAGTTGTAATGAGGCTAACTATCTTATAAAATCCTGGTCACTGTTAAAACTTTCAAAGTTATAACTCATACACCCAGAGTCTCTGCGAGGACCTTAATTAAAGTTCTTTCCTATGAGTTCTTATTTCCACAAAAGTTCTTTCATATGAGTTCTTATTTCCACAAGTAAGGCCTTTAAAGCAACATATAATATTGTGATTTCTCCAAGAAACTAATATATATGACTTTTCGGAGTCCACCTCACTGGGCCTTATTACAAGTCCGGAGGTAATTGTGCCGGTAAAACCGGCAGGTTGCCACCAGACTTGTACATTTTACTGGCACCTGGCTTGTCAGAAATACCTAGCATTACAACCCCAGCGTTCCGGGAAGTCAGGCGCCGGTAATTGTAAGTCCCTATTCCCATTTGGGTCCCATAGGAATCAATGGGAATGGGGACCACGGAAGCACTAGTTCCGTCAATAACAGTGCTGGTACTTGCGTGAAACTCTCAGGCAGGTGCCGTTCCACCTGCCAGGTCTGACCCTGGTAGGCGGGACGGCACCCACCCATAGAGTCATACTGTGTCTGTCCGGTAACAACGGTGCTGGTAGCCTTACCAGCACCGTTGTTACCGGACCAAAACAGTCGTAATGAGGCCCACTGTATTTGTTGCCATCCGAAGGCGGTCTGCCATGTATTGGGCTCGGGTGAGCCAAAAGACCATTGCACTGTCTAAGGGGGGCAAAGGCAGGGGCTGGCATTTCTTTTATGTGTTTCATGATGGTCACTGTGCCGGTATTGGTGTAGGTTCATGTTCTGCCATTCGCCTGCTCAGACATTTTAGGGCAGATAACAGTCCTTGCCACAGGGGGTAGTGGTTGGGATGAATCTGGAGAGAGGTTGATAATACCTCATACAGCATATATATCTCCTTGCTGTGAATCTTTTCTGTGACTATTACTCCTGGCCTGGTTTTGAGGCAGTCTAACTTATACAGTGCAGTCCCAGCGGCAATCTATCTGACAGCCAACTTCTTCCCTTTTTGGTCTTTCATATCCATACCGTATAATCTATACTGCCCTTCCACCAGTTCAATCACGAGTTCTAAGCATGTATCGAAACGCAAGCCATCCCTCTCTCTTGAGGTCTGCAATCTGACGATCTCGCCTTTAATGTTTGCCAAGATGGACTCAATGCACCCTAGACGACTTTCTTATGACCTTCCATTCAATTCAATTCAATGTGTGTTGCATTTATGACTTTACTCTGCACACTGGGAGGCTTAGGAAATTGAGAGTCCCTGGGCCGGTGGAAGTTTGACTGTTGAATGTGATCAGCATTACTCTTCCGGCTACCTTCTGCACCCAATTCACCAGGTTCAGTCATTTGAGGTTCAATTTTGACATTTATTGCAGCCTCCAACTCTACTGTAACTGAGAGTGACTGTTCAATCTGCTCAGTGGACCATGAACTGTTCCTGGTGTAATTACTTGAGCATATGGGCACAACTGCTGGGGCCAGCCAGCAAGTCAGTAATACAACTCTTGATCGCTGGAATGGCTCTGAAAGTGGTATCTGGGAAATACAGAGGCACAGTGTGATCCAACAGATCTACCTGATCGCAGTCAGCATTATTTACAAAGCGTGCTGCGTTACTAAATTGGTACTACCTAGTCTACTAGCAGAGGATGAAGGGGTCACACCCTCTCCATTGGTCTTAGCAAGTGTCTATGCAAACATACTTCCTGGTCCTTCTGGGAGGAGTTGCAGGCAATTCTCCACATAGAAGTAGTCTATTGATCGTTCCAGGGTTCAAGCAGAGGTTTATCAGATGGACCTGAGTTACAACAGGGTTCTGAAGGAATTTAGTGTTGACTAGCTGCAAATAAGAAACTATCTTTGCGTGCTTTTGATAAGCACCCTAGTAACTCAGAGGGGAACATTCAGTATCTATCAGTGTATCCCAGATTGCTTATAATGACATGTGGTAAATGGATGAAGAGGAGATGAGCAAGTCAATCAGAAAGCAGAGCAAGACACTCAATATTTATTGAGAGCCTACGTGTATGCAGAGTCTCTCTCAGAAGGGAGCAATGTTATTCTTTATATTTAGATAGGGCAATACTTTGAAGGCAGGCAAGGCAAACCCCTCTCTAAATTATGTGAATGATTTGAGCTCGGTGTGCATTAGGATGTGGTAGGTGTTCCGGACTCCTTTGGCAGACAAGATATTGTTTGTTGAGTTTCCAAGGGGCACTGGCACTGATGTGTTTCCCCAGATGTTTGTGTGAACTCTGCTGTGTACATGAAAGTTCCGTTTTTTAAATATTTATTATCTTGAAGGCTGATTTCGGATGGCAAATGATCCCTATAATAGGATGCAAGGTACTGCCCAGACAGTACTGGAAAAAGCCAGACAGTTGAGAGCAGAAGGCTCAACATCATCCTAGTGTCGGGTTTCAGGGCAGTGGTAATTGTACCTTTATTGAGCCTTCTGGGCCGCAGAGGCCATGTGGTAATCTCTGAGAGTACAACAGCAAAAACAGGTCACACAAAATTAAGTGGAATGCCCTAATATTTTACTGGGACTATAAGGTGCAGTTAAGGCCCCACATATAAAATGAATCTCGTCTGCATTACTGGATAATAAAACAACCAACCTGTAATGGTTGCACATAAATGCAATCTACACCCTGATCCCAAGGCAATCATTGCACCAAGTCTTATTATCACTACAGTTGAGGTAGACTGTCAATTTGAGAGTTATTTGTAATATAAATGCTTTGTATACGAAAAAACAAAGCAACTTACAAAGGGGCAGATACAGTTTTGCAAGGCCAAGAATTAACTAAGGCTAATAGTAAAGGCCAAACATTGTAAAAAAAAGAGAACAATGCTTAATGATTTTATTTAGTATTTTCAATAAATCTCTTGTGTTCATGTGTCTGTAATTGTAAGTTTTGAATTGATTTGTGGTTTAACAAAAGTAAGATTTGTGAACCTGAGGAACCCTGTTTCCGCAGGGAGGTAGAATGATCTGTCTCTTTGTAAAGAAATATCAATTCTTTTCAAATATACACAGCATGTATTTGTAAAATTAATTGCAAGTTAATAATCTTCAACGGTAGTGATATTGAGACTCAGTGAAATTGTCTGCTTCGCTATCTGTAATCGAGCCTGGAGTTTAGTGCCTAGATACATTCTCCAAGGTCCAGTTATAGTGCCAAACTTCAATGATAAGGGACTTTGCGCCCTAAACACGCTTAGTGGATATCATGCCCTTCTCACTCTTAAGGGATATAATATACTCTCAGCCATAAGGTATATTGTACCCTTCTCGCTGAAATTGGGACATTGTGCCCATCTTGCTCTTGAAGGACAGGGCAGGCTTTCCACCAAATAAAGAAAATGTCTGCGTTCTCAGGAAATAAGGGCTTCACTCTGGCATGCAGTCTCCACCTCAGTTCCTTCCAGACCTCTCAGGGGATCCAGCTCATAGGTCCCTTTTACCCTAACTCAACATCAGCAGTTTGGCCAGCCTGGCCAGTTGCCAAAGCCCCGAATGGATCTCTCCTCTGGAGTCTTTGGTCCTGTCTAAGCTCTCCAGCCTGCCCTTTAAATCTGTCTCTCTCTCCCTGTGTGTGCTGTGTGCCCCTAGTGAGCTGCTGCCCTCTCTTTTCACTACATCTGTTTCTCTCTCACACTCTGGCCTTTTACATGCCCTACCTACTCAAATCGCTCCTCTGATAATTGCTCCTATATCTTTTTTTCTTTGCATCAGTTCAGAGATTGATTAACTTTCTTAATAATTGTATTAGTCACAGATGTTATGGGTCTTTATCATCCCGAACTTACAGAATGCCAGACAAACATTTTAGTCTCAGGTAGAGGCTTGTATCTGAGCCTGTTCTTCATCGAAGAAAATATCTTCCTTCTCGAGCTCTTCGCTCATTCACCTCCAACTCCCTCAGGGTCAGTCGTTTCTCCAATCAACAAGTAGGTGGTAGATCTCTTTCTTCTACTGGGGCTTCCCTCTGAAACAGCCTCACTGCCTCTCTGTACCTTGAGGAGAACCATCTCTGGTTCAGGAAGCACCTCAAGACCTTCCTCTTTGCTTCTGCTTCTTCTCCTCCTCCCCCTACTGATCTCCTGGCTGAAACTGCACTGGTTACCTGGCTACCCTCTGCTCTCGGGTCCAGGTCCCATCCCCGCCAGTTGCACTACTGCACTGCCCCCCGTACTTGACACTGATGTCTTCACATACCCATACATTTGCACCAGCTGGCCGCACTTTTATTTATTGTCTTTATTTATTTTACTGTTATCTTATGGACTGCACTGCCCCCCTTTATCCACTGCACTTCTCTCCTTCCACACTCCCCTGCACTTGCGTGATCTGAATGTCACCTGGCCTTGTAAGATCGGTGTCTCTTGTCTTCGCTTTGTGCCCCCGCCCTTTCCTCGTCGTGCCTTGAAACACTTGTGCATAGGCGCATTATAAATGCCATGTCATAGATCGATAGCTCAATCTTTCTGTCTCACCTCTCTATGGATTGCAAACTTCTTTGGAGGATTCCCGGTCCGTCACTCCACACACACTGGAGATTTAACAACTGGTATGGGAGGTACAGCTGTCAACAGGTATTACTGCTCGGGATCATGCTGGTACTCACTCTGTTCTTTATTTGTTTATCCATGGTGGTTCCAAAAAGTGGTGCCACTACTAATAGGGCCAAAGAAAGAGTGAAAATTGAAGGCAAGGAACTTGCTAAACATGAACAGCTTCTTTGGATGCCTGGAACTCGTACACCGCTATGGACCTCCTTTGCCAAACTGTTCTCAAAGCTATCATATGCTCCAGAAGGTCTCTGCACATTTTAAGTAGCTCCTCTTAGTGTCCAGGCAGGGCAATAAAAGAGAACAACCTTAGGGCATTCTATTTATCTAAGGGACAGCATGAACAGTGAGCATTTCAGGACCATGGGCATTGCTTAATAAAGCCCTTGATGTCATGGCTGATGCAGCCTCAACCCTCGAATCCGAGTAGACTCAGATAGTAGTAATGTATCCGAGTAGACTCGGATAGTAGTAATGTACAATCCTACTGATCATGTGTTTTTCTAAGGAATATTGCCAGGCTGACGGTTTTTCTGTTTCTCTTTTGCATCTTCTTGGAGTCCTGGTCAGTTCATCTGCTGAAATTAGTAAGTTTATTTAGTAGATTCTGCAAATTCTCCATACTTGTTGGATCCTTCTGCCCCTACTGTTGTCCACAGCCTCTTTAAAACTCTTATGGTTTCAGGGCTTATATCTCAGATGCCCCCTTCACCATTCATACATTAGATAGTGCAGCTATTTTTCGCTCAGTGTTCAAGGTATCTGAATTATTAGGGATGCCTGAAGCAGATTGTGTTTGGCTCCAGGTGGATAACCAGGGACTCCTACACTGAGCAGGTATTTTCCTCTGCAGGAATGGTGTTACTGATGGTATTTGTGTTGATACTGGTAAGACTGATTTGAGAAAAAGGAGGGCGCCTGCTGTGATGATATTTGGAGCAGAGGATAATCAGTGGTTTGAGGTAGACCCATTGCTAAAATTAATGACCACCTATGCACAGTTTATATTTGTTAGATTTATGTTATGTTGTATTAGTCTAGCACCTACTGCTGTGTGCTATGGCATCAAAGCGCTGTAGGTTCAATGGCCTTTGGGCAGAAGATACATTGGTAGGGTGTGGGGGTTTGCCAGATACTGAAAGTGTGATCATCATCTCAGTTGAATCTTTTCTTCCCCCTTCTTCTGAGCTCCCATTCCATTCTTCCCTCAACAGCAATTCCCAACACTGTCGTGATGTTGAAACATTTCAGCACTGAGTAGATAAGTGTGTTGCATTCCCAAGTACCCAACTCAGAGAAGACCTGATCCCACCATGCTGGGTGTAACAACTAGCCTGACACCATCCATGTGGTGTGCCATAAACAGAATGACGCAGCCCCTCTGTGAATCTTTCAAGTCGGCCTTCTGTACGCCACATTTCCTGCACCTGACACTGGACATGGATGTAACGCTGGGCTTTTCCCTCTGCACATGCTGTTACTGAGGGAATCCTGATTAGTTACTTCACCTCCACTTAGTGAGATGCTGAAATTCAGCGGCTCACCACATCTGATCTCAGGTCATACTGGGGTAGCTAAAACTTGGGTGGCTGGGCTTGGGACCCGAGCAGTCATGGTGTGGGCCCAGCATGGGACCAGCAGTGTTGACAAATGTGTGCTGTCCCAATATGCAGCAAAGACCTCCCAGGATGCAGTTGCATGATGGACGTGGTTGCAAGGCTTGTGCCCGGAGCCCGTCCTGTGCTGGCAGCTGGTGAACACCACAGACAGCCACATGTGGCACAGCCAGCTTCCCTGGGGAAGGGGAATGTGTGTTGCGGTGTTCAGCCCACTACCAGCACCACCACCAGGTACATCCTGTGTTCCTGGATCGCCTTACCCCATGATGAGTGAAACAAAGTGGTCTGGTGGTGCTGGAAAAAAGTAACTGCACCAGGTCCATGGATCCAGCAACGGTGCTGATCGGAGTCTGACTTAGGGGACAAAGGAAACAGGGACTGTTTGACAGTCCCAGTTGCACCCTAGGGAGGGCTCTAGGGCAATTGATGTTGAAGCCACCCTCAGACAGGCGTATTCTCAGGAGGAAGCCGCAACTGCAAGGTGAGATTGAAGTGGCAATGATCAATGTGTCCCCCAAATCACATGAATACATTACAGCTTCCTGCGTTCTTCATTGACACGTGAGGCGAGTGATCCACCGACAAGAGTAACAAATAACTGTCATCCATTCAGATGTTGGTCTGAATCTGCTAACGCAGGAGAGGCGGGATGAGGCAGCATGACCCGTCCAGCCCACATGGCGAGATGAACCATGGCCTTTTTAGCATCCGAACTTGGGGGTCCAACAAGACCATTGTGGAACATAACAAACATGTTCCCGGTGCACAGCCTGTGAAGAGGGAATTCTGTCTTCTGTGGTAGCGTGACAGGCCTTCACATGGTGACTGTGGCTGGGCCTGGAACAGACATTTGCATGCCCCGTGCCAGTCTCAATCACAAGGTCCAACTATGAGCAATTTCAAGTGCACCAACTATAACATATGCATTTGGAACTGGAATTATCAGGGCTGCTGCCACCGGACTTGCCCTCCAATTAATCCTCGAAGGAATCCTGTGACATAAATTCACTACCTCCCTAAATTGGGAGCCTGTAACTCCAGACATCCTTGGATGTTGTAGCTGTTTGCACCTCCCTATGACACAAACACACATTTCAAATGTAATTAGTGAGGCTGAGGGTAGCTACAGTCACCGAAGCGGCAGTCCTATGCCATATTGGTGAAGATCAGCCATCAAAGAGGGAACATGCCCAACTCAGTTTGCCATTTGCAGTGTCACTTTATTGGCCATGTGTACAAACATGTGTATGGCTCAAACTTTGAGACAAGCATATGCCACTATCCGGATGTACCCGATAGCTACACATGATGGAGGGTTGCAATGGGGGGAAACTTGCACTCACCTCAGGCTGATCTTCACATCCTCTGGACCATCTGCGGGATAGAAGCAAAAAAGTGTGCACCCCCCAACGCTTGGAGGGTGGACAGGTCAACCACATGGCCACCAGCGGGCCAGCCCGTTGCAGTGGGGGTGGTGGAATGGGAGAAGTTTGGGCTCAGGCACGACTGATAGTGGGAGGGTTTACTGCATGCACCAACACTGGTGTGATGACAAGGTGGGTTGGAACACCACAGAACAGTCATTCTGTACCACTGCAGATATGTGCTTGGTGGAGAAGGATGAACAACTTGGCAGAAAGGGTCTGCACTGGTCCTAACACCACCCAACCCTGCCCATTCTGATCTGACCCCTAGTGAGCTGCCAGGATGCCCAGCCTTTGCTGTGCTTGGAGGGTGGAGACTCCCACATTGTTTATCATTATTATCATTATTATTGATTTCTTATTCTGTACAGCGTGCCCAAACAAATGAGAGGATAAACAAACCAAGTATTGAGAATCACCACGTGGGTAGGAAACCTAATCCTTAGAATGAAAAGATACATTGTTATGGCCTTCTTAAAGCTGATGAGACATGAAATATCAGGAATGCTGAGCAGAATAGGCCTGGTGCACGCACATCGAAACTGATGTTTCCAAGGTTTTTCAGCTTGTGTCGAGGAATGGCAAGTTTATTAGATCAATTAGATTGGAGAGTTTGCATAACTGGAGCTTTATGCAACCATTTCAGAAAATAGTCAGGCGCTTTATCTGACAGACACTTGTCGATGAGAGCAAGGATGTTTTGAGATTTGCAATGATGGACTGGCAGGCAAGTCAAGGATCTCCTTTCCATGGTAATATGCCCAGTCCATATCCTGCTCTCACTGTACCATTTTGCGGTACCTAGAGGGTTATCAAGTTGCTGTTAGAGGTACCAGCCAATAAGATATTGCAATAATCGATTCTAGTATTGACCAACACAGAAGTCACTGATGATACAGTAGCAGTTGACAAATATGGATTGAATTGTCTTATCAGTTTAGTAGCATAGGCACAGGCGGCTTTTACATGTGTAACATGCTTCTTCATTGGGAGACCTAAGTCAAGATATACCCCTAAGGTCTTCACAAAAGATCTAACCTGTATGGTACAGTCTGAGATTCTAAAGTGGATGTACTAGTCCTCAAGTTTTTTTTATACATTGGTCCAAACCCACGTTCATCAGTTCGGTTTTATCATTATTGAGAGCTAATGAATTGGCGATCATCTAGTCCTGGATCAAGTCATAGGTCTGATTGATTATAGCCATGTCCAAATTGTGGTTCCCAGTCAGCTCAGAGACCTGCAGGGTGTCGTCAGCATTGTTGGTATATTAGGGGTACATAAGGAGGCCCACCCGAGGAGGCATGCACTTGACACAGTCTCAAGGCGGATGGAAGACAATTGTTGAAAACAGCAGCTTGTGGATGTGGGAAGTATACCGACATGTGGAACACTGTGTCATAGACCCCAGGCAGAGCTACTGCTGTGGACCAGGGATTAACTGTTCCAGTGAGGGTGAGTTGTATGTACAGACAGACTGCCCCCTCTCCCACGGAAACAACAGGCAGGTTACACCAAAGAGTGGGAGAACCAAGGAAGACACCAAAATCAGAACTCAGGAATAGATCAATAACTGGCCAAGAAGTATACACATTTACGAATGAGTACATTGTTCACACTGGATGCAGAAGTTCGTCTGACCTGGGCTGCGGGCACATGGTGGGGCATTGATGGTAGGCAACGCGCACTGACATGGGACCCGAGGGCCTGTGTGGTACCCTTGGATGCAGGGGAGGGAAAAAGGACACCAAGGGAGGAGGAACAGTTTGAAAAAGCACGTTTGAATGTGGCGGCTGCTGTGAAGGAAGAAAGAGGGCGAGAGAGACTGGAGGGAGAGGAGAGGAAAGAATGGGCAGCTGGGGAGCGGTATGAGAGAGGGAGTGGGAGCGAGGAGGAGATTAGCTGGAGGGCTGATGAGTGGAGAGAAGAAGCTTGTAGAGTGGGTGAGGACTGAGAGAAGGGTCTGAGGGACAGAAAGAGAGACAGAAGGCGAGCGAGAGAGAGCGAAAGAGAGAGAAAGAGAGAAAGAGATAGAGAAAGAGAGAGAGAAGGGGAGAGAGAGAGAGAGAGAGAGAGAGAGAGAGAGAGAGAGACCACCTTCCTGGATGACTCTACCAAGACTAACTCACTAATTCCCTGATTCCGGCTGATGTGGCCATCCAAGATGTGGTGCAGCCCCTGCTAGTCGGTATCATGTGGCAGACCGCATCTATTTGTAATGCGGTAAATGCTTGTCGCAAGGAGCTTGTGCGGCATCATGAGCAGATGACCCACTTCCTGGCTGACCTGGCTACGGCAATGCTCATGGGGTGTCTATGTTGGCTGGCCAGTGCAATGGCCTCCTCCTCCACTCCTTCCTCTGTGCCCCAGTCAGGCTTGCTTTCCACCTACCACCATGGCCCCCTATACACCAGTCCCACCACCATCGTACAGTCTGTTTGTACCTTCATCCCTGCCCGAGGTGGAATTCCCAAGAACAGCACATGAGGTGGTCACTGAACATGGCCAGGTGCCCACACAGGAACAATCAGTGGAGGGACAGCAGGCACTTAAGGACAGTGCAGGTGCCGTACTCCCCCGACAACTGTCATATGTTACATTCGTAGGGCGCACACTTCCAGGCAGCAGCAGATCGTCCAAGTGTGGAGGCACATTTTGCAGAGAATTTCCACACGGAGAAAGAAAAGTGGCCAAAACATGGCACAAATGAGGCAGGAGGCACACCTGCGGCTACAGGCTATTGTGTTGTCAAGGTTGAGGTACGCAAGGCAGCAGGAGTTGGAGAGGTGGCTGGGCAAGGGATGCGGCTATCAGGAGGGCCAAGGCAGAGCTAGAGGAGAGTGTGGTGAAGGGGCAGGTTACCATCCTGGTGGAGCCTTGCAGGGAGGGGGATGAGGTGGAGAGGTACTTGATGGACTCCTTGAAAGCCCTCCAGGCAAGAAGGGATGCCCACCTACAGGCTGAGGAGGTGGGAGGAGAACCTGCCCTGGTCAGAGCCATAGCTGACATCCCATTGGACTAGCCTGCTACCAGTGTACATAGTGTGATAGTGATAGGTTTAACTTTGGACTGTTTTTATTTTAATCCCTGAACATTTTTACCCTTCCTCTTATTTTATTTGAAATATTGTTTTGATACGCCTCATGCCACACTTGCAGTCTTGTTCTCCATGTGCAAATGTACCTTTTTCCATGTTCTCCAAGTGCCATTGTCCTATGGTTGTCATGTGGCCTCGCTGTGTGTGTCATCCTGTTGCTCTGATGTTTGATGGGGACATGTGTGTGATGGATGTTGTATCTGTGCTCAATGAACATTGGTGGTCTCTTGTAGATGTGGGAGCTGTGGTTTAGTTTGTTCTCCTTTGGTGGGTGTGCTCATGTCTGTTTGGTGAAGTTATGTGTTGTTAGTGCTTGACATTGTAGCATTCTTTTGATTTACTTGGAAATGTGCACATGTAGATTGCAGACATCAAGGGGTGTGTGTGTGTGTGTGTGTGTGTGTCTCTCCCCTCGCTGGCTGCCTTCACCCTGATGCTCGCCTCAGCCACTCCTTCCCCCACTGGTCGACTGGGGATTAATTCCCAGGGGACCTTGAGGTTGGGATGGATCTGAGTAGTTTTGGGACCTTTGGGATGTATCGTTCTGGGGGTCAGGGTGACCTAAAGGTAAATACAGGATAAGTATAAGGGCATAGCCTTCCCTCCTGCCTCTCCCATTCAGAGCATGGGTTGGCCAGCTGCTCACCGTAATGTTTGAGACTACGGTTGCGGTCATTAGGTACATATCAGCCTCCAGTTACTTCACTAAAGGTGCATGGTCCAGGCCCGCTGTGACATACAGGATACAATGGTGCACAGGTAAGTCTTGATTACCTGCATGAGTGTCAAACTTGTGATGCTTGCAAACTTGTTCTATACAGTTACTAGGCTTACTGTCACAATGTATTTGTCTTTCTTCTTCACAGGAGCTGAACGACTGATGGCTGACACCGCCACGAGATGCTGAAGGATCAGAGCTGGACTCAATGCGCAGGTGAGCACACTAGGCACTGGGGCGGGCGGCGGTCGAAGAACAAAATGGCAGAATGGGATCTCTCACACTGTTGCTTTGCTTTTCAGGTCCTCAGATAATGCGGGACCGTCGACAGTCGGAGAAGCGAGGAAGAACCAAGTTGAGTAGGCAATGAAGGACCATGTCCAAGATGAGCAGACGATGAAGGACCAATGTCCAAGATGAGCAGGCGATGAAGGACCAATGTCCAAGATGGGCAGCCTCACCGTTCGACTCCGGGTGCTGTTTGGGAAAAAACAAGAAAACAAATGAGAGATAAGGTCTTTACGCAGGGGCGTGGATCCTTGTCAGATGAGTTTCTTCAGGTGAGTTTCCACTGCTTCCCATCCATATAAAGTCGTTCGCAGATGTTCTGAGAGCAGGCACGGTAAGCGAGACACTGCTCTTGCAAGAGCAGAAGAAATGCTAAGCGGTGCAGGCTGTGGTTTTATAGCCTTGGGCCATGCCCTGTTAGCATTAGACTGCCAGGGGCGTTGGTTCCTCGCACGTGTTTGGCGCTCCTTTGCATGAGCAGGGTGTTCCCTCTCCTGTGATAGGCGCTCAGGTGCAGATTGCGGCCTTATTCCATCCTACATGCTCACACCAGCCATCCACCATACCTGTCCACCACCTCCCTAGTCTATCATGGGGAAAAACACCTCTCCCCTGGGCCCGAGCGCGCTGTGTCCATAATGGCATTGTGACAAATGGCATAAATACAGGAATGGTTGTGGTGATTTGTTAGATGTATCATGATACTGTATGGGGTCTCTCATTGGGGATGGATACTTTTGTGTATTGTTACATGTGCCACATGGTTTAATGTATATATTTATTTCATTTGTACAGCGCACAAACAGTCCTGAGGCAAGGGAGTTCCACTGTATGGCTGCTAAGTAGGGAAAGCTATAGCCGCCTGCTTTGGTGCATTTTACCTTGGGAAGGAGTAGGCAGTCCGTGTATGGTGTCCTAGTGGGTCTTAATGAGTAGGCCTTAGTTAGTTACTGAGAGAGATAAAGGGGGTGGGCTGTGTTGGATAAGACCTTGTGGGTGATAGAGAGACTTTTGTGCCTCCTTTCGGGCTTCAGAGATGTGTTCTGTTCTTGGGATGTGTAATACTGCTTGCAGTACATTGTTTCGGATAGTTTGGAGTTTTTCTATAATGCTGGATGATGTGCCTGCAAAGAGGACATTGCAGTAGTCCAGCTTAGATTTGATGATAGCCCGAGCCACAGTTAGGCAGCTGTTTTTGGAGAGGAAAGTTCTGGCAGCATTTAGAACTTTTGTTGCGTAGGCTGCTGACGAGGCAATGGCATTTACTTGGCGTGACATGGTGAGGGAGGATGAAACGGAAATGGAAATGTTGTCAATCTGAAATCCAGAATATTCTTTAGAGAGATCTTTTAGGGCTCTCAGTGGTCCAATGAGTAGGATTTCCATTGTGTCACTGTTTGTGTATCATCGGCATACTTAGTGAAGGAGTCCAAAATGTCAAAAAAGGGGCCTGGCAAAGATGTTGTAGAAGGTTGGGGAGATGCAAGATCCTGCGGTACCCCACAGGGGATGGGAGATCGGGTGGCATTCACATTTTCTGCAATACCTTCAAGGCGCTTCCTTCCAGGAAGGAGGCAATTTAGTCAGTAGCCTTGGAGGAGAAGTTGGCTGAGGTTGTGAGGTGGTGGCATAGTATTTTATGGTCAACCAGTTTAAATGCGGCAGACAGATCGAGGAGGAGGAGGAGAAGTGCTGACTTGCCCTGTCGCTCATCTTGTACAGCTGATTTCACTGATTTTCAGGTCTAGCAGGGCTGACTCAGTGCCATGGCTGGGGCAGAAGTCGGATTGGTGCATTTTAAGATATGGTTGGTTTCCAGGAAATCCTGAGCTTGCCGGTATTCTGCTCGATCCAGGATTTTTAGCAGGAAGGGTAAGATAGTTGGGTGCAATCGCAGGGTCTAAGGATGTTTCTTTTAGGAGGAGGAGGACCCATGCTTCTTTGAGGCTGCCTGCCACTATGCTGGCCGAGAAGGAGGCATTAATGAAGGCGATGATGATAGGGGCAAGTATTTCTGCACACACCTTGATGAGGGTGGCTGGGCAAATATCCCCTTTGCATTTAGAGGGTTTGAGATGGATTTGAGTTGTTTTACCGTGATGGAAATAATTTGTGGCTGAAAAGACTGTAGCAGTTTTGACCGATAATACGTTTTTTCCATCAAGGTAAAACAACCCAAAATAAGTACATGCCCCCCTTCACTTACCTTGCGGTTTCACACTTTCTCTGTGTGCCGCCGACTCGCTGTGTTCCTGCGACGCCTGATCCCTTAACTTCCGGAATCAGGAACCAGCGCCGCAGAGTCCTTTCCTTTTTTTTTAAAGCTTTATGGGAACTGCTGCGGGGGACTCCCCCGCAATTCCTCCTGACAGTGTAGTGAGCAAGGGTTTGGGGATGTAGATGTCCACTAGTTACTTAGGGTCAGAAGTGAATGGGGTCAATGGGTGTCAAGCCAAGGGGAGAGGTTTTCTTTGGTGAGCTTTTGAGAGCTCTTACTGCTGCTGGTAGTAGCATGGAGGTGGGTTTGGGTTTTGATGGTTCCGGAATGGCGAAATGGGGGATGTGGTGGTCAGACCATGGGCATGGGGTGTTAGCGCCCATTGCAACTTGACAATTGAGGTCAGAGATCCAATCTAAAGTGCGGACATTTGCTTGAGTGGGGTTGCTGCTGAGGAGATTTAATTCTAGGGTTTCTAGTGCTTTGGCCAGCAAGGTGGCCTGAGGGTCATTATGTCATGGAGGCTTAAGTTGAGCTCACCCAGAAGAATCATTTTAATGGAGGCTTAGATATTGTCCTCCATGATGTGGAGGAGGTTTTCTTCAGAATTATGGGAGCTGCCTGAAGGGCGATAGATGAGGTGGATGATAATGGTGCATGTGGGTGAAGGGGAAAGTTTGAGGGAAAGCAGGTCTGCATTATCAGTGAGAGAAGTCTTGAGCTGACTGATAGGGAGGACATCTCTGGTTACCAGGGTGATGCCTCCACCTCTGGCTAGGAGTCTATTGTTGTGGTAGATGGTGTAACCAGTGGGGATGGCTAGAGAAAGGGCAGAACATGAGGCTTCACAGAGCCATGTTTCAGATATGGCTACTGCATCATGATTATGGTTGGTGATGAGGTTGTTTCTCTCCAGTGCGTGGGCACTTAGGTAGCGTGCATTACTGAGGGCACAAGTCATGAAAGGATGTGTGTTGGTTGGTTTGGTGTGAGGGTCTGTTGATAGGGCCTGTTTAGGAGAAGGTGACAATGATGAGATGGGTGCTAGCTGAAGTGTTGAGTGATTTTGCTTGAGGTGGCGTGGGCCCAGTTTAAGGGATTCCCTGTGCTAGGGAGCTGGTGAGTGTGCTGCTAGGTGCAGGAGCATAAGTGGGTCTGGGGTTAGTGTGGTCCTGGTGAGCCGAGGGTGCAGCAGAATCAGAAGGACAAAATGGCCGGTAGTGTTTGGTGGCTGTACGCATAATGGTAGCAGGCATGTTGATAGCACCTGGGGTGCGGGGCTATGGTCTGCGCTAATCGGGAGGGTAAAAGCATCACTTACATTGGACATTTCAGCATTGCGAGGAGGTGCACGGGGATGGCTGCTTACAGAGATACTGCATGCAGTAATATTGCATATATTAGGACTGCATGCCGGGAGGCTGATGGTAATAGCATTACATACCTTGCATACATTAGGGCTGCTGGCAGGGTGGCTGCTAGTAATAACATCTTTTCCATCCAGGGAGGGATGCAGACCCCGCCGGGTCGCCCCATGACTGCCGCTGAACTTGGGGACGACCAACCCAAATGGGAGACAGGCGCCCAAGGCCGGAGGCAGCACCCCCGGCTGTCCTTGAACTCTGTCTGGGCTGCATTACAACTTTCCCCTCTGCCGGGGCTCCCTGGAACCGTGGCTGGACTAGTGGACTGCCGACCCACATTGGAGATAGGTGTCCAAGGCCGGAAGCAGCACACCTGGCCTGGCTGTCCTTGAGCTTTGGCTGTGCTGTGTTACAGCTTTTCCCTCCAGGGAGAGGTGGTGACCCTTCCGAGGCTCTCTGGGACTGCCGTTGGACTTGGGGACGGTCGGCCCCTATGGGAGACAGGTACCCAAGAACAGGGACATCACCCCCAGCCATCCTAGAGCTCTGGCTTGGCTGCGTTATAGCTATTCTCTTGGGGGAGGTATTGGGAAACTGCTGGGGCACCCTGGGAGTGCTGCTGCACTTGTGGATGCTTGACTCACGTTTTGAGACAGGCGCCCAAGGCCGGGGATACCGCCCCCTCCCCCGCGCTGTCTTGGAGCTCTGGCCGTGCTGCGGTTTGGCTTTTCCTCCGGGGAGGGATGGTGACCCTGTCGGGCCTCACTAGGACTGCCGCTGGACTTAGGGGCGGTCGACACTATTCTTTTCTGCCCAGGTCAGTGCACCCACGCATGTGAGGTACCGTTTTTGTCGGGACATCTGTGGGAAGGTGGGAAGGTAGAACATGTGTTGTTACTGATGATTTTCTGTGGTTTCCTGGTGGCAAATGTGTGAAAATTGTGTTTTTTTCAGACGTCTTTGGATTCCCATGGGTCTCTTCTTTTCAGAAATGCATGGGGTTCCTGGGTTTCCTTGGAGGCTGTGACATCCCAGGCCCAATTCTGTGAGATGTCCACAAAGCCAAATCCAGTGTTCCCCAGGGCATTTGATGTACCAGTGGTTTAGCCTTTTCCCTTTGCGCCCAGGTAGGTGCACCCACACATGTGAGGTACTGTTTCCTTTGGGATACCTGTGGGAAAGTGTGGAGGTAGGACATGTGCGCTCTGAAGCCTTCGGGCGTGTAACGCGTTACAAAAATTCAATATGAATAAATAAATACATTATTGCTGCTCACAGGGAGGCAGCTGGTAGTAACATTGCATATATTAGGGCTGCTTACAGGGAGGCTGCTGGTAGTAACATTGCATAAATTAGGGCTGCTTACAGGGAGGCTGATGGTAGTAGCATTGCATACATTAGGGTTTCTTACAGGGAGGCTGCTGATAGTAGCATTGCATACATTAGGGCTGCTTGCAGGGCAGCTGCTGTGTGGGCTAACAACATTACACTTGCCTTGATTGTGCTTGCTGCTGCAGGTGGTGGAAAGTTCTGTTGCAGGTGCAAGACAGTGTGCATAGAATTGTGTCCATTTTATCCTCTCTGCTGTTCTGGGTGCTGTGAGTGCTTGAAGGCGGAGGTTGCGAGCTGCCGTGGCTTGAGGCAGATAGTCAGGTGGTCTATTCGCCATGCAAGACCTCAATCTGAGGTTGCGCCCGGCCAGGGTAAAGCGAGCAGTAATTTGTGTGGAGGAGAGTGTCAGGAGTTGGCTTGCAATGTTAGTCTTGAAGCAAGACCGGCAGCAGGTGAGCTCCCTTGTCTGTGGGCTGTACCATTTCAGGGCTCATCGTGTGTTCTTGTGAAGTATGCTGGTGCAGCTTCGGAGGGGGCCTGGGCTGTGGGGTGAGAAGTAAGTGCACCGTAGCCCGCGGACATCATCTGCATGGCGTTCTGGTCACCAGATTCATAAAGCATGCATGCGTGGAACAAGGGGCTGATGGGGGTTGTAGTTCTAGTGACAACACTGGCATGTTTGGTTGGAAGTAGTTCGCAAATTTGTGGCTCGAGCGGGCCCAATTATACAACCACTTCTGCATTGCGTTGTGCAGAATATGCCTAATTAGAGCTGTGGAAGCAGCGAGGACACAGCAAATTCTGCTTTCTTCACCCATGCATGCGACATGTAATGCCTTCAGAAGTGGGTGGCTTTTCAATAAGCGGATTACTCCATAATGCATGCTTCAGTGGAGGAGGGAGTGCAGCACTCAGAAATGTAGTTGGGGGGGGGCACTTTTATTTTTTGGGCACAATATAGCCATTTCCAGACAGGTTTATTGGTGTGTGAACTATTTGCAACACTATGCAAGGCTGGTGTACTGCTGATTAAGGGCTTACCTCTCACCGCATGGACTAGTGGTTGCACAGCATTTGTAGCTATGCGCTGAATGCGATTGATACTAGCGGAGAATGCTGCTTGAGGCCTTGTGTTTTGGGCTTATGTGGGGGCCGGCTATGCCTGCCGGCTCATGGGGTTGGAGGGTTCAGGTTGGTTCACCAGCCAATCGGGGTGCTGCCTGCCTATAGCAGCCTGGGAGCCTGGTGTGCATCGAGGCATGGTGGCGGCCATCTTTTAAGTATCGAGTGGGCCTCAAAACCCAGTGCTTCTTCCAGGGGAGATGGTGGTGCAGGGAGGAGTCCTGTTGTGTGCAGTTTTGTGTTGTGTCTGATGACAGCTCATTCACCTCTGCACACTAGCTACTGGAGGTTGTGTTTATTGTACGTTGAGTTCCTTTCTGCTCCACTGACGTTTAGGTGTTTCTTTGACACTTGCTTGTCAATGCGGATGTGCCCACACTTCATTCACTGGTATGGGTATTTAGTATTGTGGGTCTTGAGGTGGGATGTGGCCTCGCTGTGGATGAGTGGTCTGCACTCAAATGTTGTGCACTCAATGGAAGATTGATGTATCCCTCCCAAGGTACGGCCACTCACCTGCACACATCTGCAATCAGCTACTATCTGCTCTCATTTCATACATTACCTCTGCCACTGTAATGAAGCCGAGACCCATAACTGATTGTTCAGTCTAGCTGTACACTCTCTGACATACTTCACATCACCCAACCACAAGCCTGTTCGACTTGGGCCTACCTACCTTTGTACAGGCTGAAATTCACACATGCATTCTAAATCACTCGGATTCACCTTCAGCACTGCCATTGCAATGGCACAAAGGCACTATACAAATGCCACATTGCATTACTGTGTCACCTGTACATGGAGTGGTCAAAGTGTAGCTTGTGCTACATGGTGTCCTGTTGATGGGCATCTGTGTCTGTTCTACCATGGAGTCATGATGGAAGCTACAGTCCTGGATTCACTGGCAGTGCTCCCAGTTGTTGATGTTGAAGGAGGATATGTGGCAGGTGTACTTCATGGTGGAGGCAGGCCAGAGGAGTTGAAGTAGGCTGTTGCTCTACATTTGACTAGTAGGGGAGCATACTAGCGGGGGCTGCCTGGGTATAGGGGTGGAGGTCAGTGAGGGTAGTGGGAAGAGGGCAGATGAGCAGGTGGCTGCCTGGGTTTGGGGCAGAGGCCATTGGGGGTAGTGGGAGGTGGCAGGACATGAGAGGCCTGCCTGCAGTTCGGGTGGGGCTAGTGGGAGGTGGCAGGACGTGAGGGGGCTGCCTGGGGATAGGAGCGGAGGTCAGTGGGGGTAATGGGAAGAGGGCAGACTAGCAGGTGGCTTCCTGGGGTTGGGGAAGAGGTCAGTGAGGGTAGTGGGAAGAGGGCAGACTAGCAGGTGGCTTCCTGGGGTTGGGGAAGAGGTCAGTGAGGGTAGTGGGAAGAGGGCAGATTATCAAGGGGCAACCTGGGGTTGGGGTAGAGGTCAGTGGGGGTTGTGGGGGATAGCAGGGTGAGAGGGGGCTGCTCTGAATGTACACAAGGACTTACGCGTGATTACCAAAATTATTTTGGTCTTTTCTGTTGACTCACTCAAAGACCATCAAAACCGTGTTCATGGGTGCATGTTATTCAACTATGGGGGTTTTGTTTAATTGTATTAAAACATGTTAACACTAGGAAGGTTGCAACAATTGCACTACCAAAGAAAGAACTGTTTCAGACAGGAGGTCGCTTTCTGTGTCCAAGCAGTGCAGGTCTTGGACCAAAGGAAATCTCAGCTGACATATGTTTAGCACTTAACATGTATATGTTGCTGCTTACATGTATATGTTATAGGGACAGTCAGGCATTGTTTATGCCAATTTGTCTAATGGCTTTTCATTGGAGATGACAACCGAGACAAGGGCAATCAAAGAGGATGACCTGATAACACAGGCATGAAAGGCAGGGATTTCCTAACTCCACAGATGTGTATAAAGTGGGAGTTTGCTTCAAAATGAGCCACGCACGTGGGGGATGGGCGTACCACACCTCAGGCGACACAGAAAGTGGTCATCGGGTGGGGCACGAAGAGGGGAAGTTCATTTTCCCCCAAAGAGCTTGTATTTTGGCTTAACTTCTGTTAGCCTACTAAATTGTATTAAGGTTCCAACTATGAAGGGGAACTATAGATTAAATAACTAGTTCACATCCACAACTCATGTCTCCTTAATGTTTAACCATCCAACTTAGAAATGTGTCATTTATTTAACAAAGGGTGGTAATTAATGAAGGCGTTACCCACTTAGTCCTGCCTATGTACAGCATACAAACTTTTCTTAGAATTATTAGAAGTATGTATTTTGCTGGTAGGAACCCCCTGCAGAGGAAAATAGTAAGTGTTGGCCTGAGTAAGCCTTGCAGTTCCTGTCCATTGAGTCCGTCGATCCATGTAAACTCTAGAGTCTAACATTCCTATTCATAAACATATCTCAAATACATATATTTTTATGTTTAATAGTTTACATATAGATTGCAGATGTTTGTTCACTTGCCCACCTTGTTGTTGTTCCAATTAATTATTTGTTGATACCAGGGAAGTTAATGCAATTTCCTTCAATCATATAATGTACAATTGTGTATTGAATTATAATCTCTCCCTTTATGGAATAATGTACAAAAATAAATGTATATGTTTAAAAATGTATAATCAATTAATTGCATGACTCTTTATGGCAACTAGTTAAGTTGGTGTATCATACCTGATTTTTAGAATTACGGAGTATAATGATTTATATATCAATTGTTGAATGTATGATCCCTTTTTGGGGTATTTGTGATTCTGGGGAGTTTCACTGAATGGAAAAGGGGTACACGCCAAAACAAGTGTAACCTGACAAACTAAAATATGGATCATGTCTGGGAATGTGTTACTCTGGAGCAACGCCCTCCATGTCAGACTACCATTTTGGGTGTACAGGGACATTTTCTATGAATCAGGTCAAACTTACGTGGATTAACTGATAACAATAAGACAGACATGGTTTGCCTGTAAGTTTCCTGCATCTCTAGGAACTTGCTACAAAATAAGTGATTATTTGTGAATCAGTCCCTATTGATCTCGTGTATCTATCGCCCAATATAAATGTATAATTATGTTTGACACTATCCAGTTCATCAAAACAGTCACTGATAGGGGATATTGTATTCACAATAGTCAGCTTTATGGCTTGCTGGTGATTTGTTTTATTGTATACAACACAAAGCAAGGTGGTGGAAAGCGCTATCTACCTGATAGATGAACATTTAGGTAGCCACTGCTTATAAAAAACAAAACATCAAAGGAAACTCCTGTAACATCCATACAGGCTACACAAGGTTTTATTAGGAGAAGGTAAGGCAATGTGATATACATGTATAACTGCTCTAATTACATTCATTTACTGTAGTCAACACCAAGCACCACCGTAGGTGGGATACACAAAATAATAGTATGCAATTGGCAACCCCTCAATTCACCACTATAGTGCACAGCTAGCTGCAGAATGAGATGGTATTAGAGGTCATCAAGGTTCTTTTACTGGCCTACTTCTATAGATTAAAATGTGTTTTCATAAAATCAAAAAATATTTTCCTCAATATTTTTGTATTGGGAAATGTGTGGTGATACAAAACCACACAAACCAAAGTGAAGAAGATCCAACCCAAGTTGGAATCATCATTTTACAAGTAGCTGTACATTCCTATAGATTCTAGCCAACATGGGGATAAAGATAATCATTGTATGCATTTATTTTATTCTATTTAGTTGGCACTTATCCCCCCTCACGTTTGCTTTACAGCTTTTAATTGGTACTCCTAACTAGTCCTACACTTTCTCTAGTGCCAGCCCATTCCTAGGAATATCATATAAATATGAACATGTGACAACGTTCACGAGAGAACTCATTATGTTACATGTGAAATTGATTGCAATACGTTTTTAATCTCAGCAAAACCCTTAAAAGTACCCATGAAGTTGAGTAACTTTGTACATGGTCCTCCTAACTTAGATACCCATAAATGTCCTAAAATGCCTCTGTGGCACCTAATCTGTAGGCGCTCTGCTTCTTTGTTGACTGATCATGTCCAGACTTCACCTCCCCATCCGGCACATGCCTTGGAAAAGAACTTCATGCAACATTACTATTAAAGAGGAAAAGGGTGGCTTGACCAGAAAAAATACTGCTTCCATGCTCTTGAGAGCCGAATGCTTTCTGGAAGACATTCCATGTTCAATACTGGAGACTTGTTCCTGACCGTGAACTTTCTTCTGGCCATTTGCTCGGATAAAGGAAAGTGTAAGTGACAAAACGGAGAGAAAGTGAATGCACACAGAGCAATGCAGGTACTTAAATTAGCAACAGTATTCGGAAAAACATATTTTGAGTCTTCGATAATTAAGTATTAACATTAAAATCCAGCTTAGATGGTAAGTGTTTTTGTGCCCCATAAATGGTTGTCAACAGTTCTACTGAAGGTGCGGTTTTGGTGGAACGATGGCAGCCCCCGTATGAAGTGGCATTGTTTGACAGGTGGGATTGGCTAAGGCTCCTTGCGCATGGTGACCTTCACACCGCTAAGGACCTTTCCGACGGCTTCATACAGGGGGTCGCAGAATGTGTGAATGCAGAGCGAGTAGATACGTCCCACACACTGGATCTCGATCAGATAACTCTTAATGCACGGCACCACTGCCCAGATGTGGCAGAAAGAGATGAGGGCGAACAGCACGCCCCATATGATAGCAAGGGGGATGCCAAAAATGGTAGAGAGTAGCCGGTAGCACCAGTACTTTGTGACAGTGAAAGTTGTGAAACTGGCCTTCCAGACGCCGTCCAGGCTGTAGGTTCCCTCTGGCTCAGCTATAACATCTTCAAATTCCACCTGGAGAGACACCAAAAAAAGAGGATGTTAACCAAGGATTGAGCTAAAATACAGTGATATCCCAAATCTTTACATCTGTTCACAATCTATGTCAAGCATGTGGCTTTGCAAAGATGTAATGAGGACCGACCTATCCCATGATCTGTAGAGAGAGCTACAAGGAATTCAATGCTACACCATTACTCAACATTTCCCAGTGAGAAAGAGCAATGACATAGCCGCAGAGATATGCATTAGAAAAAGGGAAGAGTATCAAGGTAGCCTTCCAAACTCTCTGGCAACTTAATTTTCTTGGTAGCTAACACGTGGAAATGTGGTAGGTCATTGATCAGCTGCTTCCACCCCTTGTCGAATTTGCACAGAGGTGTGTTGTAATTATTGAACCACATATCAATTATTTATAAAGGGACAGTTCACAAAGTAAGGAGGTAGCCATGGGCTTCCTGTTTATTATTGAAGGTAGGCTAATGGGTGCAGTATGGAAGATTGTAGGGGTGCCGTACTTGGGGGTCTTATGCATGTTTAAAGCACTGCCTCGCCTTGGCGTGGCTCACGTAACATGATACAATACTGGAAATGTATCTGAATTAATAGGACTTATTACTGAACAATGGGAAGAACCTAGCTTTACGTAGTGGTGGGACTATGCTTAAAGCCGATGTTCTGCAGAACCTAGTTATAAAGGAAAGCCAAAGAGTACCTTTCTCTAAATCAGGTCTGTACCTTTGACACGCCGTCACATCCCTGGCTCTATCCATAGAGGAAGTGCATGAGGGTGTATCACGCCGCCTCCATTGGCTGTCTGGAAGGTAAACTAAAACAACACCAGGATTCTTTACAGGGCTTACTTCAGAGAGATGAAATACAAGGGTGGAATCCCTCCTCTGGAAGTCCCTGGACTCCTGCCTCATGTCTTTCAAGAAGGGGCTGAAACTGTCCTGAGCCGCGAGCTGAGGGCTTCTCTGTCACGCTTGACGGATCATCATAGTTGCTGCCTCTGCTTGGGAACTGGTGAAACTGCTTTCACCTGCAACCCCTCCAGGAACATTGAAAAGGTACTCATCCATGAGCTCCCAGTCCTATCTGTCTGGCAGCAATCTTATTTTTATCGCTTACATTCTTTTAAGTAACAGCTTGCGTAGCAACTTCCAAGTCATTTTCAAACAAAAATAAATTGACATTAGCACCTCGGATGCCATGGAGGGGCGCTAATGGTCTTAATGGCCACAGACAGGGGATGATCCACCCAGTATCTATTGGTTAGGTTACCCCCCCCGCCCCCAACGGCGGCTATTATCGTCTAATTGGCTTTTTCTGTGCTGCACAACACCAGAATAATAACGGGCAGAGTTGATATTTCCAATTGAGTCATTCTGTGCTGTCCCAAGTGTGTGCCTTTTTCAGCCACCTCCTGTCCCCCATTCCTCCCATCAGGATGTGATCTTATGGTGTGTCTTTGTTCTTCTTCCCTACACATACCAGAATCACAACCCCTTTGTTGAGGACCCATGCACTACTGTATATGGTGGATAAATACATGTGTTCACCTTCCACTGAACTGCATAGAAAATACCCTTACACTAGGAATCCACTAACAATTTTCCTTAGGAGGAAAGATACCCACTATTACAAATAAAGTGAGCAAACTCAGCACTGCAAAGTCACCATGAGGCAAAGTGTGGAATACGAAAGAAATCACTTAATGCATACATATCATTACCTAAATGACACATTTTGGTAAGGGGATATTCTGGGATTTAGGAATTCTGACTCAAAATGTAAAACTGTAATCATTATCATTAGTGCTGCAACATCTCTTAGGAAGCATTAGCCATAAGATGTCTTTCTTGGCCCAACTTGGCCACTCCAGAACCATAGAGAGGAGCAGAATGGCAGAAAGGGAGCACCGGGTAGAACGCGAAGCGTTTCCCCCCGGGGTTATTTTGGCGCTGCACAGGCCAGCGAGTTGGCCTGCGCGTAGTGTGCCCCGGGGGGTATTTAAGGGTCAGGAAAGGTTCGGGAAGCAGGCGATGGTTGGACTTGAGATTGAAGTCCCGGTCACCTGCTCCCGAGCCTTCCTGCGTAGCCGGACCCTCAGCGCTGGTTTACCATCAGTGCTGGTTTAGAATAGGTGAGGTGAGGTAGTGTTATTGGGGGAGGTTAGGTATAGTTAGAGTTCTAATATATATTTTAATTAAATTTTATTATATCCGGGGGTACCGTACATAAGGTACCCCCACTTACTGTAGTTATCTGCGATCTTAGCGGCACGCCTGGGGCGGGGTTTTTCTTTCTCTTTGTATCGGGTTTCGGCTTTAGGAGAGAAGGGTGCTGCCTCACGTGTTCCCTCTGTGGCGGTACGCGTGAACACGTGAAGTGAATTCAGGTCCGGTGCCTCTGAGCACGGGCCTTTGTGTGTCTTTGAAGGCAGGGTTCTGAGAATGTCCGTGCAGGAGCCTGTGTTGCTTCCTGCCTGCGAGCGCAGTTTGACGCAGTAGCTGGCTATAGGCAGAGGGGCAGTGTGGTTGCCTTAAAGGGACTGTTTCTAGTTTCTGGGCCTCCTAGTGTGCTGTGGCCCGCGTGCATCCAGGAGGCAGTGTTTTTAGCCGTTTTTAGGGCTCAACTTAAGTTTTAGGATTCTAGTTCTGGGGGGATTTTGTTTTAGGACAATTTAAGATACTAAGGGGTGTTTTTCCAGGGTATAGGTTAGTATTGGGAGGGAATATTATAAAAATAAAAAATATATATACATATGATATTTAATAATTTGTTTATTGATATCTGGGAATTCTAAGATTTGAATTAACGTTTCAGATAGTAAATATTAGCCCATTTTCTTATTTCTGGGCACCTAGAGTACTGGGGCAGGTGCTGGCTCGGGGGTTTTTAGGGTAGCTAGGGGAAAAGCAAAGGGGCATATTGTAGTGCATTGATTATTTGTGTTACAATGGTGGGACAGGGCCCTAGTAATAAAGGTTTGGTGGATGCCAGGGCACTGAGAGAGGCCTTAGAAATTATTAGCAGGGCATCTAAGGCCCAATTGGAAGGGGCGGTGGTAGAGGTTACGGGAGAGGGGGAGGTGAGTAGGGGCAGGCCGCAGAGCAGTGGCAGATGGGGCTCTTGCGGCAGTAGTGGATTGATAGGAGAGCATTCAGGGGGGAAGGGCATGTGGGTGGGGAAGTAGATAGGGATGTGATGCACAATGAGCAGGAGGAGGTTGGGGATGTCAGGAGTGTCCATAAAGAGATGGAGCTAAGGAGCGGCAAGGGTGGGGGTGATGGGACGCAGAATCTGATGACAGGACAGAGGGGCAAGCGGGGTAAATACCTGCAGAAAGGTGCAGGTGGGAGAAGGAGAGAGAGGACCCCATCAATCAGTGAGGTTAGGGAGGGGCGCATAACGCCCCCCCCCGGCTAGGAAGATGTCGGACAGAGGACGCTGCGCAGCCCCCGTTGTTGCAGAGGATCAATGTGGAGAGGGTTTAGGAACGGCCCCTTCTCGGTAGGCGCGAGGACAGTCTAGAGGGCGCAGGGTGGAGGAGAGCACACCTTGCCCAAGAGAAGAGGACCAGGAAGGGGTTTCTGCAGCCCCGCCAAGAAGACGCCTAATGAGTGAAGGGGCAGACGCCCCGGGCTCACAAGAAGAGGATCTACTCAACCCAAGCATGAGCTCGCATCAGCAATGGTATTTCAGGGGTGATGAAGTTGGGTTGGAGGAACAAGCGGGGCAGTGGGAGGATGAAGGTTATAGGGAGGTAAGGAGGAGGGGGAATGAGAGTAGGGGTTTTAGGTGGGATTGTGATTTTGTCCCCGCAGTATGAGCCCAGTAAGAAAAGAGATGAGGAGCATCGGAGTGGAGGCAAGACCACAGAGAGGCGATGACAGGTTGGAAAGAGGTGAGCGGGAATGGGATTGGTCATCTGCATGGCAAAGGGGGGATACGAGAACGGGGACAAGGAATGTAGGGTCTGGTCTGCAAGGGGTAGGAAAAGAGATTGGTGTAGAAGCTATTGGAGCCTTGGTAAGTGAAAAGGGAAATTGCTCAGTGGAAGTACAAACGGAAAAGGTGGTGGAGCCACTGGCGCTCGTGGTACAGGTTTCAAAAGAAAAAGAAGTGGACGTGAAGGGCAAGGAGAAAAATCTACCTTACATGGGCATCACAAAACCTTTCGGGCGCAATTGATGGCAGCGACTAAGGATAAGATTCAGGCAGGGAAATTTGTGGATGTGTTTAAACTGCTTCATAGGGAAGTGAGAGCAAAGGAGGGTTCTAAGGAAGAGGAGAGAGAGTTGGCCTTGCGGCCATGAGTACCAGTGACAATTGAAAACTGGACCTTGGCATTTATTATTTAGGCCAGTGTCTATTGTGAGAAATTTCCGGAGCGGTTTGTGGCTCTGCTGAAATATATAGATGTGATTAGGAAGGCGTTTACAAGTTTCGGGGGCTTTGCGTGGGTGTGTTACGATGAGGAATTCAGAGCAAGAATGGCTGAGGACAGTCAGGCTGTTTGTGGGAAATAGACATGGATCTATGGCTGCAATGGATGGCCCCAACGAGGCCTGCCCCGACGTTGCACACAGCAAGTGAGCTGCCTGTGCCTTTCCGGCCCTTTCTTGGTCGACCGCCCAGGAGGGGCGGAGGGAGGAGGTAGAGGGCAGTCTTCGGCAGCGTGTTGGGCATTTAATAAGGATGGCTGCACAAGGAACATTTGTAGGTTCAGAAATGAATGTAGCAAATGTGCAGAAAACACCCTCTCACTCAGTGTTTCCAACAGGGAGACAGGGGGAGGGGGAGAGGATCCGGTAGAGGGGTTGTAGGGAAAGGCTTTTACTCCAATTAGGTTGGACGTGCTGGAGAAGTGGCTGGAATTTTATCCGGACAGGGAAGTGTCTAAGATTTTGAGTGAGGGTTTTTGTCATGGTTTCAGGCTTGGTTATCATGGACCAAGGATGCGTCGGTGGGCGGAAAATTTGAAGTTAGCCAAAGATAACGTTGAGGTGGTAAGACAAAGATTGGACAAGGAAATAGCGGCAGGGAGGATAGTAGGGCCATTTGATGATCTGCCGGGTGATTTGGTTGTATCCCCGCTGGGTGTTGTGCCTAAGAAAGCCCCGGGGGAGTTCAGATTGATACACCATTTGTCGTGTCCCGAGGGCATGTCCGTCAATGATTTCATTGCCCCTGAAGAATGTGGGGTTGTATATGCAAATGTAGATCAGGCGGGGGATTTGGTTAGGAAAGCGGGGCGCTGGGCCTTCATGGCCAAGTGTGACATTAAGGCGGCTTTCAGGTTGATTTCTGGCTGCTGGGTTTGCAATTTGAGGACAGGATATACATCGACAAAGCTCGAGCGTTTCAGTTCCTTCTTACAGTGGATTTTTTCATACAGTTCAGGTTGTGAAAGTGTGCTACATTACCTAGATGATTTTTTGTTTATTAGCCGGGCGGAAGGAGAAAGAGATTGCGAAGAAATGCTAAAGTTGTTCCAAGCTTTGATGGGGGATCTGGGTGTGCCTCTAGTGGAAGACAAAACAGAAGGGCAGGCAGTGGTGTTGAAATTCCTAGGGATTGAACTGGATACATTGGCTATGACCTCACGCTTGCCGCACGACAAGGTGAGCAAATTGGTAGGATTGCTGGATAAAGTAGTGGGGGCCAAGAAATTGATGGTAGTGGAAATGCAGAGTTTAGTGGGGCCTTTGAATTTTGCATGCAAGGTGGTGGCCCAAGGGCAGACTTTTTGCAGAAACATGGCGCGGTCTATGGCAGGAGCAAAGTGCCCACATCATCGGATAAGAGTGCGGGAAGATTGTAGAAGTTGGCTGCATTTTTTTGAGAGCTTTAACGGAGTGTCCATGTGGTTGCAGGGAGATCCGGTGTCTTGGGAAGTTCCATTTTTTTCACATGCAGCAGGTGCAGGAGGTTTGGGAGTGTTTTGGGGAGGAAAGTGGCGTGCGGAGAAGTGCCCATCACTTTGGTTGAGGGAGGGAAGGAGCATTGCATTTCTGGAATTCTTTCCTTTGTTGGTTGCACTGGAGTTGTGGGGGAAGGAGTTGCAAAACAAGAAAGTGAATTTCAACATTGACAATGAATACGTGGTTCATGTAGTGAATCGACAGTCAGCAAGGGATCAGAGGGTGGCGAGGCTGATGAGAGACTTTGTTCTGCGTTGCATGGAATGGAATGTGGTTTTCAAGGCAACACATGTGCCAGGGAAGGATAATGGCATTGCTGATGTATTATCTAATTTTCAATGGCAGAGATTCCGTGGATTGGCTCCAGATGCGGATCAGGAGGGGCAGCGGATTCCGGAGGAGCTGTGGAAAATAGGAAGCTGAGAGCGCTTGCATTGGTGGAGGGTTCTCTTGCTCCTGCATCTAGAGAGGCCTACAGGAGAGCTTGGGAGGATTTTATAGGAGGGGGTGCTCGTAGTTGGAAAGGTTTGGGGGATGCGGAAGAACGGAGAAGGGACAATGTCACTAATTTCCTCTTGAGGTGCATGGATAGGGGCTGGTCTAGAGCAACTATAATGTGGAAATAGGCAGGGATTGCTTTCTATGGGAAGTGGTTTTGGGGTTTTCAGCCGAGCAGTGGAGAACTGTCAAACAGGATGTTGGAAGGATGGGCAAGGGAAAGTAAGAGGGAAAAAGACAAGAGGCGACCAATATCGGCGGAATTGCTAACTAGGTTGTGTCAGACGGTTGGGAGGATTTGCTGGTCAGCCTGGGAACGAGAGTTGTTTGCAACTTGTTTTACTTGGCTATTCTTTGGGGCCTTTAGGGTTTCTGAGCTGGTGGGGGTGAAAAATGGGGTAAGTGGGCTGCAATGGGAAGATGTTCAATTTACAGAGTTAGGTTTGGACATCAAGATCAGGAGATCTAAGACAGATCAAAAAGGAAAGGGCTCTTGGGTTTTGCTGGGTCGAGGGAGTAAGGAGTTATGCCCGGTTCAGACAGGTTTGGTTTGGAAGGAGCGTTGTGGGGGGAGGACAGGTTTGGTTTTCCAGCATGAGAATGGGGAGCCAGTATCAGCGCCACAAGTTCTGGGAGTACTACGAAAGGTTTTGATAGCAGTAGGGGAAAAGGCAGAGGATTTTGCAACTCATTAATTTAGGATGGGTGCAGCATCTGAAGGTAGTAGGCTTGGCTATTCAGAGGAGAAGGTGAAAAGTTTGGGGCGTTGGAAGTCAGGGAGATACAAAGGGTATGTCAGGGACTTGGGGAAACAGGATGTTTGAAAGAGGTTGTCAGAAGCCAGCAGGAGAGTTGCATTTACTAGGATGTTGTTGATTTGTAAGTGATTTTGTCATTTCTTTCTCAGATGCTGCTCGGAGGCTGGGGCAGATGGCACACATTTGGATTGTGGGGCATTCAATTGTTAAGTGGGCGGGGAAAGAAGCTGAGAAAAGGGTTTTTGGCAGGCAATTGGGTTGCAGCTATAAAGATGTTTTGGTAAAATGGTCCGGTTTAGGGGGGCTTCGCTGGGATCAGTTACTTCCTATGTTGGCTGGGTTGAGGGAACGCTACGGGTCTCCAGGGTCGGACTGGGCCCTCGGCCCATCGGCCCGTGGCCGATCTGAAATCACTTGGGAGGCGGGAGAGGGGCCGGTTTCTGAAGCACTCCTGGGCCAGTCTGGGTCTGCAGAGAGCCAGTTTGTGTATCTCTGCAGAGACAGCCAGGGCTGTCACAAAGGGGGTGGGGGGGCAAACTTCACCAGGCCTTGCACTCAGGGGTGGCCTCGCGGCTGCCTGGGTCATGGGGTGTCAGAATAGATTTCTTGCGAGCTGCCATTGATTTGCTGGCTGCAGCGCCAGCCTGCAACAGAGAGAGACAAAGACGATGCAAAACAAAAGTTCTGCGCACTCAAGACTGTTGTCAATTTCACACTTCATCAACACGGGCTGGCCTGGCTCCCGAGTCCCGCCAACCCGGCACCAGGCCGCCAGGCATGCGCATTGGGCTGGCTGGGTGCAGTGCGTGTTACAAGCACAGGCTGCCGGGGAGGCTGGGGACTGGAGACACCAGTGTGACTGCAGCAGCAGGCCTGGCCAGCAATCTGCAGTGCAAGGGGAGTATGAGACAGGCACCGAGTGGCGTCGGCTCATTGAAGGATTCGAGCTTCAATTTGTGTCCTGCAAAGTAAGTAAGAACTAAAGTCAAGTGCTACTGCTGCTGTTGTCATTTTTAAAATTATGAAGACATATATGATTTGTGCTGCCGGTGTTGGTTTTCCAGCCCACATCCTGTGGTGTTCAGGGTAAGGGGAGATAAACTTCCCTTCAGGGGCACCTTTGGATAAAGAGATGTGCCCAAGAGAACACAATGGGGCTGATTCACAAAGCGTTTTGCAATGGGTATATCCCATTGAAAACGCGCTGTCAATCAGGCCCGATGTGTCATGCGTTGCACCCCATCTCCGGCCAGGTATTGGCATGGGTCATCGTTAGATGCCCACCAGGAGCCTGCCATTTTGGGAGGATTTAAGCCGCTATCCCGCTAACCTGCACCCCCCTGTGATTGTAGATGCTTTTTACGGGAAGGAAACAGCAATGATTTCAAGCCCCCTTTATCCCTACCAGCCGAGGGATGCGTTTCATGTGGCTTATTTAAAAAGAAAATGTGCATTAAGACGGAACGGGTGTGCATCCATGTTGGACCACTTTCCCGGTTTAATGTGGGATGGAGTGAACCAGTCTGGCTTTCACACCCATAATTGCTAAATTATTTTTCTCTGGGGCACGGCGGTGCAAACCAATTTTGCACTACGCACACAGTGGCAAACTGAATCTACTGCGTATATATCGCAGCTTGCAGGTCAACAATTTAGCTAAATGAATAGCCGCTTATGCTGGACTTTGTTGACCTAATAAGGGGCAAACCAGCGGCATTCACGCTTGGGTCGAGGGCGGCTTGCTGGAGCTTTTCTCCCTTAAGAATTAATCGTGCGAATGCAGGGAATCTTCTTCAAAACTCACCCCAAGCAGCGTGCATGATATCAATGAGCTGGTGCCCGCCAGTGCCATTGCCACCACACCTGGCACCTAGTTGGCAGCCTCAGCGGAGAGAGCCTCCAGACATGCAGCCCTTACGGCTGCATCCCCAACACTCATGCAAGAATTATTGTATGCTGTTGTTCAATTTCTTGGGCATTCCATTTACTCGCCGGAATCCGCTGTGATAAGCGTGTGGGCAGACAGGAACTAGCGTGTGGGCATGGGCAGACAGGAACTCCGCTCGTAAGGGGCTTCAATAATGGTGCCACCATTTTTTGTGCTATGTGTGTTAAAATGCCATCTGCCACTAATTTACCCCAAAAGTGGATGAAAGGGGGCAGAGGGTGAAATGACACTATATGGAACCACGCGCACTGCAGGCCGCTTTCAATGGCTACCACTTCTAAAGTGTCCTGCAAAACCATTTTGTAAAGTTGGCCACCCTACCTCTGAAGCCTGAAAAGTAGATGCACGCAAGGCTGACATGCGGCCAAATTTGCACCAGACCTGCAGATGAACTTAACTGGTCTGCTGTTAAATCTCAGTTACCAGTTTAATGGTATCCAGTGGATACTAATTGCTCATTTTACTATAGCTGATATGATAGCTCAGTGGGTTGAGCGCTTGCTGCTGTGATGCGTGTGTGATCTGCAGGTTGCAGGTTTGAATCCCAGCAAGTCCATCTCCGCCTTTCATCCTTCTGAGGTCGATAAATGAGTACCAACACAGGTTGGGTGATATTGTATGCATATGTGTTCTATAAAAAAAAGAGCTTAAGCATAAGTGCTATACAGTAACATATTATCATTTGGCCTTGGATGTCTGCTTGCATTCACAGTAATTTGACAATATGGATCTATACACACAGATATTAACGATACATATGGTAATCCATTCTTGTATGCAAAGTTATGTTATTTTATGAGTTGTGTTGTAATGTAACAGACACATGAGCCCTCCATAAGTAGCATTTTTTGTAAAGTCCTGAATTGACGCAATTCACGGATGATGGTTTCAGGGCCGCTTTTTTGAGGTGAGAGGTGGGCCACTTTTTTGAGGCGAGGGGTGGGCCACTTTTTTCTGGGTGTCCGGGTCTATTTCTTGTCCCAGTCCGACCCTGCGGGTCTCCAGATGGGGTGATTATCCATGCTGGGGAAAATGACCTGGTAAGAGATACTGGTGTGGCTCTTCTTAGAAAAATGAAAAGGGATTTGTTATGGGTCCGAGAAATGTGGCTTCAAGCAGGTGTAGTTTGGACTAAGTTGTTGCCGTGGAGAGTTTGGCGGGGGGCGAGAAGTGAGGGAGAGATAGAGCGGGCAAGGAAGGGGATAAACAGAGAGATGGTAACATTTTCTGTCTCTGCGGCAGTACAGGTTTTGGACCACAAAGACATTGTTTATGAAGGATTCATGATATTTAGAGAGGATGGTGTCCATTTGTCAGCTATTGGAAATACTTATTATTTGTCGGAATTGATCTGGTTGGTGAGAGATATGTTAAAGATTTGGAAGTAGGAAGGACTAGGGGGGGGTGGGGCAGAAAGAACACCTCGGGGGAGGGTTTTTCTGGTTCCGCGGGTATGGCCCCTTTAGATGTGAAGGGAGGGAAGCACAATGGGGGAATGGCACGGGAAAGGATGGGGGTGGTGCTGTTTGCACAAACGTGCTACCCCGGGGGAACAGGTATTGAACCTGAAGGGGCATGGCCCCGGGAAGAAAACGGGACAACTTGAGAAGTGGGAAGGAGACGGTAGGGACCAAGGGTTAGTTTGGGAGGAATTGGATTTATTTATTTATTTAATTGTTGGGGAAAATGAAAATGTGAATTATTAATTGGTTTGTTTAAAATAGTTTGTTAGTTTGTAAGGCCAGGAAGCCAGGTAAGCGGTTATTTGTAAGCTTTGGCCTGTCACATTAAAGCAACCTTTTCCACTTTAAATGCGTCTGGGTTTTTGTGCAGTAAACCAAAATTATTGTTTTTTTCTCTAAGAAAAGCGGGGCCCCACTGACCAGGCACACTTTCCTTGATGCGATTTACTAATGGTGAAACCATATTATCAGATGCAAACTGCACACGTGTCTTGTTTAGATCTGTTTCTGCACATATCCAATGGAATTCCCTTCAGGTTGGTCTGAACCTTGTATCTCTGTGAACCTTCTCTTGCAATGTGTTGATGTTTCTTTCGATCAGCCAAGAGTTGCAATTAAAACCGCTTTTTATAAATATAAAAAAAACACATTTTCACTTGGGAGAAGTCCCCTTCAAATATTTGCCGTGAAAGAACCATTTCCCAAAGAAATGTCAAGGAGACCGTCTGTACATATTCTTGCAAGAATAAAAAGTGCGAGCCAGGCTGGCTCAAACTCAGCTCTCAGCACCTAGTTCAGGTTGTGGATTATACAGACTATTTAAAGGGCCGACCTCGACCACCAGGCAGCCAGTGACTAAATGCCAAGTGTATTCTGAGCATCAGCAAGCCCGCGTGCTACCAAGCCAACGAGCAATGCGGCAGAAATAAATCCTGCTAATGTCACGGCGACGCGAGAGCGGAACCTTGTCCCTGTCGCGTGGCGGTGTCTGAACGACACTACTTACAGCCATGGAAGCTCCACAGAAGCCCTTTTAATATTCTCCATATGCTGCCTCAACATGCTAGAATGAGCGTACCGCCAGCACACGTGTATTCTGCTTACTCCCTCATCCACGTTTGATGAACGCTCAAGCGTAGCTTTTGATTGGCGCGTCTACGGAAAACAAATCAATATTCAATGAAGGGAAGAAGTTGATTGACGCAAGTCTGGAAAACATATGGTGCTCTTTAGTGATTGAGCAGACAGCAATGACTTAATTTCCAGAGATTGCTGTATGATCCGGGGGTGGGAGAAGAAATGGAAAGGGTACATTAGTGGCTTTTCTGACTACTATAGTTTGTAAATCAATTCTGACACTTGTATACATTACAGGGGGAAGGCAGTAAGAGAATAGGTATCATGGAAGGCCACCCTTTCACCAATGTATTTTGCCCTCCTTTATACTAACATTTAAACAACTCTTTGGACTTTTTACAGCTTTTAGCACCACCTCTGTTGTGGAGGTGAACATATTCCAGTTTGGGAATAGGCAATGCATATTTCATTTTTATGACTAGCATAACTATTCAGTTGCACACTTATTTCTCAAAAATATGTAGAAACAGAACTTAGGTAAAGTTTTTTAAGTTCTGTCTTCTTTAGTGTATGACATCTTGTTTTCCTGTTTATTATTTGTAGTTGTCTACCTTTTAAGAAAATGCAGACTACACGTACCAGAATGCAATATGATATGAGTCTGGAACCCGAAACTGGCAGATTTATTTCAGCCTCACATGAGGCAACTTGACATCTCTCTATTCTGCCTAATAGTTTTTACTGGGCTAAAAAGGTAAAAGCACATCACAGAAGTATTTTAGTTATGGTCCGACGGAGGCATGCATCGTGTTGTTATGTATGAAGTGAATAATATGTGCAATCCCGCAAAAGAGGTGAATATGTTGGTCTGCTTTCAATAAAAGCAATTTGCACAGAGTAGCCAGCTCTGTTAAGGTTAAATAAGAGGTTTACTTCATGAATGCATTTACTTTGGAGTTGGAATATATTGAGAAGCCAAATGGGGGATATGCAATTCTAGTGAGCCCACCACCACGCCAGCGAGCTGCGATATGACAGAGAAATGGGTTGTTCCCACGCTCCATTCGACACTTGTGTCTGCTTCAACCTCATAATAAAATAAAAGTCGCATGTGCTGCTCAATATAAGGTCTGAAAAAAAATTCGAAGCTCGCTGGGATACTAATCAATATAATGTCAAATCCCTTATCAGCGCCATCTTTGGAGAGAGCAAAACAGGCACTGCTAAGTAGGTAATCATGGAGGCCGACCTCTGTGATTTGTACTTTGCCCTCTTCCTTTCTGCATTTTCAGCTACATGGCTGCGTCCCACACATAAAAGTAACTCCCATCACAGGGCATCTGATGGCTCTGGGTGGACGGTCTTAGCAGTTAGGTTTAAAGACTACCCAATAGTGAGTGCCTCAGAGGAGACCCTGGAAAGCCTGACCAACAGTGGATCAGAGGTGAACTTAAAGATTGGAATCAGAGAAGCTGGAAGAACATATTATGGCATGAGTTGGATGGGCCTCTTTGGGTGGTCAAAAGACAAATGGGGCACAAGGAGACACACATAGAAAGCAATTTCAAAATAACTAGAAAAATACTTTAGTTTCAATGCGTATGGCTGGTGGTACATATGAGAGGAGGCTGTTATACTGAAAATGCACATTTTTGGAGACATAGCTAAATCCTTTATATCTTTCAGGGGACAGGCAATACACTCATGGAATATTAGAAAACTGTCCCAGGTGTTAGAAAAAACAATTAATGGAACCTATAAAATATTTTACAACATGACACTGGAACAAAAAGCAATCAGTCAAGTTGCACTTCAAAATAGAATGGTTCTTGACATTATTTTAGCTGACCGTAGAAGTGTATGCAAATGAGTGGGAGCAGCGTGCAGCGTATTTTTAAGTGACTCCTCCCCTACAATATTTGCACCATTAAGAAATTGCACGTCCTAAATTATGAAATTCATATTCCCACAGGTGGTTGGAATCTAAACCTAAGTTCATGGTTCTGGGAACTGCTACGATCCTGATGATGGAAACGAATTGCAATCTTTGTTATGATCTTTGGGATCCTCATATTCTGCTGTTGCTGCATAGAATGTTTGCCAGCCATTTGCTCCACCATTACAAGTGAATGTGTACAGACAATTAGTGAAAAGAATGGTGAATCTGACTCCTCATATAATAAATGGTGGTCTCAAACATGAAAATGAAATAATCAAAGAGTTTATGTCAATCAATATTTCTGATGAGGATGGTGACAGTGACATGGGTAGTTCGGAAAGTGACACGAGGTCTGATAAAGCAATGTATGGATGATGATGCTATTGGATTAAGGCCAAAAGGATGGTTTTTTATACTGGAAATGCAAATTCGCCCGAATGAGATTGAATAGTATGTTGGCCAGAAGCAAATCTCATCATGTGTCAAACATTGCAAACCGTGAAAACCTGAATGTGACCATTGGGAGTGCATTTTGTAAATGCCGGCCATTTTCTTTTTTTTTTGTTGTAACGCTTTGCAAATATATTCTATGCTTCAAAATCCACACACGGTGCATGGTCACAGCTTGAACTCTGAAATGCTAACATAGACAGGAATGTAGAGCTGTACAGAAATACATTGCTTTCTTCTCATTGAGGCCTTGAAGCTGTGCAAAGAGACGCGCCTAATCAGTGGCCCAGGTGCCGGTTTGTCTTGCAAGCGCTGTTCAGGGCGGGCTGAATGTTATTGTAAAGGATGATGTATTATGTATATATATGACTGCTTTGGCGCTGCTCGCTCCGTCTCATCTCACGGTGTCTGGGAACACACGTCGTGAGGCGTTGAGACCCGGTCGGCCGACTGAGATACTTTGACTAATAAATCAGACCTGTTTGGAATTCGAACCTCACGACCACCGTGTCATTTAGTATATGGTTATTGTGCCTTTATTCCATATATGAACTAACAAGACAAGTGCATGGAATGTTCCAGAGGCAGGCATAGTGAGTGGATTTATCTGTAATTTGATGTTGAAGGAATGTCATTCCACTTGTGAAATTTTCCCCACCACACAACAGTTTTTCGGCTTTCTAAAGGATTGTATTCAATCTCAAATCAAATGGTTCCACTAATTTGCAATTTGTGATCTATCTATCTGTGGCCTCATTTTTTACGAATATGGCAAAGAAAACACCCTGGTGTTTTTTTTTATTGATATTTTATTTCTATCGCGCTCGTACACAAGTGTTTCAGAGCGTGACAAGGCAAGGGAGGGGAACAGGGGAGAACAAAACAGCGATCTTACTAGGCCCAGTGACATTGACAACGTGCAAGTGCATGGGAGGGGAAAGTGCCTGGAAGGAGGGAGAAGTGGAAAGTGCGAAGCAGAGGAGAAACAGATAAATAACAATAATTAAATAATAAAGGCAACAAACAGTGGTAATGCAGCCAGCAATTTGTAAGTGCTAAGTTTACTGCAGCAGACAGGGTAGGTCTGATAAGTGCAGGAAGAAAAAGGGGGGGCTGTATGGGTACAGATACAGACCCCAGTGCAAGCGGTGGCCCGGAGGCAGTGCAGGAGGGTGGCAGGGTGAGCAGGTACCTGGGCCCGAAGGACAGAGGGTGGCCAGGTGCACGGTGCCAAGAGAGAACAGATCAGTAGGGGAGAGGGGGAGCGAAGGCAGAAGAAAAGAGGAAGGTCTTGAGGTGCTTCCGGAACCGGAGATGGTTATGCTCAAATTTTAGAGTGGCAGGGAGGCTGTTCCAGAGGGAGGCCTGTTAGGCAGAAACTGTGCAGTTCCCTTAGGGACCACTGCAAAAAGTTTAAGACTACAGGAGTAAGCAGTAAACCCATTTGGTAGCAGTCTGCACCACCCAGATTTACCTGGTAGCTGTGGCTGAGCAGTCAGACTTCTCTCAAGAAGAGTTAGGCAGTATATAGAGCATACACAATAGGGCTAACAATACAGTGGCACAAGCAAACACTGACCAGAGCTTTGGTATAAAAGTATATAATTATTTATTTAAAAACACACTTGTAAAAATACACTGGCACTAATATGTCAAGCACGTTCAAACACAGTCACTATAAGTATATACACCTCCCTAGTTAATTATTCGACAAGTCTAGGTTATGACACCACTTATTTAGCAAAACAGAGGTGAGCGCGTAACCGTAGATGGCACTCCAATAATTTGTTTAAAAAGGGAGGAAAAAGGCAGAATAGGAAAATAACACAGTACCAACACTTTTAAGAAACCACAGCAAGTCAAGAAAGGCAGGGTCTACTGTATAGCAAAAAGTTCATATGCCAGGCCCACTCTTGGAGAGAGCAAGGCAGAATGTGCCCAAGATCACACAGTGGAAATGCACTCGGAGTCTTTGCAGAAAAGTCAAAAGAGGTTGGATCAGTTCAGAAAGGTAAAGTTAGCAGGTCCGAGGTCACCCCAGGATAGAGAGTCAAGGATTTACGGGACACCTTGGATAATCTGTTGCAAGGGAGACCAGGCGGGACACAGTACCTAAAATGGTGAGAAAGCTCCAGCGGGGGCAGTTGTTCCTGGCAGCGGTTGCAAGTCAGGGCTTCGTCCAGGGGAAGAGAAGATCTCGACGTGGAGTAAAGCTGAAGGTCGTTGCACTGTCAGGGAAGAAACCAGCCGCGGAGTTTCCCGGTTAAAAGGTACAACCCTTTTATTCGTGGTAGTGGTGAAACGTGGCTATCCGGCCGCCGGGGTGCTTGGCACGGGCGATTTGACCACAAGACGATCCAGGAAAGTGAAAAAGGCAAACTGGTTGGTCCCACCAGCTCAAAGGGAATATGAATCTCCTGGAAGAAGATCTCCTCTGTCGTTGGGGAAGTGGTAAGTTCATACAGCAGGGCTCCACCGGTGGTGTCGTCGTTGTAGATGGCTCAGCTTCTCCCCTCTTCGGATTCTTTAGGTCCTGTGGCGACTTCTGAAGTTCCAGTCCCCAAAGCCCTGCTTTTATGCAGCAAAACCCCCATTAATCAGCCTAGCTGTCACTCAAACATGCTAAGTGGTGAGCCGGGCGGCTCACCAGTGGGCCAATCACACAAGAGTGCGACTTGAGTTGCCAAGGCAACTCAGTCCAGGATGCCTAATCCCCCGCCCACACATCCTATTTAACCCAGACAGAGTGGCACCATTTGGAGAGCTTCTGTGGAGAAGCCCGCCAAAAAGTGTAACAAAGGGCTCGACTTGGGATAGAGTTTCAGAGGCAAACACAAACGCCATTTTAAAACTGAGTCCTGGCAAAAGACCCAACCGGGTAATAAATATTAAATAAATAACCCGGCGGTATCTTTAACATTGCACCAAAAAGTGGTGCGTTTAAAATGAATGGGAAAATCCCATAGGAAATATTCTGGTGGAATATTTTGCGTGGTATCCACTGCCACCAGCCAGAAACTCGACAAGGGGGGACTGGACAGTGCCCCCTTGGGAAACAGACCTAGGGGCAGTCGAATTACCCCTACCAGTACTTCCACAATATGATGGTTTGTATTGGTTCTGTTCACAATTTGAGACTAGTAAAGCCAATGGTGACTTTACATGCCCTGGGAGACAGTAGTCAGTCCCAGGGTATGGAGTCTATGTTTGGGGGTCACTATGACACCCCTGTGTTACTGCACTGAGGGTGCTGTGTAACACACATACCAAACACACATGTAGCCCTATGGAGTAAAAGACCCCATAGCTCATAAAAGAGATTACATAGTCAAAGGACATTCTCAAATCATGCCTAAGAGTGGGAGAAAAAGAGTCTCACTCTTAGCAGGAGAAATAAAATAAACCCCAAAAATCCAGCAAAGCTGCTGGGGGACTCACTAGGTTTGGGAAATTAGCCTTAACCGAGAATTCTCCCTAACAAAGCCCCAGCCGAAGACAGAGATCTACCCCAAGCTTGTTTCTTTGAAAAATGACTGACCCTGAGGGAGTTGGAGGTAGAGGAGCGAAGAGCTCGAGAGGGGAGGTATTTGCGGAGGGATAGCTGAAGGTATTTTGACCATGTCATTTGACATAATGTACCATCACTCCTGCTCCACCTCAAAGGATGTTGCCTTCTGTGGAACAGCGAACAATGTCAGAGCGGTACCCCATACTACCAGTGGTAACCCATACTACCAGTGGTAACCCATACCACCAGTGGTACCCCATACCACCAGTAGAAATTGTGCTCCTGATGAAGGGACTGTTGTCCTGAAATGCATTGGGCAATTATCTGTATATGAAAATATATGTATTTGATGAAATGCGATGAATTAACTGTAATTTGATTTAACCAAACATGGACAAACTTTATTTTAGGTTTGCCCTTAAAAACATTTTTTGCTATTAAAATGTCATGATTGAATTTTCTTCATAAATCGTATGCCATTAATCGGTCATAACTACTGTTTGTGTTTACAAACATACTTGGTGTGCAGAGGACGCAAGTGTGAGGAGAATTGTGAAGCGATTAGCTAGCAAGGAAAACACAGTGCTGCACAGAATCCAAATTTATGGTTGCAAATCCGAAGAGTAATAACCTGTGGACGATGATGTAACTAAGTTGCGGGAACTAGCTGCACTAATAAGCTTCGGCAATGATGCAGAAGGAATGATCTGCAACATGTTGACGGTCCACACCAACAGCAGGAAAGTGCAAGATAAGTTTATATTGGAGAAAGATCTTCAGCTCGACAAGGCCATAGAGAGAGTGAGGGCCGTAGAAGAGACTGCAGGGCGACAGAAGTAGTTTGTGGACTCCTCAGTCCCAGCTGAAGTCCAGGCGCTCACGTTTAAAAACAGAAAAGAAAAACAAGTGACTGACTCAAGAGAAGGGAAGTGGGGAAGAAAGTGATGCTTGCTACTGCCTGAATTGAATAAAGAAAGCCTGTTGCTACAAGCTACTTTGCACATGCTTATTATGGAACTCGCTAGCCAGGTCTGTAGCTCAGCTTACTAACACATTCACACCAGGGATCTGTGTATGACCCCATATTGTCCACCCAGAATGTTGTCTTTCCGAAGTTGATGAAATAAAAACCGTTGGGTAAAGATGAACATCTGTCATGTGGCTATCATACCAAGATACCCATTTACGGGTGAACGTGCTTCCTACAAATACACCCGCTGTTACACCGCTATGCGTATGTCTGGAATAAGATCTATGCGAAACAATGCACTTTGAACACCCCCCACCTGTTACCAGGGTCCGACCGGGACACAAAATTGTCCAGGCACCAATCAAAAACAATTCTTTAGTTTTCAGAACAGACATTTAAAGTACTACCCAATGGAAGTTTTTAGTAAAATATGATGCATTCGAAAACGTAATTTCTTAGGAACACTGGTTAAAGTTAGTGTAGAAAATTGGGCCATTATAAAATGATGGCATGGCACTTTGAGCATTGCCTGATTTCCCTTAAGGCCAGCCGGAGCCTGCTTGTTACTTGCTTTATACAGATTTCAGACAGTTTTGTAGCAATTATGCTGTTATTTTCCACCTTTGATCTATTCCTTTTTTCAGTATAGTGCTTTGAAGAATCGTCCAGTGGAATTAAGCGCTATAGAGAAAACCTTAATAAAATACAGTAATATAAACTCCTTTTTCCATCCAAACAGAAAATGACCTCTATGTGGTCAGCTGGAAAGAGATGCCCACTCTGAGAAGACAGAATAATACGATGTAAAATGGCGCCTCTGCCCTACTCAGAGAGATAAGTGGAGGCTGATAGTCGGAGATTCACAGACTAGTACAGCAGCCGCGTTCCACTCTGAATACATGTGAGTCTGGGTTAGTGCTTGGAAAAAAAAGAAAAGCATGTCCTCTCCTCCCTAAAGCCATTAGCATTCCTAAGGGATGTCAAAGGGGGCAATTGCTTCACCTAATTACCCGACACCCCCGCAATTGGTCCCCCCAGACCCACCACCCCTGGCAATTAACTCTCTTCACGTGCTTCATGGACCAGCCGCGGGCAATCATATGTTTACCATTTGCTTAGCCCAAGCTTTCTTCTGGCCTGAAGTGGACACCACGGGAATAAATGAGCTATGAATACCAATGGAGTGGCGCCATTGGTGTAAAAAGAAGGTTCCCACGTGCTGGGCACACTATTGTGAGGTGAAGGAGCTGCTTACAATTTAATTGAAACAAAAAATCAACACCTTTCCAAAGTGAAACATGCTTTTTAAACTTAAAACTACCCGTTTTCTTTAAACTGTGTTACTTTTCATTTTCAATGTCTGGGGGAATAAATATGCCCACACCTGCACTGGAAATGAGCAACAAGTCAGCCTAATCCACCCTCTGGTGGCACCGTGCATGTTGCAGCGCCTATATGTATAAGGAATTGCAAAAACCACATGTTTTCCAGCCAGTTTTATCTTCAAAACTAGCACGTGTCATTCAACCTGCTGAGCTACCTTGGTAGCATTCTGCTTTAGGACGTGTCACTCACTCTAACTTCAAAGAATTCAACATCAGATTTGAATCCCTGATTGAGTCAAACACACTGGATTACAACAGTGCAGTTCATGTGCATGACTTTAAAGCCAATAGTGTTTCATCTCCAGGCACACTGACTCTGCAGAGAGTCTAATTTAGGACTTATAGTCAGAAAGTGAAAACTGAACATCGCTACGGGGGTAACGTGAGATTCCTGACTCAATTGCTGATAACCAAAAAGAGCAGTTGCCCGCTTTCACCACTGTACTAAGCGCCTATGGGTGATATATGGGTTAAGCAGATCGTGCCTGATCACATGTTTGGCAGTAGTGGTGAAACACCCAGAAGTTACCTTTATCAGGTGTTTTACCACTCTGCAAAACTCTGAGTTTTGTTTTTGAAACTCCTTTTACCATCTGCTTTTGTGTGGTGGCATTTACCAACACACAAAAGCAGTACTACCTGGGGTAATTACTGGGAGTGCAGTAGAAATATGCAGCCTAGTGGTAATTATCGATCTCTATGGAGTCCCAATGGACTCCAAAATGGGAAATAATGGAAAGGTCTGCATTTCTGCAAGTAATGCGGCTCTACTGGGGAACCTGAAGATTACCGCCTGTGGTAAATGTAACTGAGTTTTGTAGTATTACCTCTGTAAATCAGGCTCAGCGACTATCACTTCAAACTAAGCCATCAGTGATCTCTCTTTTGTTAAACTGACTGTTGTTGACTCCATATTATTTGAAATTGAATTTGGAGTGATGTCTGTTTTAGATAAAGGGAAATCATCTCTTTATTGGTGCAAACTATTAGGTGGTTGAACTATGAGTCAATAAAAGTATCCTGTCTCTTGATTGTATGCTCATCATGCATAACAACAAGCTGCATGTCTGCATGGAATGATGACTACGAGCAGGTGACTATCACGTAGATAACCCATTGGGAAGATTAAATACATCTCAAATTAGTCCATATAAGATGTTAGATGCTAAATCAGGATGATCACTTAGGGCCTGATTACAAGTTTGGCGGTACAACCAGAAAGTTACTGTTATCACAAGCAGTAATTACCCAGTACTCCGGTAGGACCACATAATCACAAGACATGCAGGCCTTTCTGTTATTCCCCTTTTTGGAGTCCTATAGGAATTTGTGTGGGCTGGTATTTACCATATGTGGCAATGACTGCATGCAATATTGGATTTGTGTGGGGTTAATTGCTGTAACAAAAAAATCAGTTGGTAAAAATGAAACTTGGGTTTTGATGGAGTGTTAAAACACCTGTTAATAGAAATTACCACTACTGCCAAACTTGTGATCAGCTCTTTAGTGGTCTTTAGTCTTCTGAAAATCTCTAAACGTATGCTTGGTCAGTAGACTGTAACAGATAAACTAGCATGTTAACCCTCCAAACACCAAGCCAAGCAAACCTTTCAACCTCTGATTTTTCATTAGTTGTTTTTTTGTTTGTGTTAATGTCTTATGGTTTTGAAAAATAAATCTTAACATATATCATAACATATAATATTACATTCTAAATGCAAAACATATATCATAATACATAATCTTACAATTAGATACATTTTAAAATTCATAAAATCACGCATATCTTTTATCCATATTCCAAATTTCCTTAATATAAGGTCAATTTCATAGCATTAAGAAATCTATAAAGTGCAATTGGCACGGTTAAAGTGCAGTATTCCATGTAGAATCTCTCCCAAAGAAATTCCCACAGATCGGTTTCTGCACCATTTTTACAGTATCGACAATTTAAATCCTCCATCTCTACATTTTTCCATAAATAGAAATTATCCGCTGTTGATATTAGATTAAAGCAGAATTGCATCATAGCATAAACAAACATCCAATACTCGAATTTCGTTAGGTAATTTGCAAGGGTACCTTGAGAGCAATTTAATTTACATTGCACAGTATCATTATAGGGTTCCTCCACATTGAAACTCATCTTTTGCCATTGTGAATCACAAATGTTGTCTAGGATATGCTACGTTAACGGTTCCTAGATTATACAATTAATATAGATACTCCACAAGGGGTTGTTCAAATATATCGACTATTTTCGTATTAAGGGATGTAGGCCTTGTTCTTATCTAATACAGGCCATCAGAGTAGATGTTGATAGACCCAGCACACTTCCCAACAAGATGCCCTCATAGACATCAAAGCTGATGATAAAGCTCAAGACCATAACTTAGAGCAGATTTTGTTGCGGAAGCATGTACATGACCTTATTATAATAAAAGTCTCTTATCAATGTCTTATTCATATAGTTGTTTATATTTGGAAACCTAAATACTTACATCCTGTAGTTTCACTCAACGTTTCCTTATTCAATCTCCAATTAAACTTTCCTGCTCTCTTCTCCGATTTGAATACTAACATTTTCGAATTTGCAGCATTGATGGTTAATTCATTAATTTTCGCATAACATTCAAATGATCGAAGCAATCGATTAATTCCCACTCTAGAAGTGTCCAAAATTAAAACATCATCAGCATATGTTAACCAATACATTCTGTGAGTATAAATGATTGGAGAGATAAAAGGAGAATGTAAAAGAAAATCAGCTAAATCAGCCAGATATATATTAAATATAGAGGGTGCTATAAAGCAATCTTGTTTAAGACCAAATCTTGTTTTCATTTCCTGAGTAGTTTTTCCTATTTGGCTGAGTCTCACCCTCACTGAAGTGTTACCATGTAAAGATACTAATGTATTAAGAAGATAATCTGGAATACCCCATCATTGAAGTTTTTTCCATAGCAGATTACGGTTCACCTTACCAGCCTATTATTTCTCTTCATACAGTATTAAGTCCATTCTCATAAATTCCTCAATACATTCTTCAGAGCGAGGTGTATTAATAAACAGGTCTTGCTCCTTATATTCAAATGCTGGCAGTAGCTCTTCTTGAATTGTGGCTGCTGTTTCCACCAAATTAACAGTCCCTGTTAAATCAATAGGTGACTGTAGATTCTCACATGCGCCCTGCTCTTTGCTTAACAGCATACACCTCTTTAGGTGTTTGGGTTTTTAGGACTACCAAATCAATATTCTTTTGGATATGCACAAAAAGCAGAGCATCGTTTTTTACTTCATCCCATGCCAACTTTACATTATTCTTAATATCCGCCAGTAAAAGAGAGGTTACTTTTGTTTCATCCACCTCAGATTTGTTCCAATCCTTGAGCAATAGTGAATTAAAGTGTACCTCTTCTTGCACATATTCTATCTTATTATTGATATCTGCCATTTGCAGAGTATGGGTGTTCACTTCGTCTTTAACAAGTTTGAAGACTTTTACCAACAAATTTAAGACGACGTTCAATGCTGCCAATACTAATGGATTCGAATTTTGTACAAGGTGCTGCAAGTCTTCTATTGAGCAATTTAATATGGAAGAATTCTCAGAGGTATTTTGTTCTTCCTCTTTCGGGGTAACAATTAAAGCTGGCATAGCTTTTAGGGAATCAGATGTGCACAAACCCACTGAATCACTTTGAGGTAGGGCCTCCACCCAATCTTGGGTTACTCCAATTAAAATAGACACTACCCTTGTATCAGTTACAGTTTCACAGCCAGGCTGAGGGTCACTCATCACCATATTTCGGCAGATTTAAACCAGATAACACATCGTCCTTTGTACTAAGTCATGAGTCACTAAAGCATAATCAAGAGGAGGTAGTCCCTGCTCCGCAGAAGCTGGGGGTTCTTTATCAGAGTTGTCACAACCTACCAATTCTATTGCATGCGTATCTACCACCATGATATTGAATGGATTACAAATATTCTCAATCGCAGAGTCTATTATCGACATTCCAGATGGAGCAGGGCTAGAGGCCCCTCGACTTCTTAAATTATACATTTCAGATGTAAAGTTTAGGGCAGCAGTGCAGATTGTGACCACTGTCACACAAAATGTCATACACTGACCGGTACTCAGTGGGTATACCAGGGACTAACTGCCCAAATACGGAGGCGAGGTACAGGCCAGTCTAGATGAACGTTAACTACACTTTTCCCTGAATGGTAGCGCACCAAAGTTTTATACCGGCAGCTCCTTCTGCACACTCCTTCACTCAGCAACAACCAAAATAGTCAGTTGTGTTTTAGTATATTGGCCCAGCAAGGCTCACCGGTGGGCTGCAAAACCACCAAACCGCCAAACCATCTTGTACTTAAGAAAACACTTGCTGGAAGCCCAAGACAGAGCTAACGAACGAGCCTCAAGTAATCGTACTATGCACCAGGGGCACCGAGTACGCGGGTGCTCCGGGGCCCGGGCACCCGCCGGCAGAATGAAGTCGGGGCTGAGCCCCCATCCACCGGGCCACAGAGAAGAGACGCAATATGGATGGCCCTTTGTTCCATCCATACTGTGTCTCTCTCTGACGGCCCAGGTAAAAAAAAGCATGTTTAGAATTGAGGCACAGATGCAAAGGAAGAGCCTCTTGCTTTGCATCTGTCCATCAATTGCTAAACATCGTTTTGGGTTGTGTGTATTTGCAAATCTGTGCACCCCTCTTTTAAAGAGGGGTGCACAGACCCAAAACAATTTTTAGAAATTAAGGCACAGATGCAAAGCAAGAGGTTGCATCTGTGCCTCAATTTCTAAAAGTTGTTTTGGGTTGGGTGTATTTGCACATCTGTATACCCCTCTTGGCAACAGGGGTGCACAGATGTAGAGGTACACCCAACCCAAAACGATTTTTATAAATTGAGGGACAGAGGCTCTTGCTTTGCATCTGTCCCTCAATTTATAAAAATCGTTTTAGGTTGGGTGTACCTCTACACCTGTGCACCTCTCTTGCATTGCATCCATTGCATCTGCGGAGGCAGGGGGCAGGGAGAGGGCAAATGAGACTGTTTGCATGTCTCTGAGTGTGCACGTGGTGAGGGTGAATGCTATGGGTGGGGATCGGAGACGTCGAGGGAGGGAACTCCCCTGAGATCTACGGAAGGAAACAGCGAGGGAGAGGGGGGAGTGTGGGGTTAGGTGGGATCACCTTCTTGGGGGGTTTGGCAGGGGTGAGGGGTGGGCAGTAGAATGTGATAATTCGCATTTTGAAGACCACACAAATCAGCTGAAATAAATCATTCTTTTTTGCATTTGTTCTTCAAAATGCGGAATGATCACCTAGAACCCAGTAATGATCACCTAGACCTTGCCATACTGTTAACCTTGTTCAGTGTAATAGTATTCAGTTGGACAGTACTTGGAGGGCTGCTGTAACTCTGATGGTGCAGCGCTATTGGGCTTCTATAGAGACAGTAACAGCACTTCTCAGGATGCATGTGTAATCTATATGAGCCAGCACTTTCTAGTAGAGCTGCCATATTTGAAATGGGGCAATGCTGGTACTCTCTAGTTGGCTCGCTATACTCTTTATGCGATAGTACTGCCGTTTCAAAACAGGGCTTCTACAATTGTTGAATCTTCTCAGTGGTAATACTTTGCTTTTGTTGAGGCAATGCTAGTTCATCTTAGAGGGGCTGCTTTACTTTTAATGGGACAACAGCAGCATTTCTCAGTTGAGCTGCTACACTCTTACAAGGATTAGCACTTCTCAGCCGATTTATTTATTTGTATTGGTTAATTATAGTGCGCGTAATATCCAGAGGTTTCGAAGCGCGGACCGAGGGATCGAACCTGTGTTGCGCGGACCGAGGGATCAAACCTGTGTTGCGCGAATGGAGGGATCGAACCTGTGTTGCTCCATGTCCTTTTGCTTCCAAGGTGAACACGTTGCCCCTCAGCTATCCTCCTGAAGATCTCAAGTACATTTAATGATACAGAACCAGAACTATTGAGCAAGTCTGATTTCATCTTTATCAGAATAACTCAACACTGTCGTGGTTATACAAGAGTTAATATATTTAAAGGGATGGAATTACTCAGAATGTAGCAGCACTATTCAATAACCCAAAGCGCTTAAGCATAGTCATTGTGAAAATACTACACTTCTCACCATTGGCACAGTACTGCCACTTCTCACAGAGGCTTCTACAGCTTTTATGGGGCAGGACTGATTTAGCCTACTGGACAGCTTCACTTTTAATGGCACTTCTCAATAGGGCTGCTATACTTCAATAGGAAATTACCAACACTACCCGGCAGGGAATTGCATACTCTTGATGCCACCGAAGCAGCACTTCCACCCACCACAGCTGCTTTATTTTTAATGGCACAGTGCATGTACTTCTCAGCCACTCTGCTTTACATTTAAACAGACCGAATTGTCATTTCTCAGCTGGACTGCAACACTATATCATTGTGTTCTGTATGTTGAGCACTTCTTCACCACGAATATGGATTCCTGGCACTCTCCCAGTGTCTAAATAGTAGATCTGGCTACATTCAATTGGCAACAGGCATGTCCCGAGCTGTCTGCTCTTCACAAGCTGCTGCTCGGAAGCCGTCAAGGGGTAAGAGATAGAAGGCTTGTGCCTGTAAGATATCAGAATATATAATTGTCTTCCCAGATGGGAGACTGACTCCATTAATATACATGGGGTCACTGAGATGACCAAGAGTGAAACTGTACATTCAGTTCTGAGATTACCAGCAACAGGTGATACTATACTCCAAGGAGTGAGGTGCCCACTCAATATATCACACTGTTTATAGGTGCGAGACCCATCCTCAATGTTTGCCCAAGGAGCCTTGGCCAGAATTTCACACTGAAGAAGTGAGCATGTGATCCAGGGTCTGCAGCCCACACACGCAGGGGATTCCCATGCTCCCACTTGCGAGATTTGCACCAAATTAGTGAGATTGTGCTCCAAGGTAGGAGGCACACACGCACTGAGGTTTGACACTGTGATGCTGGAAATGCATCGGAGGGATAGGGCCTCCGTATCCTTGTCCTTTAGTGCCTTTTATCATATGTTCTGTTGTGTTTTCCATGCAGGAGTTCATGTGGGACTCCTGGCGGTGCAACTCTCTCTTTTGGTTTGGTATTCAGACCCATGGGATACTTCTATGGCACCCGTGGGTGGGGGTACAACCCTGTGCCCCTAGGGCATGTTTTGTGTGCGTACAGAGCAGGGAATGGGCTGGTGGCAGCTCCATGCTGAACTTGACAGGTGCTCTGAGTAACATCCATTTTGGGATACCCAGGTCCTGCCACTGGAATCAGTTGATTCCTGATAGAAAACACGATGGCCCCGCTGGCCTCTTGCTTTCTATTGCCTGTTACCTTGTTTTCCCAAGGTCCTGGGAAGCCCTGACTCTGTCCCTTCCCCCTGACTGCCTATTGGGTGGAAGTTCCATATATGGTGTTGTTGTGAAGTCCAGGCCAGACTGGCTGGAGCCTTCCCAGTGACTATGTTGTGGGTACACCCTGTGGGTGGGACCTGGGTGAATGTAGTGTGTGACGAATATGCATTCTGTGTTGTGGATGTCTAGTATCTGGTGTTTGACACAATGACTGAGACAGCCCTGCCCGAAACTGATATGAATGCAGTATGGAGTGTTGAATGGCTGGGTACTTGTCCCAATACATGTACATTGTTGTGAGTGTCTGGAGAGAAGAGAATGGCCTGAATGCACTATGCACCTGATTGTATGCCTGTGTTAAAGAATAAAGCAAACTGCATATGGTTAACATGTGGTTTATTGTCTATTTAGAAGATGTACACAAAAGAGCCCCACCCATCATTGCTGTCTACATCCAACTGTCCAGTTCAAGCAGCAACATTCTTCTTGGACATTCCACACTCTGGAACTTATGACATCATACTCCTGTACTAAACAGGAAACATAAGGTAATACATGCATTTTGATATAATGACTAGGAACATATTCATAACACACCCCCTCTCTTACCTTATAACAGGCAAAGAAAGGGCAGTAATGATCAACTTAACCACTAATGTAAAGAACAACAGAAAATAAACATGAACAGAAAACTGAATAACCATGTACAAGTGGTGGCAATATAAAAACAATTAATGAGCTGCACATGTAAGGACACCACGTACCTTAAATTTAGGTTCCCGCTTTACTTCCTTATTTTAGCAACTCTAGATAAGTTTCATATTTGGCCACTTTCCAGTCTCACCATTCCACGGAGCAATTGAGCAATGCCGACAGGATCAGAATACAGAGACTCACCCTTCTTAGAAACAACAGCTTTCCTGATCCTAATCAAATCACCTACCTCAACCACAGTTGATCTCCTAGGAAACTTCTCATTAATCTTCCTAATCCATTTTTCTTTCAGCGCTTCCAACCTCATCTTTACCTCATCCAATACTTTATCAGTTTCTCTCGCTCTAACCAACCATGTGGGAGATAATAATGTGTTTCCCTTCCATCCTCCCATCAGCTCAAATGGACTAACTCCCGTTTCAACACGCGGTGCCATTCACAAAGCAAACAAACGTTCTTTTACCGCAACCTTACTGTCCATGTCACATGCATTTGCCCCTCTGATCATCTCTATTATACACCGGTTCACCCTCTCAATTGTGCCATTCCCTTGAGGATAATATAAAGCAGTTCTTTTGTGCTTTATGCCACATTTGTACAAATACTCCTGAAACAACTTCCCTGTAAATTGTGGTCCATTGTCTGAGAGCACACTTCTTGGCAACCATTCTCTCTCAAAAACCTCCTCTAGAAATCCAACAATACTTTGGCACGTAACATCCCTCATCACCTTGAACTCTGTCCACCTCGAAAACAGATCTACCAAAGCAATCACAAACCTTCCTCACCCCTTACCCATATCCACAGGGCCCAGAACATCTATAGCAAGATCCTGCCAGACACCTTTTGGTGCTCCCACTTTTCTCACCGGCTGCACCACAGCAGCCAAGTTTTTGTCCAGATTTGATACATTCACTGCATTTACCAACCATCCTTTTAACCTCACGATCTAGACCCGGCCACCAATAATCGGCTTTTATAATTTCCTTGGTTTTGTAAACACCAATGTGGCCTTGATGTGCAACTTTAACAAGCCTCCTCCTCAAACACCTGGGAACGACCAATTTGTCCCAGCGATATAACAATCCATCCTTCACTGACAACTCTAATCTCACTTCCCATTGAGCTCTTTCTTTGCCTGATAACAATCTCTTCTCTGGCCATCCTTCCCTAACAAAACCAACAATGCGTTTCCATCTTTCATCTGATTGCAATGCTTCAGCCCATTCCTCTTTCTGTATCTGCATCCACATATTTTTCCTTTTCTCCTTCATTGGCCTCATCTACTCTCACCCTGGAAGCACAATCTGCCTGCACATTGTTTTTACCTGAGATTACCTCAATGTTAAATTTCAGACATTGTAACCTAGTTACCCAGCAGGCAACTCTCTTTGAGACTTTATCAGGACCTTTGCTTTCAAATATCGCCTTTAAGGGTTTATGATCAGTCCTCAGTGTAAACTCTTGACCCCATACGAAATTTTTAAATTTCTCAATTCGCCAATGACAGGCTAAGGCCTCCTTCTCCAACACTGAATAATTCAACTCAGCCCCCTTTAACATGCGAGAAGCATGCAACACCACAGCCTCAGCACCATCTGCTCCCACCTGAGACATAACAACCCTGATGCCCATTTCGCTGTCATCCACGGAAAGTATTGTCCTCTTCCTGTTGTCATACATAGTTAATGGCTTAGCCATGTCAATTTTCATTTTTATATCATCAAACTCTCTCTGACACTTCCTATCCCACTCAAACTCCACTCCCTTCCTCAACAACGCCCTCAGACTAGTCACTCCGTCAGCATAGTTTTCCACAAAGCGATGGTAAAACTCTATCGTCCCTAGGAACAACCTCAATTTGACATTATTTCTTGGCACTTGCATTCTTTTAATATCATCTACCAAATCTTTTCTTGGTCTCAAGCCCTCCTGTGATATTTCGTGACCCAAATACTCCACCGCTCGGGTGCAAAACACACACTTCTCCCCTCATAATGTTATACCACGATCTTTGAAAATTCTCAAAACCATCTCCACCCTTTTTTTTTCATTCCTCTTCACTCCTCCCACATATAAGCACATCATCTTGAAAACACCAAACATCACTCACACCCTTTAGAAGTTTATCCATAACCTTTTGGAAAACTGAAGAAGCTGATATCAACCCAAATGGCATCCAGCGAAACTGATAAATCCCTTCATAGGTGATAAAGGCTGTGAGTTTCCGCGATTCAACATCTAAATTGATTTGGTAATATACACTTGCCATATCTAGCTTGGCAAAAACATTTTGCATTTCCAATCCGACTGAAAAGTTCACCCATATTTGGAAGTGGATTATGATCCGCTATGACACACCTATTCAATTCCCTCAAGTATACGCAAACCCTTAAGTCACCACTAGATTTTCTTACCACTACTACTGGGGAAATCCACTCTACAGCTTTAGTTGGTTCAATAATACCCACCTTTTCAAGTTTCCTCAAATCCCTCCTTACCGCGTCGCGCATGGTAACAGGTAGTGGTCTGAGTTTGGCACAAACAGGCACACTCCCATTTTTCAATACAATCTTGTGCACCATCCGCTTAAGGCACCGCATACCATTGTTAAAAACATCTGGATACTTCCCAGTTAAGTCGTTCACATCACCTCTCACCTTGTCAGTTCTACCAGACTGCCAATGTTCAAGACTTGTTCACTGCTGTTAGGATCTAGTTTAATTCCCAATCCCCTTTGCTTCTTCCATCCTAGTAGGGTTTCCCCTTTCTTCGCAACATAAATTTTACCATATGTCGTCCTCCCTTTAAAACTGAAATGAGCAGTATAACAATCCCAATAGTTCTATTTTGCCTCCATTATAATCTCCAGGATTCTTATCAGATGGACCCATATCTTCCATACGACCACACACAATATTCTCATATGTATCACGAGACATCAAGGTGATTTTTGAACATGAGTCGGCTAGCATTCTCACTTGCCGTCCATTCACCTCAACCCAAGCAGCTGGATGTTCACACTCATCAACCTCAGTACATTTCACCATATTCACAGTAACAACCTCATTATCAGATCCTTCACCTTCATCTGATGTCCCCACATTACATTCCTCAACAAACATAGTTCCCTTTCCTCCACCAATGCGGTAGTTCTTGCAGCAGTTTTTGAAATGCCCCGATCTCTTGCATAAACTGCAGTTAGCTCATCTCCCAGGGCACATGGGAGAGGTGGATAAATGACGTGCACTCCCAGACCTGAAGCATAGTCGGTCATCCCTCCTGGGACCTCTCTGCACACTATCCTTCTGGGTAATTATATTACCCACTTGACTCGCGCCACTCTTACCCTGGATAAACTCATTCCTCTTCACACCACCCTACCTTTTTAGCTTCTTTCTTTCTCTCATACCATCTTTTTTTTATCACTGACTCAATACCTCAATAGCTTGAGGGGACTTTGTTTCTTTAGAACCTAACTTCGCCACACATTGCAAAGTATGTTCTATTCTTTTAGCAATATTAATGACTTCCTCCAAACTTGGGTCATCTTTCAACCATACTTCCTCACTAATTTTATCATTGGAAAAGTGCAACGTAGGTGTCTTAACGCCATAATGTATTCCTCCACAGTCTCCCCATCATGTTGGAATCTCATTCCGAAATGATATCTCTCAAGTACTGTGCTAATTTTTGACTCAAAGGGCCTCATTACGAGTCATGCCGGTAAGGGAAAAATGATGCCGGTATGTAAATACCGGCATCATTTAACGTTCCGTAGCATTCTGACCCGCAAGCCCGGTATGAATGGCACCGTTATTTACGGTGCCGCTAATAGCGGCATAAGCGCATACATGCGCCTCTTCAGGTAGTAAATACCGGCATGCCGGTAATAGGGGGCAATCACAACCCACGCAAACATGCAAATACCGGCATCGCGAACACGGTAACAACGGGCTGCATGATGCAGGAAAAACAGGCATCGCGGACCACGCGCAAACAGCAACCAAGATACAAGGCAGCTGCCACAGGTGCACACAATCCCCACAGGTGGAGTCAAAGGAGGCTGCGCCAGTATGAACTGAGCACACCCACACACCACAACCCCCCCCACAGGTGTAGGCAATGCAGAGTGGGCCAGTACAAAAGGAGCACACCTACACACCACACCCCTTCCTACACCAAAATGCTACCACTAGCATTTGCAATCATGGCGCAGGAGGACATGCCTATACTGCTAGAACTACAGCAACAACAACAACAACAGCAGCAAGAACAAGCAGCACAGAGGAGATGCAGGAGGAGAAGGAGGGTGAGACAGGCCCAGCAATTACCACCAGTGCAGCCACCAGCGCCTCGTAGGCAGCCACCAATCCCTCGCACCAGACCCAGCCCATTCAACCTAACCCCTGAGCAGATCCACACCCTGTACCGGTTGGACCGTGACACCATCACCACCATAGTGGACATGATACAGAACGACATTGCCAGCCACATACAAATACGCACTGCCATGCCCCCACTACTGAAGGTGGTGTCTGTGCTACACTTCCTGGCCACAGGCACCTACCAACACACAGTGGGCCAGCTGCATTGCATTTCACAACCACTATTCTCACGCATGCTGAACCAAGTGCTGGATGCCCTCCTGAAGCACGCAAGCACCCACATATCCCTACCACGGACTGGCCAGGAGATAGCCGAAAACCAAAGTAGGCTTCCATGCACTGGCAGGCATGCCCAATTGTGTCGGTGCATTCGACTGCACCCATGTGGAATTGGTAGTCCCCCATGCCATAGAGGCGGTGCACCGCAATCGCAAGCAATACCACTCCATCAATGTGCAAATGGTATGTGACTCCAGCAAGATCATCACCCATTGCTGCGCCCGATCTCCTGGATCCACACATGATGCCATGGTACTGCGTAACTCCACGCTACCCCGTCACATGGAGCGACATGCTGGACCACGTGCCTGGCTGCTCGGTGAGTTGCACAACAGGCCCATGGCCATGCTGTGGGGTACTCATGTGTGCGGATGCAGAAGGGGGGGGATAGTACACCTGGGTGGGAAAGTGGGGGGATAGTTTACCAGGCCGGGAAAGGGGGGGGGGATAGTACACCTGGGTGGGAAAGGGGGGATAGTTTACCAGGCCGGGAAAGGGGGGGTTAGAAGTACACCTGGGTGGCAATAGCCAGTGAGTGGAGAATGAATGCAGAGCTAAACACTCCTCACCTGACACAGCCAAACTGAAAATGAGGCACAACCAGGGCACCATGGTGATGGCAAGCAATGCATGACTGAATAGGATGGCAACTGTGCCAATGCGGCCAGTGTGACCATGCATAACAAAGAGTATGCTGCATGAATTGGAGGCTAAACATTGTCGCACTGCCACAGCACATCTGCCTCAGCATGCATGCTTACACCCTGCATCATCTATTCAACCCCATCCAGTGTTCCACACCTCTTTACAGTATACATTCCATATAGGTGAATATTTGGTACATGTGCATGCTCACACGCAATAGCTGCTGCCATGACCGTGCTCCCTGAAGGTGTCAGTTCAGAGTGACACACACCTATTTGTATCTGCTTGCAGGTGATGGAGGATATCCCTTGAGGCCGTGGCTACTTACCCCTGTGCGGAACCCGCAGAACAGCCATGAAGAGGAGTACAATCGTGTGCACACTCGAACCCGTGTTGTGATTGAGCAGACCTTTGGCCTGTTGAAGGCGCGGTTCCGCTGCCTAAGCAGGTCTGGTGGGGCACTCCTGTATAGGCCTGAGAAGGTGGCAAAGATCACTATGGCCTGTGATGTCCGAAGGAATGTACCACTGCCACCTGACATTGACATGCATGGCCCGGGTGAGGATGAAGGGGATGGAGACGGAGGCGAAGGAGCCCCCCTGCCAGTACGTGATGCACGGGACGGTCATGCTGTACGCCAAGCACTAATTGACGAATACTTTTAAGACACAGGGACCATGAATGACTTTTGTCAGTCACACACTGGGCCAATGTGAACATGCACAAAGGGAATGTTGTAATTTGGACACTGAACACCGTAACACATTAAATGGATGCACACCAAAAATAACAATGTCCAGCCAGGGATTGTTCTCCAGAAAACTTGTGTATTATATGAAAGTGCAAAACTGTGCCCACTCAACCCTCCCACAATCCCCCAACAAACTCCCTCACCAACCCCATAGATCCCAAATGTCCCCATGTGCGCAACAAACAGTGGTGCCTTCACCAATGTTACTCCTCACATTTTTTCCATTTTTCAGAAAGTCACTTTTTGGCGACTTTTGGGTCTGGGGGTTCCATGGCCATGCGCCGTGCGCTCCTGCGCGTTAAGCGCACAGGGATAGATTGAACAGAGGTGGAAGGTGTTGACGTGGTGGATGTGTCAATTGTCAATCCCCTTGCAGACCCATAGTGTGGCTGCTGCACTTGCCTGATGTTGGCTAGTAGGGCCTCAGTCAGTGACCCCATGCACTGCCTGAATGCAGACGTGGACGCCTCCACGGCAGCTGTATTTGCAGCAATGGCCGTGGCTATGGCCTTCATGGCCTCATTACTGGCAATGACCTGTTGCCGCATAATCTGCAGCATCTCGTCTTGGCGGGCCTCCACCCTTGACAGATGGACCTCAAAGGGGGTTTCTGTCGCCGGTGTACCGGTGGCTGGTGGGGTGGTGGAAGGCAGGGTGGTGGAAGGCAGGGTGGTGGAAGGCAGGGTGCAAAAATCCTCTCTTCCAGGGGCCCCACTTGATTTTGGGTGGCCCTGGGGTAGGCATAAACATCTGCGGTCCAGGAACTCCTGACAGGGCCATAACTAATGTATATGCACCAAAAGACTTCAGCTAGATGAGAGCAGGTACAGTACAGATGCACAATCCTGTTAAGGTAGGATGAAAATATCCCTCTTCTCCTCACCTGTTTTGAATGACTTGAAGAATGTTTTGCACCAATCACCAAGATGAATCACAATGGTACAGCAGGCTACAAATTACGGTTGCAGCCTCATCTACCATCCAACTACCGCATTCCTGTGTGGGCCCTGGGCGGGTAAATTGCTGCGATGAATTCAATAAGGAGCGTTGCCTTGACGGTCCTCCGTGAGAGCATTCTCACAATAAGCAAGCTCGCATCACGTGGCTAGCACGGCACGTATTCCGGCTTCATACCAGATGTGAGCGCGCGTCACGTGACTTGCATGTCACGCGTCCTAAAAGTTGAAGAGCCCTTTCCTTTAAAGATGAGAGCCCTGTCGAAAGCTCACACCGCTGCCAGGCGCTGACCGCGGGCAAACGAGGCAAAACTGTATCCTGTTCTGGCAGGCTGCGGATCACGGCTTGCTCTGCTCGCCTAAAATACGAACCGGCAGCCTGCTCTACTCTGTATGATACGGATCAGCAGCATGCTCTGCTCTGCGGACACCCCGCTCCACGTTGGAGAAGCTGAAAGACTTCACCTAGCAGGATCAATCCGCTTATCGCTCTCCAATCTGTCTTCGCACAGCACTGGGCGCCACTTCCTTGCCCCATAGGAAAACAGTGAGCCGGCCTTTCTCTTCTCCGACTCGCACTGCACGCCGTTGGTCAAACTTCCTCCTCCTACAATGCGGTGCGGTGGCAAGCAGCAGTACCGAAAGAAGCGACGGCCCCTCCTCATCAGCCGTTGGGCGTTAGGGGTCTCAAGACAGGGTAATTGCTTCCTGCTTGTTACCAACATCCCACCCTCGTCGCCAATGTTAAAGAATAAACCAAACTGTATATGGTTAACATGTGTTTTATTGTCTATTAAGAAGATGTACACAAAAGACCCCCACCCATCATTGCTGCCTACATCCAACTGTCCATTTCAAGCAGAAACATTCTTCTTGGACATTCCACACTCTGGAACCTATGGCATCATCCTCCTGAACTAAACAGGAAAGCATAAGGCAATACATGCATTTTAATATAATGACCAGGAACATATTCATAACAGCCTGCTGGCATAAATGCACTTGATTGGTTGCCTGAGTGCGACCCAGCAGAATGAATGGGAGATCAACTAGTGTATCTGGGGGCCTCTCACTGCTAGAATTCATGTTCAGAAGCTGAACAGAAACTGGAGTTGAAACTGAAGCTTAACCTTGAAGCCCTGCTTGAAGAGAAGTCTTGCTGCTGCACTACTTCATTAATCTGAAAGCTGCTGTGTCTCCAAGGTCTGAACCAGAGAGGACCTGGTAAGGCGACCTCTTCCCGAGATACGAGGGACCATCGTGCACCAGCTGATCTTTGCCAAAGCTCCCTGGTAGACAGACCTACGTCAGGCTGCCGACCAGAGACGGGGACCGCAGCGGAATCACAAGGAGAAGCGTCCGTACACTGTTGTCCATCATCGTCGATGACTGCCATCACCGACCGGAGCCACTGTGCTCCCTTTGGCTAAGTAACATTTGATCCAAGGACGCTCTTGCCTGCACTGTTGACCGATTTGTCCCGCCGGAGAAATTCGTGGCCGCTGACGTGCCAAGAAGCATCAGCCGGTGGGTTTCCCGCCACCTGACGACCGTAGAGATGCCGGACGACTCGACGGCCTTTTGGGCCACAGTTCTTCACAATCTCTTTGCGGTCCTGAACTATTGTGATTGTCGTTGCCGAGCGCTGCTAGGAACGAAGCTGCCGCCTTGCCATCATCGTTCACCACTTTTTACTCGTGGGATCTCGACGATCCGTAGCTCCTGCCTTAAAGGGAGCAGTTCAAGAAGGATCCGTCGACGTTCCAACAACAAACTCTGCTATTCCAGGTACATTGGAGTTGTAGAACTATTTTAGAAGGAAATAAGACTCTTTTGAACAATTTATGGACTGGGCTTGTATGATATATCTTTATTTACAGGTTGCCCAGGTGGGGAAATCTCCCCACAGAATTGTGCCTAGTTGGTAGGGATCAATATTCTGCCAATTGTTCTAACCAACTGCTTTCCTCCTATATCTATTGTTGGTTACTTTTATTCCTTGATCTGTGTGACATTTGAGCAGAGTATAGTTAATGCACTTTAATTAGATCTGATAATAATTGTGGTACCACTTTACAACTGTATATATTTGCCATTGTAGATTTTCTGAGCACAAAGTGAGTTATTGTGATAGTGTATATAACCTTGAATATTAATTATATAAAAACTGTGTTTTAACTAATACAGTGTGTGGACATTCCTTTGTGGGAGCTTGGGGACTACACTGTACTTAAGAACCAGCCTGCATCACATCCTGAGAAGCTAGGCCTTGATTGCTTTTCCATTGCTACCTTATAGAGAATCTTGGCTGTGGTCCTCTGTGCCTCTCCTCTACCATATAGAGAGCAGAAGTACAGACCCCCCTCCATTCTTTACAGACACACTCACAGGCTGGCATTTCGTTCTCCCATCCTACTTGTGTTTCTCTGCCTTTTGAGGGCTACTACAACCTGGATGATTATAGAGGGGTGGAGTAGGGGCAGTGATGGCCTACTGGAATGCAACTGGAAGGCTGAAACCTCCTATTTTCTTGACTCTAGTATATGCAGTACAAGCTAGCCAATGTTTCCACTGTTCTGCGCCCCAGCCCCTTGCACCAAGTTGACGACTACGTGCAAATGCGGTCATATAACTGCCGGTGATGTCTCTTCCTACATTTGGGCACCCCCTGGGAAATTCATAAGTTGGCTTTCCTGCTATGCACAGCAGAGTTGTATCCGGTGTAGTCCACAGCCAAACAGCCTTGCACTTAAGAAAGCACTTTCTCATTAGTTATTTCAAAGATACAGCAACACATGAGGATAAACGTGCCGATTCATGGAACAAATGTGCACCGAAAATCGTGGCGCAAGCGTGAAAAAGCAAGCGCATGCACACGTGTGCAATTCATGGAAGGGTCTGCGCGTGTTTTCCGCATACAGGCGCACACATCATTGCAACATCCAGAACGCTGTGTGCGACGTGCACAGCGAAAGAGCACAACATTAGCACACACACCAAAAAGGGGGCGTAACAAGGGGCGGTATGCGCCGAATGGGGAACAACGCGTGAAAATAAGGGCGTAACTGGGGACGTACTGCTGGGAAGTACACGGAACGCCCACACGCACGCGAACCACGCGTATTCATGGAATCGAATAGGGGAAACGCGCGCACTGCCAAAGACAAGCACAGGCCTAAACACGTCCACCACACGAAGGTAGGCGGTAGCGTCCCTGCGTATTACAAAAGTGTGCGCAAACAACAAACACGTATATACAGCTACGATGAATGTCCCATTCTTTGGCCCCCTAGGAGAAATTATGTGTCACGCAACGCACAGGCATCCCATAAAAGCAAGAAAAAGAGATAAGTGACCCCTGTAGCCAACGTGCATGTAAAAAAAACACACGCAGTACTCTGTTGTAGCCAGGAACCCAAAAAATATGTATGTGATCAAAACGCTGGCTAGTATGGTAAAAAAAGGGGTACGCGAAAAACAGGGAAACCGGCAGTGGGAAAAATAGCGTGTGTGACTCACCATCTGCATTGCGTTTAGAAGAAGAACGCGTAGCCAACACCCACCCGCTGTGAAGTGATTGCGTGTGCACCCCAACGCCTGGAAAACACATGCACCGCTTTCCACGAAAAGCACGTAAAGAGCGATGGAAACCCACGTGGGACCCTCAATCCGTGCTAGGGAAACGCCATCGCGTGTAACGTCACATACGTGCTTACGCGCTAAGGGTCTTTCCTCGAATTACATCCTGACGTGCAATTTTTTCACGTGCCAAATCACCCTGTATCAAGCTGGCCACGCGAGAACACATGGAAGACCACGCTCCTGCCCAGAGAGCCGAATTACTTCCCCCCAGATCCCTGAGCAACCTCCCACAAGCCAACTGCTGATGCCTGCCTGCCTGCTGCCACCGTGCCCTGCCATTTGCTGCTTGCACATCTGCCATCTGCAGGGATTCAGTTGCTGTGACCACCACTGCTGGAACAGAAGACTCCCGACTGGTGTTCCATCACTCCACAGCCCAGCCCCAGGACCCAGTTGCCCATCCACACCTGCCTCGGGGGTTGCCATGTCCGACACAACACCTTCCGGCACCAGTGGCAACCCCCCACCACAGAGGCAGAGGGCTACCAGCTTCAGTGAAAAGGAAGTTGGTATCCTGGTGGAGCAAGTTCTGGGGCATTATGATGCCCTCTTCACACCATCGCGCACCGACAAGGAAGGACGGGAGAGGATCTGGAAGGACATAGTGGGAGCCACGAACGCAGAGGGGGTGGCACCCCGTGACATCAAACACATCCTGAGGTGCTGGGAGGACTACAAGTCCAGGCCCCACTTACCACCCAGCAGATGAGGGTCCTGGAGCGCATTCGCCCAGTGCTTCACCGCCAGATCCTCAGGATGCAGTCCCGTCTGGAGTCGAGGGGTAAGTGCCCATGCATTCACGTTTAGACTGTGCATGTTGAAGCATGGTGGTAGTTAGCTACTTCGGCTACATGTGTGACATGGGTCATGTATGGATATGTGTGTGCAGGGAAATGATGGTGCTGCATGTGACCACATGGATGGTGTATGTGTTACAATGCATCATGCTGAGCAGCATGCGGAATGCACACATGTATGCATGCCTGTGCCTGTACTTTGACATGTTTGGGGTGTGAGAGATGTGTGCTGCTGTCATGGACATGCATGATGTACATGTCCCTGTGTCAGAGTAATGTGTGAGCCATGGATGCATGACACATGTCCGTGACAATGTGTTGAATCACTGATACAGCCTACTCATCCTTGTATTCACTGTGTCTGTGGGCATACGGGGCCAGATGCATGACCCTCTGGTGATGTGTGTGCATGTGATCAGCATGTCCGATGATGCATGTGAGTTTCAGGCCACCATTGGATGTTTCTACGGTGCGGTGGACATGGATGCAAATTATTGCTGCATGTGCCATGCCGGTTCCTGCATGTGTGTTGCCTGCACTGACCCATGCGTTGTGGAGGGACATGATGGAAGTGACGTTTGACAGTGCCACTCATGTGCTATTGCTTCCTGTATAGGGGACTAATGTACAGTACCCTGATGCTTATGTTCTATGTCTCCATCTACACAGCGGTGAGTGAAGAAGAGGGCGGAGACGGCGCTGTGGAGAAAAGCGGCGAGGATGCCTCCACCGGCCAGCGACGCAAGGCCCAGTCACCCTCCCAGGAATTACCATCATCCGGGAACGAGGGGACTGGTGCCGCGTCTGCCACTACGGCTGCAGCGGAAGGGGCGGGTGAGCACCCACAGGGGCTTGCAATGGCGGAAGACAGTGTGGAGCCATCCAGGTTGGTGGTGTGCACAGAGGAGGAGGAGGCCGCTACTGAGACGCACATGGGGCCTGGTGGGGGTGGTACCACTGGTCACCGTGGAGGGGCCTGTGCATGTCACTGTCCCTGACACTGACTGCACCACCATGCACCAGCAGGGATGCCCCATCCCAGGCCCGTCCGCGGGTAGGGGGGAGGTCCACGTCATCTGGCACTCCTCTACCTATGGACGAGGGGACCCATGACCGTATGGAGTCCATCCTGATTGGTGTTGCATTGCGCACGCGTGACATTCGTGATGACATGCATGCTTCCTGGGGGGACCATGCACGTCATCACGAAGAGCTGCGTGCCAACGTGGACCAGTTAGGAGGGGCCATGGTCGGGGGTTTCCTACATGTGTCGGGCACTCTGGCGGCCTTCTCCTCCTCTGTGCAGACTATGCGCCAGTCGTTCTCCATGCTGTCTTCTGGCCCAGATGCCACCAGGGACCCCTGTGGACCTGCCCCGACCAACGCAGCCAGCTCGAAGGATATCCCATCCCTGCCACAGTCGGGAGTCGGAGGTCCAGCAGGGGTGGACACCCCAGCAACTGGACCCCAGCAGATGGAGAGGATGTGCCGGCACGTGCACAACGGCACCGGTGGATTCCATCAGCCCAGATGCCGTCGTGCTGGCAGAGGCAGTTGCGTCGGAGGCAGCGGCATGTTCAGCGTGGGAGGCATCGTGGCTCGGGGCCATCAACATCAGAGGGGCAGGCATCGGTCGGAGGGCAGGAGGACCCTGAAATGGGAGTGTCTTCCGTGTGGCAGCGGTTGGGCCAGCGGATAGATGCGGAGCGGCGGCGGGCGGAGGAGGCACAGGTACATGTATTCTGAGGGGTGCGCGGGGAGTTTTACACGCGATTTTGCTGGCACGAGCAGGGTACGTGTATTCTAAGGGGTCCGTGGGGAGTTTTACACGTGATTTCGCTAGCGCGAGATGGGTACATGTATTCTGAGGGGTGCGCGGGGAGTTTTACATGCGTTTTCGCTATTGCGAGAGGGGTACGTGTATTCTGAGGGGTGCGCGGGGAGTTTTACACACATTTTCGTGGTTGGGGGGCTGTATGCTGGTCCACTTGACTTTGCCATGTACTGGATTTGTGCGATGTTTATGGTGCACATGGCGGGGTTTGGGGCGTAACTGGCACTGCTGCAGGATCGCTGCGCCACTCTGCGCCATGGCTGGTTCTGGATGTTGAAATACATGAATACACTGTGCGCTGAAATGGGTTTTGGCGCACGTGGCTGGCGCAGACTGCTGCACGCGCACACTGTGCGCCAGCCGCGTGCTCCACTTGTGCGCTGATTTCTATGAATTACCCCCTAAATGTGTTCAATATGGAACGCACAGCAAAACACATGCAAGTTTACAGGTACAGTGCTGCATGAGGGTCCACCGTTGATCGAGCACTACATTCCACTGACCCTTCACAAGTCTGCTCGCGAATGCAAATATCGTATGTGCAACAATGGGACCATAGCAGAATTTACATATAAACCAATATTCCACAGCCTACGGGATTAAGAACATGAATGCAAATGCAAGATGCCATGCGTCGAATTGCAGCGTCGTGTGCGGAACGTGCTCGCACGAAAGGCATTGCAGCTGACACAGGTGGAATGAATCACCACAGGTGAAGGCTATACAGCCTGAAAACACATAAATTGCATACCCAAACCCCTCCCACAACCACACCCACTCCAGAATGCTACCGGCAGGACTAGCGATGTTGGGCCTGGGGGACCTGATTGCACTGCAAGTACTCCAACTTCAAGAGGAAGACGAACGCCAACGACTGCAACAACCGGCCGCACAGAGGAGACGCAGGAGGAGGAGGAGGAGGGCAAGGCATGGCCAGCAAGCCCTACCAGCACAGCCACTACCACCACGCAGGCAGCCCGCAATCCCACGCCTCCGAGCTAATCCGTTCAACCTCACAGCTGAGCAGATTCACACCCTCTACCGTTTGGACCGGGACACCATAACCGCCATTGTCGACATGACACACGCTGACCTTGTCAGCATGATAGATAGCCCAACCGCCATCCCACCCCTACTGAAGGTGGTGTCTGTACTCCACTTCCTGGCCACAGGCACCTACCAGCACACAGTCGGACAGTTGCATGGCATTTCACAGCCACTATTCTCACGGACACTATTCCAAGTGCTTGATGCCCTCCTGAAGCACTCAGACGACTACATCTCTTTACCACGCTCAGAGCAGGAGCTTACAAACACAAAAGTGGGATTCCATGCACTTGGCGGCATACCGGGTTGCATTGGTGCCATCGACTGCACCCATGTGGAATTGGTTGTCCCACATGCCATGGAGGCCCAGTACCGCAACCGGAAACAATATCATTCTATCAATGTACAAATGGTGTGTGACTCCAACAGGATCTTTACACATTGTTCTGCCCGATTTCCAGGATCAACACATGATTCGATGGTCTTGCGGAACTCTAGAATACCACACTACATGGAGCGACACGCAGGGCGCCGATCCTGGCTACTCGGTGAGTCTCATTTAATGCATGAGTATGTGGGGTAGGTGATGCGTGAATGACCTGGCAGGAAGGGGGGGGGTGCGTACGTAGCAATGACATTCCACAAACATCCTTTCTTGTCCACATACAGGTGATTGCGGGTATCCACTGAAGAGATGGCTCCTCACACCAATCCGGAACCCACAGGACCAGCATGAGGAGGACTACAACCATGCCCACTCACGTACCCATGTGGTCATAGAACAGGCATTCGGCCTACTGAAGGCTCGTTTCCGCTGCCTCAGCAGGTCTGGCGGGGCACTCCTGTACCGCCATGAGAAGGTGGCAAAGATGGTCATGGCATGTGTCATGCTACACAACATGTGCGTACGTAGGAATGTGGCCATGCCCCCCGACGCAGAACTGCTAGCACCTGAAGATGGTCATGATGAGGGTGGGGATGTGGCAGCACCTCAAGGGGTCCGCGAAGCACAGGAGGCCCGTGAATTACGTCAGAATATCATAGATGCATGCTTCTAGCACTCACGCCTGGTGGCTGTTACATGGACACGGGACTTGTGGCACTGTGTGTGTCGGGAACATGCACAATGTGGCCTGTACACCAGGATAGGCCTCGTACACAGAGATCAATGTCCACACATCTCATTGGATGAATATGAAGAATTGTATTGCAGATGTGAAATGACATTACACACCCAATCGACCCGCCACCCAAAGTAGCACAACACACCCCCTCCACCCTCCTACCCCCCCCACGAACACCAGTGTCCAGTGATGCTAATTGTCATTGGTCAGACGCTATTGCAAGCCCCCTCTCTGGGTATCAGGGGCACCCCTGCCTGTGGAGCGCAGGTTCCTCCCAGATCTGCGTTGGGGGCTGCCCTGGACGGAACTTGCAACGGATGATGTCTCTGCCTGCTCACGTCCATGCATGTCCCTAAGGGTTTGTGAGAGCTCAGTGAGCACACGGCGCACAGCGGCAAGTTCACCACATACGTCTTTGGACGTCGCATGCAGTTCCCCCCTCAGGCTCTCGGTACTTCTCTCCATTTGTGCCCTTAGTGTCTCTGTACTACGCTCCATTTCTGCCCTAAGTGTCTCAGTAGATGTTTCAATGGCTGCCTTAGAACCCCCACATTCATCAGCATGCTCCTTGAGGAGCGTGGCCATTTGCTGCTGTTGCACTATCATCTGCTCGAGGGACTGTTGCCTCTGCTGGGCCATGCCCATTTGCGGTGGTGTCACAGAGGGGCTGGACGCCTCATGTTGCCTTGCAACAGGCCTTGTTGGGGTTGGCCAGTCGTCGTCTTGTGGGTGCCCCTGCGTGGTGTCCTCATGGTGTACGGGATGAAACATACAGGGGGATTGGGACAGGTCATGGATGGATCCTACATCTACAGCACCGTTTTCTGTGTCGGAGCATGCTGGCATGAAAGCAGTTTCACCTATGGTGCTGCTGCCACCAGAAGCAGTGCCTTCTGTGGCATCCATTGGGGGGACCTGTGGTGCTGCTGTTGTGGACATGCTGGCTGCTGGGGTGCCTGTTGATGTCCCCTCCAGTGTGCTGCCACTCGATTCGTGCTGCTGACGTGTCTTGATCCGTGCAGCTGAGGTGGAGGGTCTTTGGCCGTTGGTCTTGGCCCTCTTTGCAGGTGTGCTGGTAGGGGTGTCGTGAAGCTCGTCGTTGGAATCTGACCCTGTGGTGGAGTAAAGGAGGGCGAGCGTTATTCATGGGTCTGTGGTAATTGTAATGGCAATTGTATCACATGCATTGGGGTGGTACCTGGGGGTGAATTGGGTCAGGGCCTTGGAGGTGGTCTCATTTTTTTGTGCATTGGGGATGCAGTTATTTGGCAGTCTGCAGTTAGGGTGTGCATGCTGCACATGTAGAGTGTGTTTTTTGGATTTGTAAATATTTATTTATTTAATCTGCCTTTTAAGGGGCGCTGTCATGGCAATGTATGTGGACGTTCTCCTGGACATGTGTTTCTAGTGCACTATGGGGACACATGGTACTGAACATGGTTGGTAATTGTGGATTTGGCATAGTTTCATTTGGGCCACCTACCTGATTCTTCTGATGTCTGCACTCCTTTCTCCATCCCTCCGACTCCCTCTATGCTCTCCATTCCAATGGTGGAGGCACAGATTTCTTCCCAGGGGGTCAACTTGATGGGTGATTCCGATCCTCCCCCGGTAGCTGTGGCAATGTTCCGGTTGGCAGAGAGTATGCTCCGGACGCGTATCCGTAGGTCGTCCCATCGCTTTCTGCATTGCTGTGGGTTGCGGGGTGCGGTCCCCACCGCACTTACCCGCTGTGCCACCAGCGCCCATATGGCCTTCTTGTTCGCAAGTGCCGTCCTGGTCATTTGCGTCGAGAAGACGACGGCAGCGTTCTCCTGGAGGCTCTCTGTGAGCACGGTGAGTTCCTCGTGGGAGAAGTGGACCTGCCGCTTGCGGTCGCACGCTTTTTTAGCAACTTTTCCCATATTTATTTTTTTAACTGGGGTGGATAACGGGTTGGGATGTGTCTCAGGGTCGGATTTTTAATGGTTGTGTTGGGATTCTGCTTTTATAGGTGTACGGCGTGCTGTTTCCCGTTCCGGCCCCATGTTTTTACTTCCGTTTCCGTATATTTACGGTACGACGGCGGTAAGGGGCGTTTTGGGGTCATTTCCGCCATCGCGGACTTTGCACTTCCGCCATGGCGTAATGCTCGTGCCCGATGGGTCAGAATTAGCTGCACTTTCCTCCATCGTGCAGTGGCGGAAACGCTATTTACGCTATGGCGGTCATGTCAGTTGATTTCCGCAAGGGTCGTAATGAGGGCCATAGTCTTTTTAAAGGCCTTTATACTTATCACCTTTTTTAACGGTTTGGTCAAATACAAATTTATTGAAACCAACTTGCCCAGTTGACCTTTATTTAATGTCCTCCCCTCCCCAAGACCTGTGTATGCTCCCTGGTTCACCCCACCCCCCACCTCCCAATATTGATTTCTAGAGATGCCACTGCCTAAACCCTCCCGGCTCAGGAACATGGATGGTATAATTTGGGCATCCTCCCAAACATGAAAGTGGGGGAACACAGCCCTGCAGACTCCAGCCCAGTGACCGTAACAGGTAGTGAACAAATAGCTGGACTGACGAGCTGGCTAGAAATAGTTCTGTGGGGGAGGGGGAACTTTACCAAAGTACAGACATCCAAGAGCACCTGACAACAATCAGGTCAATAAAGACTTGCATCTCGCTGCTGCGTCACTGAAAACAGAACTGAAGTGGAGGAAGAAATGACTCAGAACTCAGACGCAAATCCCAAAGCGCGTTTCCATGAGAACCGCGAGCGAAATCTTGCCCACCGTGGACTATGGGTGCAGTTATTTCCATGTTGGTGTCATTTGTGAATATGCTGCCCAGTTGTTATGGTAGAGAGCTCTATAGGGGTGGGGGAGGTGGCTGCTCCCCCAGCGCCACGCATCCTTGGTATTTTGAACTAGAGTCACTTGGCTAGGGTGACGGCCTGCTTGTTCTGACTGACCGTGCATACATATCACCTGCAGGGAGGGTTACCACAGACCGTGACAAAGGAGGGGGCCCACGGACGTGCCTGGGATGCTAAGCAGCTCACAGGGCTGCTAGAAAAAGATGGCTGGCGTGGGGCGGGGTAATCCTTTTGCAGCTGTCGCTGGTATGCACAACTTATTTTAAGTGCTTAAAAATAGTACAGGCTTCAGCTGAGGGCGCCCCTCCTTTGGCTCTGTATGAAGTCAAACTATGTATCAGGATAAGGCACACTCGGAGCTTAGAAATCCCAGCTCTGCTTCTGACAATGTGTGATATGTGGCTGCTGACGTTCCCTGACGTTCCCTTACTTAACTTCATTTCTCCAGTGCTACGTTGGGTGGTGACAATTGCTGGCTTGCTCGATTCTCTACATTCAGATCCACACACAGAGCTGCCAAGTGGCCCCTTGTCCTGCAAGTCCTGGCTTTTTAGCCAACATTACTTTTCATGCTGGGATGGCAGGCCCATACATATAATGAGAAATGCAGAACTACACATCCCAGCATGCAAGGAGTTGGCTTAAAGTCATAACTAGCATGGGGTCAATTCATGCGCATGTCATCCAGCTATGTCATGGATTGGTAACCTCTGGCTCTTCAGACTATGACGCCCATGATGCATCACCACTGACTATGCTGGTTAGGGTTGATGGGAGTTTATGGGAGTTGCAGTCCATAACAACTGTAGAGGCAAAGGTTGCCGACGCTCCTCGAGCTACGTGATGACTGGGATGTACATCACCTGGACTATGTGCTGTCACCCATTTTGCATAAAAACTGCTTTAAACAAATTGGGACTTTTAGCGAGAAAGGGGTTCCATTAAGTCAGAGGATAAATATTCAAATCTTTGGCAATCTTAAATTAGTAGGCAATCCAGATGTTGACCCCTTTGATCTCTGTGCGTAGGGAGATGCTGGGGATCAAACTGCACCTCACTGATGCCACCAAACCTTTCAGAAGCACGTGTTTAGGGCTGTTGTTTGTACTGGTGTTCAGAGGAGAATTGCCTAGGATTGCAGTGCTGGACTGTCCTTGTGGGTGAGACCAAACTGACATCCTGACGGATCCTTCCGTTCCCATGTGTTAATATGTGTAAAGTGCATGTCTAAGGCAGAAGCGCTACCTAGCGCTAAGCTAGGGCGTGTGCTCATGACAGATTAGCAACCAAACACTTGAGAAAACATCTAGAGGCCAAGTGGAACAGAGTTCCGGAAAGCAGTAGCTAGCACAGATAATGACGGACCGCCTTTGTGAGGCCTTGTGAATCTAGGACTCTCCGCGGGCGCCGCACAGATTGTAGACTGCCCATCCAATGTAGAGGGTGCTCCATCCCACTTCTTTGGACTTGTTTGGCCTCGGTAGAGGGGATCCCACACTTATGGCAAAGGATAACCAGGTTACTCTGTATCTCGTCCGCCTCACTCCTATCCTGAGGGATTGGCCAGCTCTGCAAAGGACAGGAAGGAGCCACGTCTGGGTTAATCAGGATGTGGAGTCTATGTACACCAATATTCTATCACTCAGGACCGAAAATACCCAAAACTAGTGTCTACTGGAACAAATCCAAGTATTACATGCAGTTTCAGGAATTAAAATCAGTGATATGTAAACCACTCTCCTGCAACATTCGAAATATATGTTTTTGTTTGTTAAAGGGTGGATTACACATTCTAATGAAACATATAATAACTAGCAAGTTAGCACAGCCTTACACTGCTACAGGACCGAAGAAAGGATACGGCGCTCCAGGGAAATAATGTAGTGGTATTTTCAGTTTGCATCCGGTGGTGGTTGCGCGCCACCTATGACCAAAACTATTGGCATTGGAATACCGATTGAGGGAGATGCGAGGTGAGAAGGGACACACAGCCTATGGTTGTTGTTTTACATGTTTTCCCCTATGGCGATTCCCACCCACCACTCTGTGCCCTTAACACACCCTCCTGGTATCTCTGAAGATCTGCCGCAAATGTCTACCCCATGCCTACACACACGGCAAATATGTTGGCTTTGCTAATGCTTGTTATGAGGTGCGCTTGAGGCAATACCGTCAATAAACACATCATTCAGCAGTATGTGGGCACAGGCAGACAGCATGAAATAGAGAAGTCCAAAGAGACAAGGGATAATGTTGGCAAACAGCCACAGATACACAGGGAGACCGGCAGACATTGGCAAACAAGCACAGGTAGCCAGTGACAACGCCCACACAGGAACAATAAACGCCGACTTCCCTGAGAGGGGAAGTGATTTCGTTACAAGCCTCACCGCAAGGGATGAATCAGGAAACCGTGCCTTGCGGTGGTATTATGGCGGCAATTCTGTTTGTGCCTGAACAAGAGCTATAGTCTGTGCAAATTCAGCGCACGTGCATTTGCACTGGTCCTCCTGGGGGTGCACATTCACAAGCAGTGTTTGACCATGTGCGAAGATGCATACTACCACCTCCAATATCTTCAGCTGCCTGTTAATATATCTGGAAGAAGTGCTAATGAAAATTAAAAGATTTAAAAAAAGGATGTTAGTACGACCCAGGTTTTGGAAAGAACAGAATTCCGCCGTAAAGCGCTATATAAACACTTGATGTTGCTATTATATAATTGTTATTACTATTAATAATAATGATAATTATACGTATTAACATCCTACAGAGGCCTTGCAGCCCCACCTCTCCCTTTGTACATACCATGATGCATAGTAGCGTACTTGGGAGATGGGGTCACCGAGTTCCTAAACATCAGCATTCCTTCTGCACGCGCCGGATTGGGAATTGCTCTCCACTGCATGACGTCATGATAGGGCTGCTCTAAGCTCCAGACTTGCATGACTGTCACATCTGGAAAGTCAATAAAGCAAAACGTGTTTGCAGTGCAATGGCCTTGCAGTGTTCTGCTTCTTCTGCAGAGCACTGGCCAAGGACTGCCTCCACGGTTGCAGGCCCTGGTGCAGTTGCCAGACATGTGCCTCTGCAATATAGCCTGTCCATGACTTGTCGAATATCACAGAAGCGTTGTATAATGGAGCAATCCCATAGGAAAACGTTCTGTGAATCAGGCTATGTTACCATAGAAGCGCATCCAGGGGTGGACTGGCCTACAGGGAACTCTGGAGATGTCCCAGTAGGCCTCTACACCCTGGGCTTCTTTTGTGCGGTAACCTATTTTATTCCCACTTTTTCTCATAGGAAAAGGGTTGGGATTGCTGAAAATGTGTAATATGGGACACTTTCAACATTATTTCCAGGGCCTCTTTTGGATCCCAGTCTACCTCTAAGCAGACCCAGAATGTCATGCTTCACATGTTCATGGGTACATCCCCACAATGTCAGATCACATTATGCCAGATCATTGACATAGGAACACCTCTACAATGCCATGGTGCACTGTGCCCAGAGGAGTACCTCTACAATGCAAGACCACAGCATGCCAAACAGAGGACATTGCCACAGGACCGTCAAAGTGGGCGACACCCAGAGCAACACCATAATAGCCTTCCCAAAACGACAGACCGCAGTGTTCCAAGTCCAGTGCAAGTCCATAAGAATAGAGCCACAGTACAGGCCATGCAATGCCAAACGCAGGGCATTTCCAATCGAACTTCTCTGCAATATTAAGGCACAGTGTGCCAAACACAGATCATTGCCATACTAGAGTGACAGCTCCACAATATCAGATCACAGTGTGCCCAGGGCATTGCCGCAGGGATACCTTTCACAGTGGCATAGCACAGTTAACACTCATCATTGACAAAGGAACACCCCAACACATTCTGACCGCCGTGTCACCAGAACATTGTCATACGAATATGCACACAATATCAGACTATAATGTGTCAAATTTAAAGTACTGGCATAAGAGCAGCGCCACAATGTCAGCACCAGTGAGACAATAACAGAGAATTGACACAGGAAAACTTCCACAATGCCAGAGCATAATGTGCACAGAACACTGCTGTAGGAGCACCTGCACACGTCAGAACACAGTATACACAACCCAGCGTGTAGTTATAGGAACATTACCCTAGGACCATCTGCACAATGTCAGAAGATAGTATGTCACATCCAAAGTGATGCACAGGAACATCTCCACAATTCCAGACCACAGTGAGAGCAATCTAGAATGTTGGCACAGGAACACTTCCACAATGTCAGAGTGTAAAGTGCACAGAACATTTGCATAGCACCATCTACACAATGTGAGAGATCTGTGTGTTGGGACACCTACACATTTTGAGACCACTGTGTGTCAAATCTAGAGTATTGCCATATGAAAACTCCACAATGTCAGAGCACAGTGAGCATTGCCAATTGATCACCTCCAAAATGTTAGACCAAAGTGTATCAAATCCAGAACATTGCCAAATGAGCACGACACCAATATCATACCACAACATGCCAAATCCAGAGTACTGGCATAGGAGCACCTCCCCAATGTCGGACCAGAGTGAATCAAATGCAGAGTATTGCCATAGGAAAGCCGCCACAACATCATAGCACAGTGTGCACAGAGAAATACCATATGAACTCCCCCACCATGGTAGACCACAGCATGCCATGGTAGCACTGCCACAAAGTCAGATCATCGCATGCCAAATCTAGGCCATTGTCATAGGATTATTTCACTTCTACAGGCCACGGAGGGCCAAGCCAAAGCATTTGTAAGGGCAAAGCCCACAATACAAGACCGGTGTGCAAATAAGAGCATTGCCTTAGAAATACTCTCAAAATACCAGAATCTACCTGTCCTGTTCCAGAAAACTGCCATAGCAATACCTGAAGGGGTTGTAGGATTGATTTGAGAGACTCTATCCCAATGTTGCATGGTGCACAGTCAACTCCTAACATTCTCAGTATGATCATCCCATTTCCACCAAAGCCAAAGACCTAGTCCCCAGACATAATCCGAAAGCCTGGTCTCAACATTTGCAGTGTGTGTATTAACCCAACGCTGGGCATTGGTTTATCTTTCATAATCTCATCACATAACCTCCTCTGCTCAACCTGCATATACCTAATGCTCCCTCTCTGTGTTGCATAGTCCCTATTGCCTATAATGTGCCTTCTGCCACTTAAAAAGGTTAATAGCAGATCCCTTCAGTCCAATAATCAAGATCTGCTGGTCACACCGAGATGTAAAACGAACAAAGTTGAAAATTGAGCTGCAGCCCCGAAGGCTTGGAACTTGCTCCCTTCTGGGCTACGCGGTCTATCCTCCCTGAGTCTTTTCAGAAAAAATCTGAAAACATGGCTGTTTTCATAACTTGCTTGGACACGTCGCCTCCACCCTCCTATCTGACTAGTTCTGTACTCTGACCTCACCTACTTCTTATTCCCCCCTATGTGTTTCTTGTTGTCCGTCTTGTTACACGCCCTAATTCCTAAGGGTCCATGGCTACGCTATATAAATATAAAGAAGTAAAGTAAAAGTTATGCTTGTCAGATGTGCCCGTAATGTAAAGAATCACAGAGCCCTCAACTGCTGCAGTATCCTTCTCCTGCAAGGTGCTGCACTGCTTTTAGAGTATGTTCAGAATAAGGTCTTACATGATCACCATACAATGACTGGACTGTTGTTTGACAAATCTAACAGATGGTTTTAATTTGCTGTTCAGCAAGTACTGTTTGCCATATGTAAAATTGTGAGATCTGTCCTGACTTTAACGGATCGATTTCCTGCAAATTGAAGATCAGGCTTCAGCGGGACAAGCATGCATGCAATGCAATTTTCCATTTGGCATGTCATGTTCACCAAATGTGCATGTAATGCTCATACATTGTGCATGTGATGAACATGCTGTGTGTATTTAAAGTATAGCAGAGCCCTTAGCTGTAACAAGTTGCTCTAGCGATTGATGGATGCCTAAATACATTTCAGTGCAACATTCCATATTTAGACAGCTGAATCCCATGCCAAAATCAGTCTAGCTATCACATGATCACTTACATGGCAAAACAGACAGCATCCCGCACCCAACACATTAAAACGTTAGTATATCATCTGACACGGCACAACAAGCATTCGTGCAATTTAATGTAAGATTTGGCATGTAGCATTTACCAAATGTGTATGTATTGTGCATGTGACATGCATGTTGTGTGCATGTTCATTATAGCGGAATCCAAACTATAATAATTTGTTCCACTGATTATCAGACATATATGTACATGCTGCTCGCTCCACCTTTGGTGCAATGGTCCACATTAAATTGCTGCATCCAATGACAAATACTAACCAGCGATCAAACAGTCACTGACATAGCAAACACCACAGCACCCCACAACCAGCACAATTATATGTGTATAGTTGCATACAATGCAATACACTGTTTACATGTATGTTCAGACTATGGTCTGCTAGTCTTCCAGACAGTTCAAAGTGCTTTGAGGCCAGACAAATGGCAGCTAGGCACCATACAAATATCACACAACATAACATAATAAGATCGAGAGGTTAACAGTGTGGCGGTAGAAATGTAAATATGAAATTATAGACTGTACTCGTCCATGCTACTTCCAACGTGTTGAAGATGTAACAATAAGAGTGAGACAGTGCTACTGTGCTAATGGGAATGTGAAGCACACATTAAATGTAATAGTTTTTATTGCCTTGCATTTTAAGCAATGACTGCACAGCTTTTAGTGTTTGAGTGATGCAGTGATGTAGGAATGCAAAATATGAATCGAATTTATTAGTTTTTATCGGTACTGAATTTATTTCACGATTGTGCATATTTTAGCATAGTGTTTATATATTGTTTGAAATATAATGTCAATTATAGTTCTATAAAGATGTAATGTAAAGTGACAAGGTTTATTTTCCCATAACACTAATACAACAAAACAACAACAAAAAACATAACACCGAGCCACTGTTTACCAAATGCATAGAAATATCACACGAGGGCCCCCTCTCGCTGGCTACAGCACACCCAATACAGAGCATTTCCATAGGAATACCTTCTGAAATTCAGGCTTATGCATTGTTTTTATTTTATTGTGTTCATGATGCTATTTCCTATTTAAAGACAGCGGCTGTTTACTGTTCAGGGTATAGGCGAATGGTGCATTCAAGCGTCTTTATTGCCACGTGCTTCTGGGCCACAGTTTTGTAAAGACACACAAGACATAAGGGTCTCGTAAGTCATTTGTTTGGCAGATTTACTCGGGGTAATGCTCCCAAATCTCGCGTAGGGTTGGTACCGCTCGTTTTGGCGGTATATTTGTAGTATTACGAGTGGTGGGGGGTGGCAGTGTTATTCCCGATCATGGGCCTGATTCATGGAAGTGTTTTATAATGGCACAATCCCATAGGAAAATGTTCCATGAATCAGGCCAATTAAGGAACTCAGTTGACTCGCATGGGAGATCCAGAATTTACCACCGGCCAGATCTGCTGGTGGTTATTTATCCATTTTTTTCAGATAGTCCAGTCTGATTCCCACTTCAACTCAAGAAGGTGACAATGCAGAGATCTAAAGTTGATAATAATAAAAATTTAGCATTTATATAGCGCTACGAACCCTCACGCATATGAGTGCTGCTTATTATTACCCACCCACGGTGTGTGGTGCTCATTTATCTACCTCGGAAGGATGAAAGGCTGAGTTTGACCCTGCAAGGATTCAAACCTGCGTTAGCAGGCTGTGCACAGATGTCAAAGCGAGCACTCTACTCACTGTGCTATCTGACCAGCCTGACGTTGTGACCTGTGATTTTTCTGCCATGCTAGCCCTCATCTGGGGAGCTATATCTGGGTAGCTGAAGCAGCACTGTGATAAGGACTCTGTGGGTGTACTCTGGTGGGTATTCGGGGTGTGCTGATCCCCTCTGAGACTCCTTGAGAGGGAAGGCTCTTGTCATTGGACACTGCTTCCTGTGGGCAGATCAGGGCATGAAGTGGTATGGGGGTGGGTGCATTCTCTTTACACCTTCCCTTTGCACTGCATTTTGTGACAAGTGTTAATGCCAGCTGCCATTTAAGCGTGCCAGAAAGCATTTACAATGGAACTATAAAACTCGCTTGCTTTTACCACGTGCCCAAAATAGGTGGACTCCATAGGAATCCAATGGTCTGAGGCCAACATACAAAATGCCACCCTTGCGTGAAACCAGGAAGGTTTTCAGGCACACTGGGAATGCGTGAAGAAACGTACATCCAGTTCTGTGTCCCATTATGCCTGCAAACAGAGATATTATAACCCTTGAGCATGACAAATATGTTTGTTTTGCTTATAGCGCTTACCTAGAGCGAGAGCAGCAGAGCGCTTTACAACGGGATTGTGCTTGCATTGGACTTAGCATTTTATACAGTGTTGCTGGTTGAAGGCAGGCAGGATTTTTTATTCATCTGCATTTATTGTTGAATGAAACACGCTTTAAAAGAATTGCTGAATTGGAGCATGGTGGGGGCATTTCAAGCCTTTGCTGGGATTGAGTGCCAGATGGCCAGGGTGTGGCAGGACAAGGACTGCTTCTTAGGCTGCTCTTTATGGGCTGGCTTTGTATCCAACCTTTTCATGGTTTTGGTATGTGATGTGTGAACGCGTGGAATTTAGCTGCCAAGCATGTTGGTGTTCGTTTGACACTGCTTTGTAGGTTATTCCTGCTGTTTTGAATATGATATTGGCAGGGAGGGTGAGCCGGAGAAGAGTCTACAGTGTAAGAGACATAAAGCCACATTTCCAGGTGCTTGCAAAAAGGCAGACTTTGGCATCTCAGGCTGCATCTATGGGTGAAGATGAGCAATGGGTGTCTATGAAGAAGGGGTTTCTCCCCACAAGGTGTGAGATCACAAGGGCTTTGACCACCATGTGAAAGTCACGCGGGGGTGGGCGGGGGTTGAAGGGCTCATTTTTGCAGAGTGCAGCGGTCTGTAGCCAAATAGTTTGCATCATTTTGTCTATGTACTTTTGGAAGGAGAGGCTGCTGTGAACAAAGAAGCCCAATGCATAATACATTTGCAGCTCTCTCTCTCAGTGATAATAGAGAATACAATTACAGAGAATGCTATAACAGAGAAACAAAATCAGAGAAAAAAACATTACATTAAACATCTTTAAAAATAGATATGGGGGCTGGGATAAGGGAGCACAACGGGTGGGAACGGGGTTGGTTAAAGCACATAGAGAAACGAACGGTTTTGGGGGGTAACGATATTTCTTGAAAAAACATTCTCTGTCATCACATAGACCCCTCTTTCACAGATTCCTTATGATTTTGGACTTGGAAAATGCACAGCAGCATTTCAAGTTGTGTGTTATTGCATACTGTGTTGAACTAGCACATCTCAAGGACATAATATTTACATTCTGCACTCATGCAAAATATGGAGCTAGTACATTTTTGTCATATGCTTGAAAATGTGCCATTAGGGCCCCATGATCACTCCCCAACCCATATTGCATCACAATGTTTGCATTAGGTCATTCCTAAAGGAATGAGGTTGGGGTCCCTCCTACTTTGGTGTAGAATGGATGATCATCAATCAATTATTTAGCTCAACCAGGTGGTGACGAAATAATTGATTTCGTGATTAGAACACCAAAAAAAGGGGGGTGTTTGCCCTAGGGACCCGTTAGAAATCCATGATCAGTTACCTCACACTGCTGCAGCTGATTTACTTTCAATTTCATGGCTTTTGTGCACCAGGGATTTCCTGTATTAGACTCTTTCTTTATGGGTAGGTTACTGTATGTTTACCATCTAAAGAAGCACTAGCAATGCCCTTATATTCTGCAACAAAGGGGACAAAAGGGCCACACTGGATATGGCAGATGATGGCAGCCTTGTTTACCACTAGACATTTCCTTAAGTCCCCTCTGGGTAGGCATGGGTGCCAACTTTGCGGGAGCTTGGGCATCCTGTTCTAAGTTGGTAGCATACCTGATAGCTGGTATACGTTTTATGTGAGAAGTAGCAACTATGCTGCTCCCCTTTGCAGAGGCTGCCGAAACTGTAGCGAGCTGAGGCTAGTTCAGTGGATTGAGCTGCAATGGTCACTGTGGCAAGTGGTCCGACTTTAGACTCAGCTGCACTTGGGGGTTCCATGTACCATATTACAAGAGTGAGACAAAATGAGTGGCTTTGCCAGGAAAAGGATACACAGTGCTTACCACTCACCCCTCAGTGGAGGGCTGCCGCGTGCAGAAGCTATTCAAGTGTTGGATTTTAAAAATAAGAATCTAAAATCGAACAGAAAACCAACTTGCATTGTTCGCGCCGTGCAGCTACGTGCAGGGAGCTAAACATAAATCCATCGGAGGGGTTATTTTGGTCTAGGATTTAGATCTTGTTCCAGGCTGCGGCACGTGTGCTTCACTTTGAGTCACTTGCATGCTGTCTCTGACGATGCATTCACAGACCTGGGCAGCCTGTGTTCCTCATTGCAAGTTCTGAGGTATCTGAAAAAAGCAGGTGGAAATGGCCTCACTTTTTTTTTCTTTCTGCCTATTTATGCTTTCATATACCCATAGGGAGTAAAACTGCCTGCACATGGATGGAGGTATTTCCCCCAAAAAATAAGATATTAGCAGAGTATAAAGGAACTTCAGAATAGAGTCTAACACAAACTCATAATCAGGTGGATACATGAATTTGGATTTTTGAGAGACATGCCGTAATTGTATGAATGAATGTGCCAGTGAGTTGGTTTAATTAATTAACTTGATGTAATATGAACTTTCAAGAAGTAGGTTACACGGCAACCGTTGCATATTTGATGAATAGTAATGCTCTGAGGCCGGCCCACTTTCATATTGTATAGGAGGATTTTCATTGCTGCATGGGGGAGAAAAACACCATACCACATTAAATGAATTCCAATGTGGTGGTAGCAGTCGTAGGTTATAGGACATATAATTAACATAAAAGTGACATGGCCAGCCACCGCCATATAATGTTTAATTTATTTGATGCAGTTAATGTATGGTTGTTAATGTCCCAATGGCACACACATGTTTAGTGAATTTAATGTGGAAGGCCTGTTTCTACCAAATACCCTTTGGCTATGTGATGCCATCAAATGATTCTAGTGCAGAGGGCCACAATGCTTGTCCAACCATATGAATGCATTGTGGTAGGAGCCGGACTCAATGATCAAGCATCGCCTGCAGGAAATACATTTTTATGTGGATGGGTCATCCCACAAACAACCAAGCCACAAGCAACCAAGCCGCAGTCAACAGCAGGAATGGCCCACATTCAGATTCTGTAATGTGCATTGCTAACAGTGGCAGCTGAACCTACAGGGGTGCTTCACGTAATGCAATGTTAATGCGCTGGCGATATTTTGCCATCATTTGACCTTTGGATGTAGGGAGAGCTGTCCCATATTTAGTTTATTGCATCCTTGCATATACGTCAGTGTTAATACAGTGTTAACACAGACTGCTGCCCTATTGGATTTCATTGCATTTTTTTTTATACAGGACTATTTTAATGCAGCAATCCAAGCCTGCAATCGTGTTGAGTCTCATGGAGGGGTGTTTCGTGATAAATGTGCAAACCAGTGGTGCATGCTCGTCCGCAGTAAGTATGCAGTGTTCACCGAATGTGACATGTAAAGCATGTTATTTCAGCAGTACATTTATGGAGCCGAATAATTGTTAATCAATTTACATAGTAGTACATTTTCATTTTTATTGAGGCATTTCCGCCTGCCACCCAGTCAAAAGAAATCTAAATATATTGCATTTTATGCAGTTTTAATAGTATGGCTCTGCCTGATTCATTAAACATTTCAAAGATCATTTTCAGCAACCGGGATTCCTAACATGCAAGTGCAAAAAGCACCCTTAAAACATTTTACTGCATCTTTCCTTGAGAATGGGTAGTTTTCAGTGATTTGCACGGCTGTGCAGGAGCACGTAACGTGAATTTCAATTCTGTCACCCCAATGCTCTCCGCCACACAAATCCGAATGTATTTGCACCAGCATCTGATTTTAATGCTGGTGGAAATGCATTGAACTTCTATCGAATATGCCCGTTTTTGCACATGTAAAAAGCTGGCGGATCCTATCAGAAAACATGGAAATTACTCCAGTGGTGCACATACATGGCTACATTTTGATGCATGAAACCCCGGGTCTAACCGTATTCCTGTGAATTGTTTACACCTCGTAGATCAAACAATGAACAATACTGTGTGTACACTCAAATGCACACATTGTTGTCCCCTCCATGCAATTGACACCGACCTAAAAAAATAAGTCCCTCTGTATGTATTGCATTTTTATCGGTCTGACCTGACCCCAGGTTGAGATTGTGGAAAATTTGAACTTAATATTTTTTAAAGCAGTGAGTTTGCCCACTCTGGATGTCCAGAGTGTCCCCAACACAGTGTAATGGTGCAGATGAATATGCATGTATTACCTACTGCCCCTACTCAAGTGAATACGGAAGTACTAATTCCTGTCCCTACTCCTCAGCATTCCCGTACAGGTGAGAAACGATACCAGTTGAGGCAACCCTACCGTTCCATGAATCTAGGAGTGAGAGACGAGAGAAACTAAGACAGGTTCCAAGAATTAATACTTTAAATAGTCAATGTACAGGCCAATGCAGTAAAGATTTAGTTAGGTTGCGCAACACTATATAGGGCCTCATTACACGGACGGCGGTAAGGGTTAACGGTCACCGTTAATGGTACCGGTGACCGTTAACCCTTACCGCCTTACTACGAGGTCCCTTTGCGGGTTGGAGAATTTAACGCCTGCTTTCTGCAGGCGTTAAAAACCAACCCGCAAAGGGACCAGGGACCTAATTACGGTACCGCAATTTGCGGTGCCGTAATTAGCACCTTCCCCATTCCCATTATGCCCTATGGGGCAAAAATGGGAATGGGGAAGGGCAATGGGGGAAGGGGGAATTACCGCCCCACCAACCTTGGAATAGGGCGGTAATTCCCCTTTCCACCAAGGCGGTGCCGGTATTTTACCAGCATGGACCAAGGTGCTAATAGCACCTTGGTCCACCGCCGTCCGTGTAATGAGGCCCAATGTCGGGATTACAGTTAAATAGCAGAAAGCACATGTAGTGTTCTGTATATAGCATAGAAAAGTGGAGGATTCCGGAAAACCAAGTGAGTGACTAACTAAACCGAGAGGGTTGAAGAAATTATAGACAATTTAAATGCAGTATACACTGACAGGGAAACCAATGCATGAACACATACGAATAGAGGTCTCCAACATGGAAGCGAGGAGCGCAGGAGTACATTCATTTTCCTAGTACACAGGCTAGGAGTTGGCAAGGTCTCAGACAAGATGCTGAATTCATAAAAACACATTTATTTTAGAAGCTTTGAAGCTGCCCAGAAAGTAGTTTGTAGCAAGTGCCAAAGTAAGCAGCATGGAAGGGAGTAATGGATGTGCAGAATGCAGGGACGAGATAACAGTTCCGAGGACGAGAAGCAGTAGACTCCCAAGTTATTAACCTTTTAATAAGAGCACAAACAGCCATTGATGTCCAGCTGCATGAGATTAGTATGCCAATAGACTTTACAGTGGTTAGACAAAGGCCCTAATTAGGGCTCCTGTGCTAAACCATGGTGCTTTTAGCACCATGCGCCATGCCGAAGTCTGCCATGGAGAAAGGGGGAATTACCACCCCATTCCAAGGTTGGCGGGGCAGTAATTCCCCCTTTCTCCATGGCCCTTCCCCATTCCCATTTTTGCCTCATAGGGCTCAATGGGAATGGGGAAGGCTGCAATTACAGTACCGCAAATTGCGGTACCGTAATTGCCATCAAGGTCCCTTTGCGGGTCCCTACTTTAACGGCTGGTTCAGGCCAGCCATTGAGGTCGGGAGCCGCAAAGGGACTCGTAGTAAGGCTTTAAGGGGTTAACGGCGCCGCAGCCTTTTACGGCGCCGTTAACACCTTAACGCCGGGGTCGTAATGACCCCCAAAGTGTTTCTCCAGTGTCCACAAAGAGTATAGTTAGCGAACGTCTAGTAAATGGGAAGAAATTCATTCTCCAACACGGTCCCCTAACACAAGATAAAGACATGAGGAACACTGGCTATTCAATATGATCACAGACAAGACACCTGCTAAACTTCCTAGCACATACACAGACACAAGATGGTACATAAGGCCACATACAAAGGAACAGATAGGCTACATGGCCAGGGAATAATGGGGAGTACTTTTAATTGGAGTTAGTGCTTCTCTCTCCCACTACCTTATGTTTCTCTTATGTTTTGAGGTCTTGTCAAAGTGTCCATTGTTGAAGAGAAATAGTGCCAACCAATAGAAATCCCTCTCACCAAACCACCCTGAATGAATAACGCCAGCCAATTAGTGGCCAGTGTGATGATGTAGTGAAACTTTTATCTATGATGGGTTGGTCTCAAAGGGGCCATCAGAGATGTATATGCCATTGAGGAAATGAACAGTTATACCCTCTATATATATCTTAAGATATTAACCAATCCTAACTGCTTATAGGTTTTCTAACTGATATCGTGCTATGACATCATTGTTTATGTAATTTTAGTGCACAATCCGCTCACCATCATTGTAATGTTGAGAGCTACTTGTATGCTGTTCCTCCCGAGATTCTGTGTTTTGAATAAGTAGGGTTTTGTCATGCATTTTGAGTACTCCATTATTGAGTATTGATTTTACTAGGTCTGGTGAACTGAGCCCAACTCTACACCATGCTGGTATTACTACACATTGCTATTTAAATTAATTTTAATGTTGTTAATCTGAATTTGCACCATGTTAAATCAAACCTTCTTTTGTACACAGTGCAATGTGAAGGGCAGGCATGCCGCCAGGTTGACCTTAATACATTTTGCATCTGTTTTAATGTGGGGGATTGATAGACTGCCATGCTGACTCTGACCTACAGATGATGCACCGCCCACTGGCATGTTGCATTTGTTGAAAGGTTATGCATAATGCATGGTGATGTAGTTGCTCTGTTCGCTGGCAGGCTGAATTCCAATAATGCTGTGTGTGCTGCTAATTGATTCTGATTGAATCCTAGTCAATAAACTCTTCTGACACATGAGCATAAACTGATTTAATTTCCAATTACTGTAAAGTGCCATAACATCTCTATCAAGCGTAGGGCTACTCAAATTGACTACGTTCTTTTCAGCTGCACTCTATTGCTTACTAGCTAGGTTTGTGCTGTATGAATCGAATACATGCATACATGAATATTGACGCATGTTGCAATGAAACAGTCAATTTAAATCATCGTGTTTGGTTACAATAATCTTTTAATTGAAATGGGCTTGCTATAGTGGGGATTATAGTGATACAATAATGGTATTTTTTATATTCCCAGGCGCATCGGTGCAGTAATGTCATTATACAACCTGCAGAATATTCAAGCTTGCACAGGCTGCAGAGTGACTCACACTGTCTGCTGATTAACCAGCACACAACGCTGCAACGCTACAAGCAGCAAAGCAGAGCATACCCGCAGCCAACTCGCTCTGGCTGCCCATGCAATTCCATGTACTAATCACAGGGCAGTTTGATATCATGTTCATTTTATTACCAATAACGGGTGCTACCAGCCCACACATGTTGTTAAACAAACTCAGTGTGCTCAGGCTTGCAACACGGTCGTCAATACCCCTAACATCATGTATGCTCCTTGGTCCAGGTCTGTAAAGCTTTATCATATTGCTCAGAATGGTGAGGGAGTGTGGCCTTTGGCTTTTTGAACTGGAATAGAGCAGAGATTCACCAATGGCCATGCTCCATCAACATTGTCTCCACGGCATCAACCAGAAGACTCGGATGGTCTTTTGGTTGGCAATGCTGTGAGCCCCGCTGCTGCCACCTGGCGGTCGCGACTCAGGACTTCAACCATGACATGACCTACTGCTAATCCGGCTCCCATCTTCACCCAGTTAGCTCCTGGCATTGGCAGAAGGGTCCTTCAATAATCACTGTCCCCACCCCCGCTGCTCCTCTCCTTCACTGCTGGTAGCTGCTGACAGACACAACCAGGGCCAGTGGCTCAGTCACTGACCAGCGCTCCAACCCTTTCCCATGCAGCACCTGGTAGAAGCAGTCTGGTAATTACAGCACATCTGCCCCGTGTGGGGTGCATTTGAAGGCCCCACACAGAAGTCCTTTCACATGGATAGCAAGAATTTAAACACTGAAACAAAAACAGCCTGGCATTCGTATTTTGTTTTGCAAGTAAAGTTAAAGAGCCATGTGGAAAGGGGCCTAAATGGCATTACCAATGGACAAGCAGCATTTTAATTTACTAAAGAAGGAGGAATCAAAGATCCCTGTCACATGAAATACAGGATTTTTAAACATTGAAAACAAAAACCGCCTGCACATGTGTGTGAAATACTGGAAAAAGCAAAAGTGAAAAAAAATATAACTGTTCACAGAAAAATGTCAGGAAAACGAAACATGATTTGCGGGTTGACAAAAACAAAGTATATTATGTTTCACTTACAAAACTCCAGTGACATTTGAAGAGCCACTTTGTCTGCATGGAAAATGTCAGCCCAAGGCAGTCCCTGTTTCTGGCTGTGAGCAAAACTTCACATAGAAAAACTCCCACTTCCAGCCTGGATGTCACATCTCCCATCTAATGACCACCCGCAATAAAACGTGCTGCTAAACGCATCAAAATGCAACGTTCTCCAGACCTGCTGGCTATGAAAGCAGGGACTTCAAGGAAACTCACATGTGGCAGGAGCGCGACTAATATGTGTGAAAATGGGGGCACCCATTTCAAAGAGCAAGCTTCCAACACAAAGGAGATTGATGAAGATACATGCTGACCCAGTGAAAACAAATGGTGGAAGGCAGAAACTGCCATTTGTCCCACATGAACATTCACAATTAATTTAAAAGGACTATATCATTTAGCCCCTTTTCTCAGCAACCATAATGTGGATTGATTTCATTTTTGTACCATTTTTTATGTAATTACCAGGCGATTTTGGGGATATAGAATCATCTACCTGTCACTCTGGGAACTGTAATGGCCAGTTATACTAGGTTTCTGGCTGATCTGAACATGTTCCAAATGTGAGAGTTGGGGAGTGGGTGGAAAATTAAATTAGGGATATGCTTAATAACTTACATCTTCATAACTGTTGTGCTTTTTATGGAAATGGCAGAAATGTGTCACATGGCCAAACTACAGAATACAGATTTGGTGGTTGGCTTATCTAATTCTCCATGATTAGCTAAATCAGAAAATATGTTTAGTATGGCAGTTGCTAGTAAAATTATGCAGTTGTGATACATAACTAGTGTTTGCCAAAAAGTTGAAAGGAGAACAAAGGGGCAATGGGCTGGGTTGGGGAAGAGAGAGTGGGTAACTGTTCAATCCTAGTGGCAGGGATTATTGCAGGGGACTTCCCCAAGATTGTATAATTGGTGATGTCATTGCTGCCATATAGGGGGGACTGCACAAGAGAGGAAAAGGACAAAAAGAACGGACAGACAAAAAAGGAGAAAGACAGGAGGACAGAGAGAAGAGACAGACCATCAGGAAGGTTGCAGAAACTTACCATCTGACAGCTGTAAGGAGACACCAGAGGAGATTCCTGAGGGTGCATCTGGGTGGGGCTGTCTATTTCTAGGAAGGCCACAAAGCAGACTGTCCTGTGGTGGCGAGTTGGAGGCCATCTTTGAGAGTGGAGTGCCCAGACTCCTGCCTTATCTTTCCAGAGTGTCCTGAGATACAGATGGCTTTCCTGAACCTTAAACAGAAGCTTGCTATGTAAGTAGAACTAAGCACTGAAAAACCAAAAGGTGGTGGAAGTCTGCTTGCCTTGAATCCTTTCCCTTTGTAGCAGATGGGTGGGGCCAAAACTGTGTAGATCCTTAGCCTATGTAACCACAAATATGAATTTAATTAATTCCCCATTTGGCAGAACACTACGAGGTGAATTTTCTTAAAATTAGAAAATTAACAAAGCTCACTTCCCAGTGTGCACTGAAAACTATAACCTAGAATTTAATTATCCTTGTTGTCCAGCTGACCTTGACTTCTACATGAAAGAGGAGTGTCTTTGTTCTTAAATCAGCCCAACCTTTTTATGCAGCTTCACCAACACAGGCCATTTCGTAAGGGGGGGTCTTAAATCCAAAATTCCCCAAAGCCTTCCAGTTTTTATGTCTGATTTCCCAACATAGACCAAATCAAACGGGCGGGGGTGTCTGAAAAACAAAATGGTAAGTCACCCTGTTTTAAACCAAAGGTTTGGGCGAAATTATATTATGATCAGTGTAATTATTTTGTGAAGTGAAATTGGCAGAAACTGTACAATTGTGATTGTGTTCTTATTAACTCACTTTTTTGATTTATTTATGCTTATAGAAGTTGTTTGTGTTGTGCCACAGATAAAGTGGTGTTTTCAATATTTGTGTGCTAATTTCTATTACTTTTAATTTAAATAAATACCAATATATTTCCCGTACACCGGCCTGGTTCTTGGCTCATTGTTAGCTCAGAGGAGAGGGATCCAAGGAGCATGACATGTGTCTGAGATAGGGATAAAACAAATGCTGAATAACCATCTGAGTGGGGAGGGAAGGGACTCCCCGTGTTGAGGGTGGCTTCTCAATAAACAGTTACACCCTCACTGCCTCTTCCTCAGTTGGCTGGTATACGTGCTCACGTCCACCAACCAATTTGGTGCAATTTTCCAGGCAGATTTCACCATCCTTTTGCCTCTGTTTCCTCATGGTTTTAATCCAAACTTTGGGATATAAAAGCATGGCCCTTACTGAAAATTATGGCCCGGAAAAGTAAAACATGTTAAATGCCCTTAATCTTTCTTGGGATTTTCACTTGTTCTCCAAGGTCCAAAATGCTTGAATAGCCCTCCTGCGGGGTCTTTAAAGCTTTGAATGCAACATCAAGTGGAATTGTGGGGGACTTCTCTTCAAGCACTAGTTTACACAGCACAACATTATATCTCAGGTTAGAAACCCAAAAGCGTACATGTCTTGCTGTGAAAAGAGATGGTAAGAATTGTGATAGTCTTGACGAGCTAAATTAAAGATTGAATTAAAGTTAAATTATTTATGTTTATCTGGTTTCAATTCTGGCACTCACTTTGGTTCGAGTCTTCACTGGTCTGTAGTACAAATAACTCTGCTCTCATGTCCATAATGAGTACGGGACTCCTATATGATATGATATATGGCATTTTGTACCGCGCCTATACATAAGTTTTTCAGGGCGTGACGAGGTGGGGGGCACAAGGGGAGACAGACAACGATCCTACTAGGCCAGGTGTCATTCAGATCGCGCAAGTGCAAGAGTAGAGGGGAGGGGAAAAGTTCAAAGGGGAGGTGGAAAGGGGAGAGCGCAGGACAGGGTTAAGAGCATAAGGATAAATAACAAGGGTCAGCTAGTGGCAAGTGCGAGATAAGTACAGAAAAGTGCTGGGAAGGGGGGCTGTAGGGATGCAGACACAGTCCCGCGGTGCGAGATAAGTGCAGAAAAGTGCTGGGAAGGGGGGCTGTTGGGATACAGACACAGTCCCGCGGTGCAGGGGGTTGCCAGGGAGGCAGTGCAGGGGAGAGTGGCTGGGCCAAGGACCGAGAGCGGTAAGTGGCCCAGTTGCAGATTCAGTGCAGTTTCAGTAAGTTTAGCAGGGGAGAGGGGGAGAGAAGGCAGAGGCAAAGAGGAAGGTATTGAGGTGCTTCCGGAACCGGAGATGGTTCTCCTCGAGTTTCAGGGAGGCAGGAAGGCTGTTCCAGAGGGAGGCCCCTGCAGCGGATAGAGATCTGCCCCCAACTCGTTGTTTGGAGAAGCGGCTGACCCTGAGGGAGTTGGAGGCGGATGAGAGAAGAGCTCGAGAAGGAAGATATTTAGGAAGAGAGAGTTCAAGGTATTTTGGCCCAAGGCCCCAGAAGGACGTGTGGACAATGCAGAGGGTTTTGAACTTGATCCTCGCAGTCACTTGGAGCCAGTGTAGTGATTTCAGTCCTGCAGAGATACGGTCCCTGGGCTTGAGGCCAAGGACAAGTCTTGCAGCCCTGTTCTGGATGAGTTGCAAAGGGGCGGAGAGTAGAGGCGGGCAGATTTAGATAGAGGCTGTTACAGTAGTCCAGCTTAGAGAGAACCAGGGCTCTAGAGACAGTGAGCTTCTGGGGGAAGGAGAAGAAAGGAAGGATGCCTCGGAGGAGGTGGAGCTGGTAGTGTGATTTCTTAGAGACGTCGGATATGTGAGGAGAGAAGGAGAGTGTGGAGTCGAAGATGACCCCGAGGTTTTTTTCCTTGCAGGTAGGAGCAGGAGGAGGGCCAAGAGAGGCCGGCCAGAGAGTTGAGGGAAGGAGGGAGTGGGTGTGCCGATGAGTAGAATCTCAGTCTTACTGGCATTAAGGCAGAGGTCGTTGGCAGCACACCATTCCTGGATAGCAGAAAGACAGTCAGAGATGAGGGAAGGAGAAGAGGAGGCCGAGGGTAGCCTGAAAATGAGCTGGGTATCATCCGCATACCACTGAAAGTAGGGGCAGAGAGCGGTGATGTGGTGGGCGAGGAGTGCCAGATACTGGTTAAACAGCCAAGGAGAGAGGTTCGATGCCTGGGGGACACCACAGGTAGAGAAAAAGATGTCAGAGAGGAAAGACCCCAGTTGGACCTGGGAGGGTCGATTGGAGAGGAAAGAGGACAGCCACGCCAGAGCCTGACCAGTGATACGCAGGTTATCCCGGAGATGGTTGAGCAGGATGATATGGTTGATGGTGTCAAAGGCAGAAGAGAGATCAAGCAAAATGAGAACTCATGGAGTGTTAGAGTCAAGATTCGAGAGCAGGTCCTCACGGATGTTCAGGAGAGCAGTTTCCGTGCTTCTGGCGGCTCTGAAGCCAGACTGATGGTCATGAAGACTACCAACAGATTCATCATGAAGATTAAGCTGGGAGATGGCCAGTTTCTCCAGGAGCTTGCCCAGGAAGAGAATGATGGAGATTGCGCTATAGTTAGCCGGGCAAGAGGGGTCAGAGGAGGGTTTCTTAAGAAGGGGGTGCACAAGGGAGTGCTTGAGAGGGGATGGGAAGACTCCAGAGGTGAAGGAGTGATTGCAGAAGTCAGCAAGGGCAGGAGCCAAGGAGTCGATGTGGTCCCTGATAGTTTTGGAGGAACAGGGGTGGACCTGTTTTGACGAGACTTTCATAGATCGGACTTGTCTCGAAACCTTGTCAGCAGAAAACAGGGAAAAGGCAGAGAAGGAGAGAGGAGGGGTGGCTGCAGAGGGGCCAGAGGTAAAGCAGGGAATAGAGGGGGGAGGTGAGAGGAGGAGAGTGAGGACAGGATGTCCTGAGCTTTAGAGATAAAGTGAGCAGCCAGTGCCGTGCAGAGGGCCTGGGAGGTGACAGGAGAGGTAGAGACTGCAGCAGGGTTTGCCATCTCCTTGTAGATTTTAAAGAGTTCGGCCGAATTATTAGATGCCGCAGAGATGCAGGATTGGATGAGGGCTCTCTTCTTGGTGAGAACGGAGAGCCGGTATTGCCTTTGGAGCAGGCGACAGGCCTGTTTGTCAGAGGATGAACATGAAGCACGCCATTTCCTCTCTGCCACCATGCACTTGCGTTTAAGGGTGACAAGATCCATGTCATACCAGGAGTTACATTTGGCTTTGGGCTTCAGGCGGATTCTCATGACAGGGGCAAGGATATCAAGAGTATCAGATATAGCAGAGTGGAGAGTGGAGAGGACTGTGTCAGGGTGGGAGTCAGCCGAAGGGGGAGGAGGGGATGAGAAGGTGGCAGCGAAAGCCTCAACTGACACGCGCTTCATGGGTCGGATGACCGAGAAGGAAAGTGGCAGTGATGAGGGTGGTTTTGCCTGTGGGGTAGGGAAGGTGAGGTGGGAGGAGAGGAGAAAGTGATCACTCCAGGAGAGAGGAGTGGAGAGAGGGACAGAGAGGGGAAGGTCAGAAGAGATCAGAGCATCGAGAGTGTGCCCTGCAGAATGAGTCGGCCCAGACGAGAGAATAGAGAGTGAGAGAGAGTCGCAGAGGTCGCGAAAGAGTCCAGAGGGGGGACAGGAGGCATCCAGGTGGATGTTGAAGTCTCCAAGAAAGAGGAGTTGAGTGGTTGAGGACAGGAGTGAGGAGGAGAGGTCGGCCCACTCGGAGAGGAAGGAGGACATTTGACCAGGTGGCGATAGATAGTGGCCACGGTAAGGGAATGGCTAGGAGAGAGAGAGAGACAGCAGACAAGACATTCAAAAGAGGAGTAGGTCTGCGTGGGCGTAACATTGGCAGGAATCCACTCAGGGAAGATAAGGGCCACACCCCCCCCTGCACGATTGAGTCTGGGCACGGAGAGGATCTTGTAACCGTCAGGTAGGAGTGTGTCAAAGCTGGTGACAGAGCTGGCCGTGAGACCGAGTACATCAAGGTCCAGTTCCTTAAGAAGGTGGCAGATATCAGAGGAATGTTTGACTGCAGAGCGAGAGTTAAGAGAAGCAATGTGGAGAAGGTTGCCATCTTTGAAGGACTTCCGGGGAGGGGTACAGATCAGAGGTACGCCCTGCGGAGGTGAAGAAGGAGCACATGAGGGGGCAGGAAGGGAGGGTAGAGGCAAGGTAGTAGAGGACAGAGGAGGGGGGACAGCAGGAGAGGAAAGGAAGTTGATGAGGCGCGGGAAGTGTCTATCAAAGAGGTGAAGGTTGGCCTGACGGCCTTGGACCAAGACAGTCCCATTAGCGTAGACATTAATCATGGCCTTAGAGGAGTGGAAGGAGGCCAAGAGGACGCCCCAACGGGTGCCACCATTAATCGGAGAAGAGGAAAAGGAGAGAGCACAGAGACCATATGAAGGGTCCATAGGTCAGGTGAAAGCACGAAAAAGAGGATGTCGGTGAGAGTTTCCTTTGAGGAGGCATTAGTGTAGGTGTCAGCGATAGGGAGGCCTGGGTTGGAGACCAGGATGTCCTTTTTAAACTTTTTCCTACTAGATTTAGTGAGCAGAGCAGGATAGTCAATGGAGAAGCAGTTACAAAAGATAGGAGAAACAGAGAGCACCATGGAATAGGAGGGAGTGGGGGGGAGACAGGATGAGCACAAGCGGACAGGAAGAGAGTGGCAGCCTTAGTTAACCACAATTTCAGAAACACTGTGAACACACTGATGCGTATATACCTTTATGTTGGTCCGAAACTTTGCTTGGGAACTTGGAACTAAATTCTACATCTTAGAGTGATTCTGGAAATGGAGGCTTTCTCAATCCAATCCGGACTCAAAGTGCCTGATCTACAAAGTTTTTTTAATGGGATTTTCCCATTCAAAAACGCTTTTGTAAATCAGGCCAATTATCTTAGTGTGAGCTGTTTCAAGCAATGTATACTTTTGGAGTTCACTATCTGGTTTTAAACTCATTGTCATAGCCACGATAATGTGTTTTTAAGTGTACAATAGAACAATGAAAACGTCCAATAATGTAATAGTACAATCCTTACATTCCTAGCTTGCACTCAAGCTGAGAGTGGAATGTGGTGCAGTCATGTTGTTCTGGAAGGATATGAGTGGTTCTACAGAGTGGGTGCAGAAGTGGAAACAAGAAGGAGGTTGTGAAAGGAGGCTGTGGATACGTTCTTCAGACTAAACTATAATAACATCATGATGTCTATGTGTTATGATTCGTTACAACAATGGCGATGAGCTCAACTTCCCTCTGACGGTGCAACATATCACAGGGGCTGGAGCCCACTCACTTGAGTCACCTGATATACATACTTGCTAACCCTACCGATTTAGGCGGTAGGATGCTGCTTTTTAAGCAGGCCTACCGATTTAGTGGCAACAAATACCGATTTTATTTTTTTAAAACTTTTTTTTCTTTTCTTTTTTGGGGCTGGATTTAGCAGCCTGTTCAGCCATGGTTGTAGGGTGCGCAAGTACACAGAATCCGAGGAACGTTCTTCAGTGGGGATGTGTCCAAGCTGCTGCTTTTATAATGATGTTTTTTTACTGGCAGCAGTGCGCCAGTGCAACCTCCCCAGATTGCCAGAGGCGCCTGTGAGATCCGCTCCAGCACTAGATCCGCTCCAGCACTTCTGGATATCAACAGCCACAGTTTACCGTACCTCAGCTCCTCGGTGCCAGTCATCTACATGCAGGGGCGAGCCGCTGAAGCAATGGCAAGCCACTCCTCCTAATGAGTTCTGGCATTTATGAGCTTGCGCCAGAAGCGGGGGGAAACTGCACATTTCAGCCCTGCCCTGCGCGAGTCTCTCGACTTCCTGTATAGTGCAAGTGCAATATGCTATTTCTTCAGCATAGCTGCACAATGCAGCGCCCCTCTCTCCGGCACCTGCTACATACTTTCCAACCCTACTGATTTAGGCGGTAGGATACTGCTTTTTAAACAGTCCTACCGCCTAACAATTTAGTGGCAACAAATACTGATTCTTTCAATATCTTGAGATTCCTACAGATTTTTGGTCACAGAATGTTGGCATGTATGGATATAGAACGGTAGGTGGGCACCTAGTGTGACGTTCAGCTCTATGCTACGTTACGCATGCAGCATTTATGATTCCTCTGTGAAGATGTACCTGTTCGGCGTCATCACATTATCATAAATCCATTCTTTTGATCAAACATTTATAAACCAATGTTATTAAAAAAATGTAAAAAGAGCTTGAGTTTGTACTCTTATTGCAGTCACTTTTCAAGCAATTCATTTATCAATTATTTCAGTGTTGGAATTGAATTGCTTCACCGTTTCCGATTTCGCTAAATGGCTCTTTAAGAAGCATGCTTAAAACTTTCATAAGGAATAGTTGCCAACATTCCAATCCGTAGGTGCCTATTCCGTCCTGTTATTCTTCGCATTTTGGGACTTGTAGTGCACGTTTTATACTGGGGAAAGTGGAAGTACAAGTCCCATAATGCAACGTAAAGAAAAAAGGACTGGTTAGACAGCTACACAATGGAATGGATCATGTGAGCAGCTATGGGAATTGTCATGTACGTATAATGATATACAATAATAACTCAGCAGAATCTAAAGCCAAAACTCTTTAAATGGAGTATTACAAAACCGTTCCGTTTCTTTCTTTTACAGTGGGCATAATGAGATCAGGAGAAATGAATATTGATAGCGTTTCTGTTGCAGCAGAGAGTGTTTCTAACTCCTGCAACGGGGCACCATCCATATTCATTTACATTTGGCATTAGTTGGTGGCAGCGTGCACTGGTCACCCATCGCCTGATTTCTTTGCTCTCTTTCTCATTTAATTAGCTCTCCTATCTGGGGGCTATTACAGAAACAGAGATAAGCAGTCATTGTAGGCAGTGGCAGGGATTTTCTATGCTGGCATATATTATTATCTATCATATGATGAAGGTATGCAATTTTCTCCATGTATGGCATTACGATTTGGGTGGTAATGGAAAGAAATGCATTATTCTAAAAGACCGTGAATTTATGCTAAACCGCCCAATTGCAAGTTAGTTACCACATTGAAATCTATTTGACGAGAAAATAAGCATGCTGATATTCTGAATATCCACATAAATCATCCACAATTCAAAATACTGCTTGTTTTACAGTTGGGAAATGGACTAAAATCATCCAAAAATACCTAAACATACCTACATAATGTAACTTGTAGGTGAGCAAACCAGTACAAAACAGAATTGGAGAGTAAAAAAGCATGAAGCCCATAGATGGCACATGTAAGAGAATTGTGATCATCCCCCAAAACTATAATCCAATGCAAAAATGTGTTTCATGACATCCACTAAATCCCAACAAAGCACACCCACAAGTACATGCTGTGTACATCTGGAAATCATTGTTCCAGTCATGGACAACACGCACGTGTCATGGCTTCACTTTCTGTCAGGAACTTCACTGCCAGTGGCCATCTTGGATGGGTGGCATCACTTCCAGTGGCCATCTTGTATTGGTGAAAAAACTTCAGGTAGATATCTTGGATCAGTGACATCACTTCCTGTGGCCATCTTGGATCAACCCCATCTCCAGCTAGAGGCTGCAAGAGGCTCCTCTGGGAAGACCGATCAGGAAGAAATTGTCACATCCTAGCAACACCAGGGACACTATCAGAGAGACCATCCACTGATTGACTAGGTGGTCAGGTGATAAAAGTGTGTGTCATCCCCCCTGAACTCCCTAGGGGGTCCCTCCAGGGGCTTCCCAGTTAAGGACAGAACAGTGAAGGGTGAAGACCAGCTGTTGACCAGCCTCTTAGCCTGGGAGCTTTTGCTTTTTGCCTGTCTCCCAAGCTTCCCAATGACTAGAATGTCTCTCCACACTGTGCCTCTCACATATAATGCATTCACTCCTGATCCTCCTGCAGCTCCTCATACTGACCTCTCACTATGCTTTCTCCAATCTCACTACAACTTTTTTCTTTCCTATCCGTATTATAAAACTCACATCTCCACACTCCCACTACTCCATCTCTCTTCCACTTCCTTCTAACCAACAAAGCCAAAGAGCTAACCCTATCTCATCTAACACCTATCCACCTCGCCTCTCTTCCTCTCAGACTCAACTTCTCTACTCTTCCTTACCTCATCAACTGAACATTGCACTCTGGAATGCTCAGTTTGTATGCAACAAAACTTCTTTATCACTGACTACTTTTACTCCAGCCTTCCTCCCCTAGACCTTTTTGCTATCACTGAAACCTAAATTTCTCCACTTGACACTGCCACTCTGGTGGCCCTGCAGGACTCCAAGCTATCCTTCATTCACCCTCTTCGACTGACTGGCAGAGGTGGAGGTGCCGGACACCAACTCTCTTTCCACCTCAATCCCACACAAATCTTCAATGCCACTTCCTCTCATACCTCTTTGGAATTCACAATTTCTACTATTCCTCTCCCTCACTTTGACTCTGCTTGCAAACCCCCCCCTTTTTTTAAAAACAGTCAGTCATCCCTCTCCTAAAACATCAAGTGACTGACCCGATTGTACCTGCTAACCTTCACCCTGTGTCTCACCTGCCTCACTACTCTAAAAGGCTTGAAAGGTTTACATTCAACCATCTTGCCAATTTCTAAGACATCCACAACCAAGACCCTCTACTAGATGGTTTCCACTCCTGTCACTCCATGGAAACTGCTCTGTGTCAAACTTCATTGCCTCTGCTAAGTAGTAAAACCTATCCTCTATTCTAATTATCCTTGATCTGTCTGCTGCCTTTGACACTGTCGACCACTCTGATCTCCTTAATACTCTCTTTCTTCTTGGGATTCACAATCAAACTCTTGCTTGTATTGAGTTCTACCTTGCACTCCGTCAATTCTTTGTCTTGGGAGCAAAAACACCTCTCAACACAGTCCTCTAACTGTTGGTGTTCCACAAGGCTCTGCCTTGGGTCTGCTCCACTTTACAATCTACACCTCTGCACTTGGGGCACTAATCTCCTTCTTTGGGTCCTCACATCAACACTTTGCATACAAAGCAAAATGTTCTTCTCTTTTCCTGAACTCTCTTCTGATCCCTCTATCAAAAATTCCAACTGTATCTCTGCCATTAAATAATGGATGGCTTTGTTCTCTCTAATGTTAAACTCTACCAAGACAGAGGTGCTCTTCTTCCCTGCCAAAAGCTCTCTCTCATCTCTTCCTCTGCCTATCCAGTTCCCACCTGACACTCTGCCCTACTCTTCTTCAGCTAGAACACCTTGGCATCATCCTTGACCCTTCTTACACCTCTACTTTCATTTCCAAATCTCGAACAGCAGCTCCCCTCAACCTCCTAAATGTTAGGAAAATCAGGTATCTTCTTCCTTTCAACACCACCAAACATATTTTAACCCCTCTCATCTTCTCTAATCTGGACTACTGTGCCAGCATCCTCGTTGGTCTCCCCAACTATACTTTTTGTCCTCTAGACATGATCATTACATTCACTAACAGGACTCTCTTTGAACTCTCTCACTTCACACCTACTTCCTAGTACCATCACCAGGCTGGATGGCTGAAGATGCAAAACAAGGCCAGATATAAATGTCTTTTCCTAGTTCACAAATCTATCCACGGTAAGGCACAATTGTATCTATCCTCTTCCATCCAAGTCCACAAGCCTTCTCGTTATCTCTGATCTACCACCTCGACTATCCTTGTGGCTCCTCGCCCTCCCTGTGCTTCCTCTCACTTCTGCTCTTTCTCTCTGCTTGCTACACTTGCATGGAATTCTCTTCCCCCAGACATTCGAGAAAAAGTGCACACGTATTAGTTCAAAATCAAACTATAAGCCTATTCCTTGCCTCCTCCACTCTGGGTAACCATCTTTACCTATCCCTCATCTGTCTGCTAGCTTACATTTTTCCCTCGCCTCTAACCTTCCTAAAAATGGCCAATGTTGGTTGTCCTTAATCTATGTATGTCTGCTTATATACACTGTGACTGTTCGATTAACTCCCCTCCAATATCTGGTCAGAATGTACCTCAAACCCACTTGATTGTAAGAAGCTCACTGCTTCCCATCAAATGTGATTTCTTATCTATTGTACATTATTTTGTGATGAAAAGAGCATTGTTCCTCCTGTATATAAATAAATATGTAAATGCAACATCTGCCAGACAAACCTGATCTAACATTAAAATGCTGTGAACAATTCCCATTACTTATCTGACAGTTGTACCAAATATAATTCAACCATCATCAAAATAGCATGCAGTACTGCATTCATTTATAGATTATGCTCACAAATCAGATCACAAGTGCAGCTGCTCTGTACACAGACCATGTATGTGTATTTGAAAAGACATCCTCCACTACCACCTTCCATTGGTAAAAATGATTGACATCAATGCAGTGATTACGTTGTATTTTGTAAGTGAAACAACAATCAACACACATCTATATCATGACCCCACTATTCCCCTTTGCCACTGCATCCAAAACAAAGGTTTAATACCTCCCAACAACCAGTGCACACCTATATATTTACTATTCCTTCTTTTATCCTTGCCAAACCCACCACAAGAAAAACAATGCACCCCGTCCAACAGCCACTACATACATATTACTTGCCCACCTTTCCCCTTGCCCAGGCCCACCCAAAATACAAATGATACCCACCCCTTTACCAAAAAACATCCAAGTCATTTTCTTTACTTTATTTTATTATATCTATAAATCGCACCAAGTGCCCTGCATGCTTACAGGCGCAGACAACAGAAAACAGACAAAACATAATAGGGGCAACTAACAATGCAGGGTGAAAGCAAAATCTCTTGCTGTGGGACGTAATCTAGTCAACATCACCTAAACAGCCAGGTCCTCAGTTTTTTTCTAAACTTTGCAGTGTATCCCATTTCCCTGAGATCTGGAGGGATAGCATTCCAGGCTCTGGGAGCAGCCAGAGAGAAAGCACAATTCTTCACCTGCATCAATTTTCTGGCCGGTATTTTAAGTTGATTAGTATTGTTGGACCTAAGAGTCCTTGTACTGGATGTATTAACCAGTGTTTCGCGCAGGTATAAAGGGCTTACACCAGCCAAGCATTTATGAGTGATCAATAAGAGGCAGAATTCAAATCTTTCCTCAAGAGGATAGCCACTCCTTTACCAACAAACATTTAAGTCATTAAGCTAACATTTTCGTTGGCATTTGCCATAGCAAGGAGGACTGCTGGAATTGAAGACAGAGGACCTAGCGGACAGAAAACAGGTCTTGGGGTGGCTGAGAAAGTGTTGCACACAGAGGGAGTTGTGGTGGATGTATCTAGAGCATAATAGGTCTGGGAACATGTCAGCTCCCTCAGCACAATTTACATACAGGTGAATGCAGTGGCATACTGTCAGTCAACCCTCAGATGCTCTGGCATGGAAAGATTTGCACCTCCCGAGCCACCTTGCATATTTTATTTATAGCCCTTAGATGGGCTTGTCCATACAAGATACTTCCTTGTTGGAACCACATAGCTCCTCAACAGTTCCTTCCCACTCCTCCAATCAAGGGGTCCTGCTATACACGCTTACGTTTGTTAGTGCTGGCCTTACTGAAGATTCATATAGATAACGGAAATCCCTCCCCCGTGCACACAGTGAGCTAATAACCAGGCCAGGTGTACGAAATATGTTTGTATTTATTTGAATTATAGGTAATGGAAATCAGACTAAACTACACACCACATTCTTTGTGGATCACAATTAACTTCTTGTTATGCAAGTGAATCACGCCAATGGGTTAGGAAAAACACAAATTACAATACGTTTCTTTCTACAAATTTCACATTAAATGATTATCAACACTGGCACATGAATAAAATCACTTTACATTTGCAATGCTGTGCACTTCCGATTTTCCTGCATGCTTAGAAGGCTAGCAGTTGGGTGACAGACTTGTACCATTGCATAGGACAGTTATGATTTCACCCATAACTTTTCTCAAAATAAGCACAGGGTGATTTAGCAGTGAGTTTTTCAGCCCCCCCTACATTGGACTCTGTTTGGGAAGTCGGACATAAACATTGGGATGAAAGAAGAATTTTGGATTTCAGACCAGCCTCCCATTATAAAGGTCTGTGTTGGAGAATTTGGAAGTAAAAATAGAGATGATTTGAGAATTTTGGATTTCTGACTCACCTCCACTTAAAGGCCTTTTTTGCGGAATTTGGATAGCAAAAAGTGGGATGATTGGAGAATTGTGGGATTTCAGACCCCTCTCCACTTAAAGGCCTGTGTTGGGGAAGCTGGAGAGCAAACATTGGGATGATTGTAGAATTTTGGGATTGCAGACCCCCCTCCAATAAAGGCCTGTGTTAGGGAAGCTGTCAGTTTAGAAATTGTTTTAGTTTAGGGACAAAGACACGCCATTTCCTAAAGAAGTTGGGGTCAACAGGACAAGTAGGATCACAGAATGAATTTACAGTTTTCATCGTACACCGGGAATGAGCTCTGTTAATGTTGAATTTTAACAAAAATCTCCCTGTGGTTCCGTCAAATGGTAGGTTTCAGCAGCACTCCTGTCTTCCTCATAGTGCATCCACTTTGTATAGCAGCAACAACACCATCAAATGTACAGTCTTGGGTTACCCTGTATGAGTTCTCACAAATAGGATTGGACAATTACTTTTCTCTCTCCTCCCAACTCCAGCCCATCGCTAAGGATTGGTTTAGTAGTCTGGAGCAGACATATGACAATTCCCATTTGTAATCACCATTTGTTCTCATGTCAAATGTTTGCCAAAACTAGTTATGTATCAAAATCTTTATGATTTACTATTAACCGATTGATCTAATCTGGGGGAATTTAATAAAACAAAGGCCAGGTCCACACAGTGTTGCATGACCGTTTGGCAGTTTTCCACCTTTTTTACAAAAAGCATAATTGTTAGGCATATACAATAAAATATTCAAATTCCCAATTTTACCCGCCACCCATTCGCCAACTCTGAAATTTGGAAAATGTTCAGATCTGCCAGAAACCCATCTTAGATGGCCATTACAGTTCCATGAGTCACAGGTGGATGAAATGTATTTCACCAAAATCGCCTAAAATGATCTAAACAATGAAACATACATGTATCAGAACAACGAATGGTTGCTGAGAAAAAGGCCTTAGTTATAATAGTCCTTTTAAATGAATAATAAATCTTCATATTGGACAAATGGTAGCTCTTCTGCCTCCATGCCGTTTGTCTCTCTGGGCCAGCCTGTAATCAGAGTTTTTATTAGTCTCTTTGTGTTTGAAGTTTTGCTGGCATATCGTATATGGGGGATGAATTTGCTACACAGAGATCCCCCACTGTAGATAATGAGCTGGGCCGGCCCTGTGATGTCACTAGGCCCGTGTCTTATCTGAAGGGGGTCACCATTTTGATCTGAAAGGCATTGATTTCTTGTATTTCTTTCAAAGTTCAGCGCCTCTTAATTTTAGCCCCTGTTTTAACACCTCCCCTCTACATTCTGGGCATGCACCAACCAGGGCCATTTGTCTCTGCACAGAGCCCAGCCTTCAGGGACAACACCTTTCAGGCAGGCCACATTTTATTGCAGTTGTAAACAGCTGGGATGCAAGCCAGGCTTTCAGTGGGGGGGGGGAAGTCATTTGTGAACTGTGCCCATTGTCCCACCATTTGTCCTTCGCTGAAGGGAAGTCACAGATTGCAATTTCTAAACTCAGCCTTTATTCTTTGACATACAGTGTGTTTTCTGATCATGATTGACTTTTCTTTTTCGATGAAAGAGCAGGACAGTTTCTTTCATTCATTAATGAAATACACTTTCTAATACCTGCTGTTTGTTTTTCTGTTGAGAGGTAGGCCTGAATTGTCACTGCGTACCCCCTTTTGATGGTTGACAGTTTCATTGAAAAATGATGCATTTATTTCTCAGCCTGCAATGTGATGTGCTTTTCCAATCTGCACTAGGATTACATTTTTGTTTTTGCTTTCTCTGGATTTCCCTTGCAGAAAGATACCCACATACTCTACTTAAATAGGCCCAATTTTGCATGCAGGTTTCTAAATGTTGGCAGGTAATTTCCCATGGGCCCTTCAGTTGAATGGGTTGGGGGCTTTGATTACACCCCACACCGTGAATGACAGATTCACAAATATGGTGGCTGTGATAAACGGGCCGGTAGTGGCATACAGGTACACATTTTTGATGTGGTCAGGGAGAGTGTTACAAAGCCTATTTAACTCAATCTACTTCCCCTTTATTGAAAATAGATAACTCCTCCTTTCCTTTACTCAATGGACAAACATCATTGTAGAAAAATTCTTTGGAATACAGGCTTTATGACTTTCCACATGTAAAGTATGTCATTTCAATGTATATGTGTGCACAATTTCCTTCAGAAGTGTTTCTATTGCATGAATGTATTCAAAAATGTGCATTTCTCATTTTCAATGACAACCTAAAGACAGGAAATTGGGTAACAGTTAATAACCCTTTCAACTTATTCTTAAACTGGTCAGCACCAGTAACAGAACTCTGGTTTGTGATGCAACCAGAGAATTATTTCAATTACTTTACCCTTCTGGGTATGTACACAGTGAGATATCCTTTTGGCTCCCAACATACTTATTCTGTATGTGGCCATTACACTGAGAGGCCAGGAGATCTTTCAGTATATGCACGCCATACACTTCAGAAATATTCCTAACATCTAAAGATGCACAGTCACTTTATACACCCCAACCCTCACTATTTGCATATGACAGGATCCAGGGTTTAATCTATTCCCTTGTAGAGTATATTTCCCCTTACAATTATATTTCTCTTGGCATTATACTTACATAAGAATCTCATTTGTCTCTCTGACAGAGAGGTGGACACCCTCCACAGCCTGGTGTCCCTCTTTCTGTATTGGGTCCTTTCTGTTGTTGTCTTTCCCACTGAAGAAGACTTGGGACTTTAACTCCAGTTAGGCCTCTAATGCAGTGTACTGCAAGTAATCCAAACATGGGCACACAAGGAAAGCAATCTACTCCATTGTGCTTGCTGTTGTTATCAGTTTTCCTTTTTCTTTCTTTTTCTGCAAATCGCCATTGAGTCAATGAGTGCGTGAGTCTGTCCCTTGAATCTATGAGTCTGAACCTTTATAGGTGTTTATATGTTGTATGTGATTGGTCCGGGTTCCAAAAGAGACATCACACTAAACCAACTCCTCCATACACAGAGAATATTAATGAGGAGGGCAGTCTGATGGGAGTAACTTCTAAACCCAGTTTCCCTCCCATTCGTTTTGATTTCATCTTGGAGATGTTAACATTAAACAATTGTAACTTTCTATAGCATCATATTCCTCACATGTAATCATGTTACTAATCAGTTCACCAGATTTCTCTCCCTCTGGGAAATCAAGTGGTGTGATGATCACCTTGGCATGACTTGTGGATGAGTTACACATTTTGGCTTTTTACTCACTGACTCTTTTATGCAAAAATGATTTCTCCATCTCAAAATAACAGTCTTGCCGGCAAGGATGCTAAGGTATACGAATTATTGGTGTGGAATGTTCTGTGTGAATATTTCCACATTTGCCTGATTTACATAATTAACATAATCTCCTAAAATATGGTTGTATATTTACCTTATGGAAGTTTTCACATTGAACATTGTTTAAAGAAATACGTCTCTAGGACCTCCTGTGCAAGATTTAGAAGCGAAATAGGATTCCATTTGTGTTTTTAAAAAAGTGTATTCAGAATACAAATTCCATGAAATTTCCAATTGAATACAATGTTATGTTTCATATACAAACAGGGTATAAAATCAACATCAAAGCAATAAAATCCAGCCATAACAAAAACATGAGCACCAGAATAAATTAGTCATTTATTTAAAGACACTTTCAAATTCTTAAGGAAGTTTGAAGGAAGCTCAGCAACTTAAATACTTTAAGTGGAGTGTAATTCCATATGTATGATTTTTAAAGGCATATGTTAGTTCCTTTGAGAAAAGGGCATTTATGACTCCTCTGAATGCTGTTTTCATGGTGTAAATTCTTTGAAATTAAACTGGCAGGGCCATTTATGACTTCAGTCCCATCCTCTTTGAATGATTACAATGACTTTCTATCACTATAGTCAGACTCGGTCTTCCAAGGCACAAATGTTTCTTTAAGAGAGGTCAGGCTGATTGAAACATGTTAGTTGAGAGGGAACCACTGATCAGGATGGATTCAGTGTAAGTACAAGGACATTATCCTAAACTCAGACAGATGTAAGTTGTAAATGGGGAGCCTTTGTTTTGCTTTCAACATCTATACCCTGATAACTAGCTCCAAGGATAGTCATAACATTTTTTGGTCATCCTCAGAGGCCAGTATTCACACTTCTTTCATGGGAAGAAAGTCAACCACCTCTATTGCTGTTTTTCTGTGGTTGCGGGGAAGGAATGACATTTCCCCAACGTGGCTTTATGAACCACTGCTGCCTTTACAGCCAATTCTTTTCCATGTGACCTTTACATTGTAAACAGAAAAGCATTATAACATTTTCTCAGAAATTATACTCCTTTCCCAACTTATTTTTGATATCTCATTATGTTTCTTGCTATAAAGCTGTTTTCCAGTCCTGTAGAGAAATATAAATGATTTTGGCTCTGCTGTGAAATGGAATGATTTCCATCCCAGATTGGACAGTTTTTCCATTTCAATAAGTTGCTGGATACTTTCTGGTAACTGGAAGGACTTATCTTCTTGGTGGTATGAGTTTTGATGGAGATATACACTTATTATAGATTGGCTGAACATATTGGACATTCCCTTGCACATGCCATTTTTCAGATGCTGTGCAAATGCTGCAGCTCACATATTTATTTTTAAAGTGGTAATATCTTTCTTTGAATTATTTTCTTCTGTATAGAGTTCCCAACAATGCATCCATATGCGCTAGGGATGATAAGTGTGCAGGTAGAAAATGTTGAGACCATGGCATTTGTTGGATTAGCATGTGAGCCCATCACAACAGAGGTGTCTTGCATTGCACCCTTTGGTAGGCACAGTGGGTGCATGTGAAGACCAATATGTATCATGCAACCTGGCTGACAGGTGTAGGGTTGTGGTATCAGGAGATGGCCCTTTATAAGCTGCAGGCAATTCAGGTTATTAGACTCGATAATAGCAGGTAATGTTGTTTAGCGATGGAAATGTCCCTTAATGTGTGTCGCCCAACATGGTAAAAGACATCAATAGGGCAATGCAGGGACATTGTTGGGTCCGATAGATGCCTTGTGTTCAGTCTCATCCTGGCCAGGGTTGAAGGATGGCTCTCCATAATGCATATTATCAAACACACATGTATACATTACTGTTTGTTTGCTCACATCTGCATATGGAATGGAGAGGAAAGCTAATGATACGACTTATGTGCCAACACTATAGTCTGGATGTTACATTTGGACTCCCTTTTTACATATTGCTCTTTTGTCTCTACCTCTCTCAGGTTCTTCGGGCCGTTACCTATCAGAATCCGTCAGGTCTCTCTACACTTGGCAGGGATGTTCTCATCATTATCCAAAAAGGTGACAGACACCTTGTCTGACATCGAGCTAGCCTTCGGCTGAAGATTTCGCTCCCCAGATCCTTTCCAGCATATCAGCAAACCAGATAACATGGGTTGTGTTTTTACCCTTTGGTTTCCAAGAGTGTTGCCTGATCCTCAGTCTCATTTAACACAACTTCCTCAAAGCATGTGAAAGACAGACTCTCTCCTCACTGCAGGTTTTATGAAGCAGTTGCAATGTTGATGATCACATCACTTGACAGCTGCGATGGAAGAAAGACTACAGAGAGCTGTCCACCCAACCAAGTCAAGATGTCTAGTAATAGGGATATTGTGGCTTGTCCCACCAGGTTAGAACATTGCCCTTTGCATGCTATTGGCCTGAAATATTGTTTAATCATGTTCATATTCATTCACAGGCATTTAAACTGCTGCCGAGTCTAGATCTGATTTGACACATGCTTAAGAACTACCAGCATGTGCCACCAATTACAGCATGAAACTGTGGCATTTGTGTATAATACTTTGGAAACTATAGCTGGACTGCCTCCCTCTCGCCCTCCCAAATATTTAAAATAATAGCAACATCGAACTAGTTAAATGTTTAATTGAATAATACATGTTGGCAACAAACAAAGAAATTGTCTAAATTATTCAAGGAGGAAATTAGCATTATTTTAATGGCCATGCTGAGGTGGCTATTATAATATGCAACGTGAGTGCTCATCTCAAGCGAATCAGACCCACTATAATGTTTCAATCACAAAGATTTAACAAGTAGGTTAGCATACGCATTCAAAAAAATATCTAATGTAGTTACTAAATTGGTTTAAGCAAGTAAAGTACTGCTGTTGGGTAATGAAAGCTGTTGTTTACCTACAAACAAAGCAAGTGATGGTGGTGTAAACACATAATAATAATAATAATACTTTAATGTGATATAGATTGAAGAATTCAAACTTTACACATGTTGCTTATACATAATCAGAAACAGTAAACACATAATAAATAGGTTTATTCTTGAACTAAAGAAAAGGGATTCAGGCAAAAGGTTTAGCAAAACTATATGCTCTCCCTGAAAGGGGAGCTTAGACTGGACCCTGTGGTACGTCCTGCTATAGTCCTGCCTAAATCCCCACCAACTCTGCCTCCTCTCTGTCGACAGATAACTCTTGCCTGTTTCCTCAAACACCTCAAGGTCCAACAACTCATGTTCTTCTCCTGGAGTGCTCCAGGTAGTGAAGGGTGCGTTAAACAACCTAGGGAAGATGCTTTCACCACACTAAGAGGTTCCTAAATGAACAGATATCAGAATGGGAGATACATGCAATCAAGGAATCCCATATGTAAAGGACTTCATATCCTGAGTCCCAAAGTCGAATTACCTCATCTAATTCTTCAGTTCATGGGGCAATCCCAACCAGGAAACTGAGCCCTGAGTTTGTGACGAATTGCCCTGCGCCCCACAGGAGTAGAAGGGTGAGTAGAGGCGAACCCCCATACTCAGCCCTCATACTTCAACAAAGCAAGAGTAAACCCAATCATAAAGATAAAACAGTCACAGTTAAGGGATATATCTCCTTCACCATTTATGGTAATTTGGGTACAGGGAAGACTATACTGTCAAAAGGGGTGTAAATGTGATCCAGTCGCAACCCAAACAGCAAAGCATAAAGGGAATATCTAACAAAGGTTTTTATAATATATATACTTTATACAATCTACAATAATAACTGAATAGAAAACCCTATACAAACCAATCCCTGTGGAAACAACAGAATATGCAAAGCTGGAACGTGGCAGCACTACACTACAGCTAATGAAGCAAGTGGGAGAGTGGGGGGCAGCAATAATGAATCACAATGATTTAAAAAGGATATGTTCTGGTGCAAAAATGGATGAATGGTGATCTAGGCAGTCTCCTGGGAGCCCAAAGATGGATAAGGGGGTAGTTACCAGTGAAAAGTACCTTTCGCTGCTTTTGGTGGATCAACAACAGCGAACTTGGTTTCTTGGTGCTGTTTGTGTGGTTTGTATATATGTTCTACCAGTATGGACATACAGGATATACTCAAACTCACTGTGTTTGTTATTTATAAACCTTAGGGTCAGTTGCATGATTTCTGCTTAGGGTTTCGATTTAGCGCTTTGGATTAAGGCGCTATATAATTACACATATCATTATCATTAAAATGGACATCTTTTCTTTTTCTTTCCATGTTCCTCTTGTCTTCTAGTCTTTTGCTTTGAGTTGATAAGTGGCAAAGATTCAAAGGCATACAGAGATTGGGATTTCTTGATTGTATCCATCTTCTGTTGTTCAAGGATTGAGATAGTTGTGTTGCTCTGTTTCAGGCTAGCCAATCCATGCATGCCTATTTGAAAATGAACACCTGGGTTTGATGACAATAAAAAAGGTCTGCCTCTATTTGCAAGCAGTTGAGTAGAGTACTTAGGGAGGTGGGCTAGAGCAGGGGTCTGCAATCATTGGCTAGCCTGGTGTTTTGAACTACAACTACTATCATCCAGAGCCAGCATAGTCGATGGCAATGGATAATTGGAACTGTGGTCTATACACATTTGGAGAGACAAAGGTCCCAGAGTCCTGTGCTATAGAGTGTGTTAATCGTGAAGCCACTCCCCAACTTGTCTCCGCCAGATGGTTCTTAACAAAAAAGTATTTTTTTTATAAATAACGAGGAACGTTGTTATCTGGTGCCTTATAATGCAACAATAGATAAAGAAATAAGAAGAATAAGTATGTGGTGTCCATTATTTGTAAGGAAAATGCAGAGGCCTTATAAAGGCATTATGGCCTACAGCAGAAGACTATACATGTTTTATATGCCCAGTTGCTGATGTATAGGGCCGAGCTACCGCTGAGGAACTCTAACAAGGGGATAGTATAACAACTGATACAGCCCCATACTATTGCAGCAGACATACACAGGGAAAAACATGGGAATGTTGGGACCGAAGACATATACCCACACATACGAACTCACACCCAATCCTTTGACTTAATTTCTAGACGCAGTATTCGGGTGTCTGATACGTATGCAAAGCTGACAAAAGTAGCAATTTAGACAGAAAATATGTGTTTGCGGGTTGACTGCTGCATTTTGTCAAGTAATATTCTGCACTGTTGGGTTAACTAAAAGTCAGTTACTCTGCAAAAGCCAATAAGTGAAATGCCGGCTAGGTATAGGGCAGTGCTCGATTGCAAGTGCTGCCCCTTAACTGCACTATCAGTCACTCCCCGCCTTTACCTATGACAGCTGGTAAAAAGGGATGCAGTCCACGATTGCACTCTTAGCTGTGGGTTGTTTCTAGCGTTCGTCTAATCCCGGCAAAAGAAATCCCCATTTGCAATATACGATGTATTACCACCCTGAAACTAAGCAGCTGTGACATCGACTATAACATGTAAATGAGCCTGCCTGGCGGTTGCTTTTTGGATGGAGGTGACTGATGAACTATCTAGAATATTGGAGTATGAGTTGTCAATGGTCTGTTAATTCAGACTGATCCTAATTAAAAGAAAAGTCAACTGACAACCAGATTAAACAATAAAGTTCTCTCATGTAGAAGTACTCCACGCCATTCAACTTGGGAGGGTGGTGGGTGGGGGGTGGGGGGTTCTAAAGGATAATGAGGAAATGGGCAATGGCTCTGCGGGACCCCAAAGCGAATATGCGTGAGCATAAAGAGAACAGCACTCCTCAGTGTACCGGGATATGTTCTTGGCTATGTTTGACTACCCTTTTGACCGCCCTGATTTGTCTATGACAAACTGGATACTGCTGTATGATATTGGGAATTAGTTCTATTAGGAGTGGGAGGGCCGGGTTTGATTGTAACCTGATTATACACCATCTCCATGGCATGCGGCTTTGAAGATGGGCACTCCATGGAGCTTTCCTTTATGGGAGTGGGAGTTTGCATTGACGAGAACACTCAGACGTTGTTAGCTACTCTAAATGCCTTGGTCATATGGTGAAATTCTATTAAATAAGGGTAACTAACCTTTTTTTTTAAATAGTAATATAAAAATTAGAAGGAAGGAATGTGTCGCCCCTTCAGGTGATTGTTTGTGCAAAGTGACACTGGAGGCCTATCTCAGAGGAGGGAGCTTCTTGGTGAATTGAGATCACACGCCTATATTTTGGAAAATATGGACCAATATTGGACTATAGTTTAAGGTGTTGATTGTAATGAGTTTTCTTTCTCCTCTTTACGCTCTGCAAGTATATGTATGTACTTTATATGCTTGTACTTCACATAATTAAATTACAAGATCAAAGTCTGAAGTGGAAATTGTCTTGTGCTTGTATGTGTGGTGCGGTGTTATTTGGATAGGTAAGGTGCAACTTATCTGTCTGTGGTATCTTCCTTCTACGTCCGTTTCGTCGCAGGGTATCTTCACCCTGAAGAAGCCTTAAAGGCACTCCCAAACAAGGATACTCGCTTTCCCTTCTCAGGAATGTTGGCTTGACCCCAAGTGGGGGTTGTACTCGTGAAATGTTAATGCGTTGGCATAGTTCAAAGACAAAGAACTGTCCCCTTTCCTAGAGAAGCAGATGGCCACATCTGCCCCTAACCAACAAAGAACCTCCACTTCTATCCTCGATTCAGTATTCAGGGTCACAAGCAGTGGACACAGCAGTGGCAATGCCAACAGTTTTGACTTTTCTGCATACATGGAAAAGGTATTTTCCAGGCGTTGACTTTCCAAAAATGCTTCCTTTTAACAGCACCTCAGGGAAGGACCACATACTGCTTATAAATCAAGCGGCTGAAAGGAGACCCGGTAAGACATTTTTATTACACCAGTATCATTTTTACATCATTAATTAAACCATTAGTTTTCAGAAGACTGCTTCTGTCATTGGCTCCCTATTTGTCCCCTATTAATCTTATTAAAAACCCTGTCGATTACTCACAGATGTCGAGCCAATGTAGCTCCCCCCGACCTGTCACAGAACATTTCAAAAGCGAAGTCATCTGGAACCACTAGAGCGGCCTATGCTCATCACCTCACCCAACCCAAATTAAAACGAAAAAAAGCAGACGGCTCAAGTTTCCCTACCATTGCAGCCAAACAATGGAGCCTACTCCCTCCGGCCTTCATAGTGGAACATCTGAACGTCACTAAAAACGTGGCTGTTTTCATAAACAGTAAGCTGTACTTTGTCTGTTCTACTGACCTTATGTATATTTATCAAGAGTAACTGGTCATGGAAGAGCGCCTGTATGCCCTCGGGTAGACATGGATCAAGAGGAGGCAAATAATTGATACTCTGTTTTTGAAGACTTGATTTTTAAATGGAAATCTACACTCTTTGATGTTCCTGAGATGGCCAGCCAAATGGGAGAGGTTTGCTGGGGACAACACTGCCTTATGCAGCTCCACGTAAATAGCGTGGGTGAAATGGTTGTACCCCGCGGGACACCACGATGAACTGGGACATAGTGGCATTGAGATTACATGATCTTCATGAACATGGACCTGCCATCCAGGATTGCTTGACACCAATCCAACCCTAACCCCAAAATGACAGCACAGCACTTTATGATGGAATGGAGAATGTCAGGGTCATTCATGTCAACTGCTAATGAGTTCTAGAAGCACAAGAAGGGCATCCATCCAGACTTGTGTGTCATCCACAACATAGTGGATGGTTGTCCTATCACTACACTTGGACCAGAAACCAGATTGGTAGGTGTAAAGAAGGTTATTTTTAGGCAAATAGAGATAGAGCTGAGAAAGCACAATGGCTTGTAGGAATTTGCCCGGAAAAGGAGAGCAATTTATTGAATGAAAGATATTTGGATCGCAATGGCTAACACAGACAAAATCAAACCTGTATTATTTTTCTTCAGTTATGACAAAATGTAGTTAGATTTGAAAGATGGAGGAATTATACCCTGAGCACGAGAGGCACTGAAAATCTAAGTGGGAAAAAAAGGTAATGAGGCCATAAAATCTTTTGTGATCTGTGGGGGAAGGACATCGAATATCATCTGAGATGAAATGCATGGACACTGTGGTTTCATCAACTACAACCACCTTTTGTTTGATACTTGTTAGTGCAAGGAAATGTTTTTTTCTTTTTTAATAGGGGCTTTTTCATACTAGCAAACGCTCTTGCACCAATAATATATTTTTTAATTTATTTTTATAAAACGCCTGATACCGTACCTGATTTCGGTATCTAAGCGCGGATCTGGGATTCAAACCTCTGTAGCTCTGCGTGGGCTTGCTTCCAAGACCAGCGTGTTGCCCATGTGCTATCCTCCATGTTGGGCATGTTGTTCATACGACCAACAAGAGTCGAACAAAAGGTGGTTGAGGTAACTGCGGTTAAGGAAACCACAGATTGCCACTTAGTAAGGAGCGAGGGTGGTGAGTAAGTAAAAGAACTGGTCTCTTTGAGGGATTTATTTGCCCTCAGCATGAGCCAATTTAATGTGTAATCAAATTAGCTCAGGATTAGGACAAATGTATTGTAAGGTTTTGGACAAGAAATATATTGAGTTAAGTGGTGCAAAGTCAGAAGATTGTTGAGATACTGTTGGGGAGTCAGCACCCCCCCCCCCAATGGCTATTAAAATCCCTCAAAAATAAACTATGAGGATGCTGAAATGATAAAGTCTGATATAGGAAAGTGGTAGAAGATAAGGGTGGCTGATGGATCGGGTGTATGGATGTTGATGATGTGCAAATGTGTACTGGGCTGCGCAGAGAAGACGCTAGTAGTCGCCATAATATTTGTTTTAAGACCCATATTGGAAAGTCTGCATTTTGTTTGTGCACTTGTGGTTGAACTGTCTTGAGGGCTCAAGGAGATGGAGGGTTGTTAGACCAACTGACTACAAATTACCAAAATGGAGAGGTCACAATGGTGTCACTCACTTTCATCTCACTTTCATCAGGGAAATTATATACCAATCTGTTACAAAGTAGACCACACTCTGGTGGAGTTACGGTATAGGTTTATTGGGATAAATAACACACACCAATTAGGTAGCAAGACCCCAGCTTCACTGCCCTGCTCACTCTTCTTCCTCCCCTCTCCAACTGGTTCTCTGCAGCAATCGCGGCTCAATGTGGAACTCCTTGCCCATAGCATTAAGAGCAGAACCTTCCTTGTGGATTTTATTAAAAAAGCTAAAAACATGGCTCTTTTCTCATGATGTTTAAAGGTGCCTGGTGTTTTACAATGACATATGATGACTGCAAAGGTGCCCTCTTCTGTAACACAAGGCTATTGTTCTTGATCTCGCTATGTATGTAATTATTGTGTATTCCTGAAGCAATTCACCCAGATACCTTTGGGTTAGGAGCGCTATATAAATAACAAATAAATAATTAAATACATTCTCTTTCAACGCCCTTCCAACTTGGAATTCAGAACACAATTGAACTATATACGTAGGGCAGTTTCATAAATAATTAAGATCTGCACTATAATGTTATATAACACAGTCCTTTGAGCAAGTATGATATTTACACACTCATCCCGTCTCTTGGACTGCATCTACCAGTGTGTACTGGCAGCCAGAAGTGACGTATCCTCTACCCGTCAGTGAGTACTCATTCAAGTACAGTCTTACCGAGAGACTGGAAGAAGAGGCGTAGACCTACAGCATCCAGTATCCTGTATGGATGTTAGTACCGTGATTTACCAACAGCAGGGCAGCACTCGCCATCTGAAGCACAAACAGGGAGATCCCACCCGCTCGCCCTCCCCTTGGACTTCAATAACCAGAGTACACTGGGTCACTCTGAGCCAGAATCCACACTCCTTCCAAGTGGCATAACACAAAATGTGGGTGCCCCTCTATGAGCTTTCATGAGGGGGATCTGCCACGCTCCAAAAAAAAAAAGCATGGGCCACAACACCCTCCAGACTGGCCTGCACCACGATGCATGGGCAATGCCTATGAAATATTGCTGCTGCAAGGCCACGCATGCATTGCCTTAGGTGAAAGATGTAAGTATATGTTTAATCTAAGCTTAAATCTTTCACCTTGCTTATAAACAAGGGGGGAGGGGGGGTGCTTGGCCCTTGGCACCCAAATGTACCAAACATGCTTGTTTTTCACAGGACTTCAATGAAGGACACACAGAGTGCTTATACATCGAGTGGCTGATGACAACCTGGTTAAGATATTTTGATTACACCAGTAGTGGGTTAAGAACTACAATAAAGCTATACATTCTCAGAAGACTGCTTTGAAAAAACACTGGGAGGCGCATCGAGTCAACGTTATTTATTTATTTGTATTTATAAAGCGCACAAACAGCCTGGAGGCATTGTGGCTCTGTTTCATGGAATCGGTTTAGTTCCAGGTAGGTGTACATGCTTGGTAAATTATGTGTTACATGGGTAGCGATATGTTACACAAAGAGTTACATAGTGTAGAGCATATCGTGGCATAGCACATTAAATATAGGTATTATTACATGTGTGCACATCAAGGCTGTGGCATGAGGACACTGCAGGTATTGCTGGAGAATTTAGGAGTATAGCCATGTTTTGATATCTTTGCGAAAAGCGAGATGAGAGAGGGTTCAGATCTGACAGCAATGAGGGGCAAGCTTACACCACCCCCTCTGGCACACTTGACTAAGGGTACAGGCAGCAAGTTGACGTAGGGTGTTCTAGTAGGTCTGGAGAAGTGGGGTATGTTTACTCTCTGTGATACGTAGGGTGGGGTACATAGTATAGCCATGTTTTGATAGCTTTGCGAAAAGCGAGGTGAGAGAGGGTTCAGATCTGACAGCAATGAAGGGCAAGCTTACACCACCCCCCTCTGGCATACTTGACTAAGGGTACAGGCAGCAAGTTGGCGTAGGGTGTTCTAGTAGGTCTGGAGAAGGGGGATATGTTTACTCTCTGTGATACGTAGCGTGGGGTACGTAGTATAGCCATGTTTTGATAGCTTTGCGAAAAGCGAGGTGAGAGAGGGTTCAGATCTGACAGCAATGAAGAGCAAGCTTACACCACCCCCTCTGGCCCACTTGACTAAGGGTACAGACAGCAAGTTGGCGTAGGGTGTTCTAGTAGGTCTGGAGAAGGGGGGGTATGTTTACTCTCTGAGATACGTAGGGTGGGGCTGTTAGATGGCAATGCTTAAGTAAAACGGTCTCATAGAGTTTGCATGAGGATGAGCTGTGGGCTGGGAGGGGCATGAACTGGGTGAAAATGACCATAGAGATTAGCATGCAAAAGGGCAGTCAATAGGTGGTCAAATAACCAGCCACCACCTACAAGCTTTGTGTCCCTCATATGCCATTTCTCCCTAGTTGTACTCTTTTGCAATAGCTCAGGCGCAAACTAATAGCGCAAACCGATAAAGCAAAAGTCACTGGAGAGGCAACCACCAGACCCTAGATGGAAACAGCCAGTGGACAGGTGCGCCTTAGCAATGCCCCCTTCTATCCTAGGGACCTAAGGCGTCAGGCACGATCAGCGGGTATAGATTATGGAGGGGCAGATAAGCAGGCAGGAAACAGACAAATGTCGGTGACGGAGAGTTAGCGATAAAGGAGTCACAGCGGCAGATGGAAAGATAGGCGCATGGGGGGGGTTTGAGGACAGCGAGGGCGACAGAGAGTTAGCTAGAGGGGGTGCATGAGATACAGGGATACACAGGGAGATAGGCGAGATGGCTCACAGTCATTACATTTTTTTTAAAGATAAAAAATGCAATCAGTCACATATGATCTATATTTTCATTTACCTTTCTGTCATCATTTATCTTCACTCATAATAATTCTAAAAGTAATACTCGATGCATTTAGAGGTCTAGTTTACATTTTCAATATCTCTATATTTTAAGGGGCACGGTATACAGAGCCTATCACTGCCCCATGTGATGCACATCAAGAAACGCTGGCACCCACCCATGGCACTGTGGGGAAGTACTGCTCTTTGGTTGTGATGTAAGTGCAACACAATAAACACACCACTCCAGTGGCTGAATGCATTCATGGGCTGCCAAGCGTCCAGTCGCCAAGGCGCACACACTTCCTTACCACCAGAACAGATCGATAGATACCTTCACCACATCCTCGTTGATATGCTTGGGATCCCTGTCCACCAGGTCGATTTCCTTTGTGTGCAGATCCCGTATGATCTTCTCCTCGTAGAAGCTCTGCTCTTCCGACATGTTGCCCTTTCCGGTCCAAGCTCCCAGGCACGGCTGAGCTCACGTCCCACACTCGGAGGCTCCCGGGCCGCAGGCGCACGAGCTGGAGAGGAGGCTGCGTGCAGAGGGTCCCAGAAGTGTGTGATCGCCTCGCCGCCTGCAGACCCCACCCTGCGTGCCACACGACAGCTGCCTCACATACCTCCCTCAAGAGAGGCCAGGCTGCGGCCCACGCCGGAGCTAAAAATGAGACCGTGGCTAGCACCAGGGTCTGAAAGCATTCCTCGGCCCGCCACCGCCTCATGCTACATATCACACGGCCCCGAGAGGCATTTCTAAGGGGGCGCCGGGGTTGCCCTGTTTGGGCGTCAACAGCCCACAAGCTGGTTGAGGGTTTTCTGTTTTAGGGACAGTCTGATATATGCTCATCGCTACAAAATGTGATAATATTCGATTGGAATTATTTACATATGTGTACATTGAGAGAGAGAGGGGCATACACATTCGAGTATTCAGTGCTGCAATAAGGCATTGTAATACTACTCAAATCAATGGAACTCCTATCAATCGAATAACAATATTTTTAATTGTAATCGTATTGCCATTGCAACTTTAAACATATATAAAAAGAGAAAAACTACATACGATTAATACAATTATACAGTCATAACATGTACTACAATTATCACAAATTACCTTGTAATTCAGAGTTCTAAAGTATCAACAATAAAAGAAGCATAAAAGGAATATTGTAAATATTACAATTGTAATGTTTTTCCTAATAGTTCATGGATTTCGCATACACATGTAATTGCCTCTATTGTATTTATTTATTTAATTTGATTATACGCCCAGACCCTTAGGTATCATGAGGTAGGTCACACACATCTTAGGCATCTTGAACAGTTACATAGGTATATGATAGGTAGGTTACACATCAAAACAAAGCGAGGTACTTGCAGATATGGGGACATAGATGCTGCAGAGAAATAGTCAGTTGGTCTTGCGCTATTGGAATTTGTTAAACGTTCAGGTTTTCAGAAGCTTCTTGAATTTCGGGAAGGAAGTTTTGTTGCTTAGGTGGATGGGAAGTGAGTTCCAGGTGCGCAGGGCTGCTATAGGAAAGCTGGCGTTACCTGCTCTGGAGGAAGTAAAGTGTGGGATGTGGAGGTGTGTATTCGCGCTGGATCTGAGTGTTCTGGCTGTGGTTTTGCGAGAAATACTTTGGCTGAGGTAGATGGTGGGCCTCATTAGGACCCAGGCGGTAAGGGGTTTACGCCGGCGTAAACCATGCCGACCCTTACCGCCTGAGTACGAGTTCCCTTAGCGCCATGGTGATTTTAACGCCTGCTTTTAGCAGGCGTTAAAATCCATGGCGCTAAGGGACCTTGTTGTTGATTACGCCACCGTAATTTACGGTGGCGTAATTAACGCCTTCCCCACTCCCATTATGCCCTATGGGGCAAAAATGGGAATGGGGAAGGGTAAATGGGGATTGGGGACTTACCGCCCCGCCAAGGTCAGAATGGGGCGGTAAGTCCGCCAACCACCATGGCGGAGTTGGCAGCTTAGCGCCATGGACCATGGTGCTAATAGCGCCATGGTCCTCCGCCAAGGTCCTAATGAGGGCCGGTGTCAGAGATACATTTATGAGTGATAGTGAGAGTTTTGTGGGGAATTCTAACTTGTACTGGGAGCCAGTGAGCATCTCTTCTGTGTTGGGATATGCAATCTCTTCTATTGATTCCCCTAGGTGCTCTAAGGGCTTTGTTTTGGAGGAGTTGTCATTTATTTAAGTTCTTTTTAGAAGTGCTTAACAGTAGGACGTTACAATAGTCTATCTTGGTTAGGATGAGGGCTCTGGGAAGTGTGAGGCAGTTATCGGCAGAGAAGAGGGGCCTGCTTAGTGTGATGAGTTTGGCTGTGTGTGCCGTGGAGGAGGCAAGTGCACTAATGTGCTTGTTCATAGTAAGGCTGGAGTCAAGGTATACGCCTAGAGTTTTGACTTTGTGTGATGTGAAAGGGGTACCGTCTATGACTATAGATGGTGTAGTCAGGATGAAGCTTGCTGAGTCGGGCTTGGGAGCCGACTCTGAGGATCTCAGTTTTTTCTCCATTGAGGCATGGACTATTGTTGGCATCCAGTTTTGGATAAGGGAGTAGATTTTGTTAATGCTTGCCGTGTCCTGTTTAAGGTTACCTGTGATAGGTATAAGTATTTGTGTGTCATCATCAAAGTTTGTATAAATCACTCGCATGGCGTCTAGTGCAGCAAAGAGTAACTTTGTGTAGGTGTTATATAGCGTGGGGGAGACTCAGAATCCTTGCAGTACTCCCAGAGGTACCAGGATGTGATCAGCAGCTTCCTCACCTAGAGTGACTCGTGAGGTGCGGTCAGAGAGGAAGGATTTGATCAAAGTAGTGGCTTTCTTGGAGAGTTGGTAGTTGGTGTTTGGCATAGTTTGTTGTGATCAAATAAATCAAAGGCCGGTGAGAGGTCAAGAAGTAGTAAAAAACACAGTTTACGGCAATCCCTGATGGAGTCCATTTGTTTTTTTAGGTCCAGTAGGGCGGTCTCAGTACTATGTCTAGGAAGGAAACCTGATTGTCTATCCCCTAGTAAACGGTTTTGTTCTGAATGGGTTTGTACTTGGGTGTAAGATATTTTGTAGATGATTTTAAGGAGAATTGGCACTGTTGTAATGGGCCTATAATTTGTGGGGATTGTTGGGTCTAAGGAGGGTTTTTTGATTAAGGGTGTAAGCCACGCTACTTTTATGGATTCTGGTATTTCGCTAGAGTTAAAAGGCAAGTTGATACATTTGGTAATGGTGGGTGCTAGAGTGGTGGCACAGTCTTTGACTACTTTGGCGGGGAAGCTGTCACCTTTGCAGTTGGATGGCTTGAGAGATGCTATTGTTTTGAGGACGTGGTCATTGGTGACTTGTGTGAAGTGGAATCTGACCTCGTAGTTGTACCTGATGGGTGAGGCGGCTTGGCTGTGAGCTTTAGGAGTTTTTTTTTGTGTGGCTATTTTGTTTTGGAGTGTATTCACTTAAGAGGACAAGGCATCTTGAATAGCGGTACACCAGGCTTTGCTGGTAATAATTGGGCAGATGGGTAATATAGGGGTTTCTAGTTCTCTGATTATGGTAAATAGTTCTTTAGTATTAGAAGCTGCATTAGAGATGTGTTTGTTAAGTGAGTCGCTTTGTGGGAGAGGACACTGTGTTTATAAACTTTGGATAGTTGTTGGAGTTTGATTTGGAGTTCTGGGGAGTGTTTTTTTCTGGATAAATGTTCTGTCTTCTGAATTCTATAAGTTCATCGTTAAACCAGGGGAAGCTATGTTTGGGCTTAGGCAGCTTGGTTTTGAGAGGGGCTACTTCATCTATGGCGGTTTTTAGACATTGGAGATAGTGGTCTGAGATGCTGTCAGGATTAATGTTGTCTAGCAGTTTGGAGTTTAGCAGATTGTTAAGTTGCGGATTTAGGTTTTCAGGGGTGAGTTTACATGAATTTCTCACCAGTACAGGTGCAGGGGTACATGTTTTAGTTATAGGGTCGGTGGCAAGGTTTATGCTAAATTTGATTAAGAAGTGATCTGTCCATTGCATCTTGAGGATGCCTACTATGGATACTGCGGTATACAAGGTGAGTATCCAATCAAGGATTCTACCTTTTGAGTGGGTGGGGCATTTACGATGTGTGAATTACATTTCTTGAAGTGCATTGTGGAAGGCTGTAGCTTTGTTATCCATTGGGTCATTGTAGCCTAGATTGAGGTCTCCCAGGAGGATGTATTTGGTTTTGGGTTTGAGAAAGGGTGTGATTAAGAGGGGTAGGTCTATGTCTGGATTATTTGAGGTACTCAGCGCTCTGTATACTATTAGGAAATTGATTGTTACCTTAGGGCTGATGGCTAGCTTGAGAGAGAGGAGTTTGTAACCTGGTAGTGATTCCATTTAACATCCCCTAAATTGTAGTGGGGTTCTGAAGATGATTGCCACCCCACCACCTATGATATCTTGGTGATCTGCTCTGAGGAGGGTATACTCGGGAGGGACGGCTAGTGTGATCTGTGGACCTGAGGCTGTGTGTAGCCAAGTTTCAGTGAGCACTAAGAAGTCTAGTTTGAATGGAAGTATAACGTTGTGTATATCGATGGCATGGGCGCCAAGGGATTTGACATTTAGTAGGGCTCCTGATAGATGCTGGTTGGTTTTGGGAAAACTTGAGGTAAGGCTCGTATTAGGGGTGGTGATCCCCTCGGTGCTGATGTCGGGCTTCTCCTGAGTCACATAAGGTTTGGGCAGTGGTATTGCGTTGAAGCATGGAGAGGCATGTTTGTTTTTAATATGGGGGTGTTGATGATGGGTGCGTGCTGAGAGTCTGGCATTTCTTTGGGGTGCAGTAATGTGTCTTGTTTGGTGGTGATATGTGTAGTTCTGGAGGAGAGGCATGTGAGGCGGGCTCTACCTACTATGGGCAAGGTTTGGATGTGGAGAAGTGGTGTGGTCGGGAAGGCTGGTGTGTTCGGAAGGAATGGAGTAGGGCAGGAGTGATGTCTGGGGCTGGGTAGCCTGGCCAGGCCTGTGTTGAGGAAAATAAATGCGCCTTTTGTGCAAACTATATTGTAGGTAGTCATGACTACTGGATAAACAGGCGTAGTTTTGTAGAGTGTGATGTTGTTGGTGCTAGTGGTGAGGGTTTGGTGTTGTGAGGCACTGAGTAGTAAGAGAAGATAACTGATATTGGAGAAGGCAGTGAAGCTTAGGGTCGAGTCTCTAGGGTGTGGGTGTCCATGCCTATTAGTAGATGGCTCCTCGGTAAGAGAGGAGCGTGCACAGACGCAGTGCGAGGCATGTGTTTGCATTGGGACGGGTACTGTGGCAGGGTGCATGGGGCGTGGTGTAGACGTTGCGCTGGCACGGCTTGAAGGGAGAGAGTGGCGATGCAGATAGTTACAGTAATGTGCTGATAGGTGTACTGAGGGATAGAAAGTGGGAAGTAAACATAGTAACTAAGCAGAAACAATTTGAGAAACAGAATACTAATCTTAGGGTGGCAGCTAAGGTGAAGGCAGTTTCGACAGCGTGGAAACTTTGCACGCAGGATGCAGTTATATATGTTGCTCTAAGCAGCGCAGTGTACTGTCCTGGAAAGTTGGTTATTACTAATCAGACGAGGGACATGGAATCACATATAATGATAGAGAACTGGGATCGATTCTATGATTAGAGAAACTTGATTCCCACTCTAAATAGTATTACCAAGCTTTTTATTTATAGTGCTTCATGACAGAATCCTACTGCTTTTAAGCACAGAATCTAAGGGTTAGATTCTGAGAGGAGCATTGACCTAAAAGGTATTGTTATTAGAACGGAGGATGGCACAGGTGCAAGGCGCTGGTCTTGAAATCAAGTCCACACTGAGCAACCGAGGTTCAGATCCCGGATCCGCGCTTAGAAACCAATCTCAGGTATGGTATTAGGCACTATTCTCTGACCTGAAAACTGATGCACCTACTGAAATGCTCAAAAGAGCCACTGACATCACTGCTGTGTGTTGTGCAAAGGAAAATGTGGTTGTACTATTGTTGCAGTGTTCAGCGAATTGGGGTCTGATTCTGAGCCATAGATAAAAGTCGTGGTGAAAGCCAACATTCTCCCCTTCAGTTTCCAGCACCATCATTTTGAGGTGGTTGGACGAATTGAAGGGGAGAGTTTGGGCTTTCGAACAAGCATAAGATGCTAAAATCTATCCTTTTGATAGAAACATGCCCACCAGTGACACTGCAGGCATGTTTTAAAAGACTGCCCCTTTTTAATTTACAAAAAGGTCCTTAAGCTTTCAGAAAACTAGAAAAGTGCTGCAGTGTTGAAAATGCTTATTTTGTCAATAGAAAACGGATGAAGTAGAGTTTAACGGTAACTCATAGGGGCCATATTTTAACTCCTTTTTTTGACCTACAAAACCAGAGCTTCTGGGAGGAGAATCCCCTGGCAGTGCCTGCCCTGCATTCCTAATAGTTGCTAGGGCTGCGGTGAAGCTGTACATTAGGCACATGAAAAAGCATAGGCTTTTGATGAGATGCACGTATTGCGTCCCAGCCAGGTAAAAAGGTTTAGGCTGAGAAAGACCCATTAGTAAGTGCCAGTGTGAGCAGTTTAAGTTTTGCGCGGCAGAACGCGCACTTGTAGTTAGATATGACACACATTAAATGAATCATATAGCAGCACAGTAAGAGCAGCAAATATGTTAATGTTCTTGTTGCAGAGGTTATACATAGGGTAGTGTATTATAGGTCTGGTGTTCAGAAGTAGTACGCAATGTTATGCCTCGCGTACGGTGCGAGAAGGGAGTTGAAGTAGGTGGAGAGAGATAGGATGCAGTAAGACAGGTGATGTGGTGAATGGGAGGTCAGGGCATTGACATGGCAAGAGTGTAGGAATATTGAATTTCTAGTCCTAGCACACAATGAGCAGAAAGAACATCCTGATGTGGCGCTGCCGCTCTGTTTAGCTCAGTCCCAAGACAAATCCCCTTGTCATCCCCCAAGAGAGAAACAGAGGTCAGAGGCACCCATGCTATGCAGATAAACGCTAATTGTATCCAGCTGCAGAGCTCGAAGGCACTGGGAATTGAATGTTAGATGTGAGGAGCCAAGATAGGGATGCATCCTTTGAAGGACAAATTCATGAGAACAAGCACAGGGGTTGGTGATGCCAACAGGCCAGGCGAGGATTTAGAGTACTATTGCCCTCACCCAATGTGCGGTCATCCTATATGAATTACAAGTAGATGCACAACCAAAGCAAATAAATCCCTGAAATTCAGACTCAAGAGTGGTGCCCTAGTCACGTCATTACTGGGCATCTGGGGTTTAAAGGAGGTAAGTAGGGAGTTGTGTCTGGAACATACTATGATTTGGGATAGGAGGAGCAGAGATGAGGCCATTGAATTTAGTACTAGTTCTAGGGTGCAGCTTGTGTTTGCCGCAGCATCTAGTATAATGAGGAGGCCCATTGTCTTATCAAAGCAGAGTTGGCCTCGCCATCCTTACTATGAACGTGCTTGGGTTGGAGGGGTGCACATCGTGTGACGGTCAAGACTTATTATTGTTGCAGTGTACATGAGCAGCAATCATGTATTAGGATTGAATAGTGAGGATGGTGCAGTGGAAAAAAAAAGAAATGGGGGGCGGTGAGGGTTAGTGCTATTAGTGTCCTCTAAGGGAGGTACTGGCAGAGGGACCCATTGGGGAGGCAACAGGTAAGTGCAAGGGCAGAGACATCCCAGGTGAAGAGCGAGGTCTACCACCCAACAGGTAAGTGTGGGGCGGAGGAAAAAACCATCTCACAGGCGGGTGTGGGCCCATAGGGCAGTGCAGGCAGGGTGCTGGAGGCGACTGGGCAGAAGGCAAGGACCCTATTGGAGTTTTGAGGGATCAAGCCGCCAATATCAGCGACAGAGGGGATGGTTAGCACCGGAGGGGGAGAGGGAAAGATGAGGAGAAGAGAAAGGTCTGGAGTTGTTTGCGGAACTTAAGGTAGTCCGGTTCAAGGTGGAGAGGGAGAAGGAGACTCTTCCATAGGAGGGAGCCAGCTGAGCAAAGAGATCTGCCCCCAGCTCTCTGCTTGGAGAATCATTTGCTCAGCAGAGAGTTGGAATGAGAAGATCCAAGGGATCTGGAAGGAGAGCATTTAGTAAGAGAGAGTTACAGGTAGGATGGTCCCAGGCCACAGAGAGCCTTGTAGATGATGCACAGGGTCTTCAATTTGATCCTTGCAACAACAGGGACCCAGTGGAGGGATTTTATAGCTGGAGGGATTTGGTCACAGGGCTTGAGGCCAAGGATAAGTCTTGCAGCCCTATTATGGATTAGTTGAAGAGGATGGAGTGAAGGAAGAGGCAGGTCTAGGAAGGGGCTGTTACAGTAATCTAGCTTGGAGAGAACCATAGCTCTAGAGACATTGAACTTCTGGGGGAAGGTGAGGAAAGGGAGAATTCCTCTAAGGAGGTGACATTGAAAGTGGGCCTTCTTGGCAAGATGTGAGGAAGAAAGGAGAGTGATGAGTCAAAGACGACCCCAAGGTTTCTGGCCTCAGTGGAAGGAGAAGGACGTGAGCCAATAGAGGACAGCCAGAGGGCAGGAGGGAAAAGGGAGCAGGTGTCCTGATAGGTAGGATCCTAATCTTACTGGAATTAAGACAGAGATCAATGGAGGTGCACCAAGACTAAATAGCAGACAGGCAGTCAGGGATGATAAAGGAGGAAGAGGAGGAGGATGGAGAGGGGAGCTTGAAGAAGAGTTGTATGTCATCTGTGTAACACTGGAAATGAGGAGAGAAGGCAGAGATCAAGTGAGCAAGAGGTGCTAGGTAGATGTTGAAAAGCCAAGGCAAGAGAATAGAGCCCTGGGAAACACCACAAGTAGAGATTGGTGGAGGAGGAGAAGGAGCACAGGAGCACCTGGGAAGGGTAGTCAGTAAGGAAGGAGGTCAACCAAACCCATGCCCGGTCTGCGATACCAAGTGTTTCTTGGAGCTGCTTTATGAGGATAGAATGGTTGACTGTGTCAAAGGTGGAGGAGAGGTCAAGGAGAATGAGAACAGCAGGAGAGCTGCTCAGGAGAGCAGTTTCTATGCCTCGTATGATCAGAATCAAGATTGATGGTCATACAAACAACCAACGAGCTTAGTGTGTTGGTTCAGGTGGGGGATGGCCAACTTCTCCAGGAGTTTCCAGATGAGCGTGTAATAGACATAGGGTGGTAGTTCATCTTATTCATTTTCCTTTGTCTCCCTCATTTTGGCTTCATTTCAATCAACATTTCTCCCCAGCCCCATCCATTGAAAATGGCTACGTTCCTCTAAGCATTTCAAATGGAATCAGCCCAGTGGTAGAGTGGGAAGCCAACCTGTGTGCCCATACCTTCACCTCGATTTCTTGCTCCCAGTTCCTATCGCGGCTTTTCGCCATCCTAACAGTACCCATGAGTGTCCTGTTAAATATTGGATTAAACTTAAACTTTGGATTAAAGTGCTATATAAATTCAATAAAATACAAATACAAATATTGCAACTGCTCCATTGGTCTGTGGGCGATACAGAGATGTCTTCACATGACATACTCCAATGCATTCTATATACGTCTCCATCTCATTCAGCGTTAATTGCACCACGTTATCATTCAATTTCTTAGGAAACCCCTCCCTCTGAATAATGTCCTCTAAAAAACAAAGGGCAGTCTTGGTGTCAGTATTATGTACCATGGCAACCTCTATCGAAAACAGATTCATGAGAACAATCACATACTCCTTCCTTCCCCTTTTTTCATGCAGGGAACCCAAAATGTTTATTTCACAAACAGGCACGGCATTTCTGGTTGGTCTCTGGGCGTTACCAGTTAATATTGTCTTCAAAATGTTGTCACTTTCCCTGCAGCTCTCACACGCCTTCTCCAAAGTTTTTATATCTACTTCTATCTCTGGCCACCAATAATCTCCATGAACCTTACCTTTCATCCTGGCCATACCTAGATGACCTTCATGCCACAGCGCTAATATTTTACTTCTAACGTCCTAGGATATAGCACTTTGCTACCCTTCAGAACAAAGTATCCTTCCAGTCACAACTCATCCTTTATCCTGTAGTATGAGGAAAGTTCACTATCTCCTTGATAATTCACTCAGTTTATCCTTATCGTCTATTTGAGTCATCCATTAACTTGATCCTGTACCTCAGCAGACCTCCATTCTTCCTCACTGACAATCTGTCCAGTTCTTATAAATATTTTGTATCTTCTTCCTTTTTACATGATCTTTTCCCGAGACATGCTCCACAGTCATTTCGTGCCCATGTGGTGCCATAACTCACTTCGATATCCTACAGGAGGAACCCTCCAAACCTTTTTTGATAAAAAATCACCACCAAAAGGTTTGTGATTGTTCCTGATTTATAAATTCATTCCCTACAAGAAGGACTTACATTTCACTACAGCCCATACAACACCATGGGTCTCATTTTCTATAACTTAATATTTTTCCTATGCCATCCCTTAAGGTACGTGAAGCAAATGCAATCATCCTTTGTACACATCCCTTCTCTGGTAGGAAAACAGCTCACAGACCTCTCTCGCTGGCATCAGTCATCAATATGCAATTGTCAGCCACATCAAAGCACAATCATGCTGGGGCTCTCACTATCGCATCCTTAATATCTCAGAATTCTTCTTCACAAGATTCCGTCCATTCATAACAAACCCTATCTTTACACATTTTTCTTATGTTACTACACCGGTCAGAAAAATGAGGTAGGAATTTTGAGTAGTATTATACCGGAGCTAGAAATAACATAATTTCATGCTTGTCCTTGGCAATTAGACTATTCACAATAGGAACAACAGATTCCTTTCTTGGCTCCACTCCATTGTTACTAATCTTGTGTCCAAGATAGTTTATAGAGTCTAACCTGAATTTGCACTTTCTTTCTTCAATGTCAACCTAGCTCCTGTGAGTATCTCTAGCACTTTTCCCAATGCTTCATCAGGCACTCTCTGTGTTTTCCCCACTATTAGTATATTGTCATGAAAGAATTACACTCCTTGCAGTTTCCCAAAGAGCTTATGCATGGTACTTTGGAAAACTGCAGCCACTGAAACAAGTCTAAAGGGTATTCTCCTAAACTGATATGTGCCCTCTGGCTATATGAACATCGTAACTGTTCTTGACTTGGGATGAAGTTTTATCTGATGGTCAGCTGAAGCTAAATCTATGTGGTGAAAACCTTTACCTCACTCACTAAACTTACTAGTTCCCGTATTGTTGGTAAGGGGAACCTGTCAACCACTAATGCCTTATTAACTTCCTTCAGATCAACACACAGCCTTATCTTACCCATTGGCTTCCTTACCATGACTATGGCAGACATCCATTTGGTGGCCTCTACTTGTTTAATTACACACTGCTTCTCTAATCCCTCAATTACGCAGCTACCTCCTCTCGCAAACGAATGGGTACATACCTAACTCTACATATGACAGTAACCCAATAATATGCATCTTTGTTTCATGCTGATACCCAGATAGAATCCCAAATTTGGGGAGCTTGCCATACGATAGTAACTCCCACATCTGTGATATAATATGATATGATATGGCATTTATAATGCACCTATACACAAGTGTTTCAAGGCGCGACGAGGCAAGGGAGGGGAAAACAGTGGAAGACAGACAACGATCCTTCTAGGTCAGGTGTCATTCAGATTGCACAAGTGCGAGGGTAGGGAGAAAGGGAAGAGTGCCAGGGGAAGGGAAAGTGCAGTACATTGGAAAGAAGAATAAATACGATAAATGAAACGGCCTGATAGTGGCAAGTGCAAGGTAAGAGCAGACATAAGTGCTGGTAAGGGGACTGAAGGGACAGAGAACCAGTCCCCAAGTGCAGGGGGTTGCCAGGGAGGCAGGGCAGGTGAGCAAAAGGTGGGACCTGGCCCCAAGATCAGAAAGGGTGGCCAGGTAACCAGTACAGAATCGGCAGGGAATTTCAGCAGGGGAGAGAGGCAGAGAAAGCAGAAGCAAAGAGGAAGGTTTTGAGGCGTTTCCGGAACTGGAGATGGTTCTCCTCAAGTTGCAGGGTGCCATTATTTGTTGTAGTTTAGTCTCCAACCTCTCCTAGACCTCTTGTCAATATATTAGACTTTTCCCAGTAGTGGTCAACCCATTGGCGCTTATTTCCTTCCTACTGTTGGTTGTTGGGTCTCTCATCGTAATTGATAGCAGCACATACTTTTTGCAAAATCAATAACTTCATAATGAATGGTCTACTTTCGCCCCATTCCTCCTCTTGAATGTTCTGCTCCTTCACTTTAAACATAAATAGGTCTTGGATGTGTTCATCATATGTAAAGCCATAATTGCACTTGTTGGCCAAAACTCAAAGGCAGTTATCCTCAGATTCATATGGATGTTGTTCTCTCATTCCAGAATTATATCTTTCTAAGATGACACATATTTTCTTATAGTGTAGATCAATTTTCTTTAGCCTCAATTCATATGGATTTAGTGCTGCCCCTTCTTTGCCCTCACCAGAACTTTGAACTTTGTAAATCAGTAGACTTTTCAGCAATCTCCACCCCTCAAATCATAGGAAGTGCATTAGCAGGGCTTGCTTTCTTTATATAATAAAAGGGTCAATGAATTGCCATAACCAAATCTTGAAAGTCCTCCTTCCAAGTGTCCCACTGCACAGGGGGTTCTCGACTGTCTGTAAAAACTGACTTTGGAGATTACACATGTAGAGAAGGAGCCACATACCCCCACCTCAATTGACCCGCCCCTTTTACCTGTATGCAGGAAACCAGAGTATGTGACATATACAGAACAGTTGAATCGACAAAGAGCAGACTATGGAGCAGAATAGTCCATTGCCAGTGAAAGGGCCAGTACCTAAGAGAATATGGGAGCCAAGGTACTCATTGAGTAAACCTTATCTGCATACAAAGAAAGAAATATGATGGCCATCTGAATGAGATCCCTGAATAAGCAGAACCAATAAATGGCAAGGATGAATGGCAGTATTAGTAGCCATTGCCAAGTATATGTTATATGGAGCTGAAGATGAAGCATATAAAAAGATGCAGTGATCATAGAATGCTGCTACTCTATAAGGCATCAAGAAAGCAATAAGGATAAGTGACGTTTTGGGCTCAAGGTGAAGAAACCTATGCCACAGAAACAGATGAAGATATTAAATCATTTTATACGTGTACAGATGCAGAAGAAACGCAAGCAGCAAAGTAATCGTGAATCTAGCTCTAAGCTTATAGTGAAATAGATCCCGTCAAGCGCCAACGTATACATACATAGGAATGAAAGAATTATGGATGTTTCCACTAAACGTATTAAAACATTAGCAAAAAGGTCTCAGTTCTGTGTGTTGCAGTTAAATAAGCAGACCTTGAATTACAGAAGCAGAGCTTAGAAAGGCGAGGTTGGATGAGCCCCAGGGAGCCATTGTCTTATCAAACTGGAGTAAACTGACTTTGGATACAAAATCATGTGAAAGAACAAACCTCCTGTCCAGAAGGAGTGACCATAACAGGGAAGACGTCAGAGGTCTATTGGAATAAAATATTAAATACAGGGAAAAGCTTGATTTTATGGTATCTAGTCACATGGAAACATGAAGTTGGATGAACAAGATGGTCGCACCTACGTATGAAGGCAGACTGTGCTGCTCACTCCCTAATTTTCTCAGAGCTAAGAACACTCTCAAGGACGAAGTTCAAAGGCCTAATTGACAGTAGACCACTGAGGTGATGATGGATTGATATGCTAATTGGTGGGAAGCTAAAGTTAAGGCAACCTCACCAGAATCTGGACGGCTAGCCTGCAGGCTGCTAACGTAGGTGGAAAAGCACTGAAGATGGATAGAGCGCCAACCAATTGTAGTGGACCTGCATATTCAGGGGTCCTATAGTGTGTAAACCAATGGGGTGTTGTGTATTTAGTGACGTTCATAGTTGTCATTTTTAGAGCAGGGCTTAGTTGCCCACCTGATGTTAAGTAACCAATCACATAGTTACACTTTTTAGACGAGTATGGATTATATACTTAGATGTTCACTAGAGCCAATTACCAATGCTTATACATTTTTGTATTTTGACATGTAGGATGACGTTGGTAGTGACGTAGGTCAACATCATTGATGACACATTTCGCTTACAGAAGTAATGTTTTTTCTTAAATGCATTTAGTTTTGAAGATCAAGCATTTGCGCTGATGTTCGTTAGTCTCTCTAATTTAGATAATTGACATTAAAACAGTCTTCCTTTTTGTCAACTTCCTGAGTCGGCTCTATTATTTGATGTATGAGTAAGATCTGCATCCCCATCCATCTCAGGGGTAATTGCTGCTCATCAAAGGGGATGGACTATCCAGTTCACACATTTTCTAGTATTTCTGAAATGTGTGCCACACTTCTAAGATGGACAATCTAGTGTGTATTGATATCACAAGGACATAAGTAGGTTTTTGTCATTTCTTCCTTTCCATGCATGAGAATCCTCTTTCTATAGCTTTAATTCCCAACTAATGGGCAGGACTTTGTGGTCTCTCGTCTGCTTACACCACAGCGTACCTGTGGCAGTTCTTACACTACACAGCATTCAGCACTCCGTTAGGGAACAGTGCTGAATGTACCATGGCACACTTACTTGAAGTGATGACTGCTCAAACTGCAACACCTGGTCCTGTGTGATTCTTTCTCATTTCTGTCAATGTATGACATTGCATGTCCAGCACCCACTCTGACCGCACAACTCAGTCACTGTAATGGCTGCTTGCCACTCCTAGACATTGCACCCGCTGGACTGGTGCGGTGTTCCTTGCTTCAAGTACTCTCACCAAAGGAGATTTGGAAGGCCTGGTTCTCACTTTTGACACCAAGAGAGTGTTCCACTTCCCAGGTTCTCACTCATGCACCTCTGGGCGAGGTTGCCTCTCACAGTGCAACGTCACTGCAGGGCACTCTCCCCACTTTGTTGTTACAGCAGTTCTGATCCTCTGCTGCAAAGGAACCACTGAGGGTCTGTAGAGTCACCAAGTCGTTGTCATTTGTTGAGATGTGAAGAAGTAAGGGTAAGCCAATGTCCAATGTAAAGGATATTTATCGACACCCGTAAATTATTTTGTACAGACCCAGAGGAGCTCCCCTCACATTCTCTTGATACGTCCTTCAACTGCCCTTCTTTTCTTCATGTCTACATCTCTTGTTGATGGATCCTAGCAACCATTGGCTTCTGGTGGAACTGATGGTGAATTCAGATAGAACACTTTTGTTGAACACTATAACAAAGGAACCCATCTTTTTCTGTGGCATGTAGACGCCACTGAAAGTGTACTGTTTTTATAATTGGGTGTCAACTGAACTATGCTTTATTTAATCTTTGATAAACTATGACACTGACATACACTACGTGAAATATACATCTTCATCCCAAAGCACATATAGTTTGTGTTACAGAAGCCTTTCACTACTGCAAGGTTAATTATCACCAGGGATGATAGAACATACATATTGTTTCAAAGTTTCAGTAATTCTGTCCCACAGCATTTATGTTCACCACACCAATGTATTCAAAGTATATTGGCTGTTTGTGCTGCATGAAGGAATAGGGTGTTTTAATGATGCAGCTAAAAGGGTGTGTGGCTACCCTTTTTGTGCTAAAGGTTAAGGGTAAGCCATGTGTAAGCAATGTGCCACATCTGAGATCAGACCTGAGAACAGGTTGAACAAAGGTCCTGCGCAGCTACCTAACCATAATGTTCCCTGTTGCACCTTTAAGAGCGATAGCTACTAGAAGCAATTGCACTGTATATGAAAGTGCTATATCTCTCAATTTAGGGGAAGAATTTTCTGTAAGACCACTTTTCTTGAGATGCCCATCTCCATGCCTCAAAGTTGGGAGAACATGGTTTTGGAGATGCAAGTGGGTAATGTGTGTCATTTTATTAGCAATCTGAACAATTGATTGCCTGCTGTTGTAAGATCAAGGAAGGGCAGCACTTTGGAATGAAAGCCTTATGGAGCACTACTTTGGGTGACCATCTAAGACCCAACCAAATCCACGCATCATAAACCCATAGCACAAGGACATCACAATAGCTAGGATAAGTCGTTCACTGTGATTGACAGTGCTCCATCTGCTGCAATGTTTTTGCTTTCTAAAGGGGAGCACACAGCATTCCCCGATGTCTGTCATTCATAGAACAGCCATTCGGAAGAGAATTTACAAAGTAAGAGGTACTCCCTCCAGACTGAAGGAGATATCTCAACAAAGCTTTATGGGATACATATGTAGACATGTTTGGATGGAACATATTTTACAGGTTTCTGTGCTAATGTCTTCAGAAGATTTACCTGCCTAATATTCTTTTCTTTCTGTCCTGTGTGAGATTCATTCCACCAACTGACAGCCATTTTGCCAATGTGCACTATATAAGACACCAAGCTGGTATCTCTATTCCTTTGTGTATATGATATTGTGATGAAGACATCAGATTATTTGGTAATATTGTAAGGCGTTTGTAACTGATTTGCAAGATATATCTTAGTTTTTAAATTGATCTCCCAGAGCCAGCACCCCGGATCTAACACCCCCTATTACCATAATCTCATCCCAAATTTCTAGTACAAGAAAAAGGCTGTGTTTGATCTGAATATTTAGTTTTATTAAAACAGTACATGAAAAAAAGGTGGTCCCCTATCTTTATGTTGGGGGAGTCACTCAAAATATTATACCCGCACTGGCAGATGGACTACAGCAAAGAAAATCAACTGCTTAGTTTTTCTCCCTACCTATTAATGAACACAAACATGCATTGATGTAAGTAAAATATGTGTATATATTCTTCACAACGATAGACAATATACCTCCAACTTATTGCTGATAATTTAATGTATTTAATTTTTACCAACATCAACAAGTGATGGCATCAGAGAAAGATTTCAAATAGGCATTTATCTAGATTTTCTCTCACGCCATTGACAAATATTAATGTCAGAGAAAATCTACATCCTATACATCACATTCAATTACTATTCCCCATGTATGTCATATTCCCTTATGTATAGATGGCACTGTTGGATTCTTATATAGGGATGTATGTAAACTATAAACTGTAGTGGGTTGCACTAGGAATCTGTAGTTCTGATTTCAGAAACTCTGCATTCATTTTGAGAGAGCTGTGAGAAACCTAAAGGTGTCTCACCTGCTTGTCCCCGGGGAACTGTCAACCAGGTGGCCAGGACACAGCCATTGCTTTTGGACCCAGTCCATGGGGTTGGACCAGTTTGGTTGGATCACCTGAGTGAGGGGTTCTCAGGGAGTGGAAGTGAGACACTGGATGGCGAGACGCGGTATTCCCTTCCCTGTAACACCTTTACCCCATTTTACCAGGTTGGATAGTTAGGAACTCACCCCTGCCCCCTTTTCCAACACAAACACTTTCTCACAGACAGAGAGATACCTTAGGCTTTGGGGAAGCTAATGAACCATCTACCACTGAAGAAACAAGAGAAGAAGAACTTACCATCTTTCCCAACCTGGCTTTCACCCAGCGAAATGACCCTGCTCTCACTGAGGCTTTCTTACCAGCAATTCCCAAAGGGGACAGAGTAGAGGAGGGAAGTCCTTTTTTCTTCTTAAATCAAGGATTGCTATGTAGAAAAGATACTTCCACAGAAGGCCTAAGTAAAACGCAATTAGTAACCCCCAAAACCCACTGAAAGATCGTACTAGAGATTGTGCATTCTCATCTGACAGGGGGACCCTTAGCACAATCTAAGACCCAGGCACACATCAGTGGGATATTTTACTGGCCAGGTATCCATGCTGATATAAAAACACTTTATTCACACATGTAAAATATGTCAGAAAACCAGTAGTCACATTTCATTGTCTGCCCCTCTGAATCCTTTACCAATAATAGAAGTCCCTTTCTCAAGGATTTGGATTGATATAATTGGACCTTTAGAAACATCTAGACTCGTTAACAAATATGTCCTTGTGATTGTCAACTAGGCCACCAGATACCGAGGAATTCCCTAAGGGTAACAACACCACCCAGCAGATTTTAAAACACCTCCTGTCATATTTTTCCACGGTTGACTTTCCTAAGGAAATCCTGATGGATCAAGGATCCAATTTCATGACCAAGTTCATGGCGAAGTCAAGGAGCTGCTCCATATTAATACCTTACGAACTTCAGTTTATCATACCAAACAGATGGATTGGTAGAAAAATTCAACAAAACACTCAAAATGATCAGAAGAAAGTTGGTAAATAAGGACGGGAAGGACTGGGACCTTATGATCCCTGGGCACTATTTGCAGTAAGGAAAACCACTCTGGCATCCACTGAATTCCCTCCTTTTGAACTACTTTATGGCAGAGAACCTAGAGATGTCCTGGACATGCTCTGAGAGACTTGGGAAGAAAGAGAAGAGGCACCGATTACACCTTTGGAAACCACTAACAGAATGCGAGAGCATTTGAAACTTGTTTGAGATCTAGTCTATACTCATTTGGAAAAAGCCCAAGCCCAACAAAAGTCCACCTATGACAATAAGGTAAACCTAAGATCGTTTTCCGTAGGACAAAAAGTATTGGTCCTCTTACCTACCTTGGAAAACAAACTTGTCTCTAAATGGCATGGGCTACATGAAATGTTGGAATGAACAGGAATCTGTACTTATAAGGTCACACAACCTGTCAGGAAAAAAAAAAATATCTATACCACATAAATCCCTTGAAAGAAAGGAAGGAAAACCTGTCATCCACCAATGCCACAATACTATCCTGTTTGGACCAGAGGAAATAGATCACTTTGAATTAATTCCTCAAGCGCTATCTAATCAACAACTCTAAGATTTAAAGGATTTAGTTATACCATTTCCTGATGTATCCTCAGAGAAACCAGGAAGAGTGAAAGGCACTTACCACTACTTTAAAACACCAAAGTGACACCCAAGGGAAAAGTGTTCCATCTGAAACCATATGGACTGCTGGGAGCCTGTAAACAGATAGTGGTTGAGGAAGTGAATAAAATTAAGAGTGAATTTTATCAAACCATCTTCAAGCCCTTGTTCCTCCCCTATAGTATTGGTCAAACAACCTGACCGTTCCTGGAGGTTTTGCATTGATGTCAGCCAACTTAATGCCATTTCCGATTTCGATGCCTATGCCATGCCACGAATCTATGACCTGATTGATAAACTCGGAAATTCCACTTTTCTATTAACTTAAGCAAAGGGGTACTGGCAGGTCCCAGTGTACGGACCTGATAAGAAAAAGACAGCTTTCTTGACGCCCCTGGGACTGTTCCAGTTCAAAGTCCTCCTTTTTGGCTTACACAGGGCTCCTGCTGTTAGGAAAGATTTCATCAACGTTTAATTTTCCCTCCATTTGAGGACCCCCAAACTGCCTTTTGTTTGGCTTTCCTATGCTGACTTTTGCCAGTGGAGCCCAGCCTTCAGCTGGCCTCCCCGGGGCTGTTGCTCACTTGTTATGGGCGAACTGACAAGTCCTTCAGACTGGCAGTAGTGGGAAACTATGTTTAAGTCTTTGACTATGTTGCCATTTCTTGGTAACTTTTTAATAGTGCAAAATGTACCTTTCAGTACTGTGCGCTGGGGTCCTTTTTTATATGGCCTTGGACACCATCAAATAATTTTTTGGGTGATTTACGAGCGTGCCTGGGATGAACTATTGGCAGTAGTTACTTTTTATAAGTGTTTTACTGCGTTCACCATGTTTGTTTCAAGACAGTGGCCAGGTCCAAAAATGGCCGAGTCACAAAGTCTTTTTTTCTGTCCCATAGCCATTTTGTACATTGCCTTCACCCAGGTCGAGTAACCCAGGTTTTCCTTATTTGGGCATGCAGTCTCCCGCGAAAACTGATCTCTTTTGGGGGCTTTTGCATGTCACATGCGTGTGCCCAGGAAGTGGGTTGGCACTGTCTGGTCCCAATCCACACTACTGGTGCCAGGATCTCTGGAGTGCCTGAATGACTGGGACGACCGTGAACCATTAATGGTCCACGACTGGGACGCATGCATGAGAGCAGATCTTTAATTGGAAGTCCTCGATTTTGGTTCAAAGCTAATCTTGGATAAGAGAAGGGACTCTGCATCTGTTCCAGATTGATCACCTGAGTTTGCTCCAAACTACAGAAGGTTCCAAGTATCCTGGAATGAAGAAACAGACTTGTGGAACTGCTGGAGACGCTGTGCAAGGTTTGGCACCTTTCCCCCTCTGCTGTCTGTCAGACCCCTGTGTTCTTCATCGATCAAGAGGGCCTGTCAAGGTGCTTTGACGCTTTAGAGTAGTGGGAACAACTACCCTCGGCACCCCCTGCTTATCCACTGAACAAGCCCCTTTGGACATTTTCCTGGGCCATCCAGTGAACTATCCAGCTCTACCTCAGGGTATCCCGAAGCAAGACTTGGGACTTTGCTTGCTTGTGGTCCTGTGCCTTCTCCTGACAAATTTGGCAGGTCTAGCTTCTCCAGGTCCTGCAAATATTCGAGAACGGGTATCCATTAAGAAAGCCATACCAGATGTATGCTCGAAGAGATGACAATCTCTTGGAAGAGGTCCCCGAAGGAATATGAAAATAGCTGGTGACATCACAAAAAGTGAGAGTGACGTACTAAGAAGATAAGAAGAAGAAGAAGAAGAAGATGTACGGATCTTATAGAAACTGATGACGAAATAAGAGTATTGCATGTGTACATGATGCACTGCAGAAACATGCAAGCCGTTCAATGAATGTATAGATGCAGCAAAACAAGTAGACAAAGTGATCATAGACGCTGGCTATACAGAGTGAATAGATTGCAGATGAAGCCACATTAGATATCTAGAAACTGGACATCGTTGTCACAATTTTAGTAAGTTCAAACCCACGGAGAAAGAAGGATCAAAAACTGTGTTGCAGCAAAGAATTAGCTGGCAGCATGGAAGAAGCGAGAAAGGCTGTCTGGCCTGGTGACAAGTCTAAAGGCAGCCAATAACTGGTTATCTATTCTCAATCGCAGTGAACATGATAAGGTGAATCAACCGTTGTTAAGGTGCAAGGAAAGAACACCATTAGTGCCAAGTTTATTAATTCAAGACAAGTAAATGCTATAAAATGGTCCGATTGCGGTCTCCTATCACATGAGCCAAGGATAGAAATAGGAGTCTGGCATGCAGACCAGAACTGTGATAAGCATGTTCCCATACTCCCTTATATTCCCAGAGAAGAGAATCTACTGCAAGGCCAAGTACAAAGACAGTCTGCATGGCAGAAGGCATGGACGATGGGAGTTGTGAGGCAAATTGGGTTAGGAGGAGAAGTCAAGTTCACCCCCTGGCACCTGGGGAATGGCTTACATGCTGCTAGTGAGCCTAATGTTCCGGACATGACACTTGTGTGCCAACCAATTGTAGAGGGCCACATAACAAAGGGCCTTATAGTTTAAGAGACAATAGTATTCTGTGTACTTCATAAGTGTTGAAGATGCTTGCACGAGAGGCAGGCTTAAGTAAATGTCCTATCACAAACCACCCCCATGTAAAAAGTATACTTAGATATTCCCCTTGAGCAAACCACAATCCCTCATAGATTTGTCTTATTTGCCACGTGGTATGATGTCACTTATGTCAAATTTCTAGTATTAAAACATTTTCTTTTATGTGAAATGTATTGAGAGCACGAACAAACATCCGTCCATGTCTGTTGTAACTCCCTGTTTTAGACAATTGATATTAAAACAGTCAAATTGGACTTTGCCAACTTCCTGAGTCGATCTGATTATTTGGTGTAAGAGTTACTCTGCATCCCATCCTTTGCATGACATGTTACTGATCAAGGACCATATCTTCAGAGTAATTTGTGGTTCGTTACTGTGTGTGCTCATTGTAGGCTTCCAATAACTCTCACCTCTGCTGAGACTTAGTCTTCACCGCTTGCCAATCTACCTGTAATGGTCTGGCTTGTCCAGAAGGTTCCCCTGTTTCACTAAACCAAGGGTGGCCTCCTAAATTTCTGTCCACCAGCTCAGAGTTTAGAAATCCATCTTAACACCCGCCACTTTCCAATGATTTATGGACAGAATAGCACAGCCCTACTTTAATTTCTGGGGAGCCTATATTGAAGATAAAGTCATTTATATTAAAAACCTGGGAAGACCATCTTTTCCATCTCTTTACTATTTTGAGCACCCCTTAGAGAAGCCGGCCTAACTGCCAATCCATCCAAATTAGACTGGCCCAGTCAGCTGTGAAATACCTCAGCTTCTGTGTAGGGAATGGTAGTGTCCTACCTCAACGCAAGAAAGTGAAGGCCATCCTAGATACCCCTATGCCGAAAACTAAAAGGGATCCCAGAGCCTTTTTATGGTTAATTGGTTATTACCGTAGGTTTATCGCAAACTTTTTGGACTGGACAGCTAGGCTGAGAGACAAATTATAGAACAGTGAAGCACAGAATATTCACTGGACTGACGAGGAGGATGTTTGTTACAACAACCTAAAACAAACCCTGTCTCAGAACCCAATCCTAAAGGTAGTAGATTTCTTGAAGGAATTTGTATTACAAACAGATGCCTCACTTACAGGGCTAGGAGCAGTCTTGTCACAAATCTGCGATGGATTGGAACATCCCATCTTATTTACCGGTCGCAAACATTTCCCACCTGAAAATAATTTGTCTGTGCTGTAATTAGAGGCCCTTGCCATCACGTGGGTCATTACTCACCTTAGATACTACCTCATAGGAAGGAAGTTCACACTCGTCACAGATCAATCGCCACTAGTGTGGATCAGTCAGTAGAAAGATTCTAATCCTCGAGTAATATGATGGTTCTTAGACCTGCAACCCTACTGTTTCACTGTGGAGAACCGAAAAGGCAAAGACCAAGGAAAGGTGGATTTTCTTTCTTGGTTCCCATGTGAATCAGATGTGGATACATTGCATAGGGGAAGGGTATGTGAAAGACCTGAAGGTGTTCCACCTGCCAGTCCCTGGGGATCTTTCATCCAGGTGGCCAGGACAAGGCCGTCGCTTTTGGATCCAGTTCCTTGGGGTGGACCAGTGCGGGAGGATCACCTGGGTGAGGGGTCCTCAGGGAGTGGAAGTGGGACACTGTATGGTGAGACACAGTATCCCCTTCCTTGTAACACCTTTACCCCATCCTACAAGGTAGGATATTTAGAAACTCAACACCCCCCTTTTCCAATAGGAACACTTTCTCACGGACAGCTTACTGTGAGAGAAAACGGACGAACACCGGAGCCGTATACCTGACATGTCCCAATACAAAGTCCAGGCAGAGTCAGGCAATTACTGATCATTACACACACCTGACTTCCATCACACTTCCCTACATAGATAAAAGGCGGAGCACAAAAGCACACTCTGAGTAATGCAAATCACACAAGGAAGCAGCAGTTCCAAGATGGCAATTTAATACAAGGAGAAAGAAGACAAGACTGAAGAGGTTTACAAGAAGGGAAGTGCCCTTGACCTTTTCAGAGAAAGACCGTAACTTTCATGAGCCTTCGCGAATAAGAAAAGTAAGACCCAGAATCAAAGCTAAGGAAACCAGCATTGATTGTTGGAGGTACCCGGGGCTCTTCCGCGTCAATAGTCAAGGCGGGGAGGATCGTTTGCTGCAGTGGTACTTTCATTGGCTCCTACAACAAAGCAGTGCCAGTAAAGTCAATTTAGCCAGTGAGTTGGGGAGACTGATACCAGTCGGGTCTGTGTTGAAGCCAAGGTTGCAAGCAGCAACAGTGTATAGTGAAAACTGAAGAGAAAAGTGTATGAAGCGTATGGTGCAAGTGACGCGAACATGATTAAACAGCAGATGAGCGATTGAACTTTGAAGCCAAGATGCAATACCGTAGAAAGAGTGATCCGGCACCACCTAGGTTCTCATTTGAAATTCTCATATAGGTAACCGACTGAGATGTGGGAAATGTTACAAGAAAAGGAATTGTGAAATTGAAGTGGTCCTGCAAAGGGTCAAGCAAAACCCTGGGCACATTTGAAAGGCTTTGATAGAAAGAATATAAAGAAAGTAAATGAAGTTAGTCCAAGCCCGGCGGAGGGAGATCATGTAAGAGCTTCTTGTTAAAGCAAGTTTGTGTTAAGAATTTACATGTGAAATTGAAATTCGTTGCAACCTGGCTGAGGGAGACTAATTGTGTTAAAAAAAGGTTCTGTGCCCATTGAGGGGGATCCAAGGTGAAGAACTTTGTGTTAATAGGATCTTATCCTGGACGAGGGGGATCCGTGGTGAATGGCGAATTGCCTAAAGAAATTGAGTACTGGCGAAATCTGAAAGAGGAAAATAACTTTTCGTTTATTTATCGCATCAGGCTCTCTGAAGAAAGAGACTTTTAAAGACAAAGAGACTTGGGCACAGAAGGCCCTGATGCTAATGATTGAACTGTATCCACGTGCTAGTGAATCCAGAGACTGTGCTAAGCTTGAGTGAACCACCTTATCCCATACTGAAAATGTGGTGAAGGGAGGCGAACAGCCTGAACTGCCTAACATATCATTTTGTGCACACTTCTTTCTTTTCGTAACATTGTTTCTCACACTATTTGTAGTTAGAGGTAAGGACTGGCAATAGGTCTATTAGTATATGCCCTTTTATTTTGACAAGACACCACTAGGACTTAGTTATTATTATTTGATGGTCGTAGCTTGCTCCCATCTATAGATTTAGAATTAGATAGGCATTTTTCAACACTTTTTCTGAAGTTAAATAAACACCCTTAAACTGTGATCATTTGTGTCTGTCCTACTGTTAATACCATGCCTTCCTTACAGAGCACAACACATTGGTGCAATCTAATCTACCTCTCATCCCACTAGAATGTTGTGGCACTCTTAGGAATGTCTCTTTTCATATAAGTATGGTTTCTATAGGTTGAAGGTTGAATAATCCTCTGTAAACTATAAATTTGTTGTACACCAGTTCACAGTCCAAATATTAATATACACTTGCAAAAACCTGGGGTTTAAATAACTTGGCCACTGTCAGAAAACAATGCCATTTCTTGTTGAAAATGTTATGGAATTCTATTTTAAATTATTACCCAATGACTTCCTCTAAAGCCCAAACCCTATGCAGTGATCTGGCTAGTAAACACAATTCATGGGAAAATAACTAATCTGGATTTGTCTTTTTAACGTTACAGGACTGGTATGACATCTCACAGTTCAAAGAAGGTTCACCCAATTAGCTATGCTTTCTGGTCCATTCTTTCCAAATCTTTTTCAGGGAATCTGGTCCTATTTATGCAAAGTTCTGAACAAGGTCATCTTTGGGGCGGGTCCTCTCATTAGCTCAAAGGTATTATCCCACTACAGAACTTCTGTTATGTAGGGTTGTTGTCTGCAGACTTGTCAGAATCCTAGACCTCTCTATACTTCCTTTGTGTTGGCTTTAAATAGATGGTGAATTTTCTCTATGAAGTGTCATGTGACTAGGGAGATTCTGTTCAGATTTGGACCCAAATCCATTTTCCCCATGATCTTTGTTATGAATCCCATTATTGTGATATACGTTTTTTGAATCACACATAAAATCCAGATGCAGGGATATATTACACACCCCTATAGCATGAAAGATAACAAAGTTATTACTTGTAGTGTATTGAAAATGTATTAAAATGCATATCAGACATTATGTTTATCTATGTATTGTGGGGAATGCTCCACTGAATCCAAAAATATTGTAGCTTTCTTAAATGGACTCAGTATTTCCGAAGCTATAAGTGAAAAAGGAATGCTCATTTTTGTGCTCTTCAAATGAACCATCATAGGCAAGGGGTTTGGATGGGACCAACTGGTATACTAGTTAATCAAGGAAATATTAGGGTAAAGTGAAGAGCTGTGGACATAAGGAGATTGAATAGGAGCCTGTTACACATGATCAATTTAACTACTTATGAGTGGAAACTAAATACATTTAATGCAAATAACAACAAAAAGACCCTTGACGCTCATATTGATCAGATACAGTCCAAAAAAAGCATCCATGCCCAGGTGGGGAAAAAAGCATGTACAATTGTATAACAAATCTGTGGCACACGAGAAAAATGTGATGCGTTCAAAGATTCTAAAAAATAAACAAATTGTCCTCAACCTATGAGGAGAAGGATGTTAAAAAAAAAGTCAACACCACAAAAACATCAATAAGGCACAGAGGGTCATATTACTCCAAAACAACGCAGAAAATATGCTGGGAATTCTGAAAAGTAAGGATTCCTCCACATTCTGGCAAGTGATAATCTAACTAACATAATATTTAAAGAAGACCCCATTTACGGCCAAGTCTTCTGACCATATTCTTTGGAAACATTATTGTAACTGAACAATTTCCTGAATTCTGGAGAACTTCATTTGTGGTTCCTATTTTTAAGAGAGGCTCGAAGATCGATGCTATAGGCCAATAACAATAATGGACGCTGACAGTAATGTCTTTGTGTCCCTCCTTTTAGAACATCTTGAAGAATGAGCCCAGAGTACTGGAAAAATCAGGAGATTGCAAACAGTCTTTCGTGAAGGCATTGGAATGAAGCTTAATGGATATGTTTTGAGTGTGATCCAGGAGAAAGAGTGGCAAATTGGTAGTACTCCAATGTATACTGCAACTAGAGATCTTATGACAGCATTTTATACTGTGTATAGGAACTTGCTGTGGGCCAAATTGGAACAGTGGTCAATTCCCAGAGGTCTCCTAAAACTTTGCGTTGGTTTACATGACCATTTTGGGATACGGTTTTCCAGAACAAGGAGGGAGAATTATCTCAGAGAATAGTCACTCAATCAGGTGTGAGGCAGGATTGCATTTTGGCTCCCAGCCTTTTTAATCTCTAAATTTCTGATGTTGAGTGACTTTTTGGACAATGCCACTCTTATATCACCAAAAATGGGAAATTATAAGGTACCATGGCTCACATACGTGGATGATTTTATGCTTTCTGATAGTATGCGTGTAGGGCTTCAACATCTTTTATCTGCTATTTATGTCTTTGCAAATGTGAATACATTAATTGTTAAACCAAAGAAAACAAAAGTTTGGGAATTTTAGATGGGGAAGAAAAGAAAAATGTATTAGTGGTAGCTAGGGTAAACACCAATCAACACTACTTCTAGTTCTAGTTATATTTATGTAGGATATTACAGAGCATTTAAATAAATATGCAATCAATTTAATGTTAAAGCAAAAAGTTGTTTGGGTAACTCAACAGAATGTATGGTAGATTTCTTTTATAAAACTTGGATTGGCGTTCTATGTTGGAAAGGTAATCAATCTGGAAGCGAGCATTAAATGTGCCAAATGCAGTGCCACTAGCTGCAATAAGATATGAGTTAGGCGTCTCATCGATGCAAGTACGAGTAAAGAGGTCTAAATTGAGTTTCTTTTTAAAAGTTACACTGGTTAGTCCAAACATCCTCTAATCCGAAATCCGTGATTGTATTGAAATGGAGGGTTGTAAGGAGAACTTTTTAAAGAAATTGAACTTATCTTGTGAAGAAAAACTGAACAAATTTAGCGTTCATGTGAATGACTTTGATGTCAACCCTGTAAACCGTTATTATTAAAATGGCTTGGTGTAAGACAGTAAGGGGCCGATTCATGGAACAAACGTGCGCCGAAAATCTTCGCGCAAGCAGGCGCAAGCGGAAAAAAACAGGCGCACGCGCACGCGTGCGATTCATGGAAGTCCCTGCGCGTGTACACCTCGGGATGTGCGCCAAACCCGTGCATGGCGCACAAGTCACTGCAACATCCCGAAAGGCGTGCGCGACGCGGACAGTGAAAGCGCACAACCTCGGCGCATACACCAGAAAGTGGGCGGGACACGGGGCGTAACGCGCGGAATGGGGAACAACGCGCGAAAATAAGGGCGTAACTGGGGATGTACTGCAGGGAAGCAGACGGAACGCCCACACGCACTCGAACCACACGTATTCATGGAATCGAATAGGGCAAAGCCACGCACAGCCAAAGACACGCACAAGCTGAAACACGTCCGCCACACGAAGGCAGGCGGTAGAGTCCCAGCGCATCACAAAAGTGGCAACATACAGCAATTGGGCCTGTGCGAGCGGGGCACGTGTATAGCGGGGGTGCGCGGGAAGCAACACACGCGATCGAGCGGGGTACGTGTATTTCGGGGGTGCGCAGGAACTTACACACGCGATTGAGCGGGATACGTGTATTTCGGGGGTGCGCGGGAAGTTACACAAGCGATTGAGCGGGGTACGTGTATTTCGGGGGTTTGCGGGAAGTCACACATGCGATCTCATCAGGGTACGTGTATTTCGGGGTGCGGGGGAAGTATCCCACGCAACATCAGCAGGGTACATGTATTCCAGGGGTGCGTGGGAAGTTCCACACGTGATCTCATCAGGGTACGTGTATTTCGGGGTGCGGGGGAAGTATCCCACGCAACATCAGCAGGGTACGTGTATTCCAGGGGTGCGCGGGAAGTTCCACACGCGATCTCATCAGGGTACGTGTATTACAGGGGTGCGCGGGGAGCAGCACACGTGAATTGCACGTGTGGGTCCTCCCAGGTGTTCCCTCTACAGCCTCCACGGCCCCTGCAGGTGGCTCACACCACAGGGGCCTACCCAGCACATGTCCTGCAGGCACCCCATCCACCATGGCCAGGCCCACCAGCCAACCCACATGTCAACTTGCACTACTGCCCACCAACGCATGTCCCCCTGCACCCCCAGCCACCAGGGGCAGCCTCCACCAGGCCCCCACCCATGTCTCCCACCACCCCCACCCCCCAGCAGTGCAGGGGCACCCACCACCAGGCCCCCACCCTTGTCTCCCAGCACCCCCACCACCCAGCCACCAGTGGCAGCCTCCACCAGGCTCCCACCCATGTCTCCCACCACCCCCACCCCCAGGCCACCAGGGGCAGCCTCCACCAGGCCCCCACCCATGTCTCCCACCACACCCACCCCCAGCACTGTGGGGCACCCACCACCAGGCCCCCACCCATGTCTCCCAGCACCCCCACCCCCCAGCCACCAGGGGCAGCCTCCACCAGGCCCCCACCCATGTCTCCCACCACCCCCACCCCCCAGCAGTGCAGGGGCAGCCTCCAGCAGGCCCCCACCCATGTCTCCCAGCACCCCCACCCCCCAGCCACCAGGGGCACCCACCACCAGGCCCCCACCCATGTCTCCCACCACCCCCACCCCCCGGCAGTGCAGGGGCAGCCTCCACCAGGCCCCCACCCATGTCTCCCACCATCCCCACCCCCCAGAGCAGTGCAGGGGCACCCACCACCAGGCCCCCACCCATGTCTCCCAGAACCCCCACCCCCCAGCCACCAGGGGCACCCACCACCAGGCCCCCACCCATGTCTCCCAGCACCCCCACGCCCCAGCCACCAGGGCAGCCTCCACCAGGCCCCCACCCATGTCTCCCACCACCCCACCCCCCAGCAGTGCAGGGGCAGCCTCCACCAGGCCCCCACCCATGTCTCCCAGCACCCCCACCCCCCAGCCACCAGGGGCAGCCTCCACCAGGCCCCCACCCATGTCTCCCACCACCCCCACCCCCCAGCAGTGCAGGAGCAGCCTCCACCAGGCCCCCACCCATGTCTCCCAGCACCCCCACCCCCCAGCCACCAGGGGCACCCACCACCAGGCCCCCACCCATGTCTCCCACCACCCCCACCCCCAGCAGTGCAGGGGCAGCCTCCACCAGGCCCCCACCCATGTCTCCCACCACCCCCACCCCCCCAGCAGTGCAGGGGCACCTGCCAGCAGGCCCCCACCCATGTCCAACTCATGTTCCCCACCACCCCCACCCCCCAGCACTGTGGGGCACCTGCCAGCAGGCCCCCAACCATGTCCAACTCATGTTCCCCACCACCCCCACCCCCCAGCACTGTGGGGCACCTGCCAGCAGGCCCCCACCCATGTCCAACTCATGTTCCCCACCACCCCCACCCCCCAGCACTGTGGGGCAAATGCCAGCAGGCCCCCACCCATGTCCAACTCATGTTCCTCACCACCCCCACCCCCCAGCACTGTGGGGCACCTGCCAGCAGGCCCCCACCCATGTCCAACTCATGTTCCCCGCCACCCCCACCCACCAGCACTGTGGGGCACCTGCCAGCACGCCCCCACCCATGTCCAACTCATGTTCCCCACCACCCCCACCCCCCAGCACTGTGGGGCACCTGCCAGCAGGCCCCCACCCATGTCCAACTCATGTTCCCAACCACCCCCACCCCCCAGCACTGTGGGGCACCTCGCAGCAGGCCCCCACCCATGTCTCCCAGCACCCCCACCCCCCAGCACTGTGGGGCACCCTCCACCAGGCCTCCACCCATGTCTCCCACCACCCCCACCCCCCAGCAGTGCAGGGGCACCCACCACCAGGCCCCCACCCATGTGTCCCAGCACCCCCAACCCCCAGCCACCAGGGGCAGCCTTCACCAGGCCCCCACCCATGTCTCCCACCATCCCCACCCCCCAGCAGTGCAGGGGCAGCCTCTACCAGGCCCCACCCATGTCTCCCAGCACCCCCACCCCCCAGCCACCAGGGGCAGCCTCCACCAGGCCCCCACCCATGTCTCCCACCACCCCCACCCCCCCAGTCACCAGGGGCAGCCTCCACCAGGCCCCCACCCATGTCTCCCAGCACCCCCACCCCCCAGCAGTGCAGGGGCACCCACCACCAGGCCCCCACCCATGTCTCCCAGCACCCCCACCCCCAGCCACCAGGGGCAGCCTCCACCAGGCCCCCACCCATGTCTCCCACCACCCCCACCCCCCAGCCACCAGGGGCAGCCTCCGCCAGCCCCCCACCCATGTCTCCCACCACCCCCACCCCCCAGCACTGTGGGGCACCCACCACCAGGCCCCCACCCATGTCCAACTCATGTCTCCCACCACCCCCACCCCCCAGCACTGTGGGGCACCTGCCAGCAGGCCCCCACCCATGTCCAACTCATGTTCCCCACCACCCCACCCACCAGCACTGTGGGGCACCCACCACCGGGCCCCCACCCATGTCTCCCACCACCCCCACCCCCCAGCAGTGCAGGGGCAGCCTCCACCAGCCCCCACCCATGTCTCCCAGCACCCCCACCCCCCAGCCACCAGGGGCAGCCTCCACCAGGCCCCCACCCATGTCTCCCACCACCCCCACCCCCCAGCAGTGCAGGGGCACCCACCACCAGGCCCCCACCCATGTCTCCCAGCACCCCCACCCCCCAGCAACCAGGGGCACTCACCACCAGGCCCCCACCCATGTCTCCCAGCACCCCCACCCCCCAGCCACCAGGGGCAGCCTCCACCAGGCCCCCACCCATGTCTCCCACCACCCCCACCCCCCAGCAGTGCAGGGGCAGCCTCCACCAGGCCCCCACCCATGTCTCCCTGCACCCCCACCCCCCAGCAGTGCAGGGGCAGCCTCCACCAGGCCCCCACCCATGTCTCCCAGCACCCCCACCCCCAAGCCACCAGGGGCAGCCTCCACCAGGCCCCCACCCATGTCTCGCACCCCCCCCACCCCCCCAGTCACCAGGGGCAGCCTCCACCAGGCCCCCACCCATGTCTCCCAGCACCCCCACCCCCCAGCAGTGCAGGGGCACCCACCACCAGGCCCCCACCCATGTCTCCCAGCACCCCCACCCCCCAGCCACCAAGGCACCCACCACCAGGCCCCCACCCATGTCTCCCAGCACCCCCACCCCCCAGCAGTGCAGGGCAGCCTCCACCAGGCCCCCACCCATGTCCAACTCATGTCTCCCACCACCCCCACCCCCCAGCACTGTGGGGCACCTGCCAGCAGGCCCCCACCCATGTCCAACTCATGTTCCCCACCACCCCCACCCACCAGCACTGTGGGGCACCCACCACCAGGCCCCCACCCATGTCTCCCAGCACCCCCACCCCCCAGCAGTGCAGGGGCAGCCTCCACCAGGCCCCCACCCATGTCTCCCAGCACCCCCACCCCCCAGCCACCAGGGGCAGCCTCCACCAGGCCCCCACCCATGTCTCCCACCACCCCCATCCCCCAGCCACCAGGGGCAGCCTCCACCAGGCCCCCACCCATGTCTGCCACCACCCCCACCCCCCCCAGCACTGTGTGGCACCCACCACCAGGCCCCCACCCATGTCTCCCAGCACCCCCACCCCCCAGCAGTGCAGGGTCAGCCTCCACCAGGCCCCCACCCATGTCCAACTCATGTCTCCCACCACCCCCACCCCCCAGCACTGTGGGGCACCTGACAGCAGGCCCCCACCCATGTCCAACTCATGTTCCCCACCACCCCCACCCCCCAGCACTGTGGGGCACCTGCCAGCAGGCCCCCACCCATGTCTCCCAGCACCCCCACCCCCCAGCCAACAGGGGCAGCCTCCACCAGGCCCCCACCCATGTCTCCCACCACCCCCACACCCCCAGCAGTGGAGGGGCACCCTCCACCAGGCCCCCACCCATGTCTCCCACCACCCCCACCCCCCAGCCACCAGGGGCAGCCTCCACCAGGCCCCCACCCACGTCTCCCACCGCCCCCACCCCCCAGCACTGTGGGGCACCCACCACCAGGCCCCCACCCATGTCTCCCAGCACCCCCACCCCCCAGCAGTGCAGGGGCAGCCTCCACCAGGCCCCCACCCATGTCTCCCAGCACCCCCATCCCCAGCCACCAGGGGCAGCCTCCACCAGGCCCCCACCCATGTCTCCCAGCACCCCCACCCCCCAGCCACCAGGGGCAGCCTCCACCAGGCCCCCACCCATGTCTCCCACCACCCCACCCCCCAGTCACCAGGGACAGCCTCCACCAGGCCCCCACCCATGTCTCCCCGCACCCCCACCCCCCAGCCACCAGGGGCAGCCTCCACCAGGCCCCCACCCATGTCTCCCACCACCCCCAACCCCCCAGTCACCAGGGGCAGCCTCCACCAGGCCCCCACCCATGTCTCCCAGCACCCCCACCCTCCAGCCACCAGGGGCACCCACCACCAGGCCCCCACCCATGTCTCCCACCACCCCCACCCCCCAGCAGTGCAGGGGCAGCCTCCACCAGGCCTCCACCCATGTCTCCCACCACCCCCACCCCCCAGCAGTGCAGGGGCAGCCTCCACCAGGCCCCCACCCATGTCTCCCACCACCCCCACCCCCGCAGCAGTGCAGGGGCACCTGCCAGCAGGCCCCCACCCATGTCCAACTCATGTTCCCCACCACCCCCACCCCCCAGCACTGTGGGGCACCTGCCAGCAGGCCCCCATTCATGTCCAACTCATGTTCCCCACCACCCCCACCCCCCAGCACTGTGGGGCACCTGCCAGCAGGCCCCCACCCATGTCCAACTCATGTTCCCCACCACCCCCACCCCCCAGCACTGTGGGACACCTGCGAGCAGGCCCCCACCCATGTGCAACTCATGTTCACCAGCCAACATGTCATCGCAATCTAGATCCCTGGTCCCTATGGTCAGCCTCCAAATGCAAAACACCCACCCGAGTATTGCATCCACCCACTCATGATTTGCAATTACATCACAGAACACCAATTGCAAGTTCCGAAACAAACACATTTCCCTCACATACACCCAATGGGTGTCAGTGAATCTCAAAACACATATCATGAAATGCATGAAACCAATGAGATACCACACATTGGCCCTCATTACGACCCTGGCGGAATTCGGAAAACGATGGCGGAAATGCAATACCGCCATCGAATAGCGCTCGGTGCGACTATGACCCGTCACCGCAAAGTACGAAGCCATTAGCGACACCGTAGTGAACGCCAACGCTAACTGCACCAAGCACGCGCGCGCGCGCCATGCCAAACCGTAAACACCACCATGGCGCAAGGGTACGCTAATTCCGACCCTAGCGGACATGTACCTAACGCCATCAAGCATGGCGGAATGTAACATTCCGCCATGGTGAGAAGTACGGCATCGCGAATCAACCGTAAACGGACCCACTGAGTGCCTGTACACCGCTCCCTGCCCACAAAGTACAACTCCCCGTAGGTGCAATGAAGTCACAATGCAACCAGTGAAATGTACAAGTCACCCATGCATGCCAACGAACAAAAGAAACACAAGAGGGGCCAATGGGAGCTGCAGGGCACAGATGGCACGAATACAGAAGCCAATCCAATGGACATGACCACAGTCCCCCCCCCCCCGAAACGCACGCAAACACAGGCACCTGTGACCAGCAATATTCCGAAAATCACATCATGCCACCAGTCCACCTGGCTGACCAGCATCTGTTACACAAAACCCAATCCCCCGCCCCTGAGCATGACAACATTCAAACAGTCATATTGGCAGCCCCCATCCCTGACCTCACTGGGCTTCGTAGGCAAACGCGCCCAGTACAGTACCACGCAACTAAACTCCGAAGCTGGAACCCAATGCAGATCTCCTCACAATACATCGCTCCCCAAATAGGAATATGCCACATCACTTGCAAAGAAGTACGCTACACGGGCCAAATCAGAATAGAAATTTAATGCACAACAAAATCACCAAGCCCATACAGCCATTAGGCCATGAACTCCAAAACACATTTCACCATTGTGGGCTGCATCCGCAAGAAATGACCAGCCACTACTTGTGTGACGCCCTGTTCCATCATGGTACACAGAGCCACATTCACGTACGAAAAGGCAACATGGAAGCGCACAGAACCGCAGGGCCGTCCCAATGGGGAGGCACTAGTCCAGCTGAAAGGCCGAAATGTTGCTCCGAGCCACCAATACTGCGTAAGGGCATGTGGCCCATTGGCGATCGTCCCATAAGATCGTAATGCTGCTCCACTGATTAACACGAAGCAGCAGGTGTCGGGAGTAAAAGCCATCTGCAGGAGTGGCATACAGATGGCAGTGGCAAAAGGGGAGGAGATACCTGTCAACCAAAAGAAAAGAAAAAGAATAGAATGGCCATCAGAACTACATTCGAACAACTCACTTCAATGATCACACTAAATCCACAGCCATATGCATGCTAGCCCACTCCAAAGGATCATCACCACCCAAAAACCACTTGCGACTCATAACTATCTATATCGAGGTGTAAACACCATCACAAACGAGTGTACCTGTGCATGCGTCTGTCAAAACAGAATCCATCAGATGGGATTGGTAACGTGCATGGACACAAGTGTCTGAGGGCGCGTCGAGACAGGGAGGGCTCAACAAGGCCAGATAGACGATGGTCCCACTATGGCAGCCCTGCATCACATAGCGCAGGGGAGGCGGATAGATTCCAAGAAACCCTGTACATGGCAAACTCTGTATCAAATCACCTGCCCATGCATCCATTCATCATTCCCTCATCCCGGGATTAAAACGCCTGAATATTTACTCACATAACATTAGAAATATCCATTGAGTCTGTGCGTTATGCAGCCTGCAAAATCCACAGTGCCCCAGCCCGTAATTCCAGTGTAGTGAAGTAACATGTATTTGGGAACGTCCGGCCTCATCGCCCACGTCGCTATTGCGCATCCCAAACCATTCATATCAATCATTGCATCCTCGCCATGGCCCCTGTCTCAAGGACATTGAACAATAGAACGTTATATTTGCAGTCAGACCTGTGGGCATTTCCTCGCCGCTAGCTGAAAACCGAAAGCGCCGCCCTTCGAATTCCTCATTTGCAACATCACGTCGAAGAGGCATCTGTGGCCGTTTGAAATCACAAATTAATCCATCTAGTGCGGCTGTGTGTGAAAATGGCAACTGCCTTCACCCACAAATGGGACGCCCCGCCCGTCGTTGCAACTCGGTACAGTGATGCATGAGGGCCCACCGTTACTCGAGTACTACGCACCACTGACCCTTCACAAGTCTGTTCGCGACTGCACAGATAGTATGTGAAACAATGGGACCACAGCAGAATGAACATATCAACCAATGTTACACGGCCATCGGGTACAAATACATGATTGCAATAGCAAGATGCCATTCCTCGAATTGCAGCGTTGTGTGCGGGACGTGCTCGGCCAAAGGGGAGAGCAGTTTGCACAGGTGGAATGAATCACCACAGGTGGAGGCCATACAGCCTGAAAACACATAAATTGCACACCCAGTCTCCTCCCACAACCACACCCACTCCGAAATGCTACCGGCAGGACTCGCGATGTTGGCCCTGGGGGACCTGATAGCACTGCAAGTACTCCAACTCCAAGAAGAAGACGAACACCAACTACAACCGGCCGCACGGAGGAGACGCAGGAGGAGGAGGAGGGCAAGGCAGGGCCAGCAAGGGCCGCCAGCACAGCCACTACCACCACGCAGGCAGCCCGCAATCCCACGCCTCCGAGCACATCCGTTCAACCTCACTGATGAGCAGATCCACACCCTCTACCGTCTGGACCGGGACACCATAGCCGCCATTGTGGACATGACACATCTATCATTGTCAGCATGATAGATAGCCCAACCGCCATCCCACCCCTACTGAAGGTGGTGTCTGTACTACACTTCCTGGCCACAGGCACCTACCAGCACACAGTCGGACAGTTGCATGGCATTTCTCAGCCACTGTTCTCACGGACACTATTGCAAGTGCTCGATGCCCTCCTGCAGCACGCAGACGACTACATCTCTCTACCACGCTCGGAGCAGGAAATTACCAACACAAAAGTGGGATTCCATGCACTTGCCGGCATACCGGGTTGCATTGGTGCCATCGACTGCACCCATGTGGAATTGGTCGTCCCACATGCCATGGAGGCCCAGTACCGCAACCGAAAACAATTTCATTCCCTGAATGTACAAATGGTGTGTGACTCCAACAGGATCATTACACATTGTTGTGCCCGATTCCCTGGATCAACCCATGATTCTATGGTCTTGAGGAACTCTACAATACCACGCTACATGGAGCGACACGCAGGGAACAGATCCTGGCTACTCGGTGAGTCTCATTACATGCATGATAATGTGGGGTATGTGATTCGGCAATGACCTGGCAGGAAGGGGGGGGGGGGTGTGCGTACGTAGCAATGGCATTCCACATCATACGTTTATCGTCCACATACAGGTGATGCTGGATATCCACTGAAGAGATGGCTCCTCACACCAGTCCGGAACCCACGGGACCAGCATGAGGAGGACTACAACCATGCCCACTCACGTACCCGTGTAGTCATTGAACAGGCATTCGGCCTACTGAATGGTCGTTTCCGCTGCCTCAGCAGGTCTGGCGGGGCACTCCTGTACCGCCATGAGAAGGTTGCAAAGATGGTGATGGCATGTGTCATGCTCCACAACATGTGCGTACGTAGAAATGTGCCCATGCCCCCTGACGCAGAACTGCAAGCACCTGATGATGGTCATGATGAGGGTGGGGATGTGGCAGCACCTCAAGGAGTCTGCGAGGCACCGGAGGGCCGTGACATTCGTCAGCATCTCATAGATGCATGCTTCTAGCACTCACGCCTGGTGGCTGATACATGGACACGGGACTCGTGGCACTGTGTGTGTCTGGGACATGCACAATATGGACTGTACGCCTATGATGGTCTAGTACACAAAGATCAATGTCCACACATCTCATTGGTTGATCGTGCACTGTTTATGGCATATGTGATATCATGTTGAACACCCTATCGACCTGCCACCCAAGTGAGCCCAACACACCCCCTCCACCCTCCTACCTCCCCCCCGAACACCAGTGTCCAAAGATGCTCATTGTCAGTGGGCAGTCGCTATTGCAAGCCCCCTCTGCGGGTGTCAGGGGCACCCCTGCCTGTGGAGCGCAGGTTCCTCCCAGATCTACGTTGGGGGCTGCCCTGGACGGAACTTGCAACGGATGATGTCTCTGCCTGCTCACGTCCATGCATGTCCCTGAGGGTTTGCGAGAGCTCAGTGAGCACACGGCGCACTGCGGCAAGTTCGGCACATACGTCTTTGGACGTCGCATGCAGTTCCCCCCTCAGGCTCTCGGTGCTTCTCTCCATTTGTGCCCTTAGTGTCTCTGTACCTCTCTCCATTTCTGCCCTAAGTGTCTCAGTTGATGTTTCTATGTCTGCCTTAGTGCCCCCACATTCATCGGCATGGTCCTTGAGGAGCGTGGCCAGTTGCTGCTGTTGCACGATTAACTGGTCGAGGGACTGTTGCCTCTGCTGGGCCATGGCCATTTGCGGGGGTGTCACAGAGGGGCTGTGGACCTCATGTTGCCTTGCCACAGGGCTTGTGGGGGATGGCCAGTCGTCGTCTTGTGGGTGCCCCTGCGTGGCATCCTCATGTTGTACGGGATGGGACAGACAGGGGGATTGGGACAGGTCATGGATGGATCTGACTTTGACATCCCCGTCTTCTGTGTCGGAGCATGCTGCCATCAATGGGGTGTCACCTATGGTGCTGCTGCCACCAGAGGCAGTGCCTTCTGTGGCATCCGTTGGGGGGACCTGTGGTGGTGGTGTTGTGGGCATGCTGGCTGCTGGGGTGCCTGTTGATGTTCCCTCCTCTGTGCTGCCACCTGATTTGTGCTGCTGCCGTGTCTTGATGCGTGCAGCTGAGGTGGAGGGTCTTTGGCCGTTGGTCTTGGCCCTCTTTGCAGGTGTGCTGGTAGGGGTGTCCTGATGCTCGTCGTTTGGATCGGACCCTGTGGTGGAGTAAAGGAGGGCGAGGGTTATTGATGGGTCTGTGGGAATTGGAATGGCATTGTATCACATGCATTGGGGTGGTACCTGAGGGTGATTTGGGTCGGGGCCTTGGAGGTGCTTTCATTTGTGTGTGGAGTGAGGGTGCAGTTGTTTGGCAGCCTGCAGTTAGGGTGTGCCTGCTGCACGTGTAGTGCGTGTTTTAGGGGTTTTTAATTAATTATGTATTTATTGTGGGTTTTAACGTGCGCTATCAGGCCGATGTGTGTGGACGTTCTCCTGGACATGTGTTTCTGTTGCACTATGTGGACACATGGTACTTCACATGAATGGACTTTGTGGATTTGGCATTGTTTTATCTGGCCCACCTACCTGAATCTTCGGATGTCTGCACTCCTTTCTCCATCCCTCCGACTCCCTCTATGCTCTCCATTCCGATGGTGGAGGCACAGATTTCTTCCCAGGGGGTCAACTTGATGGGTGATTCAGGACCTCCCCCGGTGGCTGTGGCAATGTTGCGGTTGGCAGAGAGTATGCTGCGGACGCGTATCCGCAGGTCGTCCCATCGCTTTCGGCATTGCTGTGGGTTGCGGGGTGCGGTCCCCACCGCACTTACCCGCTGTGCCACCAGAGCCCATATGGCCTTCTTGTTTGCAAGTGCCGTCCTGGTCATTTGCGTGGAGAAGACGACGGCTGCATTCTCCTGGAGGGTCTCTGTTAGCACGGTGAGTTCCTCACGGGAGAAGTGGACCTGCCGCTTGCGGTCGCACGCTTTCTTCGCTACTTTTCCCATTTTTCTTGGTTTCGCTAGGGTGGATGACGGGTTGGGGTGTGTCTCAGGGTAGTGTTTTTGGTGGTTGTGTGGTTTTAGTGGTTTTATAGGTGTACGGCGGGATGTTTCCCGTTCCGGGCCCATGTTTTTACTTCCGTTTCCGTAAATTTCCGGTCACCGTACTTTCCGGTAGGCGCACACTGCGGTGTCCGCTGTGATGGGTGGCGGTATTGCACCTAGGGCGCCGTACGGCGGCGGTGTGGGCCGTTTTGGGGTCATTTCCGCCATCGCGGACTTTGCACTTCCGCCATGCCGTGGTGCTCGTGCCCGATGGGTCGGAATGGGCCGCACTTTGCTCCTTCGTGCAATGGCGGAAACGCTATTTACGCTGTGGCGGTCCAGTCAGTCACTTTCCGCCAGGGTCGTAATGAGGGCCATTGAAGTTCACCAAAAAAAATATGTATTAAAGGAAACATAAATAGAATAAAAAATGAAGAAACAGAAATGTGAATGTACAAAAATTAAAAGAAGCATGTCTGTGAAAAAAAGCAAAACCAAAAATAAAATTCCAAAGTAATGTTGTCCAAAGTCAATGTCCACAAAACAAAATCCAATGGGAAATAAAAAAGAAAGCCATTGCTCCATGGTCAAAAAGTGAAAAAAAATACAATCCAACAGTGAACTATGTACATGGGAACAAGCCAGGGTCCATTATCCCAACGAAAGAAAGGAAACCTATCTAACTACACTAACTAATAAAATAAACTATATACAAAAATGTGGCCAATGTCCGAAAGGTCCAAATAAAATCAAAACAAAAATGAAACCTAACACTACCTACATAACTATGTACAAGGGCAGCGGGCTAGTTTCACGGCTCACTTGTGGATGTCCCGGGCCAGGGCATCATCGAACTCCTCCTCAATGTCCCGGAGGCGGTCCTCCTCCATGGCCCCGAGGGTCCGCAGGGCCGTCGACGTCTCCACCTCCAAACCCCTGCGGATTGACTCGAGGCACTCGGCCCGCCTCAGGGCCCTCCGCATGGAGTTCTCCACCCTGACCATTGTGAGCCGTGCCTCTTCCGCCCGCTGCCGCTCGGCATCTATGGCGTGGCCCAACCGCTGCCACACGGAAGACACTCTCTGTCCTGGGTCCTCCTGCCCTCCGGCCGATGCCTGCCCCTCTGATGTTGAAGGCCCCGAGCCTTCATGGCTCCCACCACGTTGCTGCTGCTGCTGTGCTTCTGCCCGTGCACTACCTCCTGCTGCCTGCACATCCTCCGCCAGCTGGGGTGCAGTCGTAGATGTGGCCACCCCTGCTGGACGTCCAACTCCTGACTGTGGCAGGGATGCCTCCTCCACCAGCCTGGCCGCACCGTCAGAGGCAGCTCCACAGGGCACCCAGGTGACTGATGGGTGGGAAGATGGCACAGAGGACGACTGGCGCGTAGGGGGTCCAGTTGAGGAGGGGGTCGTAGCAAGCCCCACCAGACGGAGGAATCCGGCCTGGGTGACCTGTCCCAGCAGGCTGACGTGGTCAACGAGCCATTCGAGATGACGTGCAGTCTCCTCATGAAAAGACTGCAGGTCACATCGCATGGCCCGTTGACGCAACGCCACACCAGCCAGGACAGGCTCAACCCAGACCCGGATAGCCACGTCCGCAGGCAGAGGAAGGCCAGTTGACGTGAGCTCATCCCCTGCCTGAAAACGGGTCTGGACGTAGGCATCCCTGCTGGTGCAAGATGATGCAGGGACAGGATTGCACACAGGCACCTCCGCGGCGGCCTGTGCTGCCTCCTGTCCCTGGTCCTGCACTGCAACACTAGCACCAGTGGGATCCCCACCTCCAGACCCCGTCTCTGGTTCTTGCACGGCCTCCTCCTCCACCAAACCGCCCACCAACCTGGATGACTCTGTGCCATCTTCCCCTGTTGGGCCCTGTGGGGTCCCAGCTGCCCCTTCTGCTGACGAGGAGTCCAACTCCAACCTCCGCCTCTTGGACCTCCCCCCGGCAGCTGCGGCCTGGGACGCGGCACCGGACTCCTCACTCCCCGACGAGATGACAACATGCGAGGGGAGCCGGGTCTTGCGTCTCCGGCTGGCGGTGGGATCCCCGCCGCTGTGCTCCACAGCACCTTCTCCGCCCTCTTCATCAGTTGACGCTGCAGACAGGGAGAAACAAAACACAGGCATCAGGGCACTGTACAATGGAAACATACACACATGACAGTTGTACATGAGTGGCATTGGCAAACCTCAGACATGTCATCACAATCCCCAACACACATGTCATTACAACTCGCATACATGAGCCATACCACAGCCATATCGCAACTGCCACCACCATCCATACACATACAACAGCATGAGCAGCCAAAGGTGAGCCAGACATCACATGCAACACAGGAAGTGCACCACACATGTACACACACCACCACACTTGCATGCATGTGTACACCTCTGCCAAGTGTCGCAGTGTTCAGACGGGCATCCATGTCACATCTGCCAATCAGGCTTCCACATACCGCTGTCACATGCATCCATGTTGCATCACTGTTGCACCCTTGTCAAATACACACACATGCACATGTACACAGTGCTGATACATGCAGCCGAAAACAACATACATGCGTGACATCACAGACATGTCTACTTACATACTTGAAAATGTGGGGAGCCTTTTTTATTGGGTACCTCCTCAAGTGGACCTCAGCGCCCTTTTAATGATAGTTTATTGTTCACCAATTCCGGTCGCATGCCTGGGTAACAACGGAGTCTTCCTGGCCCCCTTGCTCCGTTCGAAAATGTATATAAGAATTGTGTTACTCTTACTAATATCATGCGCCCTTGTCGTAACGTTGTAAGAAAGGATCAATCAATGCTTCTTGTACTCCAAGTCAAGTTATTAATCTTTTATTTAGTTCTTAAAAAAATGCCCTATATGATAACACGTGTTTCGACATTCTATGTCTTTTTCAAATCAGGGCTAGTCACACAATACATAACAAAAATTAACATTTTTTTGAAAATTCAAAAATGCACCCAATCAAAAATTAAACATCATTAATGAATGGCCATTTTGAGGGAGGGGGTAGGGTGGGATTGTTAGGAATGAGAAAAACATTTTTCAAAATGAAGAAAGAGAAATATTTGACAAAACACAATGAAAAAAAAAAAAAAAAAAAAAACATTTTTGTTAGTAATTGATTGATAAAAGATCGCTTCATAATTGTTTTATATGTTCATCATTGAGTGTATCGCTCACTCTTATTTCTTACCTAATCTGTTTCTTTCAAAATTCATGAGTTGAATGCTTAATTTCAATGGTCATGGGTTAAATCCCTAAAATATAAACATCATAAGGCTCATTAGTGAGTTAGTCTACCCCGCGATATGTCAATTCACTACAGATACTGTATAGAGCTATCTCTTCCGTTATTTTCTCTGTGGAGAACGTGAATATCAGTGCCATTGTCCATGTTAAGCTTTGTTAATCATCGCATTGCCTCTGGCATCTCTCACGATTATAACTAGATCCAAAAAGTATTGCCACGTGATCCCCGCGTGTATTTGGACCGTTTAAACAAGACCCCCATCTCAGAGCTCCCTCAGCACGCTTACCTGCTCCCTACGAGCGTATTCCGTTTCTTAGAGTCCCCGTGTATTCTGCAACTAGGTACTGTTATTGTTGTCGGCTTAGTAACGGTACCGCTTAGTCCTACTACTATGTTAATGTCTTACGTCCTAATTCTTGCACAATACGATCAAAAAATCAATTGTTGTTATGGCGCAAGTTAAAATATTACTTTTATGTGTCAGTTATAATTTACTAATCCAAGACGGAGTTTTATCCGAAAAAATTGTTGCTCGATAATTTACCAATAAATTCGGTCAAGCATTGATTTAAATTTATCATTAAGCTTAATTTCTCTCTAAGGTAAAAAATATACATAACTAAGCTTCAGTCGAAGAACTGTTCCGATCGGATCCCTGACAGTCCCTTTTCTATTTTTAAACCGGCGGCCATATTTTGGGAAAATTTCAATTTTGACTTATGAAGCTCACGTTCTCCTTGTTTGTTACACTTATTATTACGTTAGTTTCTGTCACTGAACATCGATTGCTTATTTAAAGTTAGTTGAGTATGCGAGAAATTACATAAAAGTACCTTTGTACATGAAGATTTTTTTCCGGAAAGCTTTGTTTTTAGACAGAGCTGTCCCAATTTCTTAACATGCCATTCCAGCATTGCCCTCTGGTTGTTAATTGAAGTTTCTAAACCTGGTGTATAGAATATTCTTAATCGACCCTTCCAAATGGTGTTCCCCCGAAGGGAAAAATTATAAATTATTATGTATACATACACAAGTACTGAAAACGACTATTTTTAATCACATTATGTTGACTTGGTTGACCATTATTTTCCTTGTTTAGAGAAATGAGGACATCTCATGTTCTGAATTCAAGCCTCTTTCCACTGAACGAAATTTACAAATTAATTTTGCTTCCTCTTGCCTCAATTTAGTTTCAAGGTTTCCTCCTCTTGGTCCCATAGTCACTTTTTTGAGTCCAATGAATTTTAAATGTTTCTTATCAATTAGTTGATGTTTTTGTTGCCAATGTTGAGCTAAGGGTAGGTTGGTATCCTGGCTACCAATACTTGAAATGTGTTCCCTTATTCTTATCCTAAGTTCCCTAATAGTGCTCCCTATATATATGTCTTCACATTGACAAATAATAGCGTAAACCACAAACTTGCTTCTGCAATTAATCTGATCAACAATTGTATGTGAAATACCATATTTGTCCTTGAAAGTCACTGTGTTGTTCTGAGTATGTTTGCACATTGTGCATGTTCCACATTTCCGAAATCCTGTTATTGGTGGCGGAAGCCATGTCAATGAGGTTTCTTTCTCTTCTGGAAGGAGTGAAGGGCTTAAAATGTTTTTGATAGTTTTAGCCCGTCTGTACGTCAACGTTGGTGTGTCATTGATGTATTTCCGAACATTATCATCTAGTTGCAGAAGATGCCAATTCTTCCTTAAGATCTTTCTCAATATTTTATTATTTGCACAGTAGTTCGTGATGAAACTTATCTCTTGTCTATCATCTTGAGTAGTTTGTGTTGTCTTTAAGGTTCTTGCTCTATCAATTTTGAAAGCCTTTTCTTTAGCTTGAGCTATGGTGTTGTTCCTATATCCTCTTAATTGGAATCTCCTTGTGAGTAATTTACACTCTTCTTCAAAATTCTTCTGTTCAGAACAATTCCTCCTCGCCCTAATAAATTCTCCTTTAGGTATATTTTTTATCACAGAGTTAGCATGACAACTGGTAGAGAATAAGGTGGAGTTTGCTTCAGTATTTTTCCTAAAGGTTTTGGTTTTAAGTCTGTCGTCTTCTACATAAATGTTCAGGTCTAAAAAGTTGATTTCCTTAGTGCTGTCAGTTCCTGTAAATTCTATCCCCATAGTGTTCTTATTCGCTCTTTTTCTGAAATCTTCCAGGGATCCCTCCTGACCTTTCCAGATAATAAGTACATCATCTATGTACCGTGTCCAAAGTATAACATTTGCTTCATATTCTTTGTCCATGTAGATGTGTTTATCTTCATACATCGCCATGGTTAAATTGGCAAGGGCAGGTGCATATTTGATGCCCATTGCCACTCCTTGTGTTTGTTTGAAAAATCGGCCATTAAAGATGAATATGTTATTCTGTAATGTCAGTAGGAGCATTTCTTTCAACATATTTACTGCTTGATAGTTAGATGCAGTTTCCTTTGAAAATGTATAGTCTATGGTTTCTATTGCGGTATCATATCTAATTGATGTATATAAGGACCGTACGTCCCAAGTTGCCAAACGATAGCCTTGTTGCCATTTAATCCCTGCTAATTTATTAATCGTTTCGGTTGTATCTCTCAAGTAGGATTTGGTTTTAATAGCCAACGGTCTTAAAATATTGTCGATATACTGTGCCATGTTCATAGTTACCCAACCTATTCCACTTAGGATGGGTCTTCCTTCTGGAATTCTGGTGTATTCTTTATGTATTTTGGGTAAAAAGTATATTGTTGGTAGTGTTGGTTGTTTCATTTCCAAAAAGAACTTTTCATCATCTGTAACTAATCCTTGTCTGTGCCAGGTTTTAATTGCATCTTGTATTTCCTTAAGTATCTCAAATTTAGGATTTGAGTTCAGTTCGGTGTAACAATTAGGTGTGTTCAGATGTGTCATTGCCATCTCCACATAGTCTTCTCTATTCATAACCACTATTTTCCCTCCTTTGTCGGCACCTTTAATGACCAGATTATGATCTTTTTTGAGTCGGTGTAATGCTTGTCTTTCCATCTTTGTCAAATTGTCAAATTGATATTTCAATTTAGATCTGTTTGAAATTTGAGCATCATTATAGTCATTTAAATCCTTTGTAACTGTTTTGTAGAAAGTATCCACTAAGTTTTCTGGCATGAACTGTGGCGTAAACTTGGATTTAGGTTTGAATGCCCTAGTGGAAAGGGTAGTTTGTTGTATCTGAAGTTCATGTAATGTCTCATGAATCGGTCTTTCTTCTGTTTCTTGTAGAGATCTCAGTAAGTTTATATTAACTAATTCTTCAATAGTTGTCTCACTCTCCTGTATCCGTAATTCTTTGGGTTGATGCCCCTTTATTTGTGTGTCAAAGTATTTTTTTAATTTCAACTTTCTCACAAATTTGAATAAATCTATGTGAACTTCTGCATTGTTGAAGTTTGTGGTTGGTGCAAACGTAAACCCTTTGTTGAGTAATGATGTCTCTTCTGGCTTAAGATAATGTTTGGATATATTTAACACCAGGTCTTTCACTTGTTCCTTTTCAGTGCTTCTCTGGCACTTGCTCTTGTTAATCTCCTGTAGTCTTCTGACCCCTCTGGGTTTCCTGTGTCTATTGCTGCCACGTTTTCCCCTTCCTCTTATAGGCGGTTGTATTTCGGTTGCCTGTTGTGGTAATAAAAAACATACTTGTTTTTGATTCCGGTAGGTAAGTCTATTTCCCTTCTTATATCTCCTTATTTGATTCAAAAAACCTTGTCCTTCTTGAATCTCCGTGGTGTTCGTTGTGTCTTTTTCTTGGTCTCCTTCTGAATCTGCATCCGAACTACCTGGGGAAGTATTGGGTGTACTCCCTTTTGAGCTAGGTTTACTTAATTGTTTGTATTTGTCTTGGAAAGTGTACACCTTATCATCTTCATAATCCCTATTATCTCGAAAAAATTTTCTCATTTTTCTTAGCTTAATTTCATCTTGATATTCCTTCAAAATTTCGAACATTTTTTGGTAATTTTTCTCTTTAGTCGCTTCTAGTGCTTTCGCTTCTTGTATTTCCTTCTTAACCTCTTCAATTTGAATTGTTATCCGTTTGTGCTCCCTAGAGGCATGTTCTGTTAGAAGCTCTAGCATCATGTTGGAACTTTGGTTCAGATTCCGTTCCCAAGATTCTGCTAGGTCCTTATCATCATCTTTTGTAAAGTCAGGGAAGATCAATATTCTTAGTCCTCTCGGGATCTGTTTCTTCGTGATATAATTTTTTAAAGATTTGTTTTCCCAAAATTTATCTACTTCTTTTTTTGATAGCCTCTCCAATTTCACAAATTTATACCTTAAGTCTTCTCTCTGTTTCGGTAGATTCGATGCAAATGCATGTGCGTTGCTGCCTTTTGGGGCAAATAGGTTTAAAGCATCCTCTTCTCTGTTTTCTAAATATTCTGCCATCCTTGGCTAAATTTTCTTAGATTTCTTTTTAGGGCTGCAAGGTCCCAAGTACCCTTACAGAAATATTCTTGAAAATGTGGGGAGCCTTTTTTATTGGGTACCTCCTCAAGTGGACCTCAGCGCCCTTTTAATGATAGTTTATTGTTCACCAATTCCGGTCGCATGCCTGGGTAACAACGGAGTCTTCCTGGCCCCCTTGCTCCGTTCGAAAATGTATATAAGAATTGTGTTACTCTTACTAATATCATGCGCCCTTGTCGTAACGTTGTAAGAAAGGATCAATCAATGCTTCTTGTACTCCAAGTCAAGTTATTAATCTTTTATTTAGTTCTTAAAAAAATGCCCTATATGATAACACGTGTTTCGACATTCTATGTCTTTTTCAAATCAGGGCTAGTCACACAATACATAACAAAAATTAACATTTTTTTGAAAATTCAAAAATGCACCCAATCAAAAATTAAACATCATTAATGAATGGCCATTTTGAGGGAGGGGGTAGGGTGGGATTGTTAGGAATGAGAAAAACATTTTTCAAAATGAAGAAAGAGAAATATTTGACAAAACACAATGAAAAAAAAAAAAAAAAAAAAAACATTTTTGTTAGTAATTGATTGATAAAAGATCGCTTCATAATTGTTTTATATGTTCATCATTGAGTGTATCGCTCACTCTTATTTCTTACCTAATCTGTTTCTTTCAAAATTCATGAGTTGAATGCTTAATTTCAATGGTCATGGGTTAAATCCCTAAAATATAAACATCATAAGGCTCATTAGTGAGTTAGTCTACCCCGCGATATGTCAATTCACTACAGATACTGTATAGAGCTATCTCTTCCGTTATTTTCTCTGTGGAGAACGTGAATATCAGTGCCATTGTCCATGTTAAGCTTTGTTAATCATCGCATTGCCTCTGGCATCTCTCACGATTATAACTAGATCCAAAAAGTATTGCCACGTGATCCCCGCGTGTATTTGGACCGTTTAAACAAGACCCCCATCTCAGAGCTCCCTCAGCACGCTTACCTGCTCCCTACGAGCGTATTCCGTTTCTTAGAGTCCCCGTGTATTCTGCAACTAGGTACTGTTATTGTTGTCGGCTTAGTAACGGTACCGCTTAGTCCTACTACTATGTTAATGTCTTACGTCCTAATTCTTGCACAATACGATCAAAAAATCAATTGTTGTTATGGCGCAAGTTAAAATATTACTTTTATGTGTCAGTTATAATTTACTAATCCAAGACGGAGTTTTATCCGAAAAAATTGTTGCTCGATAATTTACCAATAAATTCGGTCAAGCATTGATTTAAATTTATCATTAAGCTTAATTTCTCTCTAAGGTAAAAAATATACATAACTAAGCTTCAGTCGAAGAACTGTTCCGATCGGATCCCTGACAGTCCCTTTTCTATTTTTAAACTGGCGGCCATATTTTGGGAAAATTTCAATTTTGACTTATGAAGATCACGTTCTCCTTGTTTGTTACACTTATTATTACGTTAGTTTCTGTCACTGAACATCGATTGCTTATTTAAAGTTAGTTGAGTATGCGAGAAATTACATAAAAGTACCTTTGTACATGAAGATTTTTTTCCGGAAAGCTTTGTTTTTAGACAGAGCTGTCCCAATTTCTTAACATGCCATTCCAGCATTGCCCTCTGGTTGTTAATTGAAGTTTCTAAACCTGGTGTATAGAATATTCTTAATCGACCCTTCCAAATGGTGTTCCCCCGAAGGGAAAAATTATAAATTATTATGTATACATACACAAGTACTGAAAACGACTATTTTTAATCACATTATGTTGACTTGGTTGACCATTATTTTCCTTGTTTAGAGAAATGAGGACATCTCATGTTCTGAATTCAAGCCTCTTTCCACTGAACGAAATTTACAAATTAATTTTGCTTCCTCTTGCCTCAATTTAGTTTCAAGGTTTCCTCCTCTTGGTCCCATAGTCACTTTTTTGAGTCCAATGAATTTTAAATGTTACTTATCAATTAGTTGATGTTTTTGTTGCCAATGTTGAGCTAAGGGTAGGTTGGTATCCTGGCTACCAATACTTGAAATGTGTTCCCTTATTCTTATCCTAAGTTCCCTAATAGTGCTCCCTATATATATGTCTTCACATTGACAAATAATAGCGTAAACCACAAACTTGCTTCTGCAATTAATCTGATCAACAATTGTATGTGAAATACCATATTTGTCCTTGAAAGTCACTGTGTTGTTCTGAGTATGTTTGCACATTGTGCATGTTCCACATTTCCGAAATCCTGTTATTGGTGGCGGAAGCCATGTCAATGAGGTTTCTTTCTCTTCTGGAAGGAGTGAAGGGCTTAAAATGTTTTTGATAGTTTTAGCCCGTCTGTACGTCAACGTGGGTGTGTCATTGATGTATTTCCGAACATTATCATCTAGTTGCAGAAGATGCCAATTCTTCCTTAAGATCTTTCTCAATATTTTATTATTTGCACAGTAGTTCGTGATGAAACTTATCTCTTGTCTATCATCTTGAGTAGTTTGTGTTGTCTTTAAGGTGCTTGCTCTATCAATTTTGAAAGCCTTTTCTTTAGCTTGAGCTATGGTGTTGTTCCTATATCCTCTTAATTGGAATCTCCTTGTGAGTAATTTACACTCTTCTTCAAAATTCTTCTGTTCAGAACAATTCCTCCTCGCCCTAATAAATTCTCCTTTAGGTATATTTTTTATCACAGAGTTAGCATGACAACTGGTAGAGAATAAGGTGGAGTTTGCTTCAGTATTTTTCCTAAAGGTTTTGGTTTTAAGTCTGTCGTCTTCTACATAAATGTTCAGGTCTAAAAAGTTGATTTCCTTAGTGCTGTCAGTTCCTGTAAATTCTATCCCCATAGTGTTCTTATTCGCTCTTTTTCTGAAATCTTCCAGGGATCCCTCCTGACCTTTCCAGATAATAAGTACATCATCTATGTACCGTGTCCAAAGTATAACATTTGCTTCATATTCTTTGTCCATGTAGATGTGTTTATCTTCATACATCGCCATGGTTAAATTGGCAAGGGCAGGTGCATATTTGATGCCCATTGCCACTCCTTGTGTTTGTTTGAAAAATCGGCCATTAAAGATGAATATGTTATTCTGTAATGTCAGTAGGAGCATTTCTTTCAACATATTTACTGCTTGATAGTTAGATGCAGTTTCCTTTGAAAATGTATAGTCTATGGTTTCTATTGCGGTATCATATCTAATTGATGTATATAAGGACCGTACGTCCCAAGTTGCCAAACGATAGCCTTGTTGCCATTTAATCCCTGCTAATTTATTAATCGTTTCGGTTGTATCTCTCAAGTAGGATTGGTTTTAATAGCCAACGGTCTTAAAATATTGTCGATATACTGTGCCATGTTCATTGTCAAATATTTCTCTTTCTTCATTTTGAAAAATGTTTTTCTCATTCCTAACAATCCCACCCTACCCCCTCCCTCAAAATGGCCATTCATTAATGATGTTTAATTTTTGATTGGGTGCATTTTTGAATTTTCAAAAAAATTTTAATTTTTGTTATGTATTGTGTGACTAGCCCTGATTTGAAAAAGACATAGAATGTCGAAACACGTGTTATCATATAGGGCATTTTTTTAAGAACTAAATAAAAGATTAATAACTTGACTTGGAGTACAAGAAGCATTGATTGATCCTTTCTTACAACGTTACGACAAGGGCGCATGATATTAGTAAGAGTAACACAATTCTTATATACATTTTCGAACGGAGCAAGGGGGCCAGGAAGACTCCGTTGTTACCCAGGCATGCGACCGGAATTGGTGAACAATAAACTATCATTAAAAGGGCGCTGAGGTCCACTTGAGGAGGTACCCAATAAAAAAGGCTCCCCACATTTTCAAGAATATTTCTGTAAGGGTACTTGGGACCTTGCAGCCCTAAAAAGAAATCTAAGAACATTTAGCCAAGGATGGCAGAATATTTAGAAAACAGAGAAGAGGATGCTTTAAACCTATTTGCCCCAAAAGGCAGCAACGCACATGCATTTGCATCGAATCTACCGAAACAGAGAGAAGACTTAAGGTATAAATTTGTGAAATTGGAGAGGCTATCAAAAAAAGAAGTAGATACATTTTGGGAAATCAAATCTTTAAAAAATTATATCACGAAGAAACAGATCCCGAGAGGACTAAGAATATTGATCTTCCCTGACTTTACAAAAGATGATGATAAGGACCTAGCAGAATCTTGGGAACGGAATCTGAACCAAAGTTCCAACATGATGCTAGAGCTTCTAACAGAACATGCCTCTAGGGAGCACAAACGGATAACAATTCAAATTGAAGAGGTTAAGAAGGAAATACAAGAAGCGAAAGCACTAGAAGCGACTAAAGAGAAAAATTACCAAAAAATGTTCGAAATTTTGAAGGAATATCAAGATGAAATTAAGCTAAGAAAAATGAGAAATTTTTTTCGAGATAATAGGGATTATGAAGATGATAAGGTGTACACTTTCCAAGACAAATACAAACAATTAAGTAAACCTAGCTCAAAAGGGAGTACACCCAATACTTCCCCAGGTAGTTCGGATGCAGATTCAGAAGGAGACCAAGAAAAAGACACAACGAACACCACGGAGATTCAAGAAGGACAAGGTTTTTTGAATCAAATAAGGAGATATAAGAAGGGAAATAGACTTACCTACCGGAATCAAAAACAAGTATGTTTTTTATTACCACAACAGGCAACCGAAATACAACCGCCTATAAGAGGAGGGGAAAACGTGGCAGCAATAGACACAGGAAACCCAGAGGGGTCAGAAGACTACAGGAGATTAACAAGAGCAAGTGCCAGAGAAGCACTGAAAAGGAACAAGTGAAAGACCTGGTGTTAAATATATCCAAACATTATCTTAAGCCAGAAGAGACATCATTACTCAACAAAGGGTTTACGTTTGCACCAACCACAAACTTCAACAATGCAGAAGTTCACATAGATTTATTCAAATTTGTGAGAAAGTTGAAATTAAAAAAATACTTTGACACACAAATAAAGGGGCATCAACCCAAAGAATTACGGATACAGGAGAGTGAGACAACTATTGAAGAATTAGTTAATATAAACTTACTGAGATCTCTACAAGAAACAGAAGAAAGACCGATTCATGAGACATTACATGAACTTCAGATACAACAAACTACCCTTTCCACTAGGGCATTCAAACCTAAATCCAAGTTTACGCCACAGTTCATGCCAGAAAACTTAGTGGATACTTTCTACAAAACAGTTACAAAGGATTTAAATGACTATAATGATGCTCAAATTTCAAACAGATCTAAATTGAAATATCAATTTGACAATTTGACAAAGATGGAAAGACAAGCATTACACCGACTCAAAAAAGATCATAATCTGGTCATTAAAGGTGCCGACAAAGGAGGGAAAATAGTGGTTATGAATAGAGAAGACTATGTGGAGATGGCAATGACACATCTGAACACACCTAATTGTTACACCGAACTGAACTCAAATCCTAAATTTGAGATACTTAAGGAAATACAAGATGCAATTAAAACCTGGCACAGACAAGGATTAGTTACAGATGATGAAAAGTTCTTTTTGGAAATGAAACAACCAACACTACCAACAATATACTTTTTACCCAAAATACATAAAGAATACACCAGAATTCCAGAAGGAAGACCCATCCTAAGTGGAATAGGTTGGGTAACTATGAACATGGCACAGTATATCGACAATATTTTAAGACCGTTGGCTATTAAAACCAAATCCTACTTGAGAGATACAACCGAAACGATTAATAAATTAGCAGGGATTAAATGGCAACAAGGCTATCGTTTGGCAACTTGGGACGTACGGTCCTTATATACATCAATTAGATATGATACCGCAATAGAAACCATAGACTATACATTTTCAAAGGAAACTGCATCTAACTATCAAGCAGTAAATATGTTGAAAGAAATGCTCCTACTGACATTACAGAATAACATATTCATCTTTAATGGCCGATTTTTCAAACAAACACAAGGAGTGGCAATGGGCATCAAATATGCACCTGCCCTTGCCAATTTAACCATGGCGATGTATGAAGATAAACACATCTACATGGACAAAGAATATGAAGCAAATGTTATACTTTGGACACGGTACATAGATGATGCACTTATTATCTGGAAAGGTCAGGAGGGATCCCTGGAAGATTTCAGAAAAAGAGCGAATAAGAACACTATGGGGATAGAATTTACAGGAACTGACAGCACTAAGGAAATCAACTTTTTAGACCTGAACATTTATGTAGAAGACGACAGACTTAAAACCAAAACCTTTAGGAAAAATACTGAAGCAAACTCCACCTTATTCTCTACCAGTTGTCATGCTAACTCTGTGATAAAAAATATACCTAAAGGAGAATTTATTAGGGCGAGGAGGAATTGTTCTGAACAGAAGAATTTTGAAGAAGAGTGTAAATTACTCACAAGGAGATTCCAATTAAGAGGATATAGGAACAACACCATAGCTCAAGCTAAAGAAAAGGCTTTCAAAATTGATAGAGCAAGCACCTTAAAGACAACACAAACTACTCAAGATGATAGACAAGAGATAAGTTTCATCACGAACTACTGTGCAAATAATAAAATATTGAGAAAGATCTTAAGGAAGAATTGGCATCTTCTGCAACTAGATGATAATGTTCGGAAATACATCAATGACACACCCACGTTGACGTACAGACGGGCTAAAACTATCAAAAACATTTTAAGCCCTTCACTCCTTCCAGAAGAGAAAGAAACCTCATTGACATGGCTTCCGCCACCAATAACAGGATTTCGGAAATGTGGAACATGCACAATGTGCAAACATACTCAGAACAACACAGTGACTTTCAAGGACAAATATGGTATTTCACATACAATTGTTGATCAGATTAATTGCAGAAGCAAGTTTGTGGTTTACGCTATTATTTGTCAATGTGAAGACATATATATAGGGAGCACTATTAGGGAACTTAGGATAAGAATAAGGGAACACATTTCAAGTATTGGTAGCCAGGATACCAACCTACCCTTAGCTCAACATTGGCAACAAAAACATCAACTAATTGATAAGAAACATTTAAAATTCATTGGACTCAAAAAAGTGACTATGGGACCAAGAGGAGGAAACCTTGAAACTAAATTGAGGCAAGAGGAAGCAAAATTAATTTGTAAATTTCGTTCAGTGGAAAGAGGCTTGAATTCAGAACATGAGATGTCCTCATTTCTCTAAACAAGGAAAATAATGGTCAACCAAGTCAACATAATGTGATTAAAAATAGTCGTTTTCAGTACTTGTGTATGTATACATAATAATTTATAATTTTTCCCTTCGGGGGAACACCATTTGGAAGGGTCGATTAAGAATATTCTATACACCAGGTTTAGAAACTTCAATTAACAACCAGAGGGCAATGCTGGAATGGCATGTTAAGAAATTGGGACAGCTCTGTCTAAAAACAAAGCTTTCCGGAAAAAAATCTTCATGTACAAAGGTACTTTTATGTAATTTCTCGCATACTCAACTAACTTTAAATAAGCAATCGATGTTCAGTGACAGAAACTAACGTAATAATAAGTGTAACAAACAAGGAGAACGTGATCTTCATAAGTCAAAATTGAAATTTTCCCAAAATATGGCCGCCGGTTTAAAAATAGAAAAGGGACTGTCAGGGATCCGATCGGAACAGTTCTTCGACTGAAGCTTAGTTATGTATATTTTTTACCTTAGAGAGAAATTAAGCTTAATGATAAATTTAAATCAATGCTTGACCGAATTTATTGGTAAATTATCGAGCAACAATTTTTTCGGATAAAACTCAGTCTTGGATTAGTAAATTATAACTGACACATAAAAGTAATATTTTAACTTGCGCCATAACAACAATTGATTTTTTGATCGTATTGTGCAAGAATTAGGACGTAAGACATTAACATAGTAGTAGGACTAAGCGGTACCGTTACTAAGCCGACAACAATAACAGTACCTAGTTGCAGAATACACGGGGACTCTAAGAAACGGAATACGCTCGTAGGGAGCAGGTAAGCGTGCTGAGGGAGCTCTGAGATGGGGGTCTTGTTTAAACGGTCCAAATACACGCGGGGATCACGTGGCAATACTTTTTGGATCTAGTTATAATCGTGAGAGATGCCAGAGGCAATGCGATGATTAACAAAGCTTAACATGGACAATGGCACTGATATTCACGTTCTCCACAGAGAAAATAACGGAAGAGATAGCTCTATACAGTATCTGTAGTGAATTGACATATCGCGGGGTAGACTAACTCACTAATGAGCCTTATGATGTTTATATTTTAGGGATTTAACCCATGACCATTGAAATTAAGCATTCAACTCATGAATTTTGAAAGAAACAGATTAGGTAAGAAATAAGAGTGAGCGATACACTCAATGATGAACATATAAAACAATTATGAAGCGATCTTTTATCAATCAATTACTAACAAAAATGTTTTTTTTTTTTTTTTTTTTTTTTTTCATTGTGTTTTGTCAAATATTTCTCTTTCTTCATTTTGAAAAATGTTTTTCTCATTCCTAACAATCCCACCCTACCCCCTCCCTCAAAATGGCCATTCATTAATGATGTTTAATTTTTGATTGGGTGCATTTTTGAATTTTCAAAAAAATGTTAATTTTTGTTATGTATTGTGTGACTAGACCTGATTTGAAAAAGACATAGAATGTCGAAACACGTGTTATCATATAGGGCATTTTTTTAAGAACTAAATAAAAGATTAATAACTTGACTTGGAGTACAAGAAGCATTGATTGATCCTTTCTTACAACGTTACGACAAGGGCGCATGATATTAGTAAGAGTAACACAATTCTTATATGTCTACTTACATACACATTCATCCAAACATGTGTGCCCACACAACTGCATTTGGCATGCAAGCCTACACACACAAGCACCATCCATGTCTCACACATTCCAGCCCTCGCATGTGTTAGCCCCACTGCCCTGTACACCCCCACCCATACTCGTCCCCATACAAACAGATGTGCAACCTGCACACTACTGAATAATCATCACACGCACTGCTCACAATCAGGATGCATGTACACTCACCGCTCGACTCCAGACGGGTCTGCCTCTCAAGGACTTGGACGTGGAGCGCTGGGGATATGCGTTCCAGGACCCTCATCTATTCTTCCGACAAGTGGCCCCGGCGCCCCTTGGCATCCGCTGCCTTCAAGAGGCGCCGGGCCTTGTTCAGGGTCCTGGACCTGAAGTCCTCCCAGCGCTTCTTGACATGTTGTAAGTCGCGGACTGCCACCCCCTCCGCGTTGATGGCAGTCACGATGTCAGTCCAGATCCGAGTCCGTCCTTCCTTGTCGGCGCGGGAACTTCCGAAGAGGGCATCATACTGCCCCAGGACTTGCTCCACCAGGACACCAACTTCGGTGGCACTGAAGCTGGTGCCCCTCTGCCTCTCTGGCCGGGGGTTGTCAGTGGTCTCAGATGGTGTTTGCCCCGACATGACAACCCCAGAGGCAGGAGTGGGTGGGCAACTGGGTCCTGAGGCTGGGCTGTGGAGCGATGGAATCCCAGTCGGGAGTCTTCGGTTCCAGCAGGGGTGGTCACAGCAACAGCACCCCTGGCTGATGTGCAGGCAGCAAATGGCAGGGCACGTGGGCAGCAGGCAGTCAGGCAGCAGCAGATGGCAGGTGGGAGCGTGCTCGGGGGTCTGGGGGGCAGTAGTTCGGCCTTCTGGGCAGGAGCGTGGTCTTCCGTGTGCTTACGCGTGGCCAGCTTGATACGGAGTGATTTGGCACGTGAAAAATCTGCACGTCAGCGTGTAATTCGAGGAAAGGCCCTTAGCGCGTAAGCGCGTCTGCACGCATACGCATTTTCATTGGACAGAAGGCCCCTCAAGTGACGCGTACAGACGTGCATGGGTATTTCAGCGCGCAAAAAAATGCACGTCCGCGTGTAATACGAGGAAAGGGCCCATGCGCATAAGCGCGCGTGGAAAACTGCATGTCCGCGTGTAATACGAGGAAAGGCCCTTAGCGCGTATGCACGGCCACACGCATATGCGATTTCATTGGACCAAAGGCCCTTAGCGCGTGAGCGCGTCTGTGACGTGACGCGTGCGGGTGTTTCCCTCATTGCACGTGATGACAGAACACACATGGATTTCCACCAATCGCGTGTGAAAGTTCCCGGCACCCCGGAACACACGTACCCAGGCTAATTGCGTGTGGAACTTCCCGCGCACCCCGAAACACACGTACCCAGGCCAATCGCGTGTACGCTCACTCCCCTCCGATCACACGCGATGACACTCGGACCTACAGTCTTACCACGTATCCGAATACGGGAAACCCGCGCACGGCAAAAGACGTGCACAGGCGTCAACGCGTCCGCCCACACGAAGGCTGGCGGAGGCGTCCCCGCGCACAGCATAAAAGTGCGCGCAAACAACAAACGTGTCTATACAGCTACGATGAATGCCCCATTTGTCGCTGCACTGATCGTGGGACACCGCAGGAGGAGGAGAATAGCCAGGGCACGCATTTTCTCACCACGGACAAGCCTTTTTGGGATGCCTGACGACCAGGTCTACGGCAGGTATAGGTTTCCACCCCATATCATCCTAGACCTGGTCAGGGAGTGGGAAGATGACCTCACATCCCCCACCCTTTGCTCCCAAGCATTGAGCCCCTTGGAGAAGCTGCTCAATGTCCTGCATTTTTTGGCCACTGGGTCATTTCAGCGCACCACTGCCATAGTGGGGGGGGTCTCACAGGCCACGCAGTCATGCAGCCTACACCAGGTACTGGCAATCATGACAGCGCGCCCCTCAGTCCGCAGGCACATATACATGCCCAGAACACCCGCAGAAAGGCAGGCCGTTGTCCTGGATTTTTTCAGGGTGGCACACTTCCCCAAAGTGCTCGGTGCCATAGATTGCACCCATGTGGCCCTACGTCCACCTACAGCCATTGAGCACATCTACCGAAACCGCAAGCACTGGCATTCCATCAATGTACAGTTGGTATGTGATGCAAAGGGAATCATCACCTCTGTCTATGCAAACTACCCTGGCTCCACCCATGACAGTTTCATATACAGAATGTCTGCCCTGAGCCGGGCCCTGGAAGCTGGGCAGCATGGCGACACATGGCTCCTAGGTCAGTACAAATGCCCTTGCACATGCATGCAAGTCACACACAGACAAATATCCAAACCCTAATAATCTCAACTATTATCACCTCCCCAGGGGACAGTGCCTACCCTCTGAGCAACCACATGATGACGACAATCCGGAACCCCACCACACCACCCCAGGTAAGATACAACGCCGCCCATATTGCAACCAGGGGCATAGTGGAGCGCACATTCGGAGTGCTCAAGTCACGTTTCCGCTCCCTTGACCGCTCTGGTGGGCAACTACTCTATACACCACCAGTAGTGTACAGGATCATTGTGGCAGCATGTGTCCTGCACAATGTTGCAACACGGCAGGGCGTCCCGGTGGACATGGTGGTGCCCCCACATCCCCAACCACAGGCACAGGCGCTGCCCATGGGAGGGGACAGGGCACGTGGCGAGGAAGCCCGGACCCAGCTTGTGGCCACATTTTTCACCTAAACTCCCACCCCTGCGGAGTGCACACAGGTCTGGCACATACCAGGTGACAATCGATGATGACAAAGAGACAGTCAACTGTCACAACCCTACCACCCTGAGATAGTTGCCATGGAAGTGCCACATCGTCTGCATCCCTAGCTACTTAAACACAAGCTATCCTGTGTGACCAAAAGGCACACATATGACATATGACATGATATGGGCCATACACAAGTATTCCAAGGCGCAATGAGGCAGGGAGGGGGGAACAAGGGAACACAGAGAACGGTACTACTAGGCCAGGTGTCATTGAGATCGTGCAAGTGCAGGGGTAGGGGGAAGGGAAAAGTGCAAGGGGAAGGGTGGGGGGGAGTCCAGTACAGGGGAAGTAGCCCAAAAAAATAATACATAGGTCGCCTGGTGGCAACTACAAAGGTAAGTGCAGACAAGTGCTGGGAAGGGAGGGCTGTAGGGATAGAGAGACAGTACTGCAGTGCAGGGGTTGCCAGGGAGGCAGTGCAAGTGGAGAGTGGCTGGGCCAGGGACCGAGGTCGGTGAGAGTGGCCCAGTTGCAGCTCCTGTGCAGTTCCAGTGAAGAATTCTGCAAGGGAGAGGCAGAGAGTAAGCAGAAGCAAAGAGGAAGGTCTTGAGGTGCTTCCAGAACTGGAGATGGTTCCCCTCAAGTTCAAGTCAGGCCGGAAGTCTGTTCCAGGGGGAGGGCCCTGCTGCGGAGAGAAATCTACCCCCAGCTAGTTGCTCTGAGAAGCGGATGACCCAGACATGCAAGGTGTGCATCACACACACCTGCAAAACAGGCCATGGCCATCACTGTCATGTCACTCAAACCCTCCCAAACATCAACATGACATGGCAAGCAATACCCATACACCAACGCAGTAACGATAAGGTACACATTGCCATGTCCTAAATGTACAGTGGCATCGGACACTGCTGCCTGACCCGGAATCAGATGAAATGACAGACCAACAAAATCTCCCACCCAACATAAGTCATTTCCAAATGCATTACAACAGTCATAGACGTAACATCACAATGAATGCCTGTCTACATGCACATTATGCATTGCAAAATCAACACTGCAGCTCATGTGTGCAGTGTCCTACTCCTGCATCACACTGCTCAGCGCACAGCACAGTGAACAGCCATTGTGTGTGATGCACACCCTGAGCATCACATCTAAGTGACAGACCACATCAAACATCAAATTAGGCATGTACTGGATCCATAATCGGTCACAGAACATGTGCTGCCGGGACACAGTGGGCACCAGAAGGCAAACAGTGTACACGTGGATATGCAAGGGTGGGAGTACATGTAGTGCATCAGAGTGCAAGTGTGTGGTTCTGCAACGACATGCACTCCACATATGCATGTGCACTCAAGTGACCATCAGTGTTCGCTACACATCACATGTGAACATCCACCATGTGTACACCCCAGCATGTCAAACCACAACTATCCCCTCGCACCTGAAAGGAAAACACAACACATGAACAGGCATTGATCAGCAGAACACAACATGTACATAGGATACCACTATTACTATGTCAGAGTTCCCATCACACTGCAGGGCAAGGCAACTATCAACAACAACCCCCCCCCCCTCCCTCACAAATGACCATGACCCACTGAACAACTGCACCTGGGTCATGGAGCCTCCAAACCTCAATTCCACCTGGCCACAGGATCACCTTTACCCTTCGTCACCATCTCCCACCTTGTGTGTAAAAAGATGCCTGAACCCTCAGAATCCACACTCATTTCCAAAATCACAAAATCCAAGGCATAAAAACGAACCCGAACACCCTCCAGTAGATGACTAGACGTAGCAGTACCTCACAAAGGCCAAGTACTACCACAATGATGCAACAACCAAGGTAGCACAGCAAAACAATGTCACGACAGGATGTGAGACATGTGTGGTACATGACATAGGATGATGCACCATGAATGGATGTGTACTGTCACAGGTCCCCTGTACAGGCGCGGGAGTGTCACGAAACAACCACCCCCACCATGTCCCGGGTGCCTGCAAGGTCAAACTCACACAGGCCCCTGAGACCCTGGTGGGGAATGAGGTTCAGGGATATGCAGTCGGGACAGGTGTTGACACACTGGATGACTGGAATGAGTGGCAGGAGAGGGGAGGAGGAATGACACATGAAACTAGGGAATGCACGAAAATGTACAACCTGCATGAACACATACACAATCCAAACAAACTGGGACATCATTGTCATGGCCTTCTGTAGTCCAGGCTCAGGAGTGGTACGAACCAACCACCCCCTCTAGGGTTTTGGTGCCTGCAAGTTCGGGGCTTACCCAGGCATCCGCAACCCCAGTGGGGAAAGAGGGTCAGGGAACGTTGCTTGGATAGGCACGGGAAGCAGGAACACCGGGTACAGGGTACAGGTTTCAAAATTGCATAGGATCACGGGTGATTAGGGAGAAAAAACATACCAAATTGAACCACACATACATCCATGCATCAGTACACTCCCCAGCAAGCCTATGCAGAGCAGTTCGAAAGAAAAACAACAAGACACTTAGCTCTGGTTTTGAGTGCTGGCCTCCTGCCTGCACACTCTCAGGTCCGGTTACAGGAGCACTGCAATGCTGCAAAGAGAGCCACAGTCAACAACCTGTACGTGCCAATTACACAAAAACACAACACCAAACATGCCCCATAGCAACAAACTACTCTACAAACAGACAATCTGCGCTCGATGCTTCGTACCCATATATAACATCACCCCTGTGACGGGTCATACACAGTCAATGCAGTAAGTCAGCCGCTGGTGGGTGTGTGGCAAATGGAACACCAATGTGTCACAATTCACACAACATGCAATGTTCCCTGGGTAAGCAGACAGACCCATATAGCAAGCCATGACTACAGAGCAAGTTGCGTACCACCATGACCGAAACAAAGTTGGCAGTGCATTTATCATGAAGTACGTGGAAAAGACATGCACTGCACCCGAGTATGTCCCTTGCTGTATGTCCCTGTGAGCTTCCCCTTTCCATGTCTCGGAAGGCTACATGGTTGATACAAGTGCCTCAATGGACCTTGGTGTACCGGAGGGTATGTGCCACTGCCCCTGCATGTGTCCCAGACAACCCTACTATCAACAGCCATCAGTCCACAAACACATCTGAGCTGCATTGTGTGCTTCAACACCAATATTCGTCTAAGCTCACCCTCAGTGCTGTGACTAAGCCTGCATGTGCAACTCGCCTGGTGCAAGCTTTGCTGTGTCGTGGCCCCCCTGTGATGCTCACCCTGCCTGGAGTTCCTTGGAACATGTCAGCAGTTCTAGGATGTGGGTCTGCAATCACTGTGCCTCTGCTTGTGCACACATGTGCATGTGGGCACCAACAAACGGGTCCAGAATTCCGTCGTCCAATGGGCCATGTCTGCTGGCAAAGGTGCTCTGGAGGCTCATCCCCCTGCAGAAAGGGCATGAAACACATGATTAATGCTTGAAAGTCATCTGGGTGTGTCTCATCAGGCATCTCATTACTTGACCATGTCAGAGAGTTACATCACGAATCACACCATCAGTCCGTCTTTCACCTCCAAAGTGTGGAACACTATCTACAGCATGAATTGCAACAAGCACGTGTACAGGAAAGATTTGAAACATACTACACAATGCATAGCAATCAATGTCCGCATTAATCATGACACACCCCATCTAGCAAAAGCTGAACAGTGGACAATGACACCTAAATCATCCCCACTAGGGGTGTCAACACAAGTCACACAGCACCAGGCATGCCACAGATATGACAGTCCAAAGCCCTTGTGTAATATTCTGTAACACCGAACCATCCTTGCGAGCCCATGAATAAGGGAGGCAGGAGTGGCATATGTGAGTCAAGGACCCCAAGCAGCAAACACATACACAAGACAACCATGAAGGGCCCAGCTGGAACAGACAGTGGATGCCTTCAAAAGCCACAAAGCACCGCACCGTCACATGAAAGCACAATAGACTAGCAATTTTAAACTAACTCAACTATTAACTAATTACACTAACTACGGAAAACCTACATTACCTATTTAAACTAACTATCAAACAGAAACTTAACTAACTAAACTAAAAGAAAAATCAAAAATGGCCACATACGACCCGGGGGGAGGGGAGGCACCCAGGAGGGGGGAGGTACAGGGTGCTGCTCAACATCCACATGCGATGATGCTGAGCCAAAAAAAAAATCCTCCATGGGCTCAACGCCTGCACAGCACGACCTATGTGGGAGATAGATGGTCGTCCGAGTCTGGCTCATCCTGGAAAAGAGGACGTGGCACAGTAGCCTGGCCACGCCTAGCCGCAGCTTGCCCCTCGTCGGCAGCAAGTCTGCCGGACGGGTGAGTCTGGATCTGTGTGGCGATGTGACATAGGTCTGCATGCAGAACCTCACGTGATACAAGTGCTTCCTCTTGCAAGGTAGCACGTGTAACACAGAGTTCCTCCTGCAAGGCCTGGCTGGACAACCGCTGCACCTCCCGGCAAGCCTGTAGCTCAGCTGAGATGGTACGCTCAAGCTGTGCAAACCTCTCCTCTGCCTGCTGCCTATGGGACATCATAAGGACACCCAGAGTGGATCTGAGGGAAGCATACTCCTCCCTCAGGGCATCCATGTGCGCCTCTGCATGAGCAGCAATTGCTTGACGCAGAGACGACATTTCAGCCTGGCGTGCCCTGTCTGAGGCCGCCATGCCCAGCCTGAGCGAGCGGGCCGTGGACCGTGCCGCCTGCTGCTGGAGAAGCACCTGCCTAGCAGGGGGGAGCACAGATCGGGCCACACGCTCCATGCTCTCAGCAATGTTCTCCATTGCTGTCCCCTGCCGTTCGGAATTGGCAGTCATGTCTTGCTCCCACTCAGTATACAGCGGTTGCGCACAGCGACCGCGTTGCCGGGCTTGACCCCTGCGGGACCCAAGGACCGGGGGTCCTCGCTGTGTTGGCACCGCCTGCGGCTGCACGACTACATGCCCCCGTCGACGTGATGTCCCAGGCACATCAGTGACTAGTGTGGAGGGTGACCCTGCGTCCCGATCCACCACGGGCGGAGGAACCAAGACTGTCTGATCCCTCAGTGCAGGTGTCGCAGACAGAGGAGTGTCCACATCAGTATCACTCACCCCTGACACATGGACTTGATGCTCATCCAACTCAACATGGACGTCAGAGTCGTCATTAAGGCTGGACTCATAGGCAGCCAGAGACAAGATGGACTGCAGCACTTGGGGGTTTTCGTGGCCTACCACCCCACGACCCCCACTAGTGCCGGGTTGATGTGGTGTTACCAACCCTGTGTCTGGCATGACAACACCATCCTCCGCCTCCATTGCGTCATCACCTGAAAAATAGAGAGAAAAAGGTCACTGCACATGTCAGAAGCACATGACACACACACCGACAGCAAAGGCATCCGGCAGACATGTGACACACAACATATGACCTGGCATGCATGCTGGGTCTACTTTGAATAGCTTCTGTGATCAGACCTGTTGAAAGGTGGCAGTTTCCATGGAAGTGGGTCTATGCAGTGCAGAAAATGTGTACGCCACTCACTACCTACATGTACAAGCACTACATGGTGTGTGCCAGGAAATGTAAAGGCAGTGCAATGCCAAATTCAGACATCAGGTGCATTGTGCATTCAATGTGTACCATGTCTAGAAGCCAAGCACCCCTCCACCCCAGTACCAAAGCAGGGATGCCTAGCATGGTATCAAAAGGCTGACCATACACCTGTGTATTGACAGGCAGTGTTGACTGGCATCAACAGCTTAATGTGATTCAAATTACAACACTGCAAATGATGCTGGGACAGTGGGCAGGACACATGATGAAAACTCCGGAGGCCGCCCACGTGTGAAGAAGACACAAGAGTTGGACAGAGTCATTGGCCATTGAACAGGCTGAGGCCTGTGAGCCACACAGATTGTCAGGGCCTAAACATGTGTGCAACGCAGGACTGAGCCACAGTTGTCATGGGGAGGCCGATGAGATGGCAGGCAATGTATGTAACCAAGGACTCATATTACAGTGATCATCCAGTCAAGGACACATAGGGGCATGCGTGCAATGCACATGGAGCATGAATGGGCACTCATGTCCCTGCGGGACATCTGACCCATGCACAGTACAAGTGAGATACCCTGCATCGAGTACTAAGGCTGTACCACACGGCATATGTCTGGCAGTTTCTACGCTGGAAGTTAGCCTCTGCACAGGACACATGAACAAGAAACTACACATTGGCAAGATTGAAGCAGACCAGTGCAAAGGTGGAACTGGAGTGCAGAGTGGCGGAGGAGGGGCAAGGGAGCATGCCCACATGGAGTCCCGCATGCAGGCAGAGGAGACATGCATGACGGTAGCATTGCATTACTTACACATCAGAACCATGTACACGTCACATGTAGCAGCAATCATGCACAACACATCCCACAAGTGAAACACACACGTCCTCAACAAACACGCATCAACACTCACTGGACTGGGCATCAAAGTCCAGCATCTCTCCCACTCCTTCGACCAATTCAGGTGGTATGAACTCCGCAACAAGAGCCTCATGCGGAGTGAGTTCTTCCTCCTCTGGTGCAGGCCCACCGCCAGTCACCAGAGTCAAGTTGTAATTTGAGGCACGCTTGGCCTTAGTGCTGCGCTTGATGTCATTCCAACGCTTTTTGCACTCCTGCGCCGTGCGCACCTCATGGCCGAATGAACTGACATGTTCCGCAACATGCTTCCAGTGGGTGTCACGTTGGGCAGCCGTAGTCTGACTATTGGCACCCACTAGCATGTCACGGCTGTGGCCCCGCACGTAGTCCACGAGGAAGTCCAGTTCCTGCTTACAGAAAGGCTTCTTCCTCGACGTGCAGGATGTCGTGGCTGTGTGTGGGGTCCCAGCCTGTGCTGCAGGTGCAACCTTCCTCCTCTTGGACTGTGGCGCAGACCCTAGTTGGCTAATGCCGCCCTAACCAGTATGGACAGTGGGTTCGGTGGATTGAGCCAAGGGAGTGGCAGGTGGAGGGATGACCAAAGGCCTGACTTGTGTCAGTGGCAGCTGGGTGCCCACTAATGGACCCTGCGCAGCAACATCAGCTGTGGCAGGGTCATTGACCGCAACGGTCCTGGTTGGCAGACTCACAACCGGGGTGCTGTTGGGTGCATCTGCCCCTGCACTTGCCAACACCCGGCTGTTCGGGGCAGCAGATGACATGACTGCCCCAGGGACACGTGTCTTGGTCTGAGCAGCCCGGCCTGCCCCTATGGTTTCCCCCCTGGCCTGTTGGAGATCTACCAAGGGCTCTTCAAGTGCCAACGCAGCCTGCGCTGGCAGACCCCGAGCCTGGGTGGCGGTGTCCACAGCTGCACCTGCAGCTACCACTACCCTTGGGCCCGTGGCAGTCGATGGAACGGACTGCCGGGTCATACGGGTGCCAGTGCCAGATGCAGGAGCTGCATCCCCCGGAACCACAGGGGGTGGTGGCATGGCTGCACCGACACATGGCACAACATTGTGCTCAAGTGGCGCACCCCTGCCTCTTCCCCCTCTGTGGCTGCCCTGGACACCCTGGAGTCCCCCTACTCCCTGGTCACCACGGCCACGTCCCCGACCACGCCCGCCACGAGGAGTACGCCCAGCTGAGGCGCCCCTCACCTTTGGTGGCCTCCCAACCATGGCACAGATGTAGTAGTGCTGGCACAGATGGAGTGGTGCCAATGGGAGGTGTACACCACAATTGACCTGGGCAATTGGGGTGAAGGGGGTGGGAAGCAAGATGTTAACAGCCCTCCTGCACCTGCAAGGCTGTATGTGACCCCGGTGATGTGGTGACGGGTCACGCAATGCTCAGGCACCCCAAAACTGCAGTAAAACCGTGCACGCAACCCTGCAGCCTACGTGCGTGGATTCAACCTCCCGCAGTACGCGGTGGCACCCAGTAACACGAATAACGCGTACGCGTGGGACACGCAGGCTACTATGACATCGAAAATGGGTGCGATACACAGGGGCACCCGCAGTGGGAAAAAGAGCGTGTGAGACTCACCGTCTGACGAGCGCGATGCAGAAAAACACGCGTAGCCAATACCCCCACCAAAAGAAGAGATACGTCCTTGATAGCTGTGAAGTTGTGATGGCGCGCGAAACAACAGGAAGCAGCAACACACGTCGGTCTCCACGAAAGGCACATACAGCGAACTGCTGGGCCCGCTCACCTTTAACCCGTGCTGAGGGAAACGCACGCGCGCATCACGTCACTTACGCGCATGGGCCCTTTCCTCGTATTACATGCGGACGTGCAGTTTTTCACATGCGCTGAAATGCCCATGCACGTCTATACGCGTCACGTCACAGGGGCGCTTGCGCTTGAGGGGCCTTCTGTCCAATGAAAATGCGTATGCATGCAGACGCGCTTACGCGCTAAGGGCCTTTCCTCGAATTACACGCTGACGTGTAGATTTTTCATGTGCCAAATCACTCCGTATCAAGCTGGCCACGCGTAAGCACACGGAAGACCACACTCCTGCCCAGAAGGCCGAACTACTGCCCCCCAGAACCCCGAGCACGCGCCCACCTGCCATCTGCTGCTGCCTGACTGCCTGCTACCCACGTGCCCTGCCATTTGCTGCCTGCACATCAGCCAGGGGTGCTGTTGCTGTGACCACCCCTGCTGGAACCGAAGACTCCCGACTGGGATTCCATCGCTCCACAGCCCAGCCCCAGGACCCAGTTGCCCACCCACTCCTGCCTCTGGGGTTGTCATGTTGGGGCAAACACCATCTGAGACCACTGACAACCCCCGGCCAGAGAGGCAGAGGGGCACCAGCTTCAGTGCCACCGAAGTTGGTGTCCTGGTGGAGCAAGTCCTGGGGCAGTATGATGCCCTCTTCGGAAGTTCCCGTGCCGACAAGGTAGGACGGACTCGGATCTGGACTGACATCGTGACTGCCATCAACGCGGAGGGGGTGGCAGTCCGCGACTTACAACATGTCAAGAAGCGCTGGGAGGACTTCAGGTCCAGGACCCTGAACAAGGCCCGGCGCCTCTTGAAGGCAGCGGATGCCAAGGGGCGCCGGGGCCACTTGTCGGAAGAACAGATGAGGGTCCTGGAACGCATATCCCCAGCGCTCCACGTCCAGGTCCTTGAGAGGCAGACCCGTCTGGAGTCGAGCGGTGAGTGTACATGCATCCTGATTGTGAGCAGTGCGTGTGGTGATTATTCAGTAGTGTGCAGGTTGCACATCTGTTTGTATGGGGTCGAGTATGGGTGGGGGTGTACAGGGCCGTGGGGCTAACACATGCGAGGGCTGGAATGTGTGAGACATGGATGGTGCTTGTGTGGGTAGGCTTGCATGCCAAATGCAGTTGTGTGGGCACACATGTTTGGATGAATGTGTATGTAAGTAGACATGTCCGTGATGTCACGCATGTATGTTGTTTTCGGCTGCATGTATCAGCACTATGTACATGTGCATGTGTGTGTATTTGACAAGGGTGCAACAGTGATGCAACATGGATGCATGTGACAGCGGTATGTGGAAGCCTGATTGGAAGATGTGACATGGATGCCCGTCTGAACACTGCAACACTTGGCAGAGGTGTACACATGCATGCAAGTGTGGTGGTGTGTGTACATGTGTGGTGCACTTCCTGTGTTGCATGTGATGTCTGGCTCACCTTTGGCTGCTCATGCTGTTGTATGTGTATGGATGGTGGTGGCAGTTGCGATATGGCTGTGGTATGGCTCATGTGTGCGAGTTGTAATGACATGTGTGTTGGGGATTGTGATGACATGTCTGAGGTTTGCCAATGCCACTCATGTACAACTGTCATGTGTGTATGTTCCATTGTACAGTGCCCTGATGCCTGTGTTTTGTTTCTCCCTGTCTGCAGCGTCAACTGATGAAGAGGGTCGGAGAAGGTGCTGTGGAGCACAGCGGCGGGGATCCCACCGCCAGCCGGAGACGCAAGGCCCGGCTCCCCTCCAATGTTGTGATCTTGTCGGGGAGTGAGGAGTCCGGTGCAGCGTCCCAGGCCGCAGCTGGCGGGGGGGAGGTCCAAGAGGCGGAGGTTGGAGTGGGACTCCTCGTCAGCAGAAGGGGCAGCTGGGACCCCACAGGGCCCAACAGGGGAAGATGGCACAGAGTCATCCAGGTTGGTGGGGGGTTTGGTGGAGGAGGAGGCCGTGCAAGCACCAGAGACGGGGTCTGGAGGTGGGGATCCCACTGGTGCTAGTGGTGCAGTGCAGGACCAGGGACAGGAGGCAGCAGAGGCCGCCGCAGAGGTGCCTGTGTGCAATCCTGTCCCTGATCCTGTCCCTGCATCATCTTGCACCAGCAGGGATGCCTACGTCCAGACCCGTTTTCAGGCAGGGGATGAGCTCACTGCAACTGGCCTTCCTCTGCCTGCAGATGTGGCTATCCGGGTCCGGGTTGAGCCTGTCCTGGCTGGTGTGGCGTTGCGTCAACGGGCCATGCGAGGTGACCTGCAGTCTTTTCATGAGGAGACTGCACGTCATCTCGAATGGCTCGTTGACCACGTCAGCCTGCTGGGACAGGTCACCCAGGCCGGATTCCTCCGTCTGATGGGGCTTGCTACGACCCCCTCCTCAACTGGACCCCCTATGCGCCAGTCGTCCTCTGTGCCATCTTCCCACCCATCAGTCACCTGGGTGCCCTGTGGAGCTGCCTCTGACGGTGCGGCCAGGCTGGTGGAGGAGGCATCCCTGCCACAGTCGGGAGTCGGACGTCCAGCAGGGGTGGCCACATCTACGACTGCACCCCAGCCGCCGGAGGACGTGCAGGCAGCAGGAGGCAGTGCACGGGCAGAGGCACAGCAGCAGCAGCAATGTGGTGGGAGCCATGAAGGCTCGGGGCCTTCAACATCGGAGGGGCAGGCATCGGCCGGAGGGCAGGAGGACCCAGGACAGAGTGTCTTCCGTGTGGCAGCGGTTGGGCCACGCCATAGATGCGGAGCGGCAGCGGGCGGAAGAGGCACGGCTCACAATGGTCAGGGCGGAGAACTCCATGCGGAGGGCCCTGAGGCGGGCCGAGTGCCTCGAGGCAATCCGCAGGGGTTTGGAGGTGGAGACGTCGACGGCCCTGCGGACCCTCGGGCCATGGAGGAGGACCGCCTCCGGGACATTGAGGAGGAGTTCGATGATGCCCTGGCCTGGGACATCCACAAGTGAGCCGTGAAACTAGCCCGCTGCCCTTGTACATAGTTATGTAGGTAGTGTTAGGTTTTATTTTTGTTTTGATTTTATTTGGACCTTTCGGACATTGGCCACATTTTTGTATATAGTTTATTTTATTAGTCAGTGTAGTTAGATAGGTTTCCTTTCTTTTGTTGGGATAATGGACCCTGGCTTGTTCCCATGTACATAGTTCATTGTTAGATTGTATTTTTTTTCACTTTTTAACCATGGAGCAATGGCTTTCTTTTTTATTTCCCATTGGATTTTGTTTTGTGGACATTGACTTTGGACAACATTACTTTGGAATTTTATTTTTGGTTTTGCTTTTTTTCACGGACATGCTTCTTTTAATTTTTGTACATTCACATTTCTGTTTCTTCATTTTTTATTCTATTTATGTTTCCTTTAATACATATTTTTTTTGGTGAACTTCAATGTGTGGTATCTCATTGGTTTCATGCATTTCATGATATGTGTTTTGAGATTCACTGAAACCCATTGGGTGTATGTGAGGGAAATGTGTTTGTTTCGGAACTTGCAATTGGTATTCTGTGATGTAATTGCAAATCATGAGTGGGTGGATGCAATACTCGGGTGGGTGTTTTGCATTTGGAGGCTGACCATAGGGATCAGGGATCTAGATTGTGATGACATGTTGGCTGGGGAACATGAGTTGCACATGGGTGGGGGCCTGCTGGCAGGTGCCCCACAGTGCTGGGGGGTGGGGGTGGTGGGGAACATGAGTTGGACATGGGTGGGAGCCTGCTGGCAGGTGCCCCACAGTGCTGGGGGGTGGGGGTGGTGGGGAACATGAGTTGGACATGGGTGGGGGCCTGCTGGCAGGTGCCCCACAGTGCTGGGGGGTGGGGGTGGTGGGGAACATGAGTTGGACATGGGTGGGGGCCTGCTGGCAGGTGCCCCACAGTGCTGGGGGGTGGGGGTGGTGGGGAACATAAGTTGGACATGGGTGGGGGCCTGCTGGCAGGTGCCCCTGCACTGCTGGGGGGGTGGGGGTGGTGAGAGACATGGGTGGGGGCCTGGTGGAGGCTGCCCCTGCACTGCTGGGGGTGGGGGTGGTGGGAGACATTCGTGGGGGCCTGGTGGTGGGTGCCCCTAGTGGCTGGGGGGTGGGGGTGCTGGGAGACATGGGTGGGGGCCTGGTGGAGGCTGCCCCTGGTGACAGGGGAGGTGAGGGTGGTGGGAGACATGGGTGGGGGCCTGGTGGAGGCTGCCCCTGGTGGCTGGGGGGTGGGGGTGCTGGGAGACATGGGTGGGGGCCTGGTGGAGGCTGCCCCTGGTGACTGGTGGGGTGGGGGTGGTGGGAGACATGGGTGGGGCCTGGTGGAGGCTGCCCCTGGTGGCTGGGGGGTGGGGGTGCTGGGAGACATGGGTGGGGGCCTGGTGGAGGCTGCCCCTGCACTGCTGGGGGGTGGGGGTGGTGGGAGACATGGGTGGGGGCCTGGTGGAGGCTGCCCCTGGTGACAGGGGAGGTGAGGGTGGTGGGAGACATGGGTGGGGGCCTGGTGGAGGCTGCCCCTGGTGGCTGGGGGGTGGGGGTGCTGGGAGACATGGGTGGGGGCCTGGTGGAGGCTGCCCCTGGTGACTGGTGGGGTGGGGGTGGTGGGAGACATGGGTGGGGGCCTGGTGGAGGCTGCCCCTGGTGGCTGGGGGGTGGGGGTGCTGGGAGACATGGGTGGGGGCCTGGTGGAGGCTGCCCCTGCACTGCTGGGGGGTGGGGGTGGTGGGAGACATGGGTGGGGGCCTGGTGGAGGCTGCCCCTGGTGGCTGGGGGGTGGGGGTGCTGGGAGACATGGGTGGGGGCCTGGTGGAGGCTGCCCCTGGTGACTGGGGGGGTGGGGGTGGTGGGAGACATGGGTGGGGGCCTGGTGGAGGCTGCCCCTGGTGGCTAGGGGGTGGGGGTGCTGGGAGACATGGGTGGGGGCCTGGTGGAGGCTGCCCCTGGTGACTGGGGGGGTGGGGGTGGTGGGAGACATGGGTGGGGGCCTGGTGGAGGCTGCCCCTGGTGGCTGGGGGGTGGGGGTGCTGGGAGACATGGGTGGGGGCCTGGTGGAGGCTGCCCCTGCACTGCTGGGGGGTGGGGGTGGTGGGAGACATGGGTGGGGGCCTGGTGGAGGCTGCCCCTGGTGGCTGGGGGGTGGGGGTGCTGGGAGACATGGGTGGGGGCCTGGTGGAGGCTGCCCCTGCACTGCTGGGACCTGGGGGTGGTGGGAGACATGGGTGGGGGCCTGGTGGAGGCTGTGCCCCTGGTGGCTCGGGGGTGGGGGTGCTGGGAGACATGGGTGGGGGCCTGGTGGTGGGTGCCCCTGGTGGCTGGGGGGTGGGGGTGCTGGGAGACATGGGTGGGGGCCTGGTGGTGGGTGCCCCTGCACTGCTGGGGGGTGGGTGTGGTGGGAGACATGGGTGGGGGCCTGGTGGAGGGTGCCCCACAGTGCTCGGGGGTGGGGGTGCTGGGAGACATGGGTGGGGGCCTGCTGGCAAGTGCCCCACAGTGCTGGGGGGTGAGGGTGGTGGGAGACATGGGTGGGGGAATGGTGGAGGCTGCCCCGGGTGGCTGGGGGGTGGGGGTGGTGGGAGACATGGGTGGGGGCCTGGTGGAGGGTGCCCCTGCACTGCTGGGGGGGTGGGGGTGGTGGTAGACATGGGTGGGGGCCTGGTGGAGGCTGCCCCTGGTGGCTGGGGGGTTGGGGTGCTGGGAGACATGGGTGGGGGCCTGGTGGAGGCTGCCCCTGCACTGCTGGGGGGTGGGGGTGCTGGGAGACATGGGTGGGGGCCTGGTGGTGGGTGCCCCACAGTGCTGGGGGGGTGGGGGTGGTGGGAGACATGGGTGGGGGCCTGGTGGAAGCTGCCCCTGGTGGCTGGGGGGTGGGGGTGCTGGGAGACATGGGTGGGGGCCTGGTGGAGGGTGCCCCTGGTGGCTGGGGGTGCAGGGGGACATGCGGTGGTGGGCAGTAGTGCAAGTTGACATGTGGGTTGGCTGGGGGTCATGGCCATGGTGGATGGTGTGCCTGCAGGACATGTGCAGGGTAGGCCCCTGTGGTGTGAGCCACCTGCAGGGGCCGTGGAGGGTGTAGAGGGAACACCTGGGAGGACCCACACGTGCAATTCACGTGTGGTGCTCCCCGCGCACCCCTGTAATACACGTACCCTGATGGAATCGCGTGTGGAACTTCCCGCGCACCCCTGAAATGCGCGTACCCAGCTCGCACGGGCCCAATCGTGTGTGGAACTTCCCGCGCACCCCTGGAATACACGTACCCTGATGGAATCGCGTGTGGAACTTCCTGCGCACCCCTGGAATACACGTACCCTGCTGATGTCGCGTGTGAAACTTCCCCCGCACCACAAAATACACGTACCCTGATGAGATCGCTTGTGGAACTTCCCGCGCACCCCTGAAATACACGTGCCCTGCTGATGTTGCGTGTGAAACTTCCCCCGCACCCCAAAATACACGTACCATGATGAAATTGCGTGTGGAATTTCCAGCGCAACCCTGAAATACACGTACCCTGCTGAAATCGTGTGTGGCACTTCCCGCGCACCTCTGAGATACGCGTACCCCCAATCGCGTGTGGAAATTCCCGCGCACCCCTGAAATACACATACCCTGCTGAAATCGCGTGTGGCACTTCCCACGCACCCCTGAGATACGCGTACCCTGCTCGCACGGGCCCAATCGCGTGTGGAAATTCCCGCGCACCCCTGAAATACACGTACCCTGCTGAAATCGCGTGTGGCACTTCCCGCGCACCCCTGAGATACGCTTACCGTGCGGAAATCGCGTGTGGAACTTCCCGTGCACCCCTGAAATACGCATACCCTGCTCGCACGGGGCTAATCGCGTGAGGTAATTCCCGCGCACCCCAGTGATACACGTAGCCCGCTTGCCGTGCTGGTACAGGGTTAGCGCAGCCCTTTGCGCTGGATTGGGTATATTGATGGCTTTTCCCTGCGCGAGAGGCGTTCTTGGGGGCGTAACTGGCGCTGCTGCAGGGTCGCTGCGCCACTGTGTGCCACAGCTGGTTTTGGTGGCTGGAATCCATGAATACGCTGTGCGCGGAAATGGATTTTAGCGCACGCGGCTGGCGCAGGGATTCGCACGCGCACACTGTGCGCCAGCCGCGTGCGCCACTTGTGCGCTGAATTCTATGAATTACCCCCTTAATCGGTTTCATGAATACCCTTCCACATTGCATTTGTCAGAGGAGCATAAAAAACGCAGGATCGTAGTTCCATATATCAATATATTTCCTAACCGAGACTATACGGACAACATCCTGCATTTTAGATGGAACTTACTGGCACCTAAAGAAGTTTTATTCCGCAAAAGAATTATAGAACCGGAGGTAGTTAAATGTCACTTTTGTAAAAATTATAAATTGGTTGTAAACTTGAAATCACCTGATCATGGATTGCACTGCATTTTATTCCCTTAAAACGAAATATTTTTTCAAATGTGTGGTTGATGTTGATGGTGTCGACAAAGAACTATTATGAAAGAAATGTCTGAATGTCCATACAACATCAGTAGGAATTACTGTCTCTAGTTTTTTACAGTCTTTGAAATTGGATATTTGATTAGGTTGATGATCTTTTAAATTTTGAAACTTTCTAAAAACCTTTTTCAGTTTTTCTTGATTTTGAAATGTGGCTTGAAAGTTGGCCTGAGGATATATAACAAGTGTGTTTTACGGTTTGTTGGTTTTAAGAATGCCTTTTTGCATACTAAAATGTCTTGAATGAATGTTATATGTATTAATTTAAAACAAGTTTAAACAATGTACCATTTACCTGTGCATTGTTGCTCAAAAGCTTAATTATTAACTTAAACAGTGATGGCTTCTGTTTCTTGGGATGCAACTAGACATGGGGAAATTGTACTTTATGGCTGTTCTAGAACTCAAAGGGTGAAGGCCTAGCAAGAAAAGTAGTGTTTGATCCGTTGTCCTGTGACAAACAGGCCTTCCTGCAGTTGAACTTCCCTGAGCCATAAAGTAGAGGGAGACCATATTATGTATTATTCAGATTATATTTTCTCCTATTTATTCTCTATTTTGCCAAGCTTGGCCTACATCCCTATGAGCGTAGGCCAGCCTAATAGATTTACCCACAGATGTATGCAAGGTCTGGCTTTAGCAGAGGGCTAATCCGTGACCCCTTTGATAGGCAAACAAGGCTTCAAAAGCATGTATTCAGATTGCAGGGTAGCTGCGTTTATGTTCTTAAAGTAACATGGACACAAAAATCAGGATATGCTGTATTATCTTTGTTGTTAGACAATCTATAATGTAAGTTAATTTAATATGTTTATATATATTGTTTTTTCTTTTTTTATGTTTTATTGGTTAATCAGTTTTTTTATCTTTAACATTTGCACATTCAATTTCCTTATTTGTTTATCTTTTACTAATGAATACTCTCCATCTTCCTATAGATCATTAGTAGTGTCCATTTCTCAATACCCATTCATTTCATCTATTCAGGGCTCACCTCCAACCACCATCCCCATTTTCAGAGATTCCACAAATTTAAGGGCGTCAATGGTCCGCTCCACTTTATCCACTGTCAATAGTCTCTCCCAATATTCTTCTTCCATCTCTGGGAGGCGCCCAGTCACATAGCCCCATAATCATGGATCATTGCATCCTCAATGAGGCGCAGTTTAACATCACATGCCTGATGGTCTCCAGGGATTCTTGGGCTTTAAAGAGCCTGCAAAAAGCTTCCTTCTTTGAGATCTGTTTTCTCCTTAGTTGAACCTCTCTTAAGTGCCAGATATTTAGTCTACAACACATCAGTAGGTCCTTATAATGACACAATGGAAATTTCTTCAGATAAGGAGGTGGGTCGTTCAAGGTTTTCCGTTCCCATATAATGTTATGGCAACCGTCTTTTTCCCTTTTCGCTTCCTGAGTTTCATCACAATCTTTTTCCAGGAGATTTCTTTTCACCTTATTTGGGCTGAATTTCAAAAGGTCACACGTGATATTCTGATGATCTAGAACGTTTTTTCATATTTGATCTTCCAGGATTGTAGTGTTTTATCTCTCTCTACAGGCCCAGGGTGCACTTGGATTTCAAATGGTGTTGGAGGTCAATCAAGCATACATTTCTGATAGAGCAAGAGTGTTTTCCACATTACTGTGGAAGCAAGTGATTGCAGCGTTAATTCGTGTCTTATGATGTCCACTGAAAGAGAGTTTGGCAATTTCAGGATCCTACGCCAGAAATACGCCTCACAAACTCCCCATGTTTCCCAATGTAGGGCCAAAAGAGCCTCAGACCCATAAGTAAGGACAGCTACCACCTTTTGCTTGTAAAAGGTTAGGATGAGGGTCAGGGAATATTTCCTGTGCCTTCAATTTAATACTTGCCCCTGATGTGTTAAGGTCACTAGTCTCACACTGATCAGTGCATATTTACCCTCTTCATTGCTGTTCTTATTTATCCTCACTCATAGGTATATTATTGTTTCAACCACTTCCAACTTTTGATTATCAATGGTCAAGGTGTAGATTTTCTTTTCCCTCTTCTTTCCACGTCCTGATATCATTATCAGTATCATTGATTTTTTCATGTTGATCTTCATACTTTTTTCTGCTAGATATTTTTTGAATGAAGTTATCCGTCGCTGAAGACCTATGGCCGTCTGATCGACAAATACTACATCGTCAGCGTATAGTGCCCATGGCACTTCTGTTCCATTGATCTTTGGAGCAAAGGCACATACCTTACCTTGTGAGACTGTCATGTCAGCCATGTATAGGACAAAAAGAAAGGGTGTCAGTGCACAACCCTGCTTGATCCCTTGAAATGTCTGTATCTTTTCCATTACCATTCCCATGGTGGTTGTTTGGACCTGTATAGTGGTATCCGTGTATTGGGCTTGGATGGCTTCTAACACATCTTCAGGGCAGCCCCAGATCTTCATCTTAAACCACAGTCGGTCACAGTTTATCCCGTCGAATGCCTGTTCAAGATCTATGAAGCCCAAATAGATGTTTCTTTTGTCCTCTAAAGCCCTTGCTTTCAGAAGGTTGAGCAGGAACAGGTTTAAGGATGTGCCCACACCACCAATGAAGGCAGTTTGAAATTTGTCCAGAATACCTGTCTTTGAAGCTCATATTTTCAGATCTCGTAACAGGATGGAGGCAATTAATTTGCCAATTGAGTCCAATAGGGCGATTAGCCAATAGTTTCTTGGATTGCCTCGCTCAGCCTTTTTATAAATTGCCACAATGAATGCCTCCTTCCATGATGCTGGGATGATTCTGGTTTTCCTTATTTGTTGGAACAGTGATAGTATTAAGTCGGTCCGTTCTTCACAATTTGCCTTAAGAATCTGGTTTGAAATGCCATCGGGCCCAGTCGCCCTTGAGGAACTCCATTTTTTTGATCATCCCTGAGATATCTTCACGATCAAATTCAAGTGTTCCTTTTTTTCTCGTGGATCATCTCATTGTTTGCCTGGTATAGTGCTGTATAAAGTTTTAGCCATTGCTCTTCCGAAACTTGGTTTACGGCAATTGCTGATTGGCAATGGTCCCTGTTATTTAATGTATCCCACAGGCTTCTTTCATTGCCTGTTTCAACAGCGGCTAGCATTTTCTCCACGTCTCCCTGGGCTCTTTGTAGTCTCATAGAGCGGAGCCAATTCTTATATGTTTGTTGACATTTTCTTAGTTGTTCCTCTTTCTCCAAATTGTTATTCTTTTTTATTTGTAGGAGTTCTGCTCTATATTTTTTCTTTTAGCGACTAGGGTCTCGTCGTATGCATGCTTTCTTGTGATCATTTTCGTCCTGTTTGGATCATGTTTAACCTCGAAATCCTTGAGCAGCCATCTATATTCTACTGCATTTTGATTTTCCAGTGCATAGCTGTCATATTGCCCTGCAAATTTCGACATACATTGTTTTTTAATTCTTAATCTGTTTATGCCCCATGATATTTTTGTTTGGCTGATTTTCTTTATGTGGGGTTTTCTTATTTTCCATGCCAATTCAGTTTCCAGTAGGTTATGATCACTAAGCGTTTGCTTCCTGATCATGAAGGAATTTATCCACTGTAAAGTGTTTCCTGCTATAAAGCAGTAGTCTAAGCAAGCTCCACTCTTTTTACAAGACCATGTTTTTGCCCCTTGCAAGTCGCCTCTGGTCTGAAAATTCAGCATTTTCATGTCACAAACTTTGCCTGCAAGGTATTCACTGACTTTTTGCTTTCCTTCCTTTTCCAATAGTTTGAAGTTGAGATCGCCGCAAACTATAATGAGTTGCTCTTTGTCCTCCAGCATGGACTGATCAATCACATCCATGATGTCTGTAGTATATATCTCAGTTTTTGTCATATTTTCGCTCCAGTAGGTGTTAATTAGGAGCAACTTAGTTGGCCCTTACTTTGGGTTTGTTGTGATTTTTATTTTCAGGATCTGGACAAATGGATTAGGGATTTGATGTTCCAGGACCTGTAAATCGCTGTATATCTTCTTCAGAGTTAGCAGGCCTGTGAATGGTCTTCCCCTTGGTCCCTTTCGTGCTGGGTTAATGTAGACCTCATAACCCTCTCACATTGGAGTCATCCTCAGCCACGATTCCTGTATACATATGATGTCGTATTGACCCAAAACGTTACTTCTGCCAAAGAACAGATGCTTAAAGCCTCTGGTGTTCCATGAGGCAAAGAGGATATATTTTAAGTTCTCCTCATTAATCTATTGTTTTTTCTTCGGGGATAACGCATCCGCCATCCATGTCCAGTCATCTTCCTTCCTACATCCTGTTTTCGGTGTTATATGATTTTTGCAAGACTTGCCTGAGCTATCAACAGTAAACCTCAGTTTTCTTACAAGGACTTCTGAAAGGGGCGCCCCCTTTGTATTTGGATCACTCGATGCTCGCCCGCCAGACTTATGTTTCTGTAGTTCCATAGGATAATTGTCACTGTTATCCATTATGGAAGTTTTCCTTCTTTGTTTTCTTGGCGATGGTTTTTGATTCCCCCTATGATCCTTTAGTTCATTCCTTGTTAGTTCAGGTATTTCTTTTGGTTTTTGATTCTTTTCTATCATCACCTTTGGTTTGGTTGAGCTTCTGGTCTTCCTTTCAATCTTTTTCTTGCACTCTCCTTCCGTCTTCGCTGTTGCTTCTGACTTTCTCACCTAAATCACTTAATCGATAGCCCATTTTCATAAGTCTCTCAGTGGCTTCCATCAGTGCATGTTTAATACTATTTGATTTTAAGTGGAGTATTACTTGGTCAAGCCGATCTTCATTCACAAATTCAACTATTCTTTTATTGTCCATTGAGACGTTCCGCAGGGTTGAGATTTGTTTGAAAAGTGTCATTACGTGTTTCCCATTCAGTAATGTATGTCTGGGGCCTTTCAATGATATTTCGAGCTTTAACTTCCACCCTTTTGGCAGTCTGTTGTAATTTGAGCTCCGCCTGGGTGATTGTTTTCTCAAGTCACTTTTATTATTTCGTTCCTCATTATTTATTCTTTTTGTTTTTGGGGTGACTTTTCCATCCTGTTTTTCCTTACCTTTTCTTCTTGTGTCCATTGTTTCCTTTTTTCTTCCAGCGTTCTGAAGGGTACTTTGCTCTGTTTGTCCTTTAAGCTTCTCCTTTCCTTTGGAGGGTCCTCCCGGTTTACATCCTGAGTTACGGGGACCTTTTCCACCATGCCAGATTTTCTTCTTTGACTTTTCCGAACCAATAGATCTCTGAATCGGTCCAACAAGGCGTCCTTTTCCTTTTCTTCAATATCTTGCCAGTCCAATACACTGATATTGTCCCATTCCTCATCTACCTTATTTTTTTCCATGATTTCTATAAGATCACTTAGACAGGCATTGGACTCGTCATCTGACCATTCCACCTGCTCTAGCTCAATTTCCCCTGCAGGATTTTTTTCTATGATTTCTGAGGACAATGAGGTGTCACTAAGTTTAATTTCTCTCCTGGGTTTCTTTGCACATTGCAAACTTTCCCTTCCCTGCGGTGTTCTTATATTTCTCAAGAAGGCTATTGAGTCATTTGCATTCTGCTTTACAGGCTGTTTTTTTTACTTTTTTCCTTTTTTCGATTCCTTATCACCCAGTTGTCCATCATTTATTATGTCCTGTGTTGAATTAGAAGCCGGCGTATTCACGGCAGAAAAGATTGAGAAGTTTGGTTTTGGTGGAGACTCACCTCTCTTTCCTGCCTGGTGGATCAAGGGGATCGTTTGGCTTAGACAATAGTTTGATCCTCCTTTTTTTGGTTTTGTTGCTTCACCAAGGCCCAATTTCATTGGGCCATTTCCTGTTTTCATCTCAGTTACCTGGGTGGTGTGGGGAATATCCATTTTGCACATGTTCCTCATCCATTTGCAGTCCTCCAGTAGTGCGTCCATCAATAGTGATTTGTCATTTGAATCTTTTCTTGCTAAATCACTGAGTCGATTCTGCCAGACATTTGTTACATCCGATTCTTTGTCTATACTGGTTTCCAATCTCTTCAAGGAACCTTGCATTGCAGTTGTCTGCTCTTTAATGTGTGAATTTGTCCGGGCTCTACTGGAGGGAATCATTTACCGTCTCGTATAGTTTGAGGAATCGAGCAATGGAAATGGCCAGCGACACCATGATTACATTTTGTATGTGGACTGTGTCTTTATTTCTTTCTTTTCCGCAGGAATCACTAATTAATTGAGATAGTTCCTCTTTGGATAGATCTACTTGCGTAGACATCATGGCTACCTGGGGGGGGGGGTTGGTCGGTTTGGTTAGATGTGTTTGTGTATGCCTGCGCCAATCTAAAACCCTCACCTTCTTCTTCCATATAGACCACGGTACTTTCTCCATATCTAATGCAGCAATCCTATCTTTAATGAAAGATGGGCTTTTTATTTTTCTCTCTTGAGATTTTTCCTGTTAGGGCTGTGATATCCTGCATTATTTTGTTATCCAGCCTCGAGTTACTCAGGTCTATCTTTGGCATACTGAGGCTTTCTCTGTTGTCCCAGGGTGGTTTAGGCGGATCCTCAGTGGCCTCTCTTCTTTCACTGCTAGCCAAGATCTTGTTTACTTCAAGATTTTCTTAATTACTAGGTGATGCACACTCTTCTCTTTTTCCCCTCTGATTTTCCTTTCTCCATTCAGGCATCCTAGTTGTCTTGTTTTCGGTGATGGGGCTTTTGCTCTCACTTGACAGTGTATTACTGTCGTGCTCGGCGGAAACATGGCTTCCAGCAACAGCTCATTTCGGGCATTCTCTATTTGATCCAAATCTGCAGGGTCCCAGGGGCCATTGTCTTTCCATATTCCCTCATCCGACTCCCTCAGACTGGGGAAGTGTTCCACAATTGCTATTTCCCACTTAGAAATATCTTTAGCTGAATCGATCATTTCAATTTGAGTGGCCTCCTCACATTTCCCTGGTGGGGTAGCACTATCATCTCTGGTTTCAAATGTCTCGCCTTCCTTCTCGGGCAGAACGGGGAGGAGTGGAGCCGGTCTTTCAGCTTGGCCCCCTTCCAAGTTTTCAATTTCTCCCCGTACAGGGTTTTTTGGCTCCTTTGGAGAGGTCCCTCCAAAAAGATCTTATTAGTTTTTGGGCTAACCTGTGTTCAAATTGAGGGGATAGCTGTCTCTTCGCTGTTTTCTTTAACAGATTCTCCTGGCCAGCTTGGAGGCTGTATTTCCCATTCCTGATCGCTTATACGGGCCCTTGGATTATTCTCACTCTTTTCAAGCCTGTGCCCGTTTCCCATTTTTTTTGTTGTTCGGGGACTCCGGGACTGATGGTACTTCAAACCCCCTTTTATGGCCTCCTGTACTCACCCGGGTTGAGTCTGATCCTGTGTCATAGGTGGATGCTCAACCCCCCCACCCCTGGCGAGTAATATGGGTGGGGGCGGCATCCTCCTCGTAAGTCGAGATTCTTTGTTCGATCGGACTTCAGTCTCAGTAGCGGGGGATTGGCCTGTATCTGCCCCCACTGAAAGACTTTTCCTTCTCTTTGTGTTGAATGGCAGACGGGACTGTTTTAGCACCAGCATTTCCTTCGCTGATGGTAACAGATTTGAGCCGGGAGTCACATCCACCTCTGGGAGTGAATTAAATTGTTGCCTCACCTGTAACAGTGTCCTGAGACCTGAGGTTGGCATAGACCTGGTTTCATTCTGTTTCTCCCCCGACGGCGTCTTCGTCGTGGTGCAGCTCCTCATTTGCGGTTCATGTAACCAGTAAACTGCGGACCACAGTCCACCGATAAACACTGTAAAACACCACTTTCTCACCACTTCCATTCCGCTTATGTGGTGGGTGGTGATTTTATGGTGTACTCCGCATTAAGGGGCCAGAAACGAATTTCTCAGCCAACAACAGGAAAAACTGGCACCAACACCGTAAAACACTACTTTCTCACCACTATATATCTATAAATATGGTACAGTTCTATTTTTCTATGCTTGTGGAAACACAGATATTGTACTTAATTCATTATTTTTGGTGCAAAAGTGCTCTGCAGAATAAATGTGTCTTCTCTTAACATCTGCTTTCCTGTAACATTTGGCGGTTTTTACAGGATAGAAAAGAACAAAACGTGCACTCCATGTTTGATTCAACAAACAACACGTCATGTACATTAAATCGTCTTTAGAACATGGCCACCACATATGTCATCATGATTGCGGCAGTATAGTAACACATTACACACACCTTATGCTTTGAAATACTTAGTGGTATGGGAGAAATAACAGACAGCACTAAAGGATTGGGGTGCTATGAATCCTGTTCTAGCTATGAATAAACTCACAGAACTAGGAGGCACATCTCTTGGTGCCACTCATGGTGCGTGAAAATACATGCCTACTCCCCTGAGGACACTGTATAGCACATTTGCATGTGCTGTAATATACATACAACTCCTCGTTTTCATGTTTTGCAGGTTGCCCTGGAGAGGGTATGGGTACAAACATCCCAGGCACATATTCTTCCAAACATTTTAAGATTATGTCAGAAGTTCTGGTCAGCTTTATTGGATTGCTAATTCGTTTTGTTCAAGTTTCAGCTCAGGCATACACAAAACACAAGTTTATTTTGTCACTATCTACATTGGCAGGCTTGGTAACTGCAATTAATGTTACAACTGATGCAAGATGATACAGACCGGCCAAGAAAATCATGTTGATCTGGCTAAGTAATTCATGTTTAAAGTAAAAAAAAGACACTCAGATTTTGTACTGGGCAGAAAAGTGTCATGTTGTGGTCAAAGGCTTAGCCAGAGGGATGCAACGATTCTTTTTCAAGTTGTCCAGAGACCAAAAAGGATAAATAATGTCTTGGATTCTTTAATCACTCGCTAGTGATATGCAATCCATTCTTTCATTGTGGATATAAAAGAAAGAATGTTGCTACTGTGTGGACTCGCAGGTGAATACATGGTTGGAAATATAAATGGATGCACAGGCATCAATATAGGAATTATACAGAAATGAGAAATCAGAAATTAAGGAAGGATCAAGATAAATGTTAAAGAGTTAAAGGATGATATGATAGAACAATGCAGACATGAGCACGGTCTGGGGTTGCCATTCTACTCTTATACTGACATCACCCAGATACATTTGGATGTCAGCAGACCTGCATCCTTAGTTCAGTAGTAAATTACTAAGGCCATCGAGTTAGGTGTGTTTGCTCTCACAGCGTACGTCAGAGAAGTGAACTTCATGTACATATCAATTTACAGCAGAAAACGAACCATGCAGTGGTTCAGAGCAGGCAATACATTATGTTCTTGACGTGTAGAGATTGCACCTACAAGTGGGAGGATGCAATTCACTTACCCCATTGTCAACATGATATACATTGAAGTGCTGAAAAGAAAATTATTTGGACGTCGGGGTATTGGTTTCTGTTCAGAGAGTTCTCCAGTAGTTTGTAATAGGATGCCACCATCATCCTACAGAGATCATTCCCTGTAACTGACTGTGCTAGTTGAAAGAACGTACCTGTAGTATTTTTGCACCCAGCGCACAATTTAATCACAGGACACCTGAGTGCCAGCAAATGTCTGCAAACCATATGATAATCACCAGCAGGATAACCCAGAAGCTATACCTTCATATTGTGGTCACAGATGGTCTACCCACATCTGATGATCTGGTTCACCTCAACGTGATGAAGCAACTCCAAGGATCAATGAATTTTCTTAGAGGTTTCCATATTGATAATGAAACTGGAGAGGGCAGGCGAAGGAAGCAGGACTGTGTTGCCTGGTACATTTCCGATTCTGTACTTTCGTTTGGTTTGAGATACATCACATCTGAAGCAGGAAGACTGGCCTAATGATTTGGCATAAGGACTGGCCTAAACATCTAACAGCCTTGAAAGCAGATGTCGCAGAACACAGCAGCTACTTTGGAATGCCGCCGCAGGAAGGGCTCAGAGATGGGCTTCCATAGCCCTTCCTATTTGAGAAGTACACAGTTTGGAAGCTGCTGGCTCAGGTCCCAAGGCCAAGGTTGATAAGAGCCTGCCTTTCAAAGACAATCTGAAGTTACGAAATATATTTTCTCTCTCTGTTCTTTCTAATTGTACATAAGTATGAGCCATGCATGGGAGGGGGCAGAGATGATGCAGCCCTCCAGAGCCTGGTGTGCATGTTAACATTACAGCACTTTTTTCCACCCCACTTCTGGCTTTGTGTATTGTGTCCGAGTGCTGAGTGCCTGGAATGCCTGAGACGGAGTGAGGGAGCTGGATTTGCACTAGTCTAGGGGGGAGCAGGACAAATGAATGTAACATTTGGTGCTGAAACCCGGAAGATCCTCCTCTCTTCATGAAGTGCATGGCATGGAGACGGAGATTACAGTAATACAAATAGTTAGTGAAAAAAAAAATGCTGTACCTGTTGCACGTGCTGATAGTGGACACTTTGTGGAATTTGGAGTCTTCAGGGACTCTAGGAATAATACACAGATAGGGAAGAGCATTCTTAGGCATCTGTAATACAGCCAGATCACCGGGTTGTGGAGAGTGGGTGTAGGGTCGATGCAGTAGAGGGCACAGACTGGGAGTGTGAGGTCTGTCTGAAGGTTGAGTTAATGTGGAATAAAAGAGAATAAAGAATATAGAGTCTTTGAATACTGTTTCAGTGGCAATATGGCAGATGTTGATCCAATGACAAGGCAAGAGGCTGGTGGAGATCTGTCATATAAGTCAGGGGCAAGGGCTGTGCTGGAAAGGCTGAAGAGCATTTTGCACAATTGGGATGTGGTCCCCGAGTCAGTACAAAGGAAGAAGGAGATGGGTGCTGCCTAGGAACATCAGATACAAAGGGTACTGCAGGGAATGGACAAGGGGAAAAAGTGCTGAATCACAAGCAAAGCACAAATATATCACAAAGGGGGTGGAGGTAAAGAGTGATCAGAGACGCTCAGATTTTGAAGTAATGCTTACACAAATGTTCATGAGGGGCACAATATGGCGGCTGCTGCCAGACAAGATAATGAGGGTGGTGGAAGGAAATGTGGAGGAAAGGTTAAGATCCTCCCAGGGGTGGGCAGGGATTCTGTATGCAGCTGATGGTGCATGGCTGAGAATTAAAAAAGCAGTGTCAGTGAAGGAGGAGGAGGAGAGAGGACACACAGAGGGGCAGAATGTGAAATACCAGCACCAGTTCCTGCGGGGTTTCGGGTGGATATCGCACAATGCTGTGGAGTTGCTCTATGTATTTCCGAGAAAGGGAGGAAGTGGGGGAAGACACCAGAGGAGGCAACCGTGTGCAACATAGGGGACAGAGGACATTTTGGAAAAAAGAGATGCAAACTCTGATTTGGCAAACGGTGGTCCTGACAGAGTGGGGGGAGGCATGTCCGGATAAAGTGGCAATAAATAAACTGGAGTTCAGAAGGACGGGTGACTGTGGAGTGTGCACCTTAGACGAGGAAGTGAACAAGATGCTAGTGAAAGGTGTAGTGTCAAGCGAATACATGTCAGAGAATGTCAAATCACAACATGAAGCTTTCAGGGCATGTGCACCAGAGAAGACATTGACAGGCCCACATATGAAGTTGGTGGTCAGTGTCAGCGTGACTTAATAGTGTTTGGGGGGCAAAGAGCACAGCATGGTGAAGCACAATCAGTGGTGCAGGCTCTGGGAAGAAAGACGATAACTGCATCTGAGCGAGAGTGGCCCGTGGCACCTGACAATGATCCACAGCCAGTGCTAATGGCACCCATAGAAGATAAGGAGTGTCATTTGATGGAGGGGCCACAGCTTGAAGGGGTGAAGATTAGCCTACAGAAGAGCAGGAAGCAGGATCAAAGGAAGTGTGAGCGCCACTTGGCCATTTGGAAAGAGGAAGATGAAGAAATGATACAGCATATCAATGCAGAGAAAGGGCAAGCCAATGCAAGCACGGGCAAGTTGCTGCTGACACTGACTGCGGGTGCACCTAGGGACTGGGAGGTACTGGAGGGGTACTATATACTGGAAAGTAAGGAAGAGATTGACTTTGGCTTGGACAGTGCAAACAAACATGACAGACACATGAATGGGGTGTTGCTGAATGTGAGAGTGACAGGGATGCTCAGAGCTAGAAAGGGCGGGACATGTACTTATGCCTGTTTTTGGTGTTTTAGATGCACCCTAGATTCTGGCTGATGCTAATAGGTGTTTATGAAATACAGTACAGTGAATGGTTTTAAATTAGTAAAGACATGAATAAGATGTCTTAGTTTGATAATGTATTTTTTATTTTTCTTGCATCCTTATTGAGTAAGAATAGTTTTATTGCAATGTGCCTATGTCGAAGTTAGCGATCAGAGATAAAATGAGAAGAGATGAAAAAAAGTGGGCACATGTTACCTGGTACATTTCTGATTCTGCACTTTCTTTTGATTTGAGATACATCACATCTGAAGCACGAAGACTGGCCTTATGATTTGGCATAGGATATGCCTAAACATCTAACAGCCATGAAAGCAGATGTCGCAGAAAACAGCAGCTACTGTGGCATGCCGCCGCAGGACAGACCTCAGAGATGGGCATCTATATCTCTCCCTATTTGAGAAGTACACAGTTTGGAAGCTGCTAGCTCAGGTCCCAAGCCAAGATTGATAGGAGCCTGCCTTTCAAAGACAATCTGAAGTTACGAAATATGTTTTCTCTCTCTCTGTTCTTTCGCATTGTACATAAGTATGAGCCAGGCCTGGGAGGGGGCAGAGTCGATGCAGCCCTCCAGAGCCTTGTGTGTGTTAACATTACAGTGCTTTTACACCCCAGTTCAGGCTTTGTGTATTCATTGTAGCTGAGTTCCTGGAATGCCTGAGATGGTGTGAGGGAGCTGGATTTGCACTAGTCTCGGGGGAGCAGGATAAATTAATGTAACAGGATGTTGCTAGGTCTGGAAAAGATCTGGGGCTGCGCTAATGTCAGGACTGTCATGACACGGGGCTAGCTAGCTTTTTGGTTGTAACCCCTGAGCATCTATCTGGGGCTACAACCAAAAGACCCGGGGCTATAGCCCCTTTAGCCCCCCCTAGCAACTCCTCTGGAAGGAAGGTCAACATATAATCCAAACTGGAGATGCCAACTGTAAGAACAGCATCTTCTTGGCTATGTTCAGGCTTCAGTGGCTTAAGTGCTTCCATCGACATAGAGAAAGCCTGCATTTAACAAGTTCAAATCCCAGCAGGACAGACATTGCCTTTCCAGGTCGGCAAATTGAGTACCATTAAATTAGAGAATTTTAACACCTAATATTTCAGATCTTAGAAGTTGGAGTGATCTAATGAAGCACTTCATAAAACACGATATTATTATTATTAATATTATTATTATTATTATTATTATCGAAAAACATGTGGTTTACAGCAATTCAACCCCCATTGCTAGCTTTTCTGTTGATTTAATAGACTGGAAATAAGGAACTGGCAAGGACTACCACTGTCATGTAAGCAAGGACCAGTCCACGTTTTCATGTGAGATAAGAGTATGGCGACCATGCACAATGGCCATTCATAATTTGTTTTTGGTTAGTTGTGATTTGTGATGCTGTGAACAATGAGCTAATGTTATGAAAATGTGTATCTATCCATTAACAAACAATAAGGGTTTTATTACATAAAATGTGCACAATGCAAGTGTAGTGAGCAGTAGGGAAAACATAATTCTACTGCAAAATAACATATTATTTCAATGCAGTTACACAACAGGGCAAAGGACTAGTACAAGGACAAAAAGGCACTGAAAGAGTATATTTTAGCGATAAAGCATTGCTTAGCCTAGTGCTTGTTGCTCTTGCAAAATGTCTATAATTGTCATGATGCCTACCCCTGGGGATCCAGATCAAGTCCAGCAGCCCCAGAAGCAGGCATCAAGTTATTCCATGCAAGCCCAACAACCCCTGCTAGTGGCCACTTGGGTGCAGTCCTGGCGTCTATGGTGCCAGGCTCATATGGAGAGTCAGTCCTGGCGCCATAGGCGCCAGGCTCATAGATTAAAACTTACCTGATGCAGACCATGCTGCAAACTTACCTGATGCAGACCATGCTGCAAGAGCTCCAAGCCAAAAGAGGCTTGGAAGGGACTACTTTATCTTGGGACTATTTTTTACTCGGGTGGGGTCGGGGAGGAATACTTACCTGGGACTACTTTGGCGGCTATTTAAACCACGCCCGAAGAGCAGCACACGCTTCGCGTTATTCTGCATCCAGCAGCGTAACGCTCACCGTGCCTGCAAGTCTGCATCCAGTCTTCTGCCACGCCCGCCTCGAGTCTGGAGCTCCTAGAAAAAGGAAGAAAGAAGGAGAAAAGGTTAGAACAAGAGCAATACCTTTGATCCTTACCTGAATTCCCGATTCATCGCGCCTTCGAGCTTGAAGAAAGAAGTTATTTTATGCGTGTCGCCTCACCTACTGCAGCGCCGCGCTGAACTCACCGGCCTTCGCAGCATCTTCACTATCCACCGCATCCTTCGGCATGTTCCCGCCGCACTCTGGCACCTAAGGGAAACACAAGAACAGCAAGGTGAGCCAAGGGAATAAAGAGAGGCAATATTAGTTACCCCCCATAGACTTACCTGATTTTACCACCGGGGGTACTATTCCTCTTCACGGGTCGGCGCAACCTCCTCCGCATCTTCGCCGTACCCCGGCCCCTAAGGGGAACAAAAGGACAGCAAGGTGAAACAAAGGGACAAACAAGGGGAAACCTCCTCACCACAATAGACTTACCTAATTTTACCGCCAAAGGCATTATTCCCCGAGACTTCATATTTTATCTCAGCACCTGAATAAGGGAGAAAGCAACAGGTTCCATACTGACATTATTTTATCGAACTGCGTTGGATAATACAAATCCTTACCTGAATGTTACCGGTTGCCACAAGGAACTCTTCGCTAGGGTCAAGCTGCAAGGAATCGGACAAGAGTGAAAGTCAGACATTTGAACTCTTACGAACTATATACTTATGGCATCTTGCCAGAATTCTCAGAGTCAATATTGTTCTGGAACTCACCAATTCTTTCGAACTGGTGAAGCAACTGGTTATCTATGCGCCCCTGCGCTCAATGCAGGATGGAGAGCTCATCTTTCCAAACCATCAGGTGAGACTATAAGAGGGGACATTAAAGGTGATCAGTGGGGAGAACAGCAGAGGTGGGGGGTTTACGATCTGTCAAATCGATCTCATTCCCAGTGCACAACCCCCTTGTAGCAGATCTACGCCCTTACGGAAACTGAGAACCTTCACCTACGGCAATACCTAGACCAGTGACTTGCTAATGGCTTCATTCGCCCATCCAAGTCCCCTGCATCTTCAGCTTTGTTCCTCGTGCCCAAAAAGGAAGGTGACCTCAGAACGTGCATAGACTACCGCGCATTGAACCAGATCACTGTTAAGAACCGATACCCATTGCCTCTGATCCCCGAACTACTAGACCAAGTAAAGGACGCCTGCATATACACTAAGTTGGATCTCCGGGGGGCATACCATCTGGTACGTGTGAAAGAGGGCGACGAATGGAAGACTGCTTTTCGCACTAAGTCCGGGTTATTCGAATACCAGGTGATGCCCTTCGGGTTGTGCAATGCACCAGCAGCCTTCCAATACTTTATGAACGATGTCCTTCGTGAACTCATTGACGTTTGTGTTGTCGTATATATCGATGATATTCTAGTGTACTCCTCTTCAGAATCTGACCATGTGAAGCACGTCTGAGCAGTCCTTGAGAAATTGCGCCAGCACAAACTATATGCAAAACTGGAAAAATTCATTTTTCATGCCACGGAAGTTGAATACCTTGGGTTTATCCTGAGTCCGAAAGGAGTCCGAATGGACTAACGAAAGGTGGTTGCAATTCTTAAGTGGCCATCACCGAGTTCAGTTAAAGGAGTACAAAGCATGCTTGGCTTTGCCAATTTCAACCGCAGATTCATCCCGGATTTCTCACATGTTGTACATCCCATCACAGCACTCTTGCGAAAAAACAAACGCTTTATGTGGACTGAAGAAGCTGAAAATGCCTTCCAAGAGCTGAAAGCGAAATTCACGTCTGCACCTGTACTAAAGCACCCACGCCCTGAACTTCCATACATACTGGAAACTGATGCATCCAGTTTAGCCATGGGAGCTGTCCTGTCCCCTGAAAGCTTCACCCAGTAGCATTTTGGTCCAGAAAGTTCTCGGCACCCAAGTTAAACTATGCTGTTACCGACAAGGAGTTATTAGCCATTAAATCCGCCTTCAAGGCTTGGCGGCACTATCTTCTCGGTGCCAGGCATACCATTACTGTGATCACCGATTACCGGAACTTGCAGTATTTAAAGACAGCCTATGCCCAATCGTCACTCCAGCTCCGATGGGCATTATTCTTTGCCAAGTTTGATTTCGTGATAACCTATTGACCAGGTTGCAAGAACGGTAAAGCAGACGCCTTATCCCAAATAGGGATGGGAGAGGTAGAAGTGAGCCCAGAACCAGTACCTATAATTTCCGAACAAAGGATTCTTGGCAAGACTACTCTACAGACACTAGAGGACATTCAGGTAAAGATCCAGCAACTCTTTGATTCCACAGCCCTGCAGGACTGGGTAAAGAAAGGCCCGGACTACTCTGTCACCAATGACCTGCCTTATTACCAAGGGCGGCTATTTCTGCCACACAAGGAACTACAAGAGCTAGTCATTTCCCATTATCATGACACCCTGATGGAGGGGCACCCAGGTATCGCAAAGACTGAAGCTAAAATTAAGAAACAATTCTGGTGGCCCACCTGGCGAAAGGATATTAAATCATTTGTAATGTCTTGTGGCATTTGCGCCCAAAACAAAAGTCAGAAGAAAAAACCACCTGGACTCTTACAACCTTTAGACATTCCGCCTACACCATGGCACACCTTATCGTTAGACTTTATTACTGATCTACCTCCATGCAAAGGATTTAACACCATTCTAGTTATTGTGGATCTTTTTTCCAAAATGGCCTACTTTATTCCTTTAAAAGGATTACCTTCAGCTTCAATCCTGGCCAAGGAGTTCCTCGAAAACATTGTTCGCATACATGGATTTCCGTCCGTATTGGATTCTGACAGGGGCAGTCAATTCATTTCAGATTTTTGGAGGAAATGTTCTCAATTGGCGCAAATCGATGTGAGGTTATCGACCAGTCACCACCCCCAAACCGATGGTCAAACGGAGAGGACCAACCATACTCTTGAACAATACCTGCGTTGTATGTTACATCAGACTGAGAGTAATTGGAAAGACATTCTTTGGATCGCCGAATATGCATACAATAATTCAGTACATTCTGGAACTGGACAAAGCCCCTTTTATACCTTATATGGGCACCATCCTCGAACCTCAGACCTTGACTCACCCCACCGCTTAGAAATGCCCGCAGTGGACCATCTGCACGCTACGATTACACAAGCCTTTAAGGAAGCAACTGCACATTTAAAATAAGCGAAAGAAAAATACAAGAAAAATTCTAATCGGCATAGAAGTGATACTCCACAATACCAGATAGGGGACCAAATATGGTTGGCCACAAAACACATACCTCTAAAGGGAGCACGGACCTTTAACCCCAGATATTTGGGACCTTGCTCTATTAAGGCCATTACCAACCCAGTGGCCGTCAAGTTGGATTTACCTGCTAATATGCAAATTCACCCCGTCTTTCATGTGTCACTTTTGAAACCAGTGCACCCAGGGACAAGACTAACCAAGCCACCAGACCCCATCCTTATAGACGGGGAACCCGAATTTGAGGTTAAGAACATCCTGGACTCCAAGTTGGTGAAGTCAAAGCTTTTTTATTTAATCGACTGGAAAGGTTACGGACCACAGGAAATGTCATGGGAACCGAGTGACGACGTTCATGCACCCCGATTGGTGAAAAAGTTCCACCAAAATTTCCCAGACAAACCAAAACCATGGGGTAGAATGACTTTAGGAGGGGCATTGGGGGGGAGTGCTGTCATGATGCCTACCCCCGGGGATCCAGATTAAGTCCAGAAGCCCCGGAAGCAGGCATCAAGTTATTCCATGCAAGCCCAACAACCCCTTCTAGGGGGCATTTGGGTGCAGTCCTGGCATCTATGGTGCCAGGCTCATATGGAGAGTCAGTCCTGGCGCCATAGGCGCCAGGCTCATAAATTAAAACTTACCTGATGCGGACCATGCTGCAAACTTACCTGATGCAGACCATGCTGCAAGAGCTCCAAGCCAAAAGAGGCTTGGAAGGGACTATCACTATCCACTGCATCCTTCTGCATGTTCCCGCCGCACTCCGGCACCTAAGGGAAACACAAGAACAGCAAGGTGAGCCAAGAGAATAAACAGAGGCAATATTAGTTACCCCCCATAGACTTGCCTGATTTTACCACCGGGGATACTATTCCTCTTCACGGGTCGGCGTAGCCTCCACCGCATCTTCGCCGTACCCCGGCCCCTAAGGGGAACAAAAGGACAGCAAGGTGAAACAAAGGGACAAACAAGGAGAAACCTCCTCACCACAATAGACTTACCTAATTTTACCGCCGGAGGCATTATTCCCCGAGACTTCATACTTTCTCTCAGCACCGAATAAGGGAGAAAGCAACAGGTTCCATACTGACATTATTTTATCGAACTGTGTTGGATAATACAAATCCTTACCTGAATGTTACCGGTTGCCACGAGGAACTCTTCGCTAGGGTCAAGCTGCAAGGAATAGGACAAGAGTGAAAGTCAGACATTTAAACCCTTACGAACTATATACTTATGGCGTCTTGCCAGAATTCTCAGAGTCAATATTGTTCTGGAACTCACCAATTCTTTCGAACTAGTGAAGCAACTGGTTATCTATGCGCCCCTGCGCTCAATGCAGGATGGAGAGCTCATCTTTCCAAACCATCAGATGAGACTATAAGAGGGGACATTAAAGGTGATCAGTGGGGAGAACAGCAGAGGTGGGGGGTTTACGCTCAACTCCACGGGTGGTTAATTCCCTTTCTCCATTTTCAGAAGAATGCTCCTACGGGCCAAGCAAACGAAGCTAGGTGGGCCAGTCCAGTCCGTCATCTCGGCACTACGCATCACATTGGTGGAGACCGCAGCTGTCCAGTTCAGATCGATGCCCCTGTGGGAGCCAGGTGAGCTTAACAGAAATACTGCCCTCACAGTGTTTTGGCATTAGTGGCATTTTGAAGAAGCTTACTTTGAAGTGAAAAGCTGCCTTAGGGAAGGTAATGTTACTTTGATGAGTCTTCAGAGTCATCACTGTTCCCCGGCGTAAAGCCTCCTCCCATGTGGCCAGAGGAAGGCAAACGCTACCTGATCCTGACCCTGGGGCTGGAATTATGAAGGAGGAGCACATGGGAGGAGATGAATGTCAGGGAGAAGTGGTGACTCCCTTGGGAGAGACGCGATATTCGTCCTTTTGTGAGAATGAAAATCCTATAATCTCCAAATACCTGATGGCAGGCTGCCACTACACAAAACCTACCCATGTTAAAGCCCAAAAGATAATATCTACAAAACTACCTTAACGGAACATGTTTTCCACGTTTGGAATACATGGGTCACATGTTGTACATCGACTTCAATGGTTCTATCTTCGGTAAAAATCCTAAACCTAATGGTATTAGACATACTGTTCATAAGACATCTTCTGTTGTGGCAAACTATCAGTTGGACCGAAATAACTTTGGGAAACCTCAACACATTATGGACTTCAATGTCCAGAATGCCAATGGCACTGGGATGAGGAAGAGGAGTGAAGAGGAGTGAAGAGTTAATGATGATCAATAGTGATGTCAAACACGGTCTAGTAGTTTCTCTTCTAATCAGCTGAGGATGACATTTAAACCGAAAACCCAGCCGCAAGTGTGGAGGAAGGCAGGAGCAGCAAGAGCAGAAGTCAAGGCCATGGCAGAGGCTGCGGTTGGAGGAGAAGTCGAGGGGTGCTTTAGAGTTTGCACAGCGGGAAGCTTAAGCGTGAAAGCAAGCTGAGGTGGAGCAAGTAGCCCAGCTGAGAGGGAGAAGTGCTCTGGAGTGACAGAGGACTGCTCTAGTAGACCAGAGTACCCAAAACCCCGGGGGGTAGGGGGACTGGCGAGCTCCTGGGAAGTGCTGCGTAAGCAAAAGCAGCCACGAGACATCTTTCAATGGTGCTGGCGGACCAGAGAGTGTCTGGCAGTGAACCAAGATCCTGCCCGGATCGAGCCTGCACTGAAGCACCGTGGCTTAACACAGAGATGCCAAAAGAAGCCGTTGAGTGAACCAAGAGAGAAAGGTAACCCCGGTGCACTTCGTAATGGACAATTACAATTCAGAGATAATTGTGAATACCGGCCAAGTAGAAAAGAATGGTGAAAAAGGTGCAAGGCTACGCACCTGGGACATCAGTTTGGGGAACCCTGGAACACACACTGCAACCAGCCAAGAGCCTATAAAGAAGACATAGAAGTGCAAAAGGGTGCAATTCTCCTTACAGAAAATATCAGTTTGAGGAAACCTGGAACCCGCATTGCCACCAGCTAAAAGACTATAATCGAGAGAAAGAATGGCAGAAAGGGAGCAATTCTCCTCACATGGGATACAAGTCTAGGGAAACCTGGAACCCACACTGCCAGAAGCAAACAAACAGGCAACCATTGTACAGTTTTCCTTATATGAAATATTGGTGGGGAGAAACCTGCAACAAACATTGCTACAAGCAGAGAAACCATTGATAGTTGTGTATGAAGTTGGAAAACATTCCTTGGAGGCAAGTAAAACAGGAGGGAAATATGTTTATTTATTTATTTTAACCAAATCGCCAGTGGGCCTCACGGCGCTCATAAATCAAAACAGACAGACAGTCAGAAACTAATGGAGAGCTCAGTATCAAGGTGAGCAGTACTGATGGAGAAATCGAGATTTGAGATGAACAGTGCTTGGGGGCAGTGAAGAGGAAGGTCTTCAGGTTCTTCGTAAAGACGACCAAGGAGGGGGAAGACTTAAGGTAAAGTGGGAGAGAGTTCTACAAAACTGGAGCAATGACATCAAAGTTTGTTTTTCCAAATTTGGCAAGATGAAAGAGAGGCTGGCAGCGTTTGGCCTCTTCGACTGACCTGAGAGGTCGTCCTGGGACGTATCGCTGGACACATTCTGTGAGGTAGCAGGGTGCAATGGCATTCAGGAATTTGAACCGAGTGTGAGTATCTTAAAAGCCACCCTATGCCTGATAGGAAGCCAGTGCATTATTTCCGGGCTTCAGTGATGGAGTGCCACCTTGACATGCCGAGCACGGCTGTAACTGCACCATTTTGGGTGATCTGAAGCGCAGCCATGCTGGTGGAGGATGTGCCTGCCAGAAGACTGTTACAATAGCCAAGCCTTATTTATTTATTTGTTTATTTATTTATTTATTATTAACATTTATACAGCGCGCAGCAGCCCAGAGGCATTGTGGCGCTGTTACATGACTTAGTTACATAGGACAGATTTCACATACATAGTAGGAAGTATATTTACAAGAAGATACAGTTATAATTTACATTACAAAGCGCAGAGGGATGGGGGAGGGGACATGGGAGGGAGAGGAGTTAGTTGAAAAGGGCAGTTTTTAGCTTGTTCCAAAATTTTGAGGTCTCAGCTCTGAGAGTGTTGGGTAGAGCATTCCAGTTCTTAAGGGCGGAGGCAAATAGTGACATATAGCTAACAGATGGGAAAGGGCGCAGTGAGCAGAGCTGTTTATTAATCCAGACACATGTTGCGCGAGCTGTATGAAGTTGAACCCCCTTCCTGGCAGGTGAGTACATCAGGAAAAAAACAGTTGCTTTCAAGTAGAAAACATTGTTACAAAGAAGGTTGTGTATAAAGTTGAAACTGGTCACTGGCAGGTGAGTGTACCACGAAAGGAACAGTTATTTTCATGAAGAGAACTTTGTTGTTATAAAAAGTGTTGTGTCTGAAGTTGAAACCCATTCCTGGCAGACGAGTAAACCAGGAAAAAATCAGTTGCCTTCCAGGAGAAAACTATTTACGTTATCATTACTTTATTCTCCTGACAAACTCTTGTGTAACAAGAGACATTTGCTGTGTTACCCTGACAAAATTATTCGATGGAAAGGATGGTTGTGACATGAATTAAAGTAATCATCTTTTGCATTGTGGAAAGAATACTTTGTGGAAGAGTCATTTGCTGTGCTATGCTGACAAAAGCATTCTATGGAAAGGATGACTGTGACGTCAATCTAAGTAATCACAACTTGAGAAAATTATTTATGGAAGAACCAGTGCTTTGGTTTTAAACAAGAGTATTGTGAAGGAGACAATTTATTTACCAATTTGAAAGAAGTGTTGGATGAAAGAGACATTTACTATTGAACTGAATAGAACATTGTTAAAACAGAACTCTTTCAGAAGTCTTCCTGAATTGACTCAAGGGAAGGGAATCAAACCCTGGTCACAAGGATTGCTTTCTGGGAAATCTTAGTTTGAACCTTTGCACATTTTGGTTAAGCTGAAAACAGGCATATTTACATTATGCACTTTGATTGTATGTATTAGTGTGAGAGTTAGATACATTTGGATACAGGGTCATCTTTCTTTAGCTTTTGGTTTGCTAGGTAGGAATCTTTTGGTCAGGATAGGGACAGATAGGCGTGTATCCCATCACCCTGTAATGTTAATAACTATGTAAAAAGTTGAGAAAACTTCAACTTTGTGTCCATTTCTCATTTCCGACCCCTCACATACAGAATAAGACAACGTGCTTTCAAATAGAAAAAAAAAAACAATGGCCTCACAGATTCGCCCCAGATTGAAACTGGGTTTGATCACCAGCACTTTAAGCAGCATTATTTGTCAAGCTTGTACTTCTGCATGCAGTGCTGACTCTGTCCCTGGCTCTGTCCCGGACAGCCTATTGCAACTACCCCTGAAGCAAAGCAGAATCCTTCTGATGTAATGTAATGCAAGTGGTCTTATATAGTGCCTACCTGCCACTACTGGTGGCCTCACTGCACTTGGCTCTGCTAGAGAAAAGGAGGGTAGGTTCCATTAGTGGGACAGTGGGAAAGGCATATGCAAAACCTGGAGTGTTGATAAGTGCAGGTCGGAAGTACCCGGTTCCTGAGGGCCAATATCCTTTCTACGGATTTGGTGGAAGAAACTTGGGAGAAGGCTATCGATAGGGAAGAGCCCAAGATCTGATGTGCTAACAGGCAGGCCTGTGGTGGCCTTCTGTGGAGGGTTTGTGTGTAGTGCAAGCTGGTAGGAGATCTTAGAGGGGAGTTGGTTAGTCCGGGGAAGCCTGGAGGAGGACTAACAAGGCAACAAAATGTGCATCCATGTACTCTTCCCCTGGGCCATTTGCAGACAGGTCCCATTTCTCTAGCTCCCAACACAATCTCTCTAACACAATCTCTCTAACACAATCTCTGTAACACAATCTCTCAGTCTCACTCTCACTCTCACTCACTCTCTTACTCTCTTACTCTCTTACTCTCTTACTCTCTTACTCTCTCTGTCTCTGCTGTCTCAAATAGGTACCCCATGAGTAATGAAACAAGCATCTGCAAATTGGCAGATGAGAGAAAGGGTCGTTGGGTGTGGAAGCTCAGACATTACCATAACCTGCTGGGGCTTATGGGAGACAAGCACTTAAGGTTCAGTGTAAATGCATCCCCACATTTTAGGGCCACAGTCACCCATTTCACCTTCCTTAGTATGTTGGTTAGAAGGCTGAGAGATTACTGAAACTTTACTCTAACATGTTCGGGTGCTATGCCCGGTGGCCTAATGGGGCGTTTACCCATTGAGAGCAGGGCCCACCGAGCCAGGGCAAGGCATTTGACATGCGTTCATCAGGGGATTGGTTGGGGCACGGGCCAGAATCCCTGCACCTGTCACCAAGAGGTCTCTCACAAGTCCCAAACTCTTCTCTCAGTCCAAAATGAAACCCCTCCCCTGCTACCAACAGCCGCAAAACACCAGATTATGACACAACACCAGGCCTTTGGTATCACGGTGATGTTGCAAAAATGCAGGGGATTCTAGACAATGAAAGACCAGGAAATAATTGGAGGTGGATTGTGGACTCCCCAAAAACAAAACATTTCTAGCAACTTGGGCAAATAATTGGAGATGGAGAGTGGACTCCTCAAAAAATTATTTGTAGCAACTTGGGCTAAAAAAGGGCACAGGGTGGTGAGACAGCTGCAGGATTGTGACAAGCAGTGGGTTGGCAGTGACAAACAGAGATTTTTTAGTATGTTGAATAGCGAGTTTGCAGTCTCTCTGGCCCTATGCTAGCTATGGGTTGCCGGCAAACAGCTTGCCATGTGCCACAGGCGAATGACGGGTCCAACAATTGCATGTTTTCCTGGAGTGGAATGATAGTGTTTTTGTGTACTGTGCGTATTTGATTGTTAAATGACTTTCCCTTCTTAGGTGTCTCAATTGTATATCTCTTTAGCATAATATAGTTAGAAAAGAATGATTTAAAATGCAGTGTTTTGCAAATTGTTTGCACATTTCGAGAAGCTTCTTTTCTCATTTTTAATGGGCAGCTACTTGTCAGTCCTCACTACCTGCACTTGTTATATTTGGAAGTCAGAGTATCGGCACTTCTTGCAGAAAGTCAATACATTTTACAGTAAGTAGACACTCTTAAAACACTGCCGGATACTGTTCATAAACATTGCATAGCTGCACCCGATAACAAACATAATTAGAGAACACTTTCGGGGATGCACTGATGTATTGTCTCTAGAAACACAGACCTGCGCTGTTTAAGGGATCAGTTTCTGAGTTTTTCCCTGTCCTCAGTAGTCTGAGCTTTTTAAATCACCATTGGTTTAATATTTTCACGAACCTAATATGAATATGATAATAACAAGGTTCACTTATTATGAACTAGTCACAATATTTCAAACCAACAGAAAAATTATTGTTTTAACCTCTCACCACATGGCCAGCCCAGTACTATGTGCTGCCTCAGGATCATGGCTGGCTGAGAGTCAGAAATGTGCCAAAGTATATGTGATTTTCCTACAATGTATACCACTATGGTGAGCCCGTTTTGCCACCAAGCTAAATTACAATGCAATAAACATCTTGTGAGTGTCGCCATGGACGAGGCCAACATTTCTAAGCTGTGGAAATCAAAAGAGGACTAGTTCTAGCAGTATAGAGGCAGGACCCCAGGTCTCTGAGCTCCAGCCTCATTGAATTGTCATGTCAAAATGACACCCCAGGCCCTGTCAGAAACAGGACTACAACATCCAGACATGTTCTGGCTCTTTAAAGGAGGGAAAAGAAAAGTTCTGTCATGGCTGTTCTTCTGGTCCTAACGCCCACTCATGACATGTTTTGATCCGTACGTACGCTACCAAAGGTGGCCCGAGTATTGCCCCACAATGAAAGGAAGGGTCTTATAAAAAGACACAGTGCTCTTTCTGTAAAGAAGACTGATATTATGGCTGTTCCTTGTGGTCGACATTCCGTAAAATAGGGCAGTTGTTTTCTTGAATACTTGCCCTACAATGAAGCGAGAACCAACAACCGAAGTGACAAAAGTAGTGGTGAAAAGTGGAATTGCAATCCATTAGGCTTCGAAAGGATTCCCTCTACCCCCCCCAAACATAGCTTGTTGTAGCATTACTTGTTGCTAAGTAATGGAGGATAAAGGACCTTAAAAACCCTCCACTTAGGCATGTGCCTTTTATAACCCAGGGCATAATGTCACTAATGCTATTTTAATGCTGTGCAGCAGCTGCATTTATGTATTAATTTATGTTGTCACTTTCGGGGGCACACTGGACAATATCTTTCTAAAAACTTGCAGTGAAAATAAAATCAGTTTATATGTGTATTTCCCTATCTCTTTCATTTCCAAATGTTTCTGTTAGTTTCCAATTTCATTTTTGAATGAAGCCTCTTTTGCCCAATCCAGATTCTTATAGCACGCTGGACCCCCATGCACTATGTCTGGCTGACTGGAAATCATTATATGACATAGCGCTTTTCACAGGATATGAATGATGCTGATCTTACCCATGCTAAGGTCAAATCATTTGTGTGATTTTTTCAGACTTAGGGGGTTGTGAACTGCATGCAGTCAGTGAAAAGTGAAGGAAAGAGGAACGGAAAGTAGGAATAAAACAGTAAAAAAGAACAATAACAAAAAGAGCAAGAACAGACAAAAAAGAAAAGAACATTTTGAAAAAAGAGAAGGAGAAGAAAACAAGAACAAGAATGAAGCCAACACATTTGGCTTTGTTGCAAGGCTTGCAATTGGCACTTGCCAGACACAGTCATAATTGTACTTCCTGACCATAAAATGGCAGGAGGTGGCACATTGTTTGATTACCTGGGCATATGATAGCAGTGCCCATCTAATGCCAAAAACTGCTGCCTTTTTCAATGATTGCTTTAACAGGAAATCATTGCAACAGATATAAATCGAGCGGGTAAAGGTGTGCATGGGTATGCAATTGTTATTGCACCAGTAGCACATTTACCAATGGAATTAAGCCATTAACTCTCAGCAGACTGCTTAGGCTAGCAGAGGCAGGCCAAAGTTTGATGTTACATCTTGCAATAGTTAGCTTGAACAGATCCCAGGAGGATGTGTTTTGAGCTGGGAGCAGCAGGTAAGGGGTGGGAATGGCAATCGGGAAGTCAATAGTGGGTAAACACCCTCAAGCTTCGTATCATTCCTCATAGGAGATCTCACTCCTAGCTATACTCTGAGGCAATAGTACCATCTTATCGGTGGTACTGAAACCACTGAATAGTACAAATTCAAAAGCATACAAAAAAAACATGTAGCAAGAGGAGAAGTATGAAGGATTGCCATCAGGTACAGTTGTAGAAGCCCTGATTTTTGATTTGTATGAAATATGAAATGATGTGGCTAATTCTCTCTCAAAGTAGGCGGTTTGCTGACCAGACTCCCTCTCTGCAAATTCTCAGAAAATTCCATGCCAAAATCATAGTGTACACCTGTGCTCTGCTGAATCAGTAACCTGATCTGCAGCACCGGCTCCCCTGTGGAACAGAGCAGGCCTAGTGAGCACAGTTGCCATCTGACAGCTGTTCTGGCAGCCAAGCCATTGCAGTGGAGGGGATGCATTTAGGATATGCAAGCCTGTTGCCAAAAGCACATAACTATGAGAATTACTATCCTGGTGGTTGTTGTAAACCTTAAATATAAGCCATACCTCAGTTAGGTTATGTCGGCTATCATCTCTCATATTTATTACAGCCAAATCAATTTGATATTGTATCTTTGTCAGCCATTTGAGCCCAGCTCAGCGATCAATCTGTATTCTGGTCAGATAGTCTGGCCCTGCCATGTGACAGCAGGAGCTTGCCTGCGAAACAGGAATCAAAGGGCCCATCCATCTCAAAAACTCTAGCGTCACACCAGAGTGCTGCATACAAAAAGGTATTTCATGCAATACGAAGGGCGAGCTCAGGCAGGCTTGAGGAAGATTGTGCCATCTTGGTTTCTCTCTTTATCTCTCTGACCTTCTGTCCCCTCTACTTTCTGTAACACAAAGCACTTTGGGTGTGATGTCAGAAGGCAAAGTTCACCTTTTCCACAGACGGAAATCAGATCCCTAAAGCAGGCTTGCTTTAGTATAATCACCTGCAGATGTCTGCCTTTAAAAGGCAGGTCCCCTATTCCTTCACTCATTCACTTTGTAACAAACACCCGAGAAATAATTAATATGACCTCTGTTGGGAGTTGACTTTACAGGGCTCACCACCAGTGAGGAAAAGACTGAGTGTCCAAGGCAGAGACAGCTCTTTCTCTACCCATCCTCAGGGCACACTGGGGATGACCTACTGCTGGAACAAGATCTGAATCTCTGCCAGCCACACTGCTGCTTGCTTGGGAGCCCGGAAATAAGGACAGAACTTGCCTCTGCGATCCCAGAGCATCCTGAGTGGAAAGACAGCCAGGACCTCTGTGTTTCAGATTATACTGCCTCGGAACAATTTCGAACCTCAGGAACTGATGGTGCTGCTTTGGCACTCAACTGAACTGTCAAACTTAAGTGTTTTCAACTTTGAACCAGCTCATTGGTGCACTATGTCCTCCCAGAGCCTGTCACCAGCTAGGCTCAAATCAAACGCTCATCACCGGAAACCGATTTGAACCACTTGAGTGTCACTCATCGGCTCAAACCAGCAGTTACTAAAGATTCAACCTGACTTGACCTTGAAACTCTGCTCTATTGATCTGCACACCAAAACATCAGGATCACCGCTCGGAACTTTGCTGACCTACGACTCCAACCACTGCAGTGACTCGTATCAACCCTGCATAGCAGTTACTACTTGAACTGGCTCAACTCCAAATCGATTGTGGTGAGCGCTCTGACCTGCATTGTTCGAATGCCCCTGACACAGCATTCAAACCAACTCGATGCCAGATCACCACTTTGGTCAACACGACTCACTGCAACCAATCTAGGTCGGTCCAGTGGCACCACAGCCCAAACTGTCTAATTAAACACTGTTAAACCACCAAGAAGATACTCTTGACCCATAGCTGCCACCTATGGTACATTTTGGGCCTGAGGAACTAGTTAGGTCACTTGTGCATATTTTTCATCAAAGACGCATCCTACATATATTGAATTGCCTTTCTCCCCTGTAGTCTCTCCCAGAGTGCTATATTCTCTCTATTCTTCCATATCCCCTGCTATGGGTGGGCTTTGTACAGTTTTTCTTATTTTGTTTCCATGCAGATGGTGTGTTTAATTAAAGTATATACATTTTTCACAGAACCTTGATTGGACATTCCCTCTATTTTGCGCTGTTACTATTTGCTGTTTGGGTTGCTAATGAATCAAATTCACACCCCTCTTGAAAGTATCGCCTTCCCTTGTCACACATTACCACAAATGGCAAAGGAGGTATATCCCCTAACTTTGTCTGTTTTAAATTTCAGATCACTGTTGGTTTGTAGAGGTGTGGGGGCTGAGTAAGTGGTTTCAATACTACTCACCCTTGTACTTCTGCAGAGCAGAAGCATTTAATCACAGGATGAATAAAAGAAGATAACATATATGTGCCAGAGCACTGCAGCTGAACTTAGTGACAGTGTGGAACTACAAACCAGAGGCAGGTCCGTGGCTCCAGCAATCCACTTGAAACGGAAACAGATGGAAGTGATGATGGAAGGAAGAGGGGGCAAAAGCTCACATAGGTGTAAGAGGGCTCGGCACTCTAGGTATCCTTTGCTTTTTGTGAAGGCAGTTGCAAACATGAAGGAAGCACCAGGAATTGGTATTTGTATTTATGTTTATTTATAGAGAGATTTCTCCAAAGCACTTTGCCAATTAAAATAAAACAGTGCTACAAATGAAGAGGTGTAGGGCCTCCCTCCGTCTGGTAATAAACAGGTGAAAATGTCATTCAGGGCATGTGATCCGCCCTCCTGTCCAAAATTGTAAAAACCAGAAGCATTGTTCTTTGAGACAGCCGGGCTGCCTTTTATTATAGGCAGGTACATTAGAAAATAGGTCACCACACACATTTATTTCAGACAAACATAAAACAAAAAAATATGCTTACGTTGTGCACAACATAATTAGCACAGAATATAGATTCCTGATATAGAATATAGGTGAGCAAAAGGCAGTCTATGCTTTCTGGATGGCTACTGGCCTCAAAGCCCCATGAAGATTTAGAAGTGTTGAACAAACAGGTAATGTAGAGTTGTGTGTAAAAAAAAAGGGAGGGCACAGGGCAGAAGCCAAATGCAGTGATTCAGCAGTTTAAATGGTAGGAATAAACCATTTCTAATGGTGTTGTTCAAAGGAGTTTTATAAATACAATTTGGCAGTGGGCTGAAGCAGATAAGCAAGCCGGGATGACCATGGACACAGTGTTCTAAGAGGTCTGAATAAAAGCGTCATTTTCAAAACCTGTTGTTCCAGTTTTAAAGTTGCAAAACCATTTCTTGTGAGTTAGAAAATATGGAAAACACCTAGTCATGTTCATTAGCATAATATGAGGTCATTGAATTAGTGTGCAAAAAAGAGTGTTTAAACTGGACAAGTTCTGGGTCCTTGCCGTGCTAATTGACATCTGTAGTATGAGTAATAGCTCTCAGTCGGCTGATAAATAAAGTCTTCCTTGTTTGCACAGCTTTGTCTCTTAAAGGGTTTTCATGAAGTTATGACTGTGAAGGCACCTCCTCAACATTTGGCAGACCACAAAATAACGCTTTTGAATCTTTTACAGAAAAAAGGCAACAAGGGCCGAAGGTCTTTTCTGATGATATTTGATGGTGCACAGCACTGCATTGTGTGGCGAGACGGGTTCAGGAACCAGGCTGACCTCATACAATCAAAACAGCTATATGGTGGTGTGTCCTATTTCAGCAATCTGCAGCACAACGCAGAAGTCAGATTTTGGGTAGAGTATGAAATTGTGCAGGCAACAAAAACTAAGGGGAACATTGCATTATAAACAGATATATAATATACATAGTAACATGAGTAATAGGGAAATCAGTGCATTTTATGTACATACATTGGAAGGTGTAACAAAAATTAGTTTAAAGAATGGCTACCTGTATTAAGTAATATGGAAGGTGATGTGATGTTGCCTGTGAAGGGGCAAATATTTTTGTAGTCTTCCTCAATTAAGACTTGAAATGGACACATTTCAAATTTCAAAAGGGGATGGATCTGAGAGATGAACTACCTCCAGTGTAGTAAATGGTAGAAAAGGGCGTATTTTTCAAATTTTTGGGAGTTTTCCTGTGTTAATTTGAAATATGCAAGCATTATTGTACCAGCAATGTCTGATTTATTGTGTGTGATCTGTGATGCATCATTTATTATGTGTTGAATCACATTTTTTTTATGTGAGTTCACATTTGCAGTTTTGCTCATTATGGGCATACAAAATCGGGAAATACTATGGAAACATTTTTTGAATATTTGTTATGTCTTATGTTTTATTGTGTGACCATTAAGACTAACCCAGGTTATAGGCGGTATGGGGTGTGTGTTGTCTCATTGTCTGTTGAATTCAAAGAATTTTTTTTTTGTTGCAATGTACAGTGGTGGCGCGAGTTATGGTTGCTTAGCTTACCATAACTGGCGAATTTCACAGGTTTTTCGGTTTTACTTGGAACGATAACGTCCCTTTAACAACGTTTTTTTACTGAATTTCATAGGTTTTTAGTAACGCAACTTAGCCATAACATCACTTTAACAACATTTGTTTATTGAATTTCATAGGTTTTTAGTTGTGCAACTTAACCATAACCTCCCTTTATCAAAGTTTTTTTTACTGAATATACACATACATAGTGTGAATTTGATAGATGTTTACTAGGATTCCCTTACATTATATACATGTAACATAGAATATGCCGAACCCCCTGCTAGTGATTTTGATGTCCGCGGACTGTGAGTATGTCCGCGGACGGATGCGGACAACATCAAAACTACCCAAAAACTCAGGGGGTATTTTAGATTGTTCTATTATGCCATATAAACACTGACCAAGTTCAAAAAGCAGCACATAAACACATTATATGTAATAATAAATAAGAAGTGGTACATCAAACGTCCGTTTAAATAGCACATGTACTAAAATGTAATATACCAAAACAAAAAAGATATGCCTCCAACATAATTACCTCACAAAAACGGCAGAACAAGAAGCAAAGCAGACCTACACAACAGTAACAACAAAACTTACCAGAAACTAGTAAGTAAACTTCATTTTTCTGATATATTTCAAAACTTTCTGTATTAGGTACACTAAAAGTAATACATTTTTTTTTTACACAGAAATGTCCAGTACTTTGGAATGGCTTGAAGAAAATGTCTCACATGAGGAAATGACTGAAGATAGTGACTATAAGCAAATTAATCATTACTTTATGTGTACTTAACATTTATATTTTATAAATGGAGGGGTCCTAAGATCCATGCTGCTTTCCGGTGAGATCACACAGCTTGCATCAATGCACACACCATCAGCCACAATTGCGCCACAATTGCCATAATTGCGATTCATTACCTCTACTGCCTCTGCACAACGTAAAAGTGAAGACGAAGTCTGGAAAACCTTTGCCCCACATTTTGTATTATTTGAAAATAGCGCTTCCAAAATGGCCACTATGACTGCTACTGCACTGGGAAGCTCGAGCCCCTGCTGCTGCATCGCCTGATTGGCTGTCCTGCCCCAGAAGAGCCAACCACAGCCGTCGGCAGGCAGAAGTCGGCCTCCTACTCCTAAGGCCTGCTTTTGCATGGCCTGTCGATGCCTGTATCCTGCAGCGCCTCCACTTCATCCACACGCGTCGCATAGGAGAGAGCTGGAGCCCTTCTCCAGCACACACGACGGCGCCCGGCAGAATTGGAATCAGCAGCCTGACCCCCATGCCGCTTTCCGGTGAGATCACACAGCTTGCATCAATGCACACACCATCAGCCACAATTGCGCCAAAATTGCCATAATTGCGATTCATTACCTCTACTGCCTCTGCACAATGTAAAAGTGAAGACAAAGTCTGGAAAACCTTTGCCCCACATTTTGTATTATTTGAAAATAGCGCTTCCAAAATGGCTGCTATGACTGCTACTGCACTGGGAAGCTCGAGCCCCTGCTGCCGCATCGCCTGATTGGCTGGCCAGCCCCAGAAGAGCCAACCACAGTCGCCGGCAGGCGGAAGCCGGCCTCCTACTCCTAAGGCCTGCTTTCACAAGGCCTGTCGATGCCTGTCCATTGCCTGAACTGCCTTCTGCCAGAACCCCTGCACAATCCGCAGAGCCCTCCACTGAGGCCGTAACCAAGGTACTGTTCTTGCCCCTTTCCTGAGCACGCCCTAGATATTGGTCCTGTTCACATTGCAAAGATTCGCATACTATAACGCTCCTCGTGCCCACGATTATCTCTCATCACGTGTCTTCTCTCTCATCACTGCAATTACGAGAATTGCGCCTATGCCACTAATTGTAATACTGCCATACAATTGTAATCATATCTGCTCACACTTCTTGTCTATTAAGTACATGTACTTGAGTTCTTTTGCTGTTTGAAAATTTAGCATCAGCCCATCTGCACATATGTGGACCTGGCTATAAGAATTGCACTGCTCATTTGCCACTAGCCTTCAGTTGTTTATATTAGCCATAGTTGTGGTACTCTCTGGGCTTAGACTACCCACACCCTGCCTAGCCAACCCGATACCGACAATGTGGATCCATAGAGGAGCTACTGACTAACTGTTTAACCACTGAACCCTTACTGCTGAAACTAGCCACCTGATTTATTGTTGTTGCATTGTTAGCCCACACAGTGGACTCTCAAATTTAGGTGAAGACTCACTGTTCAAACTAGCTATATGTATTTCCAGCCCATATTGTGATTTACAAATGTAAGTGAACCCTCATTGTTTAAACTAGCTATATGCATCCTCAGCCTTCATTGTGACTTTCAAATTTTGGTGAACCCTCATTGTTTAAACTAGCTATATGTATTCCCAGCCTTTATTGTGACTCACGAATTCAGGTGAACCCCCACTACTGAATTCAGCCACCTGCATACTGCATTACCACCCCATACTATGATTTTCTAATATAGGTGCATCATAATTCAGCCCCTGCTGAAATTGCACCCTCTACCTGTACATTGCACTGTCAGCTTCTACAGAGACAGCTCAACTAGGTTATCCCCTTTCTGCCGAAACTGCTTCCTGGCCATCAATGTATAGTAGCCCCTTAGCGACACCTACCTCTAATTGCTACTACTAATAACGCTAGCAAAGTGCCTACTGCCCACTACCACCCTGCCTGTCATGAGTAAAAATATAAATACCCCGATTCTCATGCTCACGATTGGTCTCATCATAATCATGTCCTCTGCTACCTATAGCACACGTCCACCCACAGACAGAAACATGAGACTTAGGTCAAGACTGCCCTGCATCTATGAACCCAAAAGAAATAAAATAAGTAACACCACTGGACTCCTCTCCACCACCCACCGCCTGGCCAAGCGAGCACAGGTAGCTAAAACAGACACTCCAATCTCAACGCCGGACCACTCCTACACAAAGAAGCATTCAAACCAAAATAGTCACATAACCAAATCTTCTCACAATCCTAACCCTAAGAGCTCTTTAACGCTAACAGGGTCACTCATTAACGCCAGATCCATGGTTGCACATGCCACCGAAATTGCGGACATCCTAAACAACGACAGTCTGGACCTACTCGCTATAACAGAGACCTGGCTCCACGAGGCTGCAGGACCCACCCTGATGATAGCCATACCTGACAGCTACCAGATCCTCAGGGTAGATAGACCCAATACCAAAGGCGGTGGCCTAGCCATCATCTCCAAAACCCCCTTCCCCATTAGGCTTGCCACCTCTCCCCTGTGTTCTTCCTGTGAAATACTCACAGCCAAACTGCTATTATCTAATAATCGCACGTTGACCATCCATTTGATCTACAGGCCCCCGGGACCACTAGGGACCTTTAAAGACGACCTCACTAGCCTTATAGCGAACAACACTCAAAACCACTCTCAAACCTTGCTGATGGGCAATTTCAATATTGGCCTCAATGAACTGACAACAAACACGCCAGCTCAATAGCAGCTCTACTTAATGATCACGGCTTTACCCAAAAAGTCCTCGCCCCTACCCACATCAAAGGTAAAACCCTTGACTGTGTATCAGATCTCAACTGTAACATTGCCATTACCGACATTGTCCCACAACTCTGTACGGACCATTATCTAATAAACTTTACAGTCACACTTGATCTCCTGAGCCCTAAAACTATCAATATGGTACACCCCTCCCCACCAGAAGTAAAAAAGATATTACTGCCGACAAACTCATCCCTCTCCTCCTCCCGGCTATTAATAGCCTGGACAACAACACCGACCCAGACACCTTAGTGGACACCTTCAACAAAGCTATGACCACTGCACTAGACACCACCGCACCAACCAAACTGTGCAGAGGTAAGCAGGAAGGACACCTTAATGCCTGGTTCACACCCCAATTTAGGACTTAAGAAAACTAAAAAGAAAGCTTCAAACCATCAAACCATCTGGCGCACCTCACCCACCGAAAATAACAAAGTTAAACTAGCCCAACTATCCAAGCTCTATAAGAAAGAAATCATTAACACAAAAAAAAATCTATTCGACGATAGAATCACAAAAGCCAAATCAAATACCAAGGAAATCTTTTCCATGGAATCCCCCCTACAACCAGTAGACACCATTCCCAAGGTCAAGTTATGGTGTACTAACATACAAAACGCCCTATCTAACAAAATCATCACCCTTCAACACAAAATAACAACAACAAAAAAAAGACTCTCTGCCCCTCTCTGATCACAAATCATCACTGCCTTCCGAGCCCAATACTATCCCTCCCTTCAGCTTCAAAACAATCTCCATTATTGACACTGAAAAGGCCATTCTCTCCCTGAAACCGTCCAACTGCAAGGGCAACAGCTGGCCAGCGCAAATAATAAAGGACGCAGCTAGGGACCTAGCCCCTTTTATTTTGAAGCTTATATATTCCTCTTTTAAATCAAATACAGTTCCGACCAACTTGAAAGAATTCTGGGTCCTCCCCTTACTCAAAAAACTAACCCTTGATCCATCCCTCTCAACCAATTACAGACACATCACTACCGTGCCATTCCTTCTCAAAATCATTGACAGAGTAGCCTACTTACAAATCCAGGACTACCTGGAAGCCAACCACCTGCTAGGCTCTCGGCAATCAGGTTTCCGTCCCCTCCATGGCACCGAAACAGCCTTACTTGACCTCAAGACTAAAATTGAGGAGTTAAAGGATAGTGGAAAAACGGCTTTGCTACTTCTACTGGACCTGTCTGCAGCCTTCGACCTGGTGGATCATGCAGTTCTATGCAACCACCTCAGACTCGCTGCCATTTTCACAGGGGAAGCCATAGCATGGGTGCAATTCTTTCTAGCTAACCGGACTATGAGAGTCTTCTCAACCTCAACCTGTGCTGATCCCATCCAAATAACATGTAGAGTCCCACAGGGATCCTGTGTCTCACCCAATATGTATAACGTTTTCACCAAGCCACTGTTTGACAAGTTGGACAGACTGGGCGTCACCTACACTAACTATGCAGATGACACCCAGATCCTCATACCCCTTTCGAGCAACTATGAAACGGACTTGGCTTTGGTGAACAAGATATACATCCTTATTCAGGCATGGATGGCGACCCACGGCCTCTGCCTGAATGACGATAAAACTGAGATACTGTTCCTCGGATCTGACACTAATCTAAAGAAACTACCCCCAAACTACGCATCTTTCAATATTGATAACAATATCATTAAAGTTATGCCTGTAGTAAAAACACTAGGATTCTATCTAGACTCCTCCCTCACCCTTAAAAAGCAAGTTAGCTCCCTCACCTCCACAACAGCTTATACTTGCAAATTAATCCGCGCTGCCAAACCATTCCTCTCCAGCGCCAGCTGTATCACCCTGGCTAACACTCTAATCATGTCCAGACTAGATCATTGTAACGCCCTATACTCTGGAGCCAACAAATATGTCAATGACAAACTTCAACGACTGCAAAATGATGCCCTAATAGCAGCGCTGAACGTCCCAACTAGAGACCACATCACTAAATTCAGGAAAGAGACCCATTGGCTAAAAATAAAAGACAGAATCCTCCTAAAAACTATTTCTATCACATCCAAATGCCTAAACAACCTAGCTCCTTCGTACCTAGCGGAAATCATTTCTAGGAGAACCACGACCCGACCCACCAGATCTGCCAACTCATTCATGCTCGAAACCCCTCAATTTAAGCTGACCATGGCTGGAGGAACCAGTTTCCCAGTCAAAGCTGCGCAATCTTGGAATACACTCCCAATTGACCTTAGACGCCCCCTAGCCTACGCCAGATTTAGACACAATGCTCTCAAATGGCTCCGCACCAACGACATATAACCTTCTCGTCCCCTCACTCAACTTAGACTATGCTTAGCCTTGGTCCTTGACTTGCACCTTTGATCAGTTAGATCTTGTATTATACACTGTATTATATGTCGTACTCACACTAAATATAAGTAATGCCTAGTTCTTATTGTATTGTACTATATTGTATTGTACTCACATGTATGTACCTGCCTGAGACTGGCACTGTAACTAAGCTAAGAGAATTCTTGTACTGTTGCACCCATCTACCTAAGGGTTTGGCGCTCATTATCAAATTAATAAACAAACAAACAAACAAAAAAACACTATACCTACCCGTACTGTTCACAAGCAAGATGGAACTGTTCTTAGAACACACTCAGTGTCTGGAATGTCCGCAATTAACCAAAATGGGGGTGTTCTAAGGACACTATACCTGTCCGTACTGTCCGCAAGCAAGATGGAACTGTTCTTAGAACACACTCGGTGTCCGGAATATCTGCAATTAACCAAAATGGATGTGTCCTAAGAACACTATACCTGTACGTACTGTTCACAAGCAAGATGGAACTGTTCTTCAAACACACCCGGTGTCCAGAATGTCTGCAATTAACCAAAATGGAGGTTTCCTAAGGACATTATACATGTCCGTACTGTCCGCAAGCAAGATGGAACTGTTCTTAGAACACACTCGGTGTCTGGAATGTCCGCAATTAACCAAAATGGAGGTGTCCTAAGGACACTATACCTGTCCGCACTGTCCACAAGCAACATGGAACTGTTCTTAGAACACACTCGGCGTCCGGGATGTTCGCAATTAACCAAAATGGAGGTGTCCTAGGGACACTATACCTGTCCGTACTGTCCGTAGAACATATATGCGCATGCGCACCACACCCATAGGTCCTACGAACCTCGCGCCTGTCCGTAACTGCCCGTCTCATGTATGTTTCACTTTTAATTAGTTTAAGGACCCGAACACTGTCCGTAGAACACCCGCGCTCATGCGCCCAGCCATTCCTACGCATTTGGTGTGCTGCGGACACCCGTGCCATTCGCAGACGTGTTCACAACGTCATCATGTGACCGCACCCACGCTGAGTATGTGTCCTGATTTGCAGACACTGTCTGGGTCCCCGAACATTTTAAAAGTACTTTTTTGGACAATCCAAAGTATTTTTTTGTAAAAATTCACCATTGCACATTTCCCAGACAATGTACCTGGCGCTCTACATACTTTTTGAAACTTTTTGAGCCTTTTTGGGGTGTTCGATCTGTCCACGGACAGCGCGGATTTCCACAAAGCGCACACCAGCATCCCTATAAAAGGCCACACCCCAGAGCTGATCCTCATTCTGTCTTTCTACTATTGAAGATTTACCTGCTTTCCCTGCCTATGCTTGTCTTGCTGCAATTGCATAATCAAACCTGATGGCATCCATGGCTGCTGCTGCTCCTGTTGGTGCTACTTCTGCCTCAGCGCCACCCCCAACCCCTCCACCACCACCACCTCCCCAAGGGCCTGCAGAGGGGAACTGGCGTGAGGATGTAGAGGAGTCAGATGAAGAGGATGAAGAGGATGAGGTAGTGGAAGTCCCTACTACCAGCACTCGCCGTGAGTCTTGGGTGTGGCGGTTGCTTACAATTCATGGTGGAGTGCCAAAAGCATGTGCGAATAAGGTCACCTGCAACCAGTGCAAAATGGTGCTGAATCGTGGGAGGCCTGGTTCGTACAGCTTTGGTACGACATCAATGAAGCGACACCTAAGGTCGTTCAGTGGGGCTATTCGCAAGGTTGTACATTGTGATAAACGTAGTAGGTTGAGTTCCTCTACAACATCCTCCGCTTCCGCTCCTGTCACCACAAGAGACACTCCTGTGGGACAGTGCATCCCTCCAGCTACCTCACAGGGTATTCATGATGCTGTTGTCCATTACCTTTAGAGGGTCACTATATTGTTTATGTACTGCGACGCAGTACTCTGCAAGGGGGGTAATCTTTGGAGTGCTTTCGAGACTGCGGTCACAGAGCATGAGAAGGTCTGCTACCTACCTAAATAAGGCCCACCCTACATCTTCCTCTCTCCACCTGCCCTTCATTATCCCCGTGGTTGGTGTCCCTTCCTTACCCTCCTTTCCCCTCCTTTTACATACTTTTTGAAACTTTTTGAGCCTTTTTGGGGTGTTCGATCTGTCCACGGACAGCGCGGATTTCCACAAAGCGCACACCAGCATCCCTATAAAAGGCCACACCCCAGAGCTGATCCTCATTCTGTCTTTCTACTATTGAAGATTTACCTGCTTTCCCTGCCTATGCTTGTCTTGCTGCAATTGCATAATCAAACCTGATGGCATCCATGGCTGCTGCTGCTCCTGTTGGTGCTACTTCTGCCTCAGCGCCACCCCCAACCCCTCCACCACCACCACCTCCCCAAGGGCCTGCAGAGGGGAACTGGCGTGAGGATGTAGAGGAGTCAGATGAAGAGGATGAAGAGGATGAGGTAGTGGAAGTCCCTACTACCAGCACTCGCCGTGAGTCTTGGGTGTGGCGGTTGCTTACAATTCATGGTGGAGTGCCAAAAGCATGTGCGAATAAGGTCACCTGCAACCAGTGCAAAATGGTGCTGAATCGTGGGAGGCCTGGTTCGTACAGCTTTGGTACGACATCAATGAAGCGACACCTAAGGTCGTTCAGTGGGGCTATTCGCAAGGTTGTACATTGTGATAAACGTAGTAGGTTGAGTTCCTCTACAACATCCTCCGCTTCCGCTCCTGTCACCACAAGAGACACTCCTGTGGGACAGTGCATCCCTCCAGCTACCTCACAGGGTATTCATGATGCTGTTGTCCATTACCTTTAGAGGGTCACTATATTGTTTATGTACTGCGACGCAGTACTCTGCAAGGGGGGTAATCTTTGGAGTGCTTTCGAGACTGCGGTCACAGAGCATGAGAAGGTCTGCTACCTACCTAAATAAGGCCCACCCTACATCTTCCTCTCTCCACCTGCCCTTCATTATCCCCGTGGTTGGTGTCCCTTCCTTACCCTCCTTTCCCCTCCTTTCCTTGTGTGTTGTGTGTGAAAAAAAAAATATATAAAACAACAACCCCCCAAAAAAAGGCTCTTTTCAGAGCCGCCTTTCACAGTTTAAAAATAGAAGTGGCAAATAAATAGTGCAGGGCCCTGTGCATTATTTAGGAGTCCACGGACATTTCGCGGACATCCAAAATGTTGGGGTGCTGCCCTATCAAAACCATTGCACTTTTCTCTGGGAGGAAGTGGTGGCTCTGAAAAGAGTCTTTTGGTGGTGTTTTTTGTGTTTCAAAAACTTCAAATGATTAACACCTACTGCAAAATGTATTAATGTAATTACAAAAAAGGTTGCAATACATTTTGTACATTTCGCAGAAAAATCTGATTGCCAGCATACGTAAGATGGACTGCATCTCTGCGAAAAATGCGTGTGCTACGAAACATAATATTTTCATTGTGAAAAGAGGACATGCCAACATCTCTTAAAAAGGCACAAACAGCCTTATTGACATTGCGTTTCGCTTTCTCCATTTGTGTACCAAATGAAGAAGAACGCAGCCACATTTGTCTCTTCGCAATATGAGAAAAAATTCCTTGGGAAGTTGGAAACATGTCCATGACCTTCCCAAGTCCTTCTTTCATTGCAAATTGCAAAGAAATTCCAGACACATGTCCTAAACTGTTCCCTCCACAATGAAGTATAATTATTTCTGGATGATGCTGTGTCTCCAAAGTAGCACAGAGAGGTACCAAGACCAGCCACTTCATTCCACACACTCCATGCCAGTGCACTTCCACATGAGGGAATCCAAGATCTGCAGCTTCTCCACACCGTTCTGCATGCACCTCCAACCAATGTATCCATGAGTCTCCCAAAATCCAGATATTCTGTTTTCTAAAACACATAGCCATAGCTATTTGTTCTTCTCTCGACAAATACTTTCTGAGAAACTCTCTCCTTACACAACACAACACAACACACCCAGTAAACCTTATTGACCAATCCCTTGCTCAACTCTTTCTCAGTTGCATGCCATTCCACCCCAAAAATCCCTGTATGTAATACGCGGTGTCCGCGGACTAATGCCATGTCCGCGGACATATCAAAAATCCGAGCGTCGTGAATTTGAATTTAAATAGTGTGCCCCATTTCCCCTGTGAGGTTGGCTCTGGAAAGAGCTGTTTTTTGGGTTTTTTTTGCAGATGCTTGACAGACACCTGTAATTTATTTTTTTCTTTTCTTACTTTACTTCTAAAATCTTCACATAACCTTCTCAAAGCAACCCGTACATTCCAAAACAGCATGGCATTTCCCATAAAAGATAAAGAAATGCCATCTTCTTTAAAATAAACAGCATTACTGGAATCAATATTCTCATTATTACAGAAGAACATACCAGCTCTAAGCATGAAAGCACACATCCCTCGGTTGATTGCACACTTAGCAATGTTTTGCTGAGGACAAAAAACAGAACTATTGTCCCATATTGCCCTAGGTACTAATTCAGAAAAAATAATTTTGCAATTTGGAAGGATGTTCTTTACTGCTTGAACCAAGTGTTCCAAATCTGCCAACAAAGTAGGGGCACTGACATAGCCCAAATGCAAAGCACCACAGTGCAAAACTACCACATGGAGACTGTTCATCCTGCCCATATCTTCACAAACTTGTACAATTCCCTGTACATTGCAATCAGGCACAGTGCTCATACTCTATACAGAGTATATGTACAACTCTTATAAATGCATATAAACAGAGTAACTGCCACTTAACCTGTATAACCTATAAAATTAATTTACTATTATTTTTCCCATCTGCTATAATAAACTGTCACTTCCAAACCTGCATGCTATCTAAATTCTTTTTTTACACACACAACTATCTAAAAAAATTATGATATTAAAAGGTGGGAGAAATAACAGTATAATTGTAGAAAAACACTTAGGGGCCGATTCATGGAACAAACGTGCACCAAAAATCTTCGCGCAAGCAGGCGCAAGCAGGCGCAAGCGGAAAAAAACAGGCGCACGCGCACGCGTGCGATTCATGGAAGTCCCTGCGCGTGTTCACCTCGGGATGTGCGCCAAACCCGTGCATAACGCACAAGTCACTGCAACATCCCGAAAGGCGTGTGCGACACGCACAGTGAAAGCGCACAACCTCGGCGCATACACCAGAAAGTGGACGGGACACGGGCCGTAACGCACGGAATGGGGAACAACGCGCGAAAATAAGGGCGTAACTGGGGATGTACTGCAGGGAAGCAGACGGAACGCCCACATGCACTCGAACCACACGTATTCATGGAATCGAATAGGGCAAAGCCACGCACAGCCAAAGACACGCACAAGCTGAAACACGTCCGCCACACGAAGGCAGGCGGTAGAGTCCCAGAGCATCACAAAAGTGGCAACATACAGCAATTGGGCCTGTGCGAGCGGGGCACGTGTATTGCGGGGTGCACGGGAAGCAACACACGAGATCGAGCGGGGTATGTGTATTTCGGGGGCGCGCGGGCAGTTACATACGCGATTGAGCGGGGTACGTGTATTTCGGGGGTGCGCGGGAAGTTACACACGGGATTGAGCGGGGTACGTGTATTTCGGGGGTGCGCGGGAAGTTAAATACGCGATTGAGTGGGGTACGTGTATTTCGGGGGTGCGCGGGAAGTTACACACGCGATTGAGCGGGGTACGTGTATTTCGGGGGTGCGCGGGAAGTTACACACGCGATTGAGCGGGGTACGTGTATTTCGGGGGTGCGCGGGAAGTTACACAAGCGATTGAGCGGGGTACATGTATTTCGGGGGTGTGCGGGAAGTTACACACGCGATTGAGCGGGGTATGTGTTTTTCGGGGGTGCGCGGGAAGTTACACACGCGATTGAGCGGGGTACGTGTATTTCGGGGGTTTGCGGGAAGTCACACACGCGATCTCATCAGGGTACGTGTATTTCGGGGTGCGGGGGAAGTATCCCACGCAACATCAGCAGGGTACGTGTATTCCAGGGGTGCGCGGGAAGTTCCACACGCAATTCCATCAGGGTACGTGTATTACAGGGGTGCGCGGGAAGTTCCACACGCAATCTCAACAGGGTACGTGTATTACAGGGATGCGCGGGGAGCAGCACACGTGAATTGCACGTGTGGGTCCTCCCAGGTGTTCCCTCTACACCCTCCACGGCACCTGCAGGTGGCTCACACCACAGGGGCCTACCCAGCACATGTCCTGCAGGCACCCCATCCACCATGGCCATGCCCACCAGCCAACCCACATGTCAACTTGCACTACTACCCACCAACGCATGTCCCCCTGCACCCCCAGCCACCAGGGGCACCCTCCATCAGGCCCCCACCCATGTATCCCACCACCCCCACCCCCCAGCAGTGCAGGGGCACCCACCACCAGGCCCCCACCCATGTCTCCCAGCACCCCCACCCCCCAGCCACCAGGGGCAGCCTCCACCAGTCCCCCACCCATGTCTCCCACCACCCCCACCCCACCAGTCACCAGGGGCAGCCTCCACCAGGCCCCCACCCATGTCTCCCAGCACCCCCACCCCCCAGCAGTGCAGGGGCACCCATCACCAGGCCCCCACCCATGTCTCCCAGCACCCCCACCGCCCAGCCACCAGTGGCGCCCACCACCAGGCCCCCACCCATGTCTCCCAGCACCCCCACCCCCCAGCCACCAGGGGCAGCCTCCACCAGGCCCCCACCCATGTCTCCCACCACCCCCACCCCCGAGCAGTGCAGGGGCAGCCTCCACCAGGCCCCCACCCATGTCTCCCAGCACCCCCACCCCCCAGCCACCAGGGGCAGCCTCCACCAGGCCCCCACCCATGTGACCCACCACCCGCACCCCCCAGCAGTGCAGGGGCAGCCTCCACCAGGCCCCCACCCATGTCTCCCAGCACCCCCACACCCCAGCCACCAGGGGCAGCCTCCACCAGGCCCCCACCCATGTCTCCCACCACCCCCACCTCCCAGCCACCAGGGGCAGCCTCCACCAGGCCCCCACCCATGTCTCCCACCACCCCCACCCCCCAGCAGTGCAGGAGCAGCCTCCACCAGGCCTCCACCCATGTCTCCCAGCACCCCCACCCCCCAGCCACCAGGGGCACCCACCACCAGGCCCCCACCCATGTCTCCCACCACCCCCACCCCCCAGCAGTGCAGGGGCAGCCTCCACCAGGCCCCCACCCATGTCTCGCAGCACCCCCACCCCCCAGCCACCAGGGAAAGCCTCCACCAGGCCCCCACCCATGTCTCCCACCACCCCCACCCCCCAGCCACCAGGGGCAGCCTCCACCAGGCCCCCACCCATGTCTCCCACCACCCCCACCCCCCAGCAGTGTAGGAGCAACGTCCACCAGGCCCCCACCCATGTCTCCCAGCACCCCCACCCCCCAGCCACCAGGGGCACACACCACCAGGCCCCCACCCATGTCTCCCACCACCCCCACCCCCCAGCAGTGCAGGAGCAGCCTCCACCAGGCCCCCACCCATGTCTCCCAGCACCCCCACCCCCCAGCCACCAGGGGCCCCCACCACCAGGCCCCCAGCCATGTCTCCCACCACCCCCACCCCCCAGCAGTGCAGGGCAGCCTCCACCAGCCCCCCACCCATGTCTCCCACCACCCCCACCCCCCATTCACCAGGGGCAGCCTCCACCAGGCCCCCACCCATGTCTCCCACCACCCCCACCCCCCAGCACTGTGGGGCACCTGCCAGCAGGCCCCCACCCATGTCCAACTCATGTTCTCCACCACCCCCCCCAGCCACCAGGGGCAGCCTCCACCAGCCCCCCACCCATGTCTCCCACCACCCCCACCCCCCAGTCACCAGGGGCAGCCTCCACCAGGCCCCCACCCATGTCTCCCACCACCCCCACCCCCAGCAGTGCAGGGGCACCCACCACCAGGCCCCCACCCATGTCTCCCAGCACCCGCACCCCCCAGCCACCAGGGGCACCCACCACCAGGCCCCCACCCATGTCTCCCAGCACCCCCACCCCCCAGCAACCAGGGGCTGCCTCCACCAGGCCCCCACCCATGTCTCCCACCACCCCCACCCCCCAGCAGTGCAGGGGCAGCCTCCACCAGGCCCCCACCCATGTTCCCCAGCACCCCCACCCCCCAGCCACCAGGGGCAACCACCACCAGGCCCCCACCCATGTCTCCCACCACCCCCACCCCCCAGCAGTGCAGGGAAAGCCTCCACCAGGCCCCCACCCATGTCTCCCAGCACCCCCACCCCCCAGCCACCAGGGGCAGCCTACACCAGGCCCCCACCCATGTCTCCCACCACCCCCACCCCCCAGCAGTGCAGGAGCAGCCTCCACCAGGCCCCCACCCATGTCTCCCAGCACCCCCACCCCCCAGCCAGCAGGGGCACCCACCACCAGGCCCCCACCCATGTCTCCCACCACCCCCACCCCCCAGCAGTGCAGGGGCAGCCTCCACCAGGCCCCCACCCATGTCTCCCAGCACCCCCACCCCCCAGCCACCAGGGGCAGCCTCCACCAGGCCCCCTCCCATGTCTCCCACCACCCCCACCCCCCAGTCACCAGGGGCAGCCTCCACCAGGCCCCCACCCATGTCTCCCACCACCCCCACACCCCAGCACTGTGGGGCACCTGCCAGCAGGCCCCCACCCATGTCCAACTCATGTTCCCCACCACCCCCACCCCCCAGCACTGTGGCGTACCTGCCAGCAGGCCCCCAGCCATGTCCAACTCATGTTCCCCACCACCCCCACCCCCCAGCACTGTGGGGCACCTGCCAGCAGGCCCCCGCCCATGTGCAACTCATGTTTTCCAGCCAACATGTCATCACAATCTAGATCCCTGGTCCCTATGGTCAGCCTCCAAATGCAAAACACCCACCCGAGTATTGCATCCACCCACTCATAATTTGCAATTACATCACAGAACACCAATTGCAAGTTCCGAAACAAACACATTTCCCTCACATACACCCAATGGGTGTCAGTGAATCTCAAAACACATATCATGAAATGCATGAAACCAATGAGATACCACACATTGAAGTTCACCAAAAAAAATATGTATTAAAGGAAACATAAATAGAATCAAAAATGAAGAAACAGAAATGTGAATGTACAAAAATTAAAAGAAGCATGTCCGTGAAAAAAAGCAAAACAAAAAATAAAATTCCAAAGTAATGTTGTCGAAAGTCAATGTCCACAGTACAAAATCCAATGGGAAATAAAAAAGAAAGCCATTGCTCCATGGTTAAAATGTGAAAAAAAAATACAATCCAACAGTGAACTATGTACATGGGAACAAGCCAGGGTCCATTATCCCAACAAAAGAAAGGAAACCTATCTAACTACACTAACTAATAAAATAAACTATATACAAAAATGTGGCCAATGTCCGAAAGGTCCAAATAAAATCAAAACAAAAATGAAACCTAACACTACCTACATAACTATGTACAAGGGCAGCGGGCTAGTTTCACGGCTCACTTGTGGATGTCCCGGGCCAGGGCATCATCGAACTCCTGCTCAATGTCCCGGAGGCGGTCCTCCTCCATGGCCCAGAGGGTCCGCAGGGCCGTCGACGTGTCCACCTCCAAACCCCTGCGGATTTCCTCGAGGCACTCGGCCCGCCTCAGGGCCCTCCGCATGGAGTTCTCCGCCCTGACCATTGTGAGCCGTGCCTCTTCCGCCCGCTGCCGCTCCGCATCTATGGCGTGGCCCAACCGCTGCCACACGGAAGACACTCTCTGTTCTGGGTCCTCCTGCCCTCCGGCCGATGCCTGCCCCTCTGATGTTGAAGGCCCCGAGCCTTCATGGCTCCCACCACGTTGCTTCTGCTGCTGTGCCTCTGCCCGTGCACTGTCTCCTGCTGCCTGCACATCCTCCGCCGGCTGGGGTGCAGTCGTAGATGTGGCCACCCCTGCTGGACGTCCGACTCCCGAATGTGGCAGGGATGCCTCTTCCACCAGCCTGGCCGCACCGTCAGAGGCAACTCCACAGGGCACCCAGGAGACTGATGGGTGGGAAGATGGCACGGAGGACGACTGGCGCGTAGGGGGTCCAGTTGAAGAGGGGGTCGTAGCAAGCCCCATCAGTCGGAGGAATCCGGCCTGGGTGACCTGTCCCAGCAGGCTGACGTGGTCAACGAGCCATTCGAGATGACGTGCAGTCTCCTCATGAAAAGACTGCAGGTCACCTTGCATGGCCCGTTGACGCAACGCCACACCAGCCAGGACAGGGTCAACCCGGACCCGGATAGCCATGTCCGCAGGCAGAGGAAGGCCAGTTGACGTGAGCTCATCCCCTGCCTGAAAACGGGTCTGGACGTAGGCATCCCTGCTGGTGCAAGATGATGCAGGGACAGGATCAGGGACAGGATTGCACACAGGCACCTCCGCGGCGGCCTGTGCTGCCTCCTGTCCCTGGTCCTGCACTGCACCACTAGCACCAGTGGGATCCACACCTCCAGACCCCGTCTCTGGTGCTTGCACGGCCTCCTCCTCCACCAAACCCCCCACCAACCTGGATGACTCCGTGCCATCTTCCCCCGTTGGGCCCTGTGGGGTCCCAGCTGCCCCTTCTGCTGCCGAGGAGTCCAACTCCAACCTCCGCCTCTTGGACCTCCCCCCGGCAGCTGCGGCCTGGGACGCGGCACCGGACTCCTCACTCCCCGACAAGATCACAACATGGGAGGGGATCCGGGACTTGCGTCTCCGGCTGGCGGTGGGATCCCCGCCGCTGTGCTCCACAGCACCTTCTCCGCCCTCTTCATCAGTTGACGCTGCAGACAGGGAGAAACAAAACACAGGCATCAGGGCACTGTACAATGGACACATACACACATGACAGTTGTACATGAGTGGCATTGGCAAACCTCAGACATGTCATCACAATCCCCAACACACATTTCATTACAACTCGCACACATTAGCCATACCATAGCCATATCGCAACTGCCACCACCATCCATACACATACAACAGCATGAGCAGCCAAAGGTGAGCCAGACATCACATGCAACACAGGAAGTGCACCACACATGTACACACACCACCACACTTGCATGCATGTGTACACCTCTGCCAAGTGTCGCAGTGTTCAGACGGGCATCCATGTCACATCTGCCAATCAGGCTTCCACATACCGCTGTCACATGCATCCATGTTGCATCACTGTTACACCCTTGTCAAATACACACACATGCACATGTACACAGTGCTGATACATGCAGCCGAAAACAACATACATGCGTGACATCACGGACATGTCTACTTACATACACATTCATCCAAACATATGTGCCCACACAACTGCATTTGGCATGCAAGCCTACACACACAAGCACCATCCATGTCTCACACATTCCAGCCCTCGCATGTGTTAGCCCCACGGCCCTGTACACCCCCACCCATACTCGACCCCATACAAACAGATGTGCAACCTGCACACTACTGAATAATCACCACACGCACTGCTCACAATCAGGATGCATGTACACTCACCGCTCGACTCCAGACGGGTCTGCCTCTCAAGGACCTGGACGTGGAGCGCTGGGGATATGCGTTCCAGGACCCTCATCTGTTCTTCCGACAAGTGGCCCCGGCGCCCCTTGGCATCCGCTGCCTTAAAGAGGCGCCGGGCCTTGTTCAGGGTCCTGGACCTGAAGTCCTCCCAGCACTTCTTGACATGTTGTAAGTCGCGGACTGCCACCCCCTCCGCGTTGATGTCAGTCACGATGTCAGTCCAGATCCGAGTCCGTCCTTGCTTATCGGCGCGGGAACTTCTGAAGAGGGCATCATACTGCCCCAGGACTTGCTCCACCAGGACACCAACATCGGTGGCACTGAAGCTGGTGCCCCTCTGCCTCTCTGGCCGGGGGTTGTCAGTGGTCTCAGATGGTGTTTGGCCCGACATGACAACCCCAGAGGCAGGAGTGGGTGGGCAACTGGGTCCTGGGGCTGGGCTGTGGAGCGATGGAATCCCAGTCGGGAGTCTTCGGTTCCAGCAGGGGTGGTCACAGCAACAGCACCCCTGGCTGATGTGCAGGCCAGGGCACGTGGGCAGCAGGCAGTCAGGCAGCAGCAGATGGCAGGTGGGAGCGTGCTCGGGGCTCTGGGGGGCAGTAGTTCGGCCTTCTGGGCCGGAGCGTGGTCTTCCGTGTGCTTACGCATGGCCAGCTTGATACGGAGTGATTTGGCACGTGAAAAATCTGCACGTCAGCGTGTAATTCGAGGAAAGGCCCTTAGCGCGTAAGCGCGTCTGCACGCATACGCATTTTCATTGGACAGAAGGCCCCTCAAGCGCAAGCGCCCCTGTGACGTGACGCGTACAGACGTGCATGGGCATATCAGCGCGTGAAAAAATGCACGTCCGCGTGTAATACGAGGAAAGGGCCCATGCGCGTACGCACGTATGGAAAACTGCACGTCCGCGTGTAACACGAGGAAAGGCCCTTAGCGCGTATGCACGGCAGCACTCATATGCGATTTCATTGGACCAAAGGCCCTTAGCGCGTGAGCGCGTCTGTGACGTGACGCACACGAGTGTTTCCCTCATTGCACGTGATGACAGAACACACGTGGATTTCCACCAATCGCGTGTGAAAGTTCCCGGCACCCTGGAACACACGTACCCAGGCTAATCGCGTGTGGAACTTCCCGCGCACCCCGAAACACACGTACCCAGGCCAATCGCGTGTACGCTCACTCCCCTCTGATCACACGCGATTACACTCGGACCTACAGTCTTACCACGTATCCGAATACGGGAAACCCGCGCACGGCAAAAGACGTGCACAGGCATCAACGCGTCTGCCCACATGAAGGCAGGCGGAGGCGTCCCCGTGCACAGCATAAAAGTGCACGCAAACAACAAACGCGTATATACAGCTACGATGAATGCCTCATTTGTCGCTGCACTGATCGTGGGACACCGCAGGAGGAGGAGAATAGCCAGGGCATGCATTTTCGCACCACGGACAAGCCTTTTTGGGATGCCTGACGACCAGGTCTACTGCAGGTATAGGTTTCCACCCCATATTATCCTAGACCTGGTCAGGGAGTGGGAAGATGACCTCACATCCCCCACCCTTTGCTCCCAAGCATTGAGCCCCTTGGAGAAGCTGCTCAATGTCCTGCATTTTTTGGCCACTGGGTCATTTCAGCAGACCACTGCCATAGTGGGGGGGGGTCTCACAGGCCATGCAGTCATGCTGCCTACACCAGGTACTGGCAATAATGACAGCGCGCCCCTCAGTCCGCAGGCACATATACATGCCCAGAACACCCGCAGAAAGGCAGGCCGTTGTCCTGGATTTTTTCAGGGTGGCACACTTCCCCAAAGTGCTCGGTGCCATAGATTGCACCCATGTGGCCCTACGTCCACCTAGGGCCATTGAGCACATCTACCGAAACCGCAAGCACTGGCATTCCATCAATGTACAGGTGGTATGTGATGCAAAGGGAATCATCACCTCTGTCTATGCAAACTACCCTGGCTCCACCCATGACAGTTTCATATACAGAATGTCCGCCCTGAGCCGGGCCCTGGAAGCTGGGCAGCATGGCGACACATGGCTCGTAGGTGAGTACAAATGCCCTTGCACATGCATGCAAGTCACACACAGACAAATATCCAAACCCTAATAATCTCAACTATTATCACCTCCCCAGGGGACAGTGCCTACCATCTGAGCAACCACATGATGACGCCAATCCGGAACCCCACCACACCACCCCAGGTAAGATACAACGCCGCCCATATTGCAACCAGGGCCATAGTGGAGCACACATTCGGAGTGCTAAAGTCACGTTTACGCTCCCTTGACCGCTCTGGTGGGCAACTACTCTATGCACCACCAGTAGTGTGCAGGATCATTGTGGCAGCATGTGTCCCGCACAATGTTGCAACACGGCAGGGCGTCCCGGTGGACATGGTGGTGCCCCCACATCCCCAACCACAGGCACAGGCGCTGCCCATGGGAGGGGACAGGGCACGTGGCGAGGAAGCCCGGACCCAGCTTGTGGCCACATTTTTCACCTAAACTCCCACCCCTGCGGAGTGCACACAGGCCTGGCACATACCAGGTGACAATCGATGATGACAAAGAGACAGTCAACTGTCACAACCCTACCACCCTGAGATAGTTGCCATGGAAGTGCCACATTGTCTGCATCCCTAGCTACTTAAACACAAGCTATCCTGTGTGACCAAAAGGCACACATATGACATATGATATGATATGGGCCATACACAAGTATTCCAAGGCACAATAAGGCAGGGAGGGGGGAACAAGGGAACACAGAGAACGGCACTACTAGGCCAGGTGTCATTGAGATCGTGCAAGTGCAGGGGTAGGGGGAAGGGAAAAGTGCAAGGGGAAGGGTGGGGGGGAGTCCAGTACAGGGGAAGTAGCCCAAAAAAATAATACATAGGTCGCTTCGTGGCAACTGCAAAGGTAAGTGCAGACAAGTGCTGGGAAGGGAGGGCTGTAGGGATAGAGAGACAGTGCTGCAGTGCAGGGGTTGCCAGGGAGGCAGTGCAAGTGGAGAGTGGCTGGGCCAGGGACCGAGGTCGGTGAGAGTGGCCCTGTTGCAGCTCCTGTGCAGTTCCAGTGAAGAATTCTGCAAGGGAGAGGCAGAGAGTAAGCAGAATCAAAGAGGAAGGTCTTGAGGTGCTTCCAGAACTGGAGATGGTTCCCCTCAAGTTCAAGTGAGGCAGGAAGTCTGTTCCCGGGGGAGGGCCCTGCCCTGAGGGTAGAAATCTACCCCAGCTAGTTGCTCTGAGAAGCGGATGAGCCGACATGCAAGGTGTGCATCACACACACCTGCAAAACAGGCCATGGCCATCACTGTCATGTCACTCAAACCCTCCCAACATCAACATGATATGGCAAGCAATACCCATACACCAATGCAATAACGATAACGTACACATTGCCATGTCCTAAATGTACAGTGGCATCGGACAATGATGCCTGACCCGGAATCAGATGAAATGACAGACCAACAAAATCTCCCACCCAAAATAAGTAATTTCCAAATGCATTACAACAGTCGTAGACGTAACATCACAATGAATGCCTGTCTACATGCACATTATGCATTGCAAAATCAACACTGCAGCTCATGTGTGCAGTGTCCTACTCCTGCATCACACTGCTCAGCGCACAGCACAGTGAACAGCCATTGTGTGTGATGCACACCCTGAGCATCACATCTAAGTGACAGACCACATCAAACATCAAATTAGGCATGTACTGGATCCATAATCGGTCACAGAACATGTGCTGCCGGGACACAGTGGGCACCAGAAGGCAAACAGTGTACACGTGGATATGCAAGGGTGGGAGTACATGTAGTGCATCAGAGTGCAAGTGTGTGGTTCTGCAAGGACATGCACTCCACATATGCCTGTGCACTCAAGTGACCATCAGTGTTCCCTACACATCACATGTGAACATCCACCATGTGTACATCCCAGCATGTCACACCACAACTATCCCCTCGCACCTGAAAGGAAAACACAACACATGAACAGGCATTGATCAGCAGAACACAACATGTACATAGGATACCACCATTACTATGTCAGAGTTCCCATCACACTGCAGGGCAAGGCAACTATCAACAACAACCCCCCCCTCCCTCACAAATGACCATGACCCACTGAACAACTGCACCTGGGTCATGGAGCCTCCAAACCTCAATTCCACCTGGCCACAGGATCACCTTTACCCTTCGTCACCATCTCCCACCTCGTGTGTAAAAAGGTGCCTGAACCCTCAGAATCCACACTCATTTCCAAAATCACAAAATCCAAGGCATAAAAACGAACCCGAACACCCTCCAGTAGATGACTTGACGTAGCAGTACCTCACAAAGGCCAAGTACTACCACAATGATGCAACAACCAAGGTAGCACAGCAAAACAATGTCACGACAGGATGTGAGACATGTGTGGTACATGACATAGGATGATGCACCATGAATGGATGTGTACTGTCACAGGTCCCCTGTACAGGCGCGGGAGTGTCACGAAACAACCACCCCCACCATGTCCCGGGTGCCTGCAAGGTCAAACTCACACAGGCCCCTGAGACCCTGGTGGGGAATGAGGTTCAGGGATATGCAGTCGGGACAGGTGTTGACACACTGGATGACTGGAATGAGTGGCAGGAGAGGGGAGGAGGAATGACACATGAAACTAGGGAATGCACAAAAATGTACAACCTGCATGAACACATACACAATCCAAACAAACTTGGACATCATTGTCATGGCCTTCTGTAATCCAGGCTCAGGAGTGGTACGAACCAACCACCCCCTCTAGGGTTTTGGCGCCTGCAAGTTCGGGGCTTACACAGGCATCCGCAACCCCAGTGGGGAAAGAGGGTCAGGGAACGTTGCTTGGATAGGCACGGGAAGCAGGAACACCGGGTAGAGGGTACAGGTTTCAAAATTGCATAGGATCACGGGTGATTAGGGAGAAAAAACATACCAAATTGACCCACACATACATCCATGCATCAGTACACTCCCCAGCAAGCCTATGCAGAGCAGTTCGAAAGAAAAACAACAAGACACTTAGCTCTGGTTTTGAGTGCTGGCCTCCTGCCTGCGCACTCTCAGGTCCGGTTACAGGAGCACTGCAATGCTGCAAATAGAGCCACAGTCAACAACCTGTACGTGCCAATTACACAAAAACACAACACCAAACGTACCCATATATAACATCACCCCTGTGACGGGTCATACACAGTCAATGCAGTAAGTCAGCCGCTGGTGGGTGCGTGGCAAATGGAACACCAATGTGTCACAATTCACACAACATGCAATGTTCCCTGGGTAAGCAGACAGACCCATATAGCAAGCCATGACTACAGAGCAAGTTGCGTACCACCATGACCGAAACAAAGTTGGCAGTGCATTTATCATGAAGTACGTGGAAAAGACATGCACTGCACCCGAGTATGTCCCTTGCTGTATGTCCCTGTGAGCTGCCCCTTTCAATGTCTCGGAAGGCTACATGGTTGATACAAGTGCCTCAATGGACCTTGGTGTACCGGAGGGTATGTGCCACTGCCCCTGCATGTGTCCCAGACAACCCTACTATCAACAGCAATCAGTCCACAAACACATCTGAGCTGCATTGTGTGCTTCAACACCAATATTCGTCTAAGCTCACCCTCAGTGCTGTGACTAAGCCTGCATGTGCAACTCGCCTGGTGCAAGCTTTGCTGTGTCGTGGCCCCCCTGTGATGCTCACCTTGCCTGGAGTTCCTTGGAACATGTCAGCAGTTCTAGGATGTGGGTCTGCAATCACTGTGCCTCTGCTTGTGCACACATGTGCATGTGGGCACCAACAAACGGGTCCAGAATCCCGTCGTCCAATGGGCCATGTCTGCTGGCAAATGTGCTCTGGAGGGTCATCCCCCTGCAGAAAGGGCATGAAACACATGATTAATGCTTCAAAGTCATCTGGGTGTGTCTCATCAGGCATCTCATTACTTGAACATGTCAGAGAGTCACATCACGAGTCACATCACGAATCACACCATCTGTCCGTCTTTCACCTCCAAAGTGTGGAACACTATCTACAGCATGAATTGCAACAAGCACGTGTACAGGAAAGATATGAAACATACTACACAATGCGTAGCAATCAATGTCCACATTAATCATGACACACCCCATCTAGCAAAAGCTGAACAGTGGACAATGACACCTAAATCATCCCCACTAGGGGTGTCAACACAAGTCACACAGCACCAGACATGCCACAGATATGACAGTCCAAAGCCCTTGTGTAATATTCTGTAACACCGAACCATCCTTGCGAGCCCATGGATAAGGGAGGCAGGAGTGGCATATGTGAGTCAAGGACCCCAAGCAGCAAACACATACACAAGACAACCATGAAGGGCCCAGCTGGAACAGACAGTGGATGCCTTCAAAAGCCACAAAGCACTGCACCGTCACATGAAAGCACAATAGACTAGCAATTTTAAACTAACTCAACTATTAACTAATTACACTAACTATGGAAAACCTACATTACCTATTTAAACTAACTATCAAACAGAAACTTAACTAAAAATGGCCACATACGACCCGGGGGGGGAGGGGAGGCACCCAGGAGGGGGGAGGTACAGGGTGCTGATCAACATCCGCATGCGATGATGCTGAGCCAAAAAAAAAATCCTCCATGGGCTCAACGCCAGCACAGCACGACCTATGTGGGAGATAGATGGTCGTCCGAGTCTGGCTCATCCTGGAAAGGAGGACGTGGCACAGTAGCCTGGCCACGCCTAGCCACAGCTTGCCCCTCGTCGGCAGCAAGTCTGCCGGACGGGTGAGCCTGGTTCTGTGTGGCGATGTGACATAGGTCTGCATGCAGAACCTCACGTGATACACGTGATTCCTCTTGCAAGCTAGCATGTGTAACACGGAGTTCCTCCTGCAAGGCCTGTCTGGACAACCGCTGCACCTCCCAGCAAGCCTGTAGCTCAGCCGAGATGGTACGCTCAAGCTGTGCAAACCTCTCCTCTGCCTGCTGCCTCTGGGACATCATAAGGACACCCAGAGTGGATCTGAGGGAAGCATACTCCTCCCTCAGGGCATCCATGTGCGCCTCTGCGTGAGCAGCAATTGCTTGACGCAGAGACATTTCAGCCTGGCGTGCCCTGTCTGAGGCCGCCATGCCCAGCCTGAGCGAGCGGGCCGTGGACCGTGCCGCCTGCTGCTGGAGAAGCACCTGCCTAGCAGGGGGGAGCACAGATCGGGCCACACGCTCCATGCTCTCAGCGATGTTCTCCATTGCTGCCCCCTGCCGTTCGGAATTGGCAGCCATGTCTTGCTCCCACTAAGTATACAGCGGTTGCGCGCGGCGACCGCGTTGCCGGGCTTGACCCCTGCGGGACCAAAGGACCGGGGGTCCTCGCTGTGTTGGCACCGCCTGCGGCTGCACGACTACATGCCCCCGTCGACGTGATGTCCCAGGCACATCAGTGACTGATGTGTAGGGTCACCCTGCGTCCCGATCCACCACGGGCGGAGGAACCAAGACTGTCTGATCCCTCAGTGCAGGTGTCGCAGACAGAGGAGTGTCCACATCAGAATCACTCACCCCTGACACATGGACTTGATGCTCATCCAACTCAACATGGACGTCAGAGTCGTCATCAAGGCTGGACTCATAGGCAGCCAGAGACAAGATGGACTGCAGCACTTGGGGGTTTTCGTGGCCTACCACCCCACGACTGCCACTAGTGCCGGGTTGATGTGGTGTTACCAACCCTGTGTCTGGCATGACAACACCATCCTCCGCCTCCATTGCGTCATCACCTGAAAAATAGAGAGAAAAAGGTCACTACACATGTCAGAAGCACAAGACACACACACACACTGACAGCAAAGGCATCCGGCAGACATGTGACACACAACATATGACCTGGCATGCATGCTGGGTCTACTTTGAATAGCTTCTGTGATCAGACCTGTTGAAAGGTGTCAGTTTCCATGGAAGTGGGTCTATGCAGTGCAGAAAATGTGTGCGCCACTCACTACCTACATGTACAAGCATTCCATGGTGTGCGCCAGGAAATGTGAAGGCAGTGCAATGTCAAATTCAGACATCACGTGCATTGTGCATTCAATGTGTACCTTGTCTAGAAGCCAAGCACCCCTCCACCCAAGTACCAAAGCAGGGATGCCTAGCATGGTATCAAAAGGCTGACCATACATCTGTGTATTGACAGGCAGTGTTGACTGGCATCAACAGCTTAATGTGATTCAAATTACAACACTGCAAATGATGCTGGGACAGTGGGCAGGACACATGATGAAAACTCCGGAGGCCGCCCACGTGTGAAGAAGACACAAGAGTTGGACAGAGTCATTGGCCATTGAACAGGCTGAGGCCTGTGAGCCACACAGATTGTCAGTCAGGGCCTAAACATGTGTGCAACGCAGGACTGAGCCACAGTTGACATGGGGAGGCCGATGAGATGGCAGGCAATGTATGTAACCAAGGACTTATATTACAGTGATCATCCAGTCAAGGCCACATAGGGGCATGCGTGCAATGCACATGGAGCATGAATGGGCACTCATGTCCCTGCGGGACATCTGACCCATGCACAGTACAAGTGAGATACCCTGCATCGAGTACTAAGGCTGTACCACACGGCATATGTCTGGCAGTTTCTACGCTGGAAGTTAGCATCTACACAGGACACATGAACAAGAAACTACACATTGGCAAGATTGAAAAAGACCAGTGCAAAGGTGGAACTGGAGTGCAGAGTGGCGGAGGAGGGGCAAGGGAGCATGCCCACATGGAGTCCCGCATGCAGGCAGAGGAGACATGCATGACGGTAGCATTGCATTACTTACACATCAGAACCATGTACACGTCACATGTAGCAGCAATCATGCACAACACATCCCACAAGTGAAACACACACGTCCTCAACAAACACGCATCAACACTCACTGGACTGGGCATCAAAGTCCAGCATCTCTCCCACTCCTTCGACCAATTCAGGTGGTATGAACTCCGCAACGAGAGCCTCATGCGGAGTGAGTTCTTCCTCCTCTGGTGCAGGCTGTAACGCTCACCTGGTTCCCATGGAGGCGCGGCGTCGAAGGCGCAGAACTCTGAAGATGGACAGGAAGGGCCCCTCTATTCTGGCTTCCCTGGCTCGTTGGATACCTTCCTGTGCGTGAAAAGGGAGTATTACCTACTGTGGAACAATGCTCAAGCCTCCCACTCCCTTCCAACCCTCCACGATACCTCCTCCACGATTCCCCGTGAAGCCTCACCTTAGGGTTTGGAAGGATGAGCTCTCCATCCTGCTTCTGATGCAGGGGCGCGTTGAAACCCAGTTACTTCACTGGATTGAGGATTGATGGGAGTTCAGGTAAGCTTGACTGTTCAGGTAAGGCGCTGTAAAAGTTCTGTTCAAAAGTTCAAGCTTAATAATAATGTTCGTTGTCTAATTGCAGCAAGCGCTAATGCTTATGTCTTTTTCCCCTTAGGGGCCGGGGTTCGGAGTGCCGGAGATATGGCGCCGACCCGAAGTGAAACAGTTCTGGATGAGCGCTCAGGTAATGTCTTTGCATTCGCTCATTCAATGTCTTTGTCTTTTTTCCCCATAGGGGCCGGGGTCCGGAGATGCCAGGAAGCGGCAGGACCCGAAATGCAGTGGGAATAATCCAACAGGTAAGACTTAAAAGGAAACTGAGCTTTCCTTATTCCTTTTCTCCCTCTCACCTTTGTTCTTGTCTTTTTTCCTCTAGGCGCCGGGGCGTAGCTGAATCCGGAAGATCGCTGCTGAAGATGGAAGCGCCTTGCAAAGGTGAGTAAAATGCAGCGCTGCAGCGATCAAAACAAAATGCCTTTAAAATGATGTCTTCCTTTTCAGGGCCGTTGGAGAAATGACTCCGGGATGCAGATTTAGCAGGTAATGGCTTTTCTTCTCCTATTCTCTTCCTTTCTCCCCTTGCAGGTGTTCCAGGGTGCTGGCAGGCGTGGCTGAAGTCAGGATGCAGGAGCTGACATGGTGAGCGTCCAGCTGCTAGGTGCAGAACAACGCGAAGCACGTGTGGCTGTTCGGGTGGGGTTTAAATAGCCTTGGAAGAGGTTCCTGGTATGTATCCTTCCACCAATCAGGTATGTATCCTTCCCCGACCACACCCGGGTGGTGAAGTAGTCCTACAGGTAAAGTAGTCCCATTCAGGCCTCAAGAGGGCCTGGATGAAGCAGCAAGGTCTGCATCAGGTAAGTGTGCACCCAAGCACTTAAACACATATCCTCTTCTATGAGCCTGGCGCCTAAGGCGCCAGGACTTGGGTCCGCTATGAGCCTGGCGCCTAAGGCACCAGGACTGAGTCCAAAGGGCCCCGACTTGGGCCCGCTGAGACTTCCCTGGGGAAAATGATGTCTGCCTCTGGGGTTGCTGGGCCCGGCCTGGCTCTTTGGAGGTAGGCATCATGACAGTACCCCCCCTCAAGGCCCCTCCAAGGTCTTTTCCTCCGGGGGTTTTGGTTTGTGCGGGAATCTTCGATGGAATCGTTGAATTAATCGTGGTGCGTGAACATAGTTACTGGGTTCCCAAGATCTTTCCTGAGGTCCATATCCTTTCCAATCAACAAGATAGAAGAGTTTCGACTTAACTATCTTGGAATCTAAAATGTCTTTCACTTCGAATTCTAATTCTCCATCAATTTGGACAGGGCCTGGGGGCTCAGACAGTCTGGTTCCAGGTTGTACTGGTTTTAGAAGAGATGCGTGAAAAACGGGATGAATCCGCATGTTGGATGGTAAATCGAGTTTAAAGGCCACTGGGTTGATAATAGCTTTGATGGGGTAAGGCCCAATGAATCTGGGATTAAAAGTTCGCTGACCCTTGAGGGGTAGATGTTTAGTTGCTAGCCATACCTGATCTCCTACTTGGTAAGGAGGAGTTTTACTTCGGTGCAAATCAGCGTTTTCTTTATACTTTTTCTTGGCTTGCTGTAAGTGGGTTGTAGCTTCTTTGAAGGCTTGGGTTATTGTGGAATGTAGGTGATTTACTGCAGGCATCTCCAGGGTCAGAGGTGGATCTAGGTCAGAGGTCCGAGGATGGTGACCATACAGGGTATAAAAAGGAGTCTGTCCGTTTCCAGAATGCACTGAATTGTTGTATGCATATTCTGCAATCCAAAGGATGTCTTTCCAATTTAACTCGGATTGGTGTAACATGCACCGCAGATATTGCTCGAGAGTCTGATTGGTTCTCTCGGTTTGTCCGTCGGTCTGGGGGTGGTGGCTGGTGGATAACCGCATGTCTATTTGTGCTAGTTGGCAACATTTCTTCCAAAAGTGGGAGATAAATTGACTTCCACGGTCTGAGACTAATATGGAAGGGAAACCATGTAACCGCACTATATTTTCCATAAATTCCTTGGCCAATTTGGAAGCTGACGGCAATCCTTTTAAAGGGATAAAATGGGCCATTTTGGAGAATAGATCCACTATTACGAGAATCGTGTTGTAACCACCACAAGGAGGCAGGTCAGTTATAAAGTCCATTGACAAGGTGTGCCAAGGTGCTGGTGGAATGTCCAAAGGTTGAAGTAGGCCGGCTGGCCTTTTCTTTTGACTCTTATTTTGGGCACAGATTCCGCAAGACAACACAAATGACTTTATGTATTTTCTCCAAGAAGGCCACCAGAAGTGGCGTTTGATCTTTTCTTCTGTTTTCGCGATACCGGGGTGTCCTTCCATTAATGATTCATGATGACGGGTAATGACAAGTTCCTGCAATTCTTTACTTGGCAGAAATAACCGCTCTTGGAAGTAGGGTAAATCATCCTTAACGGTGTAGTGAGGACCCTTTTGACTCCATTCCAGTAAGGCAGAAGAGTAAAAAAGCTGTTTTACTTGAGCTTGGATGTCCTCAATGGTTTGCAATGAAGTCAAGCCCAGAATTCTTTGTTCCGGTATGATTGGCACAGGTTCTAAACTCGAATTGGGTTCTTCCATGCCTATCCGGGATAAGGCATCTGCCTTACCATTCTTGCAGCCAGGGCAATAGGTAATTACAAAATCAAATTCCGCAAAGAATAAAGCCCATCAGAGTTGTCGCGAAGATTGAGCTTTGGCCGTCTTTAAATACTGCAAATTTCTGTGGTCCGTAATTACGGTGATGGTGTGTCTTGCACCGAGAAGATAGTGACGCCAAGCCTTGAAAGCTGATTTAATAGCCAGTAGATCTTTGTCGGTAATTGCGTAATTGAGTTCAGGTGGAGAGAATTTTCTGGACCAAAAGGCTACAGGGTGTAGTTGGTTAGTTTCTGGGTCTCTTTGCGACAGGACAGCTCCCATGGCCGAACTGGAGGCATCGGTTTGCACGATGTAAGGGAGATCTGGGCGAGGGTGCTTCAATACAGGTGCAGAGGTGAATTTGGTTTTCAGGTCCTGAAAGGCTTGTTCAGCCTCAAGAGTCCATTCAAAGCGTTTATTTTTCTTTAGGAGAGCTGTGATGGGTTGAACAGTTCGAGAAAATTCCGGGATGAACCTTCGATAGAAATTGGCAAAGCCAAGCATGCTTTGCACTCCCTTCACAGAGCTAGGAGATGGCCATTTGAGAATGGCGTCCACTTTCCGCGAGTCCATTCGGATTCCTTGAGGTGTCAGGATGAATCCGAGAAACTCCAATTCTGTGGTATGAAAAACGCATTTTTCGAGCTTGGCAAATAATTTGTGCTAGCGCAATTTCTCAAGAACTGCCCTAACATGGTTTCCGTGATCAGATTCTGAGGAGGAATACACCAGGATGTCGTCAATATAAACGATGACACAAACATCGATAAGTTCCCGAAGAACATCATTCATGAAGTACTGAAAGGCGGCAGGTGCGTTGCACATACCGAAGGGCATTACTTGATATTCGAAGAGCCCAAATTTGGTGCGGAATGCAGTCTTCCACTCGTCGCCCTCTTTTATACGTACCAGGTGGTAAGCTCCTCGGAGATCTAGCTTGGTGTACACACGAGCATCTTTTACTTGGTCGATAAGCTCAGGTATCAGGGGCAAAGGGTAACGATTCTTAATCGTTATCTGATTTAGGACGCGGTAGACAATACAGGCCCTAAGGTCTCCTTCCTTTTTAGGTACGAAGAACAAAGCGGAAGAGACTGGTGACTTTGATGGGCGAATGAAGCCATTGGCCAGGTATTGATCCAAATACTGGCGCAAATGCAGGTTCTCAGGTTCAGTAAGAGCATAAATCCTACTACAAGGTAGTTGTGCATTGGGTACCAAGTCGATTTGGCAATCGTAAGATCGATGGGGAGGTAAGGTGTTAGCCTGCTCTTTCTGAAAAACGTCTTGGAATTCTTGGTATTCAGATGGTAGCTGTACAGGGGTGGAAGTTACAGAGGCTAGACCCATAGCTGGATTCCTTGGGTAACAGGTTGGTTCACAATCAGGAAAAGTTATCTTCTTTGCTCGCCAGTCTATTCTCGGATTATGTGTTTCTAACCAAGGGATACCAAGAAGTACTTGAAATTGTGGGGCCTTGATCACATCAAACACGATTGTTTCCCGATGTCCGTCCTGACCCACCAGAGTGATTTCAACTGTGGAATGCGTTACAGGCCCTGAGGCTATTTCGGTTCCATCAACTGTAGTAATTACATCTTGGGTTACTTTCGGGCGGAGAGGAAGCTTAATCCTGGAAGCCAATTCACGGTCTATGTAATTTCCAATAGCTCCACTGTCTATGTATGCTTTTATAGCATGCAACTGCTGAGGCTGTTTTGGGTTCACAAGCACCATTGGCATGACAAAATGCGAGGTCAAAGAGTTTGTTTTCAAGCTCGGCAAGCGGACCCCTACGCTTGTCGGGCTAGGTCGTTTCCCGAACCAGGTGTCAATAACTCGTTATCAGTGGCTCCAACGACCTTCTTGGGTGGTTTAACTGGACAACTTTGAAGAAAGTGACCGGAAGTTCCGCAATACAGACAAAGTTGCATTTGTCGCCTTCTCTCTCGTTCCTTCTGCGTTAATGGTCCTTTAACACTGCCAATTTGCATAGGTTCGGAAACGTCAGTACTCTTGGAGTTAACGTGGGTCTTGATAGGTACTCTGGTTTCATACCTGAGCCGATCTGCTTTTCTATTTTGAAGTCTGTGATCAAGTTGAACCACTAAGTCTATGTAGCCTGCGCAGGCCTGGGGTGGATCTACTATCTGAGCTATAACATCTTTAAGCTCTCCGCGCAGGCCTCGATGAAACAATGTGATCCTTTTATTTTCAGGCCATCCGGTTTCCACAACTAGTCTATTAAAGGTGGCGATATAGGACAAAAGATCCTGATTACCTTGTCGTAAGGATAGCAGTTCGTTGTCAAGGGCCTGTCCCTGCGAGTGTCGAGCGAACAATCTTTCCATGTTGGCCTGGAAGCCCTGGAAATCCCGGAGAATGGGATCATCCTGATTTACCTATGGAATAGACCAATCGGCAGCACAGCCACTGAGGTAAGATAGTACAAAGGCTAAAAAGTGTAAACGGCATTGGTTCATAAAAACGGCATATTTCTTGGGATCCCCCGCAAAACGTTCCGGCGGGGCCAAAGGCATGTGTCCAGGTAGATTGATTTGTACCGGGTTATTCGAACCCATTGTTGTAGAAATATCTCCGGAAACAGGTAAAGGAGTGTGCTCTGCCTGGCCCTGCAATAACCTTTTGGCCAGATCATCAGTTCTTTCCTTGGATAGGATTAGTTCCCTTCTGAGAGCATTAGTCTCCTGGCGGGCTGAGTGCACTTCTGCCCGTAATTCCCCTAAAAGATGGGCCAGCTGATCTGTCTCGGAAGTCTCCATAGCGCCCAGGTGGGAAATTGTGGTAAGGCTTCGCGTTCTGTAACGCTCACCTGGTTCCCACGGAGGCGCGGCGTCGAAGGCGCAGAACTCTGAAGATGGACAGGCAGGACCCCTCTATTCTGGCTTCCCTGGCTCGTTGGATACCCTCCTGTGCGTGAAAAGGGAGTATTACCAACTGTGGAACAATGCTCAAGCCTCCCACTCCCTTCCAACCCTCCACGATACCTCCTCCACGATTCCCCGTGAAGCCTCACCTTAGGGTTTGGAAGGATGAGCTCTCCATCCTGCTTCTGATGCAGGGGCGCGTTGAAACCCAGTTACTTCACTGGATTGAGGATTGATGGGAGTTCAGGTAAGCTTGACTGTTCAGGTAAGGCGCTGTAAAAGTTCTGTTCAAAAGTTCAAGCTTAATAATAATGTTCGTTGTCTAATTGCAGCAAGCGCTAATGCTTATGTCTTTTTCCCCTTAGGGGCCGGGGTTCGGAGTGCCGGAGATATGGCGCCGACCCGAAGTGAAACAGTTCTGGATGAGCGCTCAGGTAATGTCTTTGCATTCGCTCATTCAATGTCTTTGTCTTTTTTCCCCATAGGGGCCGGGGTCCGGAGATGCCAGGAAGCGGCAGGACCCGAAATGCAGTGGGAATAATCCAACAGGTAAGACTTAAAAGGAAACTGAGCTTTCCTTATTCCTTTTCTCCCTCTCACCTTTGTTCTTGTCTTTTTTCCTCTAGGCGCCGGGGCGTAGCTGAATCCGGAAGATCGCTGCTGAAGATGGAAGCGCCTTGCAAAGGTGAGTAAAATGCAGCGCTGCAGCGATCGAAACAAAATGCCTTTAAAATGATGTCTTCCTTTTCAGGGCCGTTGGAGAAATGACTCCGGGATGCAGATTTAGCAGGTAATGGCTTTTCTTCTCCTATTCTCTTCCTTTCTCCCCTTGCAGGTGTTCCAGGGTGCTGGCAGGCGTGGCTGAAGTCAGGATGCAGGAGCTGACACGGTGAGCATCCAGCTGCTAGGTGCAGAACAACGCGAAGCACGTGTGGCTGTTCGGGTGGGGTTTAAATAGCCTTGGAAGAAGTTCCTGGTATGTATCCTGTAAGAGGATTCAATTCAACACTACAGCTAAGTCAACGCCTAGTCTATAATACTGAATGAAAACCCTTATTGATATATCTTTATGTCCAGTTCATGCGTTCTGGATGACTACCCCTATATAACACCCCTCTCTTGGAATCCCCCTGACCCCACTGAGCCGAGAAGTAGTTCTGTTTTGCAAGTTAAAAGGTTTATTTGATAATTTAAACAATAGATATATATATGTCACACCTTATAATAAATTAATAATTGAATAGCACACTTAATCTGATATGATAAAGATTAACAACGGAGAATCTGGCACCAACACGCTTCTCTATAATCAATAAGGAGTTGACATGAAATGGATAAGGTAGCACACAGGTGAATAGGAACAAAAGAAGAAGGTGGTACAGAATGCTTTATGTAAGCTCAGGTGGATGCAATATTCAATGAATGCAGTACAGAAATACTCAATATGATTTCAACCAAACAATGTAATCACTTTTCTCTGGCTATTCACTCCCCCCCTCTTTATGCAATGCAAGGAAATGGAAGGAAGCACACAGTTCTCAGAAATGCAATCAACTGTAATTCAGTTCACCCCAGCAAGCTTAGACTACAGAAGTTTGAAAACACAGGCCCAAATTGCTTCTATATGTGCTGGCAATTCAGTGAAAAGTATGCTAAAATGCTTTTGATTCCCTCTAGAGGTTCAGGGTGAGTGGTATCTAGTTAATATTAGCTCAGGCTCACTCTTGCAATGATTCAGGAATGATTAGCAGGTTAAACGAATTTCTGGCAAATGGAAGGCAAGCAGCAGCTGTTTTACACGAGGAGAAATTTGCAAATCGCGGTAAAATTCGCGGATGCGTGTTCCGCGATTGCGGCAAAACTATAGGGGGTAGGAATGCGGTTCTTAGTGCGATTAAAAGCTTAGATTCTCAACTTTCAGATGAAAGTTACTGCAAGTCTCTAGCACAAACGGTTGCAGAGATATGAGCGATTGAATAAAGGTCGTTTTTCAGATTTGAAATTTTAAAAGCTCAAAATGACAAGTGCAGCTTGCAACTAGAAAATGACAAGTGACAGATTTGGAGCTATCAGGCAGTTCTACTTAGGTTAAATAGATTGAATTAGATGAATTTAAACTAAGAGCTTTGGTTTGGTACAGTTTGGCGGTACTCACAAGAGATTTTAAACAGGAAGGCGGCTTTGTCACGATCTGGTCAACAGGTCTGGACTTCGGACGGTCTCTGGGCACAGCGTCTGGTCTCTGGAACTGCTCACAGCATCGGGGTCAGCACTCTGGATACAATGGCCTGGTCTCTGCTAGGCACCGGTTCTCTGGGTCGGGTCCTGCCTTCTCTTTGGATATTTCTGTCACCGGGTTCTTGCAAAAGTTCTTGGCAAAATTCAGACGGCTCGCCCGGCTGTCTGAAGAGTTCAGTTGCAAAAATATTTTGAGGCCTGCTGACAAATACTCTTGCTGGCAGTGGCCTTTTTGGTTAAGGTTCTGAAGTCTCTGTTTATCTTGGAGTCTAAGTGTTGGCTCTTTGAAGTTTGATGGAGGTAAGTATGGATTTTTCCGGCAGAGCTTCCAGCGGCAGATGGAATTGAAAGTCCCTATCTGTCCTGTCTGTCTGCTTTTATGTGTTTAGAATGTGGGTGTGTTCTAGCATCACTGACCCTACCTCTCTCTCAGCTTCTAATTGGTCAAACTTCCATTTCTCATTTGATTGGGGAAGGAACTGTGAGTCAGAGTGATGTCATTTTATGGCTTGCAGATAGGACACTCCCCTGTCAGATTGCACATATTCTATATTTGATAACAAAAGACATATTTCACAGTTACACAGTTGCTTGAAATTACATATACATGGTGTGGCTGAATTTAGCCATGTCTCTTTCCAAATCTGCTGTTTCTAAGAGCTTGCATTCAGAAATGGCACATAATTGACTTTTTAACTGATTTTTCAATTTCTGACATTGACCCAACTTTACATACATGTGCGCAGGGAGTATGGACATTAGCTGATGAAGTTTCAGATTTTTAACATGCATACATTTAGAGTAATATCCACTTTTCCGCTAACACCCCCCTGAACATACCACCGGTTCTAAAAACCTCTTAAACTGTGGGCAGAAAAATCACAAGAATTATGGTATCATTTATAAAATGTTCACATGTCCGCTCTATGAGTTATTCATCTTTTTCTAAACAATATTCTGGCTACAAAGGGGTGTGGTTTCCCAGGTCACATGGTGGAAATACTGGTTTATCCAGTTCTGCCAAGCCAGCTTGCTCTCACAGGCAGTGCCCCTCCCAGCTTCTGCCAAGAGGAAGCTACATTTTACGACCGCTGTAATAAAACCTTTGCCTGAGTCAAGACAGGCTTTGTTCAGAGCTCCTGTATTCTGTGGGGCTCCCCTTAATTCAATTATCAGAGAGATGGCATATCCTTAGTGTGGCCAACAAAGGCAGATGGGCCTGGGAACACAGTTGTGACTCAAGTTTCACTCCTGATGGGGGTAGTTGCCAGGCAGAATCAAGTTCCTTAAGCCAGACTTTCAGCTAACTGTCATGTTTTTTTGTTGCTTTTTAAATTAACTTGCAATTTTACACATGCAGCTAGAATGCTGATTCTAAGTTTAAACTATGACATTTAAACAATTGCAAAGGCATGTGACACCAAACATAGGTCACTCATTTAATCTAAACATTTTCGATTTTAGTGTCTTTAAATCCAGTGCAACTTAAACTGCTGACTCCATAGCAGTTTTGTTATAAGCATTGTTTTGGGCTCTTCATTTCCCAGATTTTGTAAGCACACAAAACCTCATTCTGCCAAATGTCTGCTGGTGTTCAGTGAATATTTTGCACATGTTGCAATGTTTGAAAATAGGCATTTTGAGCCTGCCTTCAGAGAAACACAGGGTGGTTTTAAACTGCCGGCTTTTGGATAGTGGTGAGTACTGGTACTGCACCCATTTTTGGGATTTAAGAAAATGAATTCCCAACAGTTATGGGTTTGCTTTTGGCAATCAGCATTGCCATTCCCAATGGTTTCAGACTACTGTGTGGGTAGTCCAATGGTGGTTTTAAAGCGCTTTGAAGCTAACCGGCGCTACTGTTTTTCCTTTGGCAACCCATTTCCCTCATGGCAACCCAGCCTTTCCTTCTCGCACTGGTGGGTGGCAAGTGAGGCAACCATTTTGGTGTGCGCACAAACTGCGCAGCTTTCCTGGATTTCGGCGCACATGTGGGTTTTCCGCCATCTTGAATTTTCTAAGCCCACAGCACCAAATGTTGTAGCATGATAGCTTAAACGTGGGTCAGGACACCCAACAAGCCCCCCCACGCGACTGCACTTTGAATTTGAGTCGATGGGGAGTCGCGTGCCCAAGGGTTTTGACCCACGCACCGGTCTGTCCGCATAATCTTCTTCCTCTTCTGTAGATGGCACAGTTCAGCATCTTCTTCTCCATCCGGTACTGATCGATCGGTTCTCCTCGCCAGTCCTGATGGGAGTATTGGGCGGTCCACTGGGCCCATTGGATCTTCGTTCCCGGTCTCCGGATCGTCCTCCTTGGCCCGTCTTCAGGTTTTCTTTCTCCTAGGACGACAAAGGAAGAGCGGCAATACCTACTCATAGACGTTTTTCCACCACTGTTGAGATAGTGGGGCAGCATATGCATTTCATCATAACGAAACATTACATTCTTATTTTGATAAAAAACAAACAGTATAACTAAGAGACAGTTTCATGCAAATCACAATATTTTAGAGACTAGATGTGGTATGTTTTATGATTGGAACTGAATTAGTCTGAGACAGTACCCGCTAGGATTCCAGAGGATTCCTCCAGTTGTTGCAGAGCGTGCCTGGGATGGCAACACTTCAACTGGTTTATGTGGACCCACTTGTCTTCCCCCGCTGCCAAAGGACCTTTGGGGATGTGGATTTTGTAGGCCACAGGGGAGATCTTGTCGATGATCTCCAAGGGTCCTTTCCATGTAGGCAAAAATTTGCGCTGCTTGGCCTGGTTCCTTTGGAAGTTGTATAGATAGACCCGGTCTCCCACCTGATATTCCTTCCTGGAAGTTTTCAGGTCATAATGGGTCTTCATGCTATCAGCTGATCTTTCTAGATTCCGCTGAGCATAAGCAAAAGCATGTTGGAGGTGTTTCCTTAAATTCTCTACATACTCATGAGTAGTGGAGGCATTTATCAGTGTCTGCTCTTGGGTCCTGTAGAGCAAATGCTGAGGAAGCACCATCTTGCGCCCAGTCATCAACTCAAATGGTGACATTTTGGTTGCAGATGAAGGGGTAGATCTGATGGCCATTAGGACCAGAGGTAATCGGATATCCCAACTTGGCCCAGAATCTGCCACAAACTTCTTTAATATGCTCACAATGGTTCGGTTATATCTCTACTGCCCCAGAAGAAGCTGGTCTATAAGCAATATGCAGCTTTCTCTTGACCCCCAGTATCTCCCACATCTTTGTCATTACTTCACTGGTGAAGTGGCTACCTCTGTCTGACTCAATCCTTTGAGGTAGACCAAAACGGGAAAAGATGTGGTTAATCATCAAGGCAGCTGCAGTTTCTGCCTTGCAATTTGGGGCGGGGAGACATTCCACCCACTTGGTAAACAAGCATGTCACGGTCAACATGTACTTATTCCCCCTAGCCGAGCGAATCACAGGGCCTACAAAGTCGATTTGTAAATCTGACCATGGCAGTGTCATTCCCCTCTTTTGTAAAGGCGCCCGGTGTGTGAGGGATGTCGGCTGAAATTGTGCACACACAAGACACCCCTTCAAGTATTGGTCGAGGTCCTGCCCCATGTGTGGCCAGTATGCAACCTCTCTTAAGATTTCCAATGTTGTGTGAAACCCCCTATGACCGGCGGTGGCCGCATCATGGGCGTGACTTAACATCAGGCTTCGGAATGAGGTAGGAACCACCCACTGATCGTGGCCAGCTTTGGATTTCCTTACCAGCAAACCGTCTTGGATTCGGAACATTTTTGGACATTTCATCAACACTCTTAGGTCCTCTTTCCCATTGTAATCGGTATCCGTCAGGGGAAAGTTCTCAGGGTCCTCAAGGTGCTGGTAAAATTTACCAATAATTGGATCCCCCTTCTGAGCGGTAATCAAATCAGCATCAGGGGTCTCCTTACTCCATTGTGCAATTGAAAGGTCGTTGTGAGCATTTGTCTGGGACCTAGTGATAGCAGTGACCTGGATTTCCCCCAACAGGGACTCAATCTCAATTAGATCCCCTTGGATAGCCCCGGTTTTGGCCAGCTGATCAGCTAAGTCATTTCCAGTTTTGTCTGGTCCCTCTACTTTGGAATGACCCTTGATCTTTTTCCAATAGATGGTCATCTCATTCGAGGTGACCAGATCATCAATGTTTTGGATCAACTTCCCATGTTTCAAGGGTTTGTTGTTAGCACATAACATGCCTCTGGTTTTCCAATTAACCAGGTGCTCCACGAACCCGTTCCGTACATAATCCGAATCTGTGATTATGACCAGTTCGTGGAGTTGATGCTGGACAGCAGTGAGGATGGCCTGATGCACAGCCATCAATTCTGCCACCTGACTACTTCGGGGACCAATTTTGTATCCAGCGGAGGGTTCTGGGGACTCATTCACCCATGCATTCCCTACGCCGGCCACCAGTCCTTTCTCCCCGTCGTTGTCAACATGGTAAGAGCATCCATCCACATACACAGTGGGCATTCCCTCACACTTGTCTTCTTCAAAGACTTTGTGTGGGGAATTAAGGTATGCCTCCGTGTTGTCCTTTATTTTTAGACTTTCGTCCTCGAGACAGTTTTCTCTGGCACAATCATGCTAGTCAGCCAGACCTTGCGCGAGGGGACTCTTCTTGTTTTGGCCATATCTGACCTCCACAGGAAAGTCTTGCATTGACAGAATCCAGGAAGTAATTCGGGAATTACTCACATTTCCGGCCCGGATTCTGTCACTTTGGAGATATTGCAGAGGCTGGTGTGGAGTCTCCACTATGATGTGTTCCCCCTGGATAAACGGGCGGTAATTCTTCAATGCCCACACCGTTGCCAGGAGTGCCTTCTCACAATCGTTGAATTTCTCCTCCACAGAGGATAAAGTTTTGCTCGCATAGGAGATTACTTTATTGACCTTGTCATGCTTTTGGTATAATACTGCCGTCAAGCACGTATTAGAGAACCCTGTCTCCAGGAAGAACTCCTTGTTTCTGACAGGGTAAGCTAGGCAAGGCGCTTGTGAGAGGCTTCTTTTGAGTTGTCTTACTGCCTCGGCTTGTTCTGGACCCCATTCCCACTTGACCCCCCCCTTCAGGAGATGAATCAGGGGTCTGGTGATCTCTGCGTAGCCCTCAATGAACTTTCTGCTGTAATTAGTCAGTCCAAGGAGGCTCCTTAGTTCCCGCAGAGTTGTGGGGTCTTTCAGTTTCTGAAGTGCTTCCACTTTCTTTTCCTGGGGACAGAGACCCTGAGGAGTAATCTCATGCCCCAAGAAATTAACACGGGTTCTACACCACTGTGCTTTCTGAAAGGAAAGTTTTGCTCCGGCGGCCCTCAACTGTGTCAGAACATAACGGATCTCCGCTATGTGTTCCTCCACAGATGAACTTTTGATGAGGACATCATCTACATAAGCCAGGTTACCCCTCGCACCCAGGTCGGGCATGGCCTTATGTAGGAAAATGTTGAATTCATTGCCGGAGTTGAGGTATCCGAAGGGAGTCCGGGTCCATGTATACTGCTGGCCCCCAAAGGTAAAAGCCAGTTTGTATTGGTCCTCCCTGCTGACAGGCACGGTCCAGTATCCATTGGTCAGGTCTATTGCAGTGAATACCTGTGACCCCTGGATCTGGGCCAGCCCTTGGTCAATGTAGGGCAGAGGCCATCGGGAAGTATGGACCCGTTTGTTGAGCTCCCTGAGGTCAGCGCAGAGTCTCCACTGGCCGTTTGGCTTCAATATTCCCAGCACCGGATTATTGAAGGTGCTGTGGACTGGACGGATTATTCCCCGGGACTCAAGGTTCTTAATTATTTCAGTAAGGGACTCCATTGATGCGAGAGGCAAGCGATATTGCTTCACAAACACTGGAGTCATGCCAGGGTCCGTGGGGATTGTTGTTGTGTGGATGTCGGTGCGACCGCAGTCATATGAGTCTACCGCAAAGAGATCTTGGAAATCCAAGAAAACTTGTTTCAACTTTTGCTTTTGTTCCAGAGTCACACAGGCATCAGCTAGGTTGACTCTCTCTTCCACCATCTGCCTGAAGCCTGGAAAGACTTCTGGTTTGGCTATTTCAGCGGCCTCCTCCAGCTGGGTGGAGAAGTCCCTGGACAGAGTGCTGATTTGGACTGGAGGCTTCAGGTGGGAAAGGCAGCCCTCATGGACCTGGAAAATCACCTCATCCCTCCTGAAGTCACAAGTCACATCTTCCTTACCATAGGGGCAGGAAGTGTACACCAGGAAGTTCCCCCCATGCCGGGTAAAAATCCTGTCTGGTGTTGTATTGTCATCACTGTCACTGTCAAAACAGTCCTTGGGGATTGGTCCTAACAGTTCATTTACTAAGTCGATGGAAAAATGTCGGTCATCAACCGCCATTCCAATAATGGTGCCTGCGGCTAGAGTAATACTCTTTAAGTCGCTGTTATCCACCTCTATTGGAATGGTGTCATGTTCTATGTTGACTAATGGTGTTGGGTTTACCCCTAACCCTTGCTGTTGGAGAGAAGCATTTAGATGTATGTAGGCATCAGGGTTTTGCAAATATTGTCCTCTTTTAACTTTCACTTCCAGGGAGAATTGTCGGGTCCTTTCTGGGATGGTGACTTCCTCTTTAACCTGAATTTCAACTGCATAAGGTAGCAATTGAGCTGACCTAAATGCTTTTTCTGGATCATCAAAGCCCATGGGATTATCCGCTAATCGGGACCAAGCTTTGAAGTTTATTAGGTCCAAACTAATGGCGAAGCGATTGAGAATGTCACTGCCTAAGTAAAAGGCGGCAGTGACGTCTCGCACGATCCAACAATTATGGACTATGCTCTTGTTGCCAATGGAGATTTTGAGCATACACCTGCTTGGCAGGAGATGTTTGGAATTAGGTGCTTCCAGGTCCATTTCCCATTTGTCTATCAGTTTGAAGGTGGGAATGGCTGGATCCTTTGGGAGTTGGCGAAACATGGCTTCGCTGATGAAGCTCTTACCGTTGTTCACACACACTCGAGCGAGAACAGAGTCCTTCCCATCATTTAACTGAACAGGGATGAACAACTGCTCTCCAATTTGCTGAATATCAGCCAGGCTCTGAGCTGATTTCACATCTTTCTGGACTATAGGAGTGGGAGTTTCTGATTGTGGATTAGTATAGAATTTCAGAGTGTTTCCTTCCAGCGTGGAATACCACTTTAGACTGGAAGGAAGGTTGATTTTCAGAAATAGAGAGGACCCCCCATCACCAGTCTGTTGTCCTACTGCTATTACTGTCACGTCTGGAATTTGGTTGTTCTGGAAGTGGAATTCTACTTGGTCAGATTTTTGTTCAACCATGTGGCAGGTGCCGTTTAAACTAACATGGTTGACACTCTGTTTTAATTTTATTGGTCGGCTAGTCTGGGTCCAGAGGACCTTGTTTACACAATCTATTAGGGGTGACAACCTTCTCAGGAGGTCATTCCCTAGTAAACAAGGGGTGCCCTCTGGGGTCACAACTATGACCGGGTGTTTCAATTTGTGTCGCCCAATTTTAATGTCCAAGTCTGCAGTCCCCTCAACGGGAATTTCCTTCCCGTCAAAGTTCTGCAGTTGTCCAGGAAGAGAGGTGAGAGGAATTTGGTAATTCTCTCCCCTTCCTGCATTCAGTTCGTCAAAGGCCCTTCTGGACAGAAGGGTAGCTTGAGATCCAGTGTCCACCAGTGCCAAAATTGTACCCTGCCCCTGAACTTGTACCGGGGCATAATATCTTCCCTCCTTCTCCTCAAGGGGGCACAGATAATGTACATTTTTGGACAACTGGTGGGCTAATTTTCTGGTTTTGGACATCGCGAGAGAAGAATTTTGGGCAGAATTCTGTGGAGAGCCTTGGGAATCTGAAAGAAAAAGTTGGCAACTGGAGATCAGAGCCATTGTGGGTTCCCCTGGTTCCGGTTCCGGGCCGCCCCCCCCTTTTTGGAGGCAGTCACCAGGATGGGTTTGAACCAGGGGGTTTTCTTGCTGTTGGTTCTGGGATGAGATGGTGGGCGGCGGTAGCTCAGTCTCCACATCTCCCCAGTCTGGATTTGCATCCCTAGGGACCCATTTTTCTTTGGGAGGAGTTCCCCCCTCTCTGAAGGAGAAGATCCTTTTCCCAGGATCCTCTGAGGATCCCTCTCCCTCAAATTGGAAGATCTGTACCTCCTCCTCAAACTGAGTCTGTTTGGGTCTTTTGTTTCTCCTACCCCCCCTCTGCTCCTTAGGAGGCAGACTTTCAGGGGCAAGAGATTTTGTTTCCGGTTCCTGGGTTTCCAGGGGCTGTTTACAAGTGAGGAAGGAAGCTTCCTCCAAGGCTTTACACCCCCCTTCCCTTTGTGCCTCCTCCCTGGGAACCGGTGAGTTATCGGGGTGCTGCCCCCGTCATTGTTCTGGAGCACCAGGTCCAGAGTTGGGTGCGTTCTGCGCCGGCACGCCCATCTGAGGGTTCTGCTGAGCCCTCAGTATGTGACCCAGATCCCGCGCCATGTTTTGAACCTGGCGCTCTAACTGGGAAACCCGCTCAGGCTGATACGGGGCCCTGTTTTCTCCCCTGGGCTGATCCCGGGAAGGGTAGCTGTCCCTCCTCTGGTAATACCCCGGGTTGGGAAGATTTGGGTACCCCTCCACCCTTGGCCTCCCCTCTCCTGGATTAGGTTGTCTGGGCTCAGGGAATTGGGGAAAGAAGGATGGATGATTTTGGGGTTGAAAGTCGGGTGGATATCTGGGGAAAAAGTTCTGCCCAGGGTTTAGAGAATTTCTGCCCTCCTGTGGGAAGTTTGGAGGGAAGGTGCTTGGCTGGATTCCCCCCCTTGGGCTGGAGGAGTCCACACATAACCCAGGATGGGTCGATTTCCCTTGTAACGGGGACTTACATAATCAGGAGAGCGAGGGACCCCATTTGTGGGGCTGCCTCCTTGGCTCCCTGTCTGTGACTGACCCGAGGACCTTCTGGGCCTAGCATTATTAGGTGCAGGTAGGTTTTTAGGCCCCCCCATCTCCAAATCCAAAACGGGGGTGACCTTTACCTCTGCCACCTTGGCAGCAGCAGGGGTGCTGTTGGCTTTGGGGTTTTTCTGGGCATTACTTTTGCTATCTATCGGTTTCTGCACCTCATAGATCCGGGTAGCCTGTTCAATGACCCAGTCTAAAGATCTTTTCTCGTGAAAATCCCTCACGAGCTGGGTCATGATATATTTGGGCAAGGCATGGAAAAACGTATTTATAAATTCTCTGCTATCCGTGCGCACCATTCTTGTGGTCTGTGCAAAAGCACGCTTTAACTCCTGCACAAATTCTTGTGGGGCCTGATCCTCCCCACATTGCAAATTGTAGGCTGCCTTGCGAGCCTCTTGAGGATTTCTGTGAACAGAAAAATGTTTCAAGATGGCCGCCTTATAGGTGGACCATCTTAAATGATTTTGGTCCTCCAGCCCCGCAAAGAAACTGGAGTATTCCGGGGAGAAGGTCCACTTTACATATTGAATACAGCTTTGGCTGTCCTTCAAATGGAAAGTCTCCATCATTTGTTCAAACAACTCTAAGTGCTCCCAAACAGAATACTTAGCGTTCTTATGGTAAGGCGTGATGACGCTCCTGATCGCCTTAATCTGCTTTAAGGGGTCCTTAAGCAAGGCCCTTTTTGCCTTATTGGCCTTTTTGGTTCGGGTAACCCTTGTCCATTCGTCCTCGGACTCAGAGGCACTGCTCCCAGAGGTTCCCGTCTGTTCTTCCAGGTTTTCCCGGATTCTGCGAGCCTGGGAATGGCTGGCAGAATGTGGGGACCTGGTCTCCTGTGTCCTGCGCAGTTCAGAGGAGTCTTCAGATTCCTCCTTGCTGCCAGGATTTGATGGGTACCCCCCCCCACTGACCTAACTGGGCAGAGGTTTTCAGGATGCCCTTAAGGGGCCTACTCTCCTGGGGTTCCCCACTGAACTGTACTGTACTTGGGTGCCCATACCCGGATGCCCACCCCTCCATTCCTGGGTGGTACTGGCCTATGAGCCCCATACTCTTAGCTGGATAGTAATCTGCCATCCCTGTGGCCCTGTGCTCACGTGCGCCAGGGGACATGGGGGTGGCAGAGTCCAGGGACTGAGAGGTATGAGGGCCTCTGGTACTAGGGCTCCTGAGGTTATGCTCCGGAGTTTCCATTTCCCAGCGAACCTCATCTCTATCCGCCCCTGCTCCCTGTTGCAATGCAAGAGCCTGCATTTGTGCCTTCAGTTCCTCAGTTAAGGCCTTACTAGACTCTATCAGTCTCTCCTGCATCGCTACCTGTTGTTGGAGCCTATCATTGTGTTGACAGAGGGCCTCATTTTCCCTCTGTGCTTCCTGGTTGGTCCTGGAGAACTGGGCCAGTCTTTGCTGCAGGAGGTTTACCTCCTGAGCTGTGTCCCTATTGGCCTGCTCCTTTCTTGCTAGAGCATCCTCCACCCTCCTGGTGTGCTCTAACAAGTTCTGGTTTTCTTTTTGGAGGTCACCCAGCCCCTGGAGGGCCAGGTGATTTTCTTCCATTTTCCTTTTTAAATGGCAGACTTCCTGGCCTATGGCGTCTCTTTCCTGACTAAGAGCCTGCATTTGTGCCGCCAGGTCGTCCCTCTGCCTTTGGAAGGCACCAGCTTTCTGGCGCTCCTGATCAAACTCTGCCTGGGTATCCAGGTCTTTCAGAATCAGTTTATTGCTCTCCTCTTTCTCTCTATCTAGCTGGCTTTGCAGGGTGACTACCTGCTCCGCGCATGCCCTGTTGAAATTGATCTGTTGCTCCAACTTTTTCTGGTTCTGCAGTAAGGAGTCCAAACTGTCTTGGTGCTCCTTCTGCAGGGCCAGAAATCTGGTATCCTGGTCTGTCTTTTCCTGTTGTAGGATGCCCATATCCTCTTTTATTTTAATGATGTACTGCCTGCTGTCATTTTCTGACTCCTGGCTCCCCTGCAGCCTCTGCTCAGAAGAGACCAGGTCAGATTGGACCTTCTCTAACACCACCTGTTGCCTATTTGCCAGATTTTGGCTTTCAGCACATCTATCCTGCATGTCTCCCATATATAGGTACAGGTATGCTGCTATCCTGGCAATCTTATTGTGTTCCTCTTTGGCTTTAGGAGCCATATATAGTTCACTCAGGGCCACATGTAATGGACCCTGATCTCTCCATAAGTCTGACCCTGTTTCAGTGACCTGTCGCGTGATGGCCTGCAACCAGGCATCCTGGCCCTGCTCAGCCCATTCACCTCTCACAAATAGTTTATGTAAGAAGTGCTCTCTGGCTATTTTCATATCTACCAAGGTCGTCATTCTAGAGATTGGTCTCTGTCCTGACTTACAGAAGTTAGTATTTTATTTTTGCAGAACAGAACTTTTCTTGGAGTGTCCCTTTTGAGGAATGCTTCACAGCGTAATGCAGCGTGGTGATCCGACCGGATGTATGTATCCCGTCAGTTAGCAAACTGTATTAAGCTGCACAAGTGGTATTCTAACCCAAACGTCCGGCCGAGCCCCCAGTTTGTAAGAGGATTCAATTCAACACTACAGCTAAGTCAACGCCTAGTCTATAATACTGAATGAAAACCCTTATTGATATATCTTTATGTCCAGTTCATGCGTTCTGGATGACTACCCCTATATAACACCCCTCTCTTGGAATCCCCCTGACCCCACTGAGCCGAGAAGTAGTTCTGTTTTGCAAGTTAAAAGGTTTATTTGATAATTTAAACAATAGATATATATATGTCACACCTTATAATAAATTAATAATTGAATAGCACACTTAATCTGATATGATAAAGATTAACAACGGAGAATCTGGCACCAACACGCTTCTCTATAATCAATAAGGAGTTGACATGAAATGGATAAGGTAGCACACAGGTGAATAGGAACAAAAGAAGAAGGTGGTACAGAATGCTTTATGTAAGCTCAGGTGGATGCAATATTCAATGAATGCAGTACAGAAATACTCAATATGATTTCAACCAAACAATGTAATCACTTTTCTCTGGCTATTCACTCCCCCCCTCTTTATGCAATGCAAGGAAATGGAAGGAAGCACACAGTTCTCAGAAATGCAATCAACTGTAATTCAGTTCACCCCAGCAAGCTTAGACTACAGAAGTTTGAAAACACAGGCCCAAATTGCTTCTATATGTGCTGGCAATTCAGTGAAAAGTATGCTAAAATGCTTTTGATTCCCTCTAGAGGTTCAGGGTGAGTGGTATCTAGTTAATATTAGCTCAGGCTCACTCTTGCAATGATTCAGGAATGATTAGCAGGTTAAACGAATTTCTGGCAAATGGAAGGCAAGCAGCAGCTGTTTTACACGAGGAGAAATTTGCAAATCGCGGTAAAATTCGCGGATGCGTGTTCCGCGATTGCGGCAAAACTATAGGGGGTAGGAATGCGGTTCTTAGTGCGATTAAAAGCTTAGATTCTCAACTTTCAGATGAAAGTTACTGCAAGTCTCTAGCACAAACGGTTGCGGAGATATGAGCGATTGAATAAAGGTCGTTTTTCAGATTTGAAATTTTAAAAGCTCAAAATGACAAGAGCAGCTTGCAACTAGAAAATGACAAGTGACAGATTTGGAGCTATCAGGCAGTTCTACTTAGGTTAAATAGATTGAATTAGATGAATTTAAACTAAGAGCTTTGGTTTGGTACAGTTTGGCGGTACTCACAAGAGATTTTAAACAGGAAGGCGGCTTTGTCACGATCTGGTCAACAGGTCTGGACTTCGGACGGTCTCTGGGCACAGCGTCTGGTCTCTGGAACTGCTCACAGCATCGGGGTCAGCACCTGGATACAATGGCCTGGTCTCTGCTAGGCACCGGTTCTCTGGGTCGGGTCCTGCCTTCTCTTTGGATATTTCTGTCACCGGGTTCTTGCAAAAGTTCTTGGCAAAATTCAGACGGCTCGCCCGGCTGTCTGAAGAGTTCAGTTGCAAAAATATTTTGAGGCCTGCTGACAAATACTCTTGCTGGCAGTGGCCTTTTTGGTTAAGGTTCTGAAGTCTCTGTTTATCTTGGAGTCTAAGTGTTGGCTCTTTGAAGTTTGATGGAGGTAAGTATGGATTTTTCCGGCAGAGCTTCCAGCGGCAGATGGAATTGAAAGTCCCTATCTGTCCTGTCTGTCTGCTTTTATGTGTTTAGAATGTGGGTGTGTTCTAGCATCACTGACCCTACCTCTCTCTCAGCTTCTAATTGGTCAAACTTCCATTTCTCATTTGATTGGGGAAGGAACTGTGAGTCAGAGTGATGTCATTTTATGGCTTGCAGATAGGACACTCCCCTGTCAGATTGCACATATTCTATATTTGATAACAAAAGACATATTTCACAGTTACACAGTTGCTTGAAATTACATATACATGGTGTGGCTGAATTTAGCCATGTCTCTGTCCAAATCTGCTGTTTCTAAGAGCTTGCATTCAGAAATGGCACATAATTGACTTTTTAACTGATTTTTCAATTTCTGACATTGACCCAACTTTACATACATGTGCGCAGGGAGTATGGACATTAGCTGATGAAGTTTCAGATTTTTAACATGCATACATTTAGAGTAATATCCACTTTTCCGCTAACACCCCCCTGAACATACCACCGGTTCTAAAAACCTCTTAAACTGTGGGCAGAAAAATCACAAGAATTATGGTATCATTTATAAAATTTTCACATGTCCGCTCTATGAGTTATTCATCTTTTTCTAAACAATATTCTGGCTACAAAGGGGTGTGGTTTCCCAGGTCACATGGTGGAAATACTGGTTTATCCAGTTCTGCCAAGCCAGCTTGCTCTCACAGGCAGTGCCCCTCCCAGCTTCTGCCAAGAGGAAGCTACATTTTACGACCGCTGTAATAAAACCTTTGCCTGAGTCAAGACAGGCTTTGTTCAGAGCTCCTGTATTCTGTGGGGCTCCCCTTAATTCAATTATCAGAGAGATGGCATATCCTTAGTGTGGCCAACAAAGGCAGATGGGCCTGGGAACACAGTTGTGACTCAAGTTTCACTCCTGATGGGGGTAGTTGCCAGGCAGAATCAAGTTCCTTAAGCCAGACTTTCAGCTAACTGTCATGTTTTTTTGTTGCTTTTTAAATTAACTTGCAATTTTACACATGCAGCTAGAATGCTGATTCTAAGTTTAAACTATGACATTTAAACAATTGCAAAGGCATGTGACACCAAACATAGGTCACTCATTTAATCTAAACATTTTCGATTTTAGTGTCTTTAAATCCAGTGCAACTTAAACTGCTGACTCCATAGCAGTTTTGTTATAAGCATTGTTTTGGGCTCTTCATTTCCCAGATTTTGTAAGCACACAAAACCTCATTCTGCCAAATGTCTGCTGGTGTTCAGTGAATATTTTGCACATGTTGCAATGTTTGAAAATAGGCATTTTGAGCCTGCCTTCAGAGAAACACAGGGTGGTTTTAAACTGCCGGCTTTTGGATAGTGGTGAGTACTGGTACTGCACCCATTTTTGGGATTTAAGAAAATGAATTCCCAACAGTTATGGGTTTGCTTTTGGCAATCAGCATTGCCATTCCCAATGGTTTCAGACTACTGTGTGGGTAGTCCAATGGTGGTTTTAAAGCGCTTTGAAGCTAACCGGCGCTACTGTTTTTCCTTTGGCAACCCATTTCCCTCATGGCAACCCGGCCTTTCATTCTCGCACTGGTGGGTGGCAAGTGAGGCAACCATTTTGGTGTGCGCACAAACTGCGCAGCTTTCCTGGATTTCGGCGCACATGTGGGTTTTCCGCCATCTTGAATTTTCTAAGCCCACAGCACCAAATGTTGTAGCATGATAGCTTAAACGTGGGTCAGGACACCCAACAATCCTTCCACCAATCAGGTATGTATCCTTCCCCGACCACACCCGGGTGGTGAAGTAGTCCTACAGGTAAAGTAGTCCCATTCAGGCCTCAAGAGGGCCTGGATGAAGCAGCAAGGTCTGCATCAGGTAAGTGTGCACCCAAGCACTTAAACACATATCCTCTTCTATGAGCCTGGCGCCTAAGGCGCCAGGACTGGGGTCCGCTATGAGCCTGGCGCCAAAGGCGCCAGGACTGAGTCCAAAGGGCCCCGACTTGGGCCCGCTGAGACTTCCCTGGGGAAAATGATGTCTGCCTCTGGGGTTGCTGGGCCCGGCCTGGCTCTTTGGAGGTAGGCATCATGACACAGGCCCACCGCCAGTCACCAGAGTCAAGTTGTAATTTGAGGCACGCTTGGCCTTAGTGCTGCGCTTGATGTAATTCCAACGCCTTTTGCACTCCTGCGCCGTGCGCACCTCATGGCCGAATGAACTGACATGTTCCGCAACATGCTTCCAGTGGGTGTCACGTTGGGCAGCCGTAGTCTGACTATTGGCACCCACTAGCATGTCACGGCCGTGGCCCCGCACGTAGTCCACGAGGAAGTCCAGTTCCTGCTTACAGAAAGGCTTCTTCCTCGACGTGCAGGAGGTCGTGGCTGTGTGTGGGGTCCCAGCCTGTGCTGCAGGTGCAACCTTCCTCCTCTTGGACTGTGGCGCAGACCCTGGCTGGCTAATGCCGCCCTGACCAGTATGGCCAGTGGGTTCGGTGGATTGAGCCAAGGGAGTGGCAGGTGGAGGGATGACCAAAGGCCTGACTTGTGTCAGTGGCAGCTGGGTGCCCACTAATGGACCCTGCGCAGCAACATCAGCTGTGGCAGGGTCATTGACCGCAACGGTCCTGGTTGGCAGACTCACAACCGGGGTGCTGTTGGGTGCATCTGCCCCTGCACTTGCCAACACCCGGCTGTTCGGGGCAGCAGATGACATGACTGCCCCAGGGACACGTGTCTTGGTCTGAGCAGCCCGGCGTGCCCCTATGGTTTCCCCCCTGGCCTGTTGGAGATCTACCAAGGGCTCTTCAAGTGCCAACGCAGCCTGCGCTTGCAGACCCTGAGCCTGGGTGGCGGTGTCCACAGCTGCACCTGCAGCTACCACTACCCATGGGCCCGTGGCAGTCGATGGAACAGACTGCCGGGTCATACGGGTGCCAGTGCCAGATGCAGGAGCTGCATCCCCCGGAACCACAGGGGGTGGTGGCATGGCTGCACCGACACAGGGCACAACATTGTGCTCAAGTGGCGCACCCCTGCCTCTTCCCCCTCTGCTGCTGCCCTGGACACCCTGGAGTCCCCCTACTCCCTGGTCACCACGGCCACATCCCCGTCCACGCCCGCCACGAGGAGTACGCCCAGCTGAGGTGCCCCTCACCTTTGGTGGCCTCCCAACAATGGCACAGATGTAGTAGTGCTGGCACAGATGGAGTGGTGCCAATGGGAGGTGTACACCACAATTGACCTGGGCAATTGGGGTGAAGGGGGTGGGAAGCAAGATGTTAACAGCTGACCCCGGTGATGTGGTGAAGGGTCACGCAATGTTCAGGCACCCCAAAACTGCAGTAAAACCGTGCACGCAACCCTGCAGCCTACATGCGTGGATTCAACCTCCCGCAGTACGCGGTGGCACCCAGTAACACGAATAACGCGTACGCGTGGGACACGCAGGCTACTATGACATCGAAAATCGGTGTGATACACAGGGGCACCCGCAGTGGGAAAAGGAGCGTGTGCGACTCAGCGTCTGACTAGCGCGATGCAGAAAAACACGCGTAGCCAATACCCCGCCAAAGGAAGAGATACGTCCTTGATAGCTGTGAAGTTGTGATGGCGCGCGAAACAACAGGAAGCAGCAACACACGTCGGTCTCAACGAAAGGCACGTACAGCGAACTGCTGGGCCTGCTCACCTTTAACCCGTGCTGAGGGAAACGCACGCGCTCATCACGTCACTTATGCGCATGGGCCCTTTCCTCGTATTACACGCAGACGTGCAGTTTTCCACGCGCGCTTACGAGCCTGGGCCCTTTCCTCGTATTGCACGCGGACGTGCAGTTTTTCACGCGCGCTTACGCGCATGGGCCCTTTCCTCGTATTGCACGCAGACGTGCAGTTTTCCACGTGCGCTTGCGTGCATGGGCCCTTTCCTCGTATTACACGAGGACGTGCAGTTTTTCACGCGCGCTGAAATGCCCATGCACGTCTGTACGCGTCACGTCACAGGGGCGCTTGCGCTTGAGGGTTCTTCTGTCCAATGAAAATGCGTATGCGTGCAGACGCGCTTACGCGCTAAGGGCCTTTCCTCGAATTACACGCTGACGTGCAGATTTTTCACGTGCCAAATCACTCCGTATCAAGCTGGCCACGTGTAAGCACACGGAAGACCACACTCCTGCCCAGAAGGCCGAACTACTGTCCCCCAGAGCCCCGAGCACACTCCCACCTGCCATCTGCTGCTGCCTGACTGCCTGCTGCCCACGTGCCCTGCCATTTGCTGCCTGCACATCAGCCAGGGGTGCTGTTGCTGTGACCACCCCTGCTGGAAAGGAAGACTCCCGACTGGGATTCCATCGCTCCACAGCCCAGCCCCAGGACCCAGTTGCCCACCCACTCCTGCCTCTGGGGTTGTCATGTCGGGGCAAACACCATCTGAGACCACTGACAACCCCCGGCCAGAGAGGCAGAGGGGCACCAGCTTCAGTGCCACCGAAGTTGGTGTCCTGGTGGAGCAAGTCCTGGGGCAGTATGATGCCCTCTTCGGAAGTTCCCGCGCCGACAAGGAAGGACGGACTCGGATCTGGACTGACATCGTGACTGCCATCAACGCGCAGGGGGTGGCAGTCCGCGACTTACAACATGTCAAGAAGCGCTGGGAGGACTTCAGGTCCTGGACCCTGAACAAGGCCCGGCGCCTCTTGAAGGCAGCAGAGGCCAAGGGGCGCCGGGGCCACTTGTCGGAAGAACAGATGAGGGTCCTGGAACGCATATCCCCAGCGCTCCACGTCCAGGTCCTTGAGAGGCAGACCCGTCTGGAGTCGAGCGGTGAGTGTACATGCATCCTGATTGTGAGCAGTGCGTGTGGTGATTATTCAGTAGTGTGCAGGTTGCACATCTGTTTGTATGGGGTTGAATATGGGTGGGGGTGTACAGGGCGTGGCGCTAACACATGCGAGGGCTGGAATGTGTGAGACATGGATGGTGCTTGTGTGTGTAGGCTTGCATGCCAAATGCAGTTGTGTGGGCACACATGTTTGGATGAATGTGTATGTAAGTAGACATGTCCGTGATGTCATGCATGTATGTTGTTTTCGGCTGCATGTATCAGCACTGTGTACATGTGCATGTGTGTGTATTTGACAAGGGTGCAACAGTGATGCAACATGGATGCATGTGACAGCGGTATGTGGAAGCCTGATTGGCAGATGTGACATGGATGCCCGTCTGAACACTGCGACACTTGGCAGAGGTGTACACATGCATGCAAGTGTGGTGGTGTGTGTACATGTGTGGTGCACTTCCTGTGTTGCATGTGATGTCTGGCTCACCTTTGGCTGCTCATGCTGTTGTATGTGTATGGATGGTGGTGGCAGTTGCGATATGGCTGTGGTATGGCTCATGTGTGCGAGTTGAAATGACATGTGTGTTGGGGATTGTGATGACATGTCTGAGGTTTGCCAATGCCACTCATGTATAACTGTCATGTGTGTATGTGTCCATTGTAAAGTGCCCTGATGCCTGTGTTTTGTTTCTCCCTGTCTGCAGCGTCAACTGATGAAGAGGGCGGAGAAGGTGCTGTGGAGCACAGCGGAGGGGATCCCACCGCCAGCCGGAGACGCAAGGCCCGGCTCCCCTCCCATGTTGTGCTCTCGTCGGGGAGTGAGGAGTCCGGTGCTGCGTCCCAGGCCGCAGCTGCCGGGGGGAGGTCCAAGAGGCTGAGGTTGGAGTTGGACTCCTCGGCAGCAGAAGGGGCAGCTGGGACCCCACAGGACCCAACAGGGGAAGATGGCACAGAGTCATCCAGGTTGGTGGGGGGTTTGGTGGAGGAGGAGGTCGTGCAAGCACCAGAGACGGGGTCTGGAGGTGTGGATCCCACTGGTGCTAGTGGTGCAGTGCAGGACCAGGGACAGGAGGCAGCACAGGCCGCCGCGGAGGTGCCTGTGTGCAATTCTGTCCCTGATCCTGTCCCTGCATCATCTTGCACCAGCAGGGATGCCTACGTCCAGACCCGTTTTCAGGCAGGGGATGAGCTCACGTCAACTGGCCTTCCTCTGCCTGCGGACGTGGCTATCCGGGTCCGGGTTGAGCCTGTCCTGGCTGGTGTGGCGTTGCGTCAACGGGCCATGCGAGGCGACCTGCAGTCTTTTCATGAGGAGACTGCACGTCATCTCGAATGGCTCGTTGACCACGTCAGCCTGCTGGGACAGGTCACCCAGGCCGGATTCCTCCGTCTGATGGGGCTTGCTACGACCCACTCCTCAACTGGACCCCCTACGCGCCAGTCATCCTCCGTGCCATCTTCCCACCCATCAGTCACCTGGGTGCCATGTGGAGCTGCCTCTGACGGTGCGGCCAGGCTGGTGGAGGAGGCATCCCTGCCACAGTCGGGAGTCGGACGTCCAGCAGGGGTGGCCACATCTACGACTGCACCCCAGCCGGCGGAGGATGTGCAGGCTGCAGGAGGCAGTGCACGGGCAGAGGCACAGCAGCAGCAGCAACGTGGTGGGAGCCATGAAGGCTCGGGGCCTTCAACATCGGAGGGGCAGGCATCGGCCGGAGGGCAGGAGGACCCAGGACAGAGAGTGTCTTCCGTGTGGCAGCGGTTGGGCCACGCCATAGATGCGGAGCAGCAGCGGGCGGAAGAGGCATGGCTCACAATGGTCAGGGCGGAGAACTCCATGCGGAGGGCCCTGAGGCGGGCCGAGTGCCTCGAGGCAATCCGCAGGGGTTTGGAGGTGGACACGTCGATGGCCCTGCGGACCCTCGGGGCCATGGAGGAGGACCGCCTCCGGGACATTGAGGAGGAGTTCGATGATGCCCTGGCCCGGGACATCCACAAGTGAGCCGTGAAACTAGCCCGCTGCCCTTGTGCATAGTTATGTAGGTAGTGTTAGGTTTCATTTTTGTTTTGATTTTATTTGGACCTTTCGGACATTGGCCACATTTTTGTATATAGTTTATTTTATTAGTTAGTGCAGTTAGATAGGTTTGCTTTCTTTTGTTGGGATAATGGACCCTGGCTTGTTCCCATGTACATAGTTCACTGTTGGATTGTATTTTTTTTTCACATTTTAACCATGGAGCGATGGCTTTCTTTTTTTATTTCCCATTGGATTTTGTTTTGTGGACATTGACTTTGGACAACATTACTTTGGAATTTTATTTTTGGTTTTGCTTTTTTTCACGGACATGCTTCTTTTAATTTTTGTAGGTTCACATTTCTGTTTCTTCATTTTTGATTCTATTTATGTTTCCTTTAATACATATTTTTTTTGGTGAACTTCAATGTGTGGTATCTCATTGGTTTCATGCATTTCATGATATGTGTTTTGAGATTCACTGATACCCATTGGGTGTATGTGAGGGAAATGTGTTTGTTTCGGAACTTGCAATTGGTGTTCTGTGATGTAATTGCAAATTATGAGTGGGTGGATGCAATACTCGGGTGGGTGTTTTGCATATGCAGGCTGACCATAGGGACCAGGGATCTAGATTGTGATGACATGTTGGCTGGGGAACATGAGTTGGACATGGGTGGGGGCCTGCTGGCAGGTGCCCCACAGTGCTGGGGGGTGGAGGGTGGGGAACATGAGTTGGACATGGGTGGGGGCCTGGTGGCGGGTGCCCCTGCACTGCTGTGGGTGGGGGTGGTGGGAGACATGGGTGGGGCCTGGTGGAGGCTGCCCCTGCACTGCAGGGGGGTGGGAGGGTGGGAGACATGGGTGGGGTTCTGGTGGAAGGTGACCCTGCCCTGCTGGGGGGTGGGGGGTGGGGAACATGAGTTGGACATGGGTGGTGCCTGCTGGCAGGTGCCCCACAGTGCTGGGGGGTGGGGGTGGTGGGGAACATGAGTTGGACATGGGTGGGGGCCTGCTGGCAGGTGCCCCACAGTGCTGGGGGGGGAGGTGGGGAACATGAGTTGGACATGGGTGGGGGCCTGCTGGCAGGTGCCCTACAGTGCTGGGGGGTGGGGGTGGTGGGGAACATGAGTTGGACATGGGTGGGGGCCTGCTGGCAGGTGCCCCACAGTGCTGGGGGGTGGGGGTGGTGGGGGGCATGGGTGGGGGCCTGCTGGCAGGTGCCCCACAGTGCTGGGGGGTGGGGGTGGTGGGGAACATGAGTTGGACATGGGTGGGGGCCTGCTGGCAGGTGCCCCACAGTGCTGGGGGGTGGGGGTGGTGGGGGACATGGGTGGGGGCCTGTTGGCAGGTGCCCCACAGTGCTGGGGGATGGGGGTGTTGGGGAACATGAGTTGGACATGGGTGGGGGCCTGCTGGCAGGTGCCCCACAGTGCTGGGGGGTGGGGGTGGTGGGAGACATGGGTGGGGGCCTGCTGGCAGGTGCCCCACAGTGCTGGGGGGTGGGGGTGGTGGGGAACATGAGTTGGACATGGGTGGGGGCCTGCTGGCAGGTGCCCCACAGTGCTGGTGGGTGGGGGTGCTGGGGAACATGAGTTGGACATGGGTGGGGGCCTGCTTGCAGGTGCCCCACAGTGCTGGGGGGTGGGGGTGGTGGGTGACATGGGTGGGGGCCTGGTGGAGCCTGCCCCTGGTGGCTGTGGGGTGGGGTGCTGGGAGACATGGGTGGGGGCCTGGTGGAGGCTGCCCCTGGTGGCTGGGGGGTGGGGGTGGTGGGAGACATGGGTGGGGGCCTGGTGGTGGGTGCCCCTGCACTGCTGGGGGGTGGGGGGGTTGGGAGACATGGGTGGGGGCCTGGTGGAGGCTGCCCCTGGTGGCTGGGGGGTGGGGGTGGTGGGGAACATGAGTTGGACATGGGTGGGGGCCTGCTGGCAGGTGCCCCACAGTGCTGGGGGGTGGGTTTGGTGGGAGACATGGGTGGGGGCCTGGTGGAGGCTGCCCCTGCACTGCTGGGGAGGTGGGGGTGGTGGGAGACATGGGTGGGGGCCTGGTGGAGGCTGCCCCTGGTGGCTGGGGGGTGGGGGTGCTGGGAGACATGGGTGGGGGCCTGGTGGAGGCTGTCCCTGCACTGCTGGGGGGTGGGGGTGGTGGGAGACCTGGGTGGGGGCCTGGTGGAGGCTACCCCTGGTGGCTGGGGGGTGGGGGTGGTGGGAGACATGGGTGGGGGCCTGGTGGAGGCTGCCCCTGGTGGCTGGGGGGTGGGGGTGGTGGGAGACATGGGTTGGGGCCTGGTGGAGGGTGCCCCTGCACTGCTGGGGGGTTGGGGGTGGTGGGAGACATGGGTGGGGGCCTGGTGGAGGCTGCCCCTGGTGGCTGGGGGGTGGGGGTGGTGGGTGACATGGGTGGGGGCCTGGTGGTGCGTGCCCCTGCACTGCTGGGGGGTGGGGGTGGTGGGAGACATGGGTGGGGGCCTGATGGAGGCTGCCCCTGATGGCTGGGGGGTTGGGTGGTGGGAGACATGGGTGGGGGCCTGGTGGAGGGTGCCCCTGCACTGCTGGGGTGGTGGGGGTGGTGGGAGACATGGGTGGGGGCCTGGTGGAGGCTGCCCCTGGTGGCTGGGGAGTGGGGGTGGTGGGAGACATGGGTGGGGGCCTGGTGGTGGGTGCCCCTGCACTGCTGGGGGTGGGGGGGTTGGAGACATGGGTGGGGGCCTGGTGGAGGCTGCCCCTGGTGGCTGGGGGGTGGGGGTGGTGGGAGACATGGGTGGGGGCCTTGTGGTGGGTGCCCCACAGTGCTGGGGGGTGGGGGTGGTGGGAGACATGGGTGGGGGCCTGGTGGAGGCTGCCCCTGGTGGCTGGGGGTGGGGGTGGTGGGAGACATGGGTGGGGGCCTGGTGGAGGCTGCCCCTGCACTGCTGGGGGGTGGGGGTGCTGGGAGACATGGGTGGGGGCCTGGTGGTGGGTGCCCCACAGTGCTGGGGGGGTGAGGGGGGTGGGAGACATGGGTGGGGGCCTGGTGGAGGCTGCCCCTGGTGGCTGGGGGTGGGGGTGGTGGGAGACATGGGTGGGGGCCTGGTGGAGGCTGCCCCTGGTGGCTGGGGGGTGGGGGTGGTGGGAGACATGGGTTGGGGCCTGGTGGAGGGTGCCCCTGCACTGCTGGGGGGTTGGGGGTGGTGGGAGACATGGGTGGGGGCCTGGTGGAGGCTGCCCCTGGTGGCTGGGGGGTGGGGGTGGTGGGAGACATGGGTGGGGGCCTGGTGGTGCGTGCCCCTGCACTGCTGGGGGGTGGGGGTGGTGGGAGACATGGGTGGGGGCCTGATGGAGGCTGCCCCTGGTGGCTGGGGGGTGGGGTGGTGGGAGACATGGGTGGGGGCCTGGTGGAGGGTGCCCCTGCACTGCTGGGGGGGTGGGGGTGGTGGGAGACATGGGTGGGGGCCTGGTGGAGGCTGCCCCTGGTGGCTGGGGGGTGGGAGTGGTGGGAGACATGGGTGGGGGCCTGGTGGTGGGTGCCCCTGCACTGCTGGGGGTGGGGGGGGGTGGGAGACATGGGTGGGGGCCTGGTGGAGGCTGCCCCTGGTGGCTGGGGGGTGGGGGTGGTGGGAGACATGGGTGGGGGTCTGGTGGTGGGTGCCCCACAGTGCTGGGGGGTGGGGGTGGTGGGAGACATGGGTGGGGGCCTGGTGGAGGCTGCCCCTGGTGGCTGGGGGGTGGGGGTGGTGGGAGACATGGGTGGGGGCTTGGTGGAGGCTGCCCCTGCACTGCTGGGGGGTGGGGGTGCTGGGAGACATGGGTGGGGGCCTGGTGGTGGGTGCCCCACAGTGCTGGGGGGGTGGGGGTGGTGGGAGACATGGGTGGGGGCCTGGTGGAGGCTGCCCCTGGTGGCTGGGGGGTGGGGGTGGTGGGAGACATGGGTGGGGGCCTGGTGGAGGCTGCCCCTGGTGGTTGGGGGGTGGGGGTGCTGGGAGACATGGGTGGGGGCCTGGTGGAGGCTGCCCCTGCACTGCTGGGGGGTGGGGGTGCTGGGAGACATGGTTGGGGGCCTGGTGGTGGGTGCCCCACAGTGTTGGGGTGGTGGGGGTGGTGGGAGACATGGGTGGGGGCCTGGTGGAGGCTGCCCCTTGTGGCTGGGGGGTAGGGGTGCTGGGAGACATGGGTGGGGGCCTGGTGGAGGGTGCCCCTGGTGGCTGGGGGTGCAGGGGGACATGCGTTGGTGGGCAGTAGTGCAAGTTGACATGTGGGTTGGCTGGAGGTCATGGCCATGGTGGATGGTGTGCCTGCAGGACATGTGCAGGGTAGGCCCCTGTGGTGTGAGCCACCTGCAGGGGCCGTGGAGGGTGTATAGGGAACACCTGGGAGGACCCACACATGCAATTCACGTGTGGTGCTCCCCGCGCACCCCTGTAATACACGTACCTTGATGGAATCACGTGTGGCACTTCCCGCGCACCCCTGAGATACGCGTACCCCCAATTGCGTGTGGAAATTCCAATGCATCCCTGAAATACACGTACCCTGCTGAAATTGCGTGTGGCACTTCCCGCGCACCCCTGAGATACGCGTACCCCCAATCGCGTGTGGAAATTCCTGCGCACCCCTGAAATACATGTACCCTGCTGAAATCGCGTGTGGCACTTCCCGCGCACCCCTGAGATACGCGTACCCTGCTCGCACGGGCCCAATCGCGAGTGGAAATTCCCGCGCACCCCTGAAATACACGTACCCTGCTGAAATCGCGTGTGGCACTTCCCGCGCACCCCTGAGATACGCGTACCCTGCGGAAATCGCGTGTGGAACTTCCCACGCACCCCTGAAATACGCATACCCTGCTCGCACGGGGCCAATCGCGTGAGGTACTTCCCGCGCACCCCAGTCATACACGTAGCCCGCTTGCCGTGCTGGTACAGGGTTAGCGCAGCCCTTTGCGCTGGATTGGGTATATTGATGGCTTTTCCCTGCGCGAGAGGCATTCTTGGGGGCGTAACTGGCGCTGCTGCAGGGTCGCTGCGCCACTGTGCGCCACGGCTGGTTTTGGTGGCTGGAATCCATGAATACCGCGTGCGCCACTTGTGCACTGAATTCTATAAATTACCCCCTCAGTAGTGTATTCTAAAATTACACTCAGCCAGGATAAGTTCATGCATCTTTATACACTCACACAGATAGACACTATCATTGAAAAGCTCCCAGCTGAAATAACACCACTGCCTATGCATCACATACTTCTGCTTTATTACCCACACCTTAACAAATGCATACACTCTATGCTTTTCTATACAGTTTCTGCGATTTACCTTATAAAAATTGCAAAATAAGTATATTATTATTTCTTCTATCTCCTAATATGCAATAACACAACCTTAAGAAACCAAGTGAGTTTCATACACTTAGTATTCTACTCATTTGCAAAGCATATTGAACTAACATATTGTAAGTAAAATATAAAGCATGCACATAGTCAAAGGAAACTGCATGCACACACTATGTTCAGTTATCAAACAACAATACTACTACAAAAACATAAAACCTACGTCTAAATTAACATCAGTGCTATAAACACACAAACTTACTAACTTCTTTCTTTTACAATTGCAGTGAAGACCACTCTCCTGAAAAGCAGCAGCATCTGAAGTACAAACAACAACTCAGAGGAAACCTGCTCATTCCAAACAAAAAAAGTAAGTACAATACTACAATAATATTCTTACTGTTACTCAAACACACTGTGGGGTTGATTCATGGAATTTGTGCACCGAAAAACAGGGATTTGCAGGCAGAATGGCGCACAAATCCCTGTTTTTCGGCGTACAAATTACGTAAATCAGCCCCTAGAATGTTAGTATTGCAGAACAAAGAACTGTTTTAATTCTATACCATTAGATTTAGTATTAGTTCTTCTCCTCATCACTAGCTTCCTTTCTACTGTCATCTGAACCCCAGTAAAGTAACACAAAAATACAAGAATAGCCTTCCCAACTATTTGTAGCTGCCCAATGCACAATCACACACCACCTCATACATCCTTACCATCATACTCAGACACCCATGCACACAGCACACATACATTGCAGAACAGCCCAACCGATACCTTCTTTTTTTACAACAGACCCCAAAGAATGCCTACCAAAAAGCAAGTCCGTAGAAAGCAACGCAGAAGTAGAGCAAATGAAAATAAAAGTGTCCAAAATAAGCATCCATCTCTAGCAGAATTTCTACAAAAAGCTCAAACAAAAGATCTAATAGAGTCATTAAGCGAAACAAAACAAGCTTCCAGTACAAACACTTTGCCTCCTCTTTCAAAATGTAAAACGAAAAAGAAAGTGATTAACAAGAATTCAGCTAGCACTACTGCTAACACTGCTCCTATAAATCTTGATGTAGTGGAAAGTAACCATACCAAAAAAAGTATTTTACAAAAAATGGCCCGCCACAGAGTCCTTCAGAATCTTATAAAAACAGCAGAGAAATCATGCACCACCCTTAAAACCTACCGTAGAAAATTAATCTTAGAAGCTCTCATAGACAGTGCAATCCTTCTCAAAAGGAAGTTGTTTATTTTACTGTTAAACAGAATGAACTAACTACTAAATTACAAAAAAGACTTCTCAATAAACGGAATGTCAACAAAAATAACTTCTTAAATATCTGTGGAGGTGAATGGAGTCACACCACGAGCACAGAACCATATTTCAATGAAGAAGCATACAAACAAAAGCAAACCAACACAATTTCCATACATAGCAATGGACGAGGTTATGAAAAACTTAATAATACCATAATGAAACAAGAAACGCTGCTTACAAAAATATCCCCAGAAAACTCAGTATCACCTCTCCATCAGACTGAACCACAACGTTCATTGACAAAAAATCTTTCAAATCTTTACGCCAGTTCCTCAATCAATATGTAAAAGGCAAAGACAAATTCATAATGGAACTTCTAGAAAATATGGATACCTGTCCAGTGCGCAAACACACAGGACTACAAGGACATTCATTAGCCTGCATTTCAGGACCTAATTGCAAAAGTACCTTCCATCATATCAAAATGATATCAACACATCATTCAACTATAAGAAATCTAGTCCATAAACTGTACTATGCTAAAATGTCCAGCTTTAGCATTAGACAATTTAAATAACAATCTTGTACATGGTACAGCTAAAGACCTACTCGAAGAAATAGAGCATATCCAGAGAAAATATTTTGGAAGTGAAAGCCACTTACAAAATGCAATAGCTTTACAACAGACTAGGAACAATTCTCCAAATGGCAACCTTCTACTACACACATACAAAAAAGAAATACTAAAATGTAAAAGTGCATCCGCTGAAGTACCAAACCATTGTGTGAGTTGCCGCAGAACTTTTTATAAAAGTAGCACAAAAACTGTAGACATAACATACAAAATAGAAGACAATGAAGATTCCAAATGGTTTGAATTAGCTCTCTACCTTATAGCAGAAAACAAATACGAAATAAATCACCCCTTAATACTTTGCAGTTACTGCACTGCAAAACTTGACAACAACCAAACTCCTTCACGTGCTATCACAAATAACTTAGAATTATTCCCACTACCAAAACCCTTGCAACAACTCAATTTATATGAGAGCATCGTAATTCAAACAGTGCATCCATTTAAAGCAATAATACACCTTCAACCAAAAACAGCAAAATTACCAGCCTCAGAATTAGTGAAAGGCATTTCTGGCAAAGTAGTTTATTTACCATTAGATCTGAAAGTAAATGTACACACTCTAGGAGTGCAACGTCCAATAGAGCAATCTTTAATTGTCTTAGTAAATGTTGTACCTAGAAAAGACCACAAAAATTGGCAACAACTTGTAGACTTACATAAAGTTAGACAAGCCTTGCAATATCAAAAAGACAATAATGAATACTACAAAGAAATGAATAGTGAAGACAACTTGAGGGAAACCACTGAAATAATTCAAGATTCACCAGAAACTGGGCAATTTGACCTTCTAGATCCTGCTACAGTATCCAATATTTTAGACCATTATACAATTCATCCATTACACTCTAAAGACACCATAGATGATGCACTAGAAACATACCAAATGCGACAAACCAAAGGATCAACAATCAGTAAATGGGAAAAGTATAGAAGCATGTGCGTATCCCCTACTCTTTCCTACTGGGAAAGGAGGAAGGTACAATGATAGACCCACTCAGATAACAGCATCAGAATACCGCTTGTTATGAATGTATTCTGAAGATCCCCGATTTAGACAAAATGTGGAATTCATATTCCACCTACTTTTTGAAAGTGAACTAGCAACTCTATGTTACGGAGTTGCACACACATTGAAATCAGGTACCCATTTTCAGAATATGTCAGCTACGCAATAACTACAAAAAGTGCAAGGAAAAGATGAGGTTTTACAATCAAGAATTACACATCTGTTAGGAAACATGCGTGGCACTAAAGAGTACTGGTTCCGACGTCACGGAGATGTACGTTGTATGATAAGAAACCTTGGCCCACCCACTTGGTTTGTTACATTAAGTTGTGCAGAATATGCATGGGAGATTTACATGATTTCCTATGCATTTCAAACAAAACAAAACAAACATAGATATACCAACACCTGGAGAACTTTGCTCTCTAGATCCTGTTAATGTTTCAAGATATTTCATCGCTTCATTGCTATGCTATACTTTATTTGTAATAAAACTGTTCCTCCTCTCGGAGCATTGGAGAAAAGAATACAAAGCCAGAGGAGCACCACATATCCACATGCTTTTATGGATTAAAGATGCTCCTAAATTTGGTCAAGACAGTGATGCCACTGTTTTACAGTTTAACGAAAAATATGTCACTTGTGAAATTCCTGACGAAACAACAAATAGTGATCTTCTTGCACAAATTTTACAATTTCAAAGACACAAATGTGGGAAATATTGTTGTCGCAAATACAAAAACAAAGGGAAATACTACACCAAATGATGCTTTGGTTTTCCTAGACTAGTCACCAGTCATGTCTTCAGTTAGGCACAGTGTTAAAGGTAAATCACCTAAGAACACTAATTACAGAAAAAGAACAGAAGAAGCAAAATATATGAATGATTACAATGCAATCATTGTCCTCTTATGGAATGCAAACAGAGATGTGAAGTACATTGCAGACAATTCCACTGCAGTTGCATGATATGTTACACCCTACTTAACCAAAGCAGAAAAAACAGAGCATCAAGACCTCTTGGATGACCTACCATCGGACAAAACACTATCTCAGAAATTGTACAGTTTAGGCATAAAAATGCTCTCTCATAGAGAAAGCGGCTGCTATGAAGCTGCAGATCGTTTAACCGGTACTGCTTTGCATGGAAAATCTGAAAATATAGTATGGCTAAGTCTTGGTCCTGCTAAATCTAGAAAAAGAGTTCTCAAATCATACGACAACATAGAAACATTAGCCAAAAATGATCCCCAACAGCCAAGACATTTTGAAAAATAATTTGCTAGACACATACTACCCAAACAGGAGTACCACTTTGGAAACCATGTGTCTATACCACATAACCCAAAACTTCACATACAAACATAATATAAAACCATATGAAAATAAAGGTAGATACAGAGTGACAAATTGTGAAGGCAGCTTAGTGAAACATACCAAACGAAGCTTAATTAATCATATCAAATTGTCATTAAAAGCTCCTCAACATAAAGAACTAAATTACATGTCCCTGCTACAACTTTTTAAACCATGGAGAAATGAAGAAGAGTTACTAGATATCTATGACTCCTATGAAGACGCTTTCAAAGCAAATGAAAGCACTATAACCGATGTTAACTTTACACAGTACAAAACAATGTTGCACAATGAACAGCAACATGCAGAAGGACTCCAGGCCCAACTAGATAAGGACACTCCCGACAGTAGTCAACCTTCTGTAACAGGAAGCCAAGAACCACTGGGACAGCCACTAATAGCAAATGAGGCAGAATTAGCTATGACAGAAGTAGAAAACACCATGTGTCACTATGAAGAGAATACAGAAGACTTAACTGTACTGCAATCAAAACTGAACAATGAGCAGCGTGGCATTGTTCAAGAAGTAACAAAAGAAATTGCACATGGTGTACAACATGAAAATAAAGAATGTACCTGCAAAATTACAAACCTATACTACTATATGTCAGTGGTCAAGCTGGTTCAAGCAAAACATTCTTAATCAAAATCATCAGCAAGTTCCTTCAACTATTGACAAACAACAAACTGTCAGCTGTTGTAACTGCCCCCACAGGTTTAGCTGCCTACAACATAGGCAGTGTCACTTTACACCGATTACTACTCCTTCCAGTAAAACACCAAAATAAATTAGAATATTACAAACTTTCTACAGAAGCTGCAATGGAACTACGCAGAGTGTTAAAACAAATGAAAATGCCACTAATAGATGTAACAAACTACGAAGGAGGAAAACACATTATTGTTTAGGGAGATCTTCTTCAATTGACACCAGTGAAAGGTGAACCTATTTTTAAAACCTTAGGACACAAACTCTGCCGTAAAACTATTGGCAGCAAAGGAAATGTCAATCTTTGGCAACATTTCCAATACAGAGAATTAACAGAAAACATGCGCCAGTCTGCAGACCTCACATACACCAACATTTTAAAAAGTATTAGAGTTGGTGTACTACCTCAAGAAGCACAATCAATATTAAACACCCGGCACATCCATGCACTGTATGGCCATAAATCATGTGCTACTTATGTTATGGAAAAATGAGCACACAAACATGTCAATTGTATGTCCGTTATGCCAACTCTTGCAAGCTGTTCAAAATTCAATGAAACAATGTTGAAAAAAGAAATGCAACCAATAATTGAAATTTGCTCCACAGACAAACTGAACGTACATGGTATGACACTACCCATGTGTCAACAAGCCACTACAAGACAAATACCTTAAATAATTCTATCTCCAACACAGCTGGTTTGTAGAAAATATTAAACTGTAGAGTAATGCTTAAACCTAACCTTGACGTGGCGCAAGGGCTATTTAATGGAGCACTTGGTACAGTTGTTGGCTTTCAAACATACCCACGTGACGACAACATTCAGTTTGTCAATATTCTCTTTGACAAACTATCAGAAGTAAAAAGGATGGGACGCTCAACAGCTCGATTCCTTCTTTTCAAAGACATGTATGTACGCAGGGAGCAATTTTCTCAAACTCTAGCATACGCAGTCACCATTCACAAATCACAAGGTCTTACCCTAGATAAAGCATTGATAGATATTGGGAACACAGTCTTTAAAGAAGGCATGAGCTACGTAGCACTATCACGCTCACGTACACTTGACGGTCTATTTCTAATTATCGTTGATGCAAGTAAAGTAAACGTTGATATTCCTTGCATTTTAGAATACAATAGACTACGTTCACTGTACACCCCCATCTAAAAACCTATCCTGTTCCACAAAAAGCAAAACTTTGTAAAAGAAAACTACTTCAAACAGAAATGCAACAGGATCTCACTGTAAATCCTCCAAAGAGAGTAAAAGAATCTAATTCTTCATCAATTACTACAACCAAAGAAGAATCTAATACTCAAAGTAACTCAGGTACTTCTTCAAAGAAGCAACACACACTCCGAAGAAATGACTTGGACACAGAACTATCTGGTCCATTCAAATTTTCAAATAGAACTGGTGTAAATTGCTACGCAAATGTAGCAATAAATATTCTATTCCAATTGCCACCAATTGTTGACAACATTTACCTACAGAATACAGACCAATTGTGTTTGCAAATGTTAGTCCTTCATAGAAATGCAGGCAACAATCCTGACAACACATACAGTGTTCATGGAATAAGACAAGAATTGGACTACTGTGCACAAGAAGATCCACAAGAATTTCTAATGTACTTACTACAAGTACTGGAAAACAGAAACATATCTATAAATGAAATCTTCCAGATTTCATACATGTGGAAACATACATGCTCTCTCTGCAACAATGTGGCACAGGAACAAATCCCTAATGAACGCTTTGTGTATGTATCCATACCTAACTGTGAATCCATTCCATTTCAGAAACTTGTACAAAATGCAAACCATGGCAGATTATGTACTACCTGCAATTCAGATAATCGCTCCACCTTACAAATACAAACACATAGTAAATACGTAATACTAATGCTTCTACGTTACAATGCAGATGGTACCAAAAACAACTGCAAGCTGACTGGATGCACACATGGTCAAGTATCACTTGGTAAGAAAACCTTCACAACAATAGGTATAATCTACCACACAGGAGCCATAACCAAGGCAGGTCACTACAATGCATATATAAAAAAAAATTGTGGATGGTTCGAATGTAATGATAGTACCATTGCTCTAAAGCAGAGATTACCAGCAAATCTTATAAACACTTATTTAATATTCCTAAAACCAAAATGTAATAACTAATCTGTGCATAAACATTAATGAAACTAGAAAACTATAAACAGTGAGAATACGCCAACAGGTATCTAACTGCCACAAGATTTTGCAACAACCAAACAGATAAATCAATACCACTAAAACTTCAAAAGAAATAAACAGTTAGAATATGCCAACAGGTATCTAACTGCCCCAAAAATCTGCAACAACCCAACAGATAGATGAGCAACTTGAAAATATAAAAAAACTATAACCAGTTACAATACGCCAACAGGTATCTAACAATCTGCAACAAGCCAACAGATAGGACATTAGCCAGAAACAACAAATACACACTGAAACCAAAGAAAGAAATGTACAGTACCATAATTCTTTTAATCCAACATGGATTTCTACTTTTTTCAGAGTCCCAATGATTTAAGAAAGAAACACAGAAACTGAACAAATAGCACAGCAAACTGGTTTGTAAACTACTAAATATGAGGGTCGAAATAATGCAGAAATGTCTATTATGCAATGCAATAACTCATTATGAACTACCTACACTAACATGATCTTTTCTTTTATCACAGAAATTAAAAAAGAATATTTTCTCCAGTTACTCAAGTCATGAAGAAAATATATCCAATCACAAAAAAATCAAACAGTAAGTATATAATAATTGAACTCACAAAATCTGCTCCCTAACACAACCATTGAAGCAAACATCTAACCATACACCTCAATCCAAAATGTTTACTTCCATGGATATGTTATGCTGCAGTGCTTGTTACCAAACTATACAATCTTAATTGCATGACTTAGCCAAAAATTCACATACAAACTATACAAATGAAACAGTACACAAACTTTAGATTTGTGGATATTTGATGAATGTTTGATTCTATGGGTGTGTTATGCTAGGGTGGTTGTGGCCAGGGCCTAGAGTCTTGGGTCCATGCACCCAAGACTCTAGGCCCTGGCCACAACCACCGTAGCATAACACACCCATAGAATCAAACATTTTAACTTTGCTACATTGGCTACTTATACAGAATATTAAATACAATCAACACTTACTAACAACTCAAAACCAATATCATACTAAAGTAAAATAGCCAGAAGTGCATTTTGTTATGTCCGCGGACAGCCGCGGTGACCGCGGACATGAAGAACACCTCAGGGGCACCTGCCAACTAAACAAAATACAGCATTTGACCCATCTCTTACGCCCCCAACCTCCCCAAGCACTCTTACACACCAACACACTCCCCAAAGTTGTATTTTTCCCGTTCGTCGCAGCGCTGTCCGCGTATGTCCGCGGATCCAAGATGGCGGGCGCATCGAAACAATATGACGCACCTCACGCATCAACCCAGCCAATCAGTGAACACGTTGCATGTCCGCGGACATGATGCAAGCCAATTAGCCAAACGGTGTCCTGTCCGCTGAGCGAACATGGAAGTGTGTCCGCGGAGGGAAAAGGGAAAGGTGCCTTGCCCAATGGTTTTCCAACATATAATAAATGAGCACATGGAGGTGTCTGGCACCCTTGTGTTAAGTAGCATAGAAATGATTGAAACAAATCCGTGCAGGAGGAGGAAGAAAGGCCTATTTTAGTGAAGTACAGTTCTCTTTGTTAGCTGACCATGACTTTTGCCTCTATTTGTTTTCTACACAAAGTAATTGACATTTTATCCATCAATGCGTCAAGAAGAAAGAAAAAGAACAGCAGAGAAATAAGACTGTTCCTTTTGTGTTATTGTTGGTTTTGTCTTGTATGTTTCATGGTCATAAGAAAGGGGACAATTTAACCCCAGTAGTTTAAAAAAAAGTACACAACTGTTTATAATACGTTCTATCAAGAATAAAGGAAAAATGTTTCTTTTCAAGTAAGAGAAGAGTTTGGAGATGATGTTTCAGCTCAGCACTGCACCAAAAAGGACAACATATGGTGTGAACTTATGGAAAGGGTGGGGCAAATGAGGGTAAAACAACATATGTGTGTGTTTTTTGGTCTTATGTTACAGGCACACCCAGGTATAAGCATAGATAAACCCAGGTGCCACTAAGGTATGCACAAAAGGAAGGAGAAGCAGCCATTCAATTAAATTAAAGAAGACATTTAGTAGCAAGTGTTTAAGAGGTAGGAGTACTTAACAGAAATAGAAACATCATAGTAGTAATGTTTAGGTTTTAGGAATAAACTCACCCAGTTTTCTATATTTTAGATGGACAGAGAATACCTGGCACTCAAGTGACCTCTGCACACAAGCCTATTAGCATGGAGAATGGCCCTAAAAATGTCATAAAAAAGGGTTTCAGGGACCAGGTCAGATGCTCATATGCGCTGAATTGAAGGCAATAAGAAAAAGAAACAATCCTCCTTATGGACTCCCCATCCTTATGTCCCCAATGATGACAATGTCCCTTTCACTTACTATTGTATTCAAGAAGACAATACGGCTTAAAGCATGGCCCTTGGAGGAACTAAGGGGCCCCTGAGCTTGCTGCAAAGCAGCCCAAAAACAGCAATAATGGACTGATGAAAGATCTGCAAACTCGATATGGAGAAGAAAAGATAACTCAATGGAAGATGTTGGCCAGGAAATGTACTCCAAGCAGCTTGCAAATGAGACAGGGACAACAGAAATGTTGAGGGGTGGAGAAGACAAAGAATGTGGGTGCACAAATGTATAATTAATAACCTACTACCTATAAGAAAAAAAGAGGAAACGTGGAGAGGAAAAACATGAATGAATGTGCTGGTAGGTCCCCTCAGCAGAAAATATATAAATGTCGTTTAACAATATCTCCCGATTCTCGTAGTGGCAGAGGCACTGACTTTGCATGTAAATTAACGTTTAATTGTATAACATGGGTGGAAACAAGATGGAAGTGAAGAATGTTACTTCCTAGGGATACATATACAAAAGATTAGAAAAATATAACATGATTGGGGACACTATTGATTCTTTAGGAGTTTCTTTAACGATACCTCCCATATTTGAGATAGAGCACTGAGTTGAGGGGGATGACTGAGATAGAGATGCATAGGTACATTTCATGCGGGGGAGGGTAAATAACAATTATGTAATAGACAGGTGAAAATATCATTCAAGGGCATGTGTCCCAAAATTGTAAAAATCAAAAGCATTGTTCATTGAGGCAAACATGTTTCCCTTATTATAGACAGGTACAATAGAAAATAGGTGACTACACACATTTAATTAGAACAAACATAAAACATACAAATATGTTTACATTGTGCACAACATAATTAACACAGAATAAAGATTTCTGATATAGAATGCAGGGCGGCAAAAGGCAGCAATTGCATTATAGATGGATACAGGCCTCAAAGCCCCATGAAGATTTAGAAGTGTTGAGCTAGCAGGAAATGTGGTGCTGTGTGCAAATAAAGGGAGTGCATTGGGCAGAAGCCAAATGCAGTGATTCAGCAGTTTAAATGGTAGGAATAGACCATTTTTAATGGTGGTGTTCAAAGGTTTTTTATATATAAAATGTGGCAGTGGACTGATGCAGATAGGCAAAGGGGGTTGGCCATGGGCACAGTGGTCTGAAGAAATGTGTCATTTTCAAAACCTGGTTTTCCAGTATAAAAGTTGTGAAACCCTCTCTTGTGATTTAGAAAGTATGGAAAACACCTAGTCATGCTCATTGGCATAGTATAAAGTCATTGAATTATTGTGGAATTATTGTGGAATGCTTTATTTTTGATAAAAGTGTGTTCAAACTGGTCCTTGCCGTGCTAACTGACATCTGTAGCATGAGAAATTGCTACATATTAATAAAGCCTTTGTTGTTTGCACAGTTCCCTCTCTAAAAGGGTTTTCATTAAGTTATGTCTGAGAAGACACCTCCTCAACCCAATACATAGTGAGGGGTATGGAAGAGAAGACATGAGCAACAGACACTAGACATGAGTAAGAGACTGGCGCAAATTAGTCTTAAGTTGAGTCCAGAAAATATTGATCAAATATGTAAAGGGAGGGTGTTCCAATGTTTGGGCGCAATAAGTGTAATAGACCGAAAACGAGAAGAGGCACATGGTGGCTTCAGGACAGAAAGAAGGATGCAGATTGAATGAAGATAACGAGCAGTTGTGTACAAGGAGACCAGAGAACAGAGGTAGGGAGGGGCGAGACAATAAAAAGATCTGTAAATGAAGTAAAGAAAGTGAAAGAGAAGGTAAAGATCACAGGAGAGAAGAGAAGCGAGATGAGAGTAGTAACGGGGAGCAAGGAGGGAGCAGAAATAATACGCGAATTTCAGAGTTGTAGACAGAACGTAAGTGAGCAAGATGAGAAGATGGAAAGCCAGGAAGGAGGACAGAACATTAGTTGAGTTGAGAAAAGACTAGAGAGTATACCAAGAGCTTAGGTGCCCTAAAGAAAAGAAAGGAATGGGCCCCGGCTGAGATTATAGCGATGATAGCAGGCAGAGCAAGCTGTTGAATACATATGAATAGAAAAGGAAAGAGAGGGGTCAAAGGTAAAGCCAAGATTGCGGGCAGAGGAGGCATAAGGTAGCATTGGTGGTAGAAAATAAATTCTGGATGGAGAGATAGAAAGGGAAGGCCAAAGGAAACTAGATAACCTCCATCTTGGAGGGTTGAGGTGAAGGAAGCAGGAGGCCATTCAAGTCTTGACAGTTGAAAGATAAGAAGAAACAGTGTGTTGAATAGAAGGGGAGAAAGAAGAAAAGGAACGTAAGATTTCAGTGGCATCAGCGTAAAAGTGGCTAGAGAAATTAAAAGAGCTAATGAGTGCAGAGTGCAGTATATATTGAAAACAGAAGGGGCTGAGGACAGAACCCTGAGGGATCACAAAAAAGAAGCAGGCTGCAGAGGAAAGTCGACCAGCCCAGGAGAATGAGTAAGAGCGGTTAGTAAGATAGGATTCGAACGACCTCAGAACAGACACAGAGAGACCCAAGGACGAAATAGAGGAAAGGAGAAAAGGGTGATTGACAGTATTAAAAGCAGCATAAAGATCAAAAAGGATAAGAACTGAGGATAGCTTGTTATGTTGTGCAGATAGAAGTGAGTTAGAGATACGTAGAAGAGCAGACGCTGTGGAGTGGGCAGGACGAAACCCAGATTGGAGAGGGGAAGAAGAGAATGAAGATGCAGGTAGCCAGAGATTTAAGTTTCAACATCTAGGAAAGGGAGGAGAGAGAATTGGCAGAAGTTAGTTTATAAGGAAAAGTCAAGAGTAGGCTTTTTGAGGATAGGGATGACAACAGCATATTTAAAGGAAGAGGGGAAGTAGAAGAAATTAGAGTCAGGTTGAGAAGACCATTCAGGTAAGGCATCAAGGAAGGACAGATGGAGGAGATGAGGGAGGGAAAAATAGGGTCTGACAGAAGAACATAGGGTGAGCACCCTTCAGGTAAGAAAGGGTGGTTGAGTCAGCAATAGGAGAAAAGTACAGGGAGGGTGTACAAGGGTAAAGGGGTGGGCGCGAAGTGGGCAGCACAGGGGGAAATGGAGGAGAATAGGAGAGGGAGGAGATAGGGGGAGGAAAGAGACAGAAGTGGGGAAGAGAAAAGATTAATCCAGAGATGTTACTTTAGAAGTAGTCAGCAAAGTCGGTAGCAGAGACTGGCCGTCTGCGAAGTTATAGTTAACCCTCTGAATACCATGACAACCTCAAGAATAAACCTTGCCCGAAACTAGAAAAGAGGCTCCCATGCTGGGGTGAAAGGATTCCAGAGACGTGTCCCTATATTCGTAAATATACCGAATTCACGAATATCGAAATAAAAATGCAAACATTCTGAGGTTATTAATTAAATGCATTTGTGTTAAACATATTCATTGTGGATTTGCAGAAAACATGACAGACCCATGCGTTGCAGAGTTCCCACACTGACTACTGACACTACCCTCGATAGCTCAGTTTTGCCAGAAATTATAGCTCTACTCCATCCATCAGTGCAGCAATCCTGTACGTGCGTACGTGTCCTACGTCTGTTTCCGTCAGCACGACAGCACGAGCTATTTAATGAAACCTGCCCCTTCTTTCGGTGGGAAACTTCGAAGCTGGCTGTGAAATCTCGCGGGGCGTTTCGTGTACATTAACAGGGAGGTGAGGGGCTTCCACTCAACCCTGCAACTTTCAAATTAGCTTCGGGACGCCAAGAAGTGTGGCGGACAAGTATTGTGTTATACACTTGTGTACAGGCGCGTTATAAATGCCACATCATATCATATCATATATTGTGTGGAATTTTGGCCTTCTGGATTGGGACTTGCACATGTGCAAGCTAGGGCTTGCTACTATATGTGTAGGCACCCAGATGCGGAAACCTCCATACCACAAAGTAAGCTTTTCTCTCTTTAAATATGTGGAACAATCTGAAAGCCTCCTTGGGCACACATGCCCTGCCCCTCAGAGGCAATTCCCAACTGCCTCCTGTTTAGGAAAAAAACTAAAATCTTTGGTGTGGCTTTCGATATTTGTGTCCATTTTAACTACGAGATGGGTTTCAGTCAAAACTGTTCTGGATTATAATGTTTATAACCAGTAATGTTACTTTGTTTTAATCTATATAAATCTATTATTAACGGTTTACACCTTGATGTACTTGTGCTTTGAAGGGTCAAAACTAATGTAGCATTGTAGATTAAATCTCTTTTGCGATGTGTGTTTTCCGTCGAGTCCCAAGAACGTTCACTAAGGGGCCACAATGATAGTAGATTGAGATTATTTTGTAGTTGTATTCATTAACTAACATAGAGCTTTACGCTAAAGCGCTTTACATGCAAACAAAGGTATAACATACAATTGGACTACAGCAATGATTATTGATTGAAGGAAAGCAGATATGTTTTAAGAGAAGTACGGAAGGAAGAAGAACTGGTTAAAAGGCTTTATAGACAGGGTTAGATAATTCCAATGCTCGGGGGCCAATAAGGAGAAGGCATGAAAGCAAGAAGAGGCATAGGGAGGTTTAGGGACAGAGAGAAGATGAACAGATTCGGAGTGAAGAGAATTGGCTGGAACATAGAATAGAAGTAAGGGAAGGAAGGGAAGGTGGGTCAGGCCATGAATACATTTGAAAACGATGCACAGGAAATGATAATGCAAGCATGACTCAAAGGCAAGCCAGGAAATAGATTTAAGTCAGGAGAAGATAGATGAATGACTATACATAAAAGAACAGTATGAAGAAGCAGAACTGCAAATAGATTTGAGAGGAGTGGGCCTATGGTGAGGGAGACCAATGAGTAATACAGAGGAGTAGTCAGCCGTGATAGGACCGGAAAAGTGATTACGCATTTAGTAGCTTGAAAGGAGAGAAGGGGACACGATTTACGAGTGTTTTCAGGAGGAAAGCGACATAAACTGGACATATAAAAGGCATGGTCCTTCTTGGTGGAAGCCCTGATTGGGATAGTGGAAGGTGACAAAGTGATAGAAGCAGTAAAAGAACTAAGAACTAGAAACAGGAAGAAGGGATAATAAGATGTCTATGTTGAAAGAATTTAGCTGAGAAAAGTGTGAGTACTAGAGAGCATCTACTTACCTACTCCACCCCCAAGCTCAGTCTTTACCAGGCCTCGATGCACAAATACCTGGCCTGCCTATTGCCTTTCATTTACGGATGAAGAAAATAAAGCTGCAATCTTAATCCTCTTGCTCAAAGTGTTCCTATGACAATGTATACGTTGTCAGGTTGCTTTATTATGTGATGTGTGCTTTTAAATTCCCCTCTGAAAAACAAAACATTAGTTCAGTCCCAGGGATTCAGACAGTAACACACATCAGTACAACTAGAGATGGTTTGATATGTGGTCAAATGCCAAAATTGCAGCCTTTGATAAATCCCAGATTCACCACTTCACCACTTAACCAAAGTGTATGATCCTGGGCAATCTCACTGTCCCTTATCTGAGAAAATTGGAAGTTGTTAGAAGAGTATGCTAGTTTACTAGCCTTTAGTATACCATTACAAAAGCCAAACGTTATGGTTAGAGAACACTAGAAATATGTTCTTTGTTGGTACATATCCACCATACAAGGCAACAGTGTCTCCAAAGGTGTGAGTGACCCTAAGGTTCTTGGTTATAAATGTTGTTGCTGTCAGTTGCAAGGAGTTTCGGTAAATAACAGATAAAGCTGCTGGCTCTAGTTATACATTCAATAGAATGCAAAGTCTACATTAATAAAAGTCAAACTGTGTGGGTTTGTGGCTTGGTGAAGCGTTGTTCTTTATAAAATTCCACACCGTTTCACCAATCTGCAGCAAATGTTGCATAGTTACCTGTTAGGACCTTCCGGATATTATTGGCTACATGACATTTGGGCACCCAACCCCTTTCCCCGGATTTCAGCAAAACTCAAAATGTGTTGGTTTGTAGCTTGGCGAAGCATTGGTCCTCATACAATTCCACACCGTTTCACCAAATGTTACATAGTTACCTGTTAAGACCCTCTGGATATTAATGGCTACATTACATTTGGACACCCCATCCCTTTCCCCAGATTTCAGCCCCTTCACACAGTCGGTTGCCTGAAATCAGCGAAACATCAAAGTGGTCGTAGATGGACCGGTTCTCAAGCGTAGAATGCATGGTTTCCGGGACCTTTGCACTGCAATTAACCACAACAAACTGCTCCATGCCAGGGTGAGAGGGTAGGTGGGGAGACAGCACAGAAGATCCCAGTATACAGCGGCACAAAAACTCTCGCCTCCCCCCGATGTCTGCTCTGGGGTATGTCAGCCAGCCACACATGCCCATTCTCAGTGCAGTTTACTTCAGTGTGTAAAGCACATCAAACGATAAGCAAATTGAAACAGCAACATACAGGATCATTGATGTTCAACATATGATGAAAGTGTTATCATGTCTGTATAGAGAACCCATTGGGAGAATGGGTACTTTTTGCTAGTTATATATAAAATAGATAAGATAGAAGCAGTAAATAAGTTTGCAGCTGCACAATATGATAAAATGGGATTTGGTCAATGCCCATACACATGACATAATTGTGATTTATTTTTTGCAATATTGTCTACTTTACTGTATTTAAATATTATTTTAGCAAGTAACGAGCAATACAAATTCCAATGAGAGGGATTTGGGGGACAGAAGGGTGTATTTCAAAGCACCTTTGATGCATATCAATTGGTTAAGATTTTCAAAAAGTCATTTTTTCAACTTTTTAGGGACCTAGGGTAGCGTCACATTTTTCTCTCTGTCCAATCCAAAGAAATCAAGTGATCCAAAAATCTCTATTTCACCCTCCAATCCCAGTTCCAAATGCTTCATCCCAGTCACAACCCACAGCCTGATATGCTGACCTAGCAGCAATCAAAATAAGCATGGGAACACCTCTGAACATCCCCCCCCCCCGCCCCGGCTTTCTTCATCCCTGGTGGGAACAGAATAATGAACACGTGGGATTTCAATCAAAACATTAGCAATCCAAAATTAGTTAATTGTGTTCTAGCAAACGAAAACAGCCCATTTTAATACTAGCAGCCACTGTGACTGTATAAGGGTTGAAGTATAAATGTAGGACACAGATCTGCAGTTGTATAAAAAAGCTGCACCTACCCAAATTTGGATAATAGATCTCAGATTAGCAGCCCCTTGCATTGTGTAAGTGCTGAAGCATACAAGGACTGAATGGAAGCAACAAGGAAGGTACATATACTCGAGCATAGACACAGAACTCAGATTAGCAGCCTCTTGCATTGTGTAAATGCTCAAGCATACAGGAGACCAAATGGAAGTAACAAGGAAGCTACACATACCCGAGCATTGACACAGAACTCAGCACTGGAGACATAATGAAAGCTAAAAGGAAGGTACACAAACTCGGGAATAGACACAGAGTTCAGAGCACACGAGATCGAATTGAAGCAACAAGGGTGGTACACATACCCGAGCATACACACATAACTCAGAGCACAGGAGACAGAATGGAAGCAACAAAGAAGGTACACATACCCATGAATAGACACAGAGCACAGGAGACCGAATGGAAGCAACAAGGAAGGTACACATACCCGGGAATAGACACAGAGCTCAGAGCACAGGAGACCGAATGGAAGTAACAAGAAAGGTACACGTACCCGAGCATAGACACAGAACTCAGAGCACATGAGATGGAATGGAAGCAACAAGGAAGGTAAACATACCCGGAAATAGATACATAGCTCAGATTAGCAGCCTCTTGCATTGTGCTCGTGCTGAAGCATAGAGGTGATCAAATGGACGCAGCAAAGAAGTTACATATACCCAGAATTAGACACTAAACTCAGATTAGCAGCCTCAAGCATTATGCAAGTGCTCAAGCATACAGGAGACTGAATGGAAGCAACAAGGAAGGTACACATACCTGAGAATAGACAGAGAACTCAGATTAGCAGCCTCAAGCATTGTGCAAGTGCTCAAGCATAGAGGTGACCGAATGGAAGCAGCAAGGAAGGTGCACATACCCAAGCATAGACACTTAACTCAGAGCATAGGATACTGAATGGAAGCAACAAGGAAGATACACATACCTGGCATAGACACAGAACTCATATTAGCATTGTATAAGTGCTCAAATATACAGGAGACTGAATGGAAGCAACAAGAAAAGTACACATACCCGAGCACAGACACAGAACTCAGAGCACAGGAGACCGAATGGAAGCAACAAGAAAGGTACACATACCCGAGCATAGACACAGAACTCAGAGCACAGGAGACCGAATGGAAGCAACAAGAAAGGTACACATACCCGAGCATAGACACAGAACTCAGAGCATAGGAGACTGAATGGAGACAACAAGGAAGGCACACGTACCCGGCATAGACACAGAACTCAGAGCATAGGAGACCGAATGGAGGCAACAAGAAAGGTACATATACCCGAGCATAGACAGAGACCTCAGATTAGCAGACTCAAGCATTGTGCAAGTGCTCTAGCATACTGCAGACTGAATGGAAGCAACAAGAAATGTACACATACACAAGCATAGACACAGAACTCAGAACATAGGAGACAGAAGGAAGCAATAAGAAAGTTACCCATAACCAAGCACAGAATTTAGAGCATAGGAGACCAAATGGAACCAACAAGGAAGGTACGCATAGCCGAGCATAGACAGAGACCTTAGATTAGCAGCCTCAAGCATTGTGCAAGTGTACAAGCATATAGGAGACCGAATGGTAGCAACAAGGAAAGCACACATACCCGAGCATAGACACAGAACTTAGAGAATAGGAGACCGAATGGGAGCATACAGTTCCCAAAGGCTGATATATTGAGGCGCCACAGAGAACATCAATGCAAACAGGTGTCTTTCATGAAAAGTCCAGAAAAGAGTCCCCAAGTGTTTATGATCATTGACAAACTCGAATTAAATGGAAGTTTTGTATTTTTTCCGTCAAGGTATTCGTAGCCTAAAAAAGGGCTATTATCTTTCTTAAATTTTGTATTTCTTACAGTCCTGGCAGAGTTTTGATGCAGCTATTTTGATGCGATGCAGCACTTTAAAAAATCCCATCTTTGAAGAATTTGCAGAGTCACCTGCCCTACCTGCTCATCAGATTTGTTAATATACCTAATAAGTGGAATACTCTTTGCACACTGTTTGTGAGTGTACAATCTCATTGCCAATTATCTTTTTACAATGCATGTATTTGCCGGTTTTTAAATCATTACAGAAATGTGAAGATTGCTAATCATATTTCTCAAATGAAAATTTAGGATATTATTTTTACACACAATGGGCCTCATCACGAGTTTGGCGGTAACCCTTAAATCCGGCGGTCGTGCTATTACCGCCGGATTTAAGGGTCCGCCAAATCAGGGCTTAGGCGGATTTCTCCCCAGCTCTGAACTGGGGGGAAATCTGCCAAAAATTTGCGCTATTACCGCCGGCGGATTTCCCGCCGGCGGTAAGAGTGCGAAAATTCCCCATTGAGCCCAATGGGGAATGGGGCATTCCCGAATGGGCTCAGTGGGGAATGGGGAATTCCATTACCGCCAAACCCGTGATTCGGCGCTAATAGCGCCGGGGGGTTTGGCGGTAGGGCTAATACCGCTGGTGGTAATACCGCTGGCGTTACCGCCCAACTCGTGATGAGGCCCAATGTATTGATCATGGGCAAAAAGACAGCATACCGAAATCCGCATAGCTAAGACCGCCAGTGTGGAGTCCGGCCCCACACTGCACAGGAGTGGATACAGGGGCTGAACACCCTCTGCAACGAGACAATCTGGTTGTCAGCTTGTGAAAATCAGACAGGGCTGGGCCCATGCCTGCTTCTTCTACAGGCAGGTGCAGTGCTGACTCATCAATCAATGTATCTGTGTGGAAAAAAAATGTGCATACCCTACACAGTTTGGGTACTAGAGTTTGTTTTTTCACCTAATGCAACGACATATTATATGGTCCACAAAAAATATTGGGTCATTACCTGCCACCGCCTTTTCTCACACTGTAAGATGAAAGAGATCCATTGCACACAGGCCTATCAGGAAAGCTTCCGGTATCCCCTTTAGCCAGAACTGGCCTGAATACAGGTAAATAAATCCAGCTTTTGTTTACATTGCAATGATTTTATAATTCCTGGGTGGTGTTTGTAATATGATTTGCATTCTAAGGTTTCGACCATGGCACTATTTGTCTAGAAACAGTCCTGGAAAAATGAGGCGGAGGGGACATTTTATTTTTGTTTTATTCAAATTTTAGTTCAGCTCTGGCCCACCAGAGGGTCTATGAGCGCCTTACAAGGGTGAAAGATTCAAAAGGAGGTTGGTGATACAGAAGATCAAAAATGTTGACAGGGTAGGATAATTAGGATACACAATTGGTAGCAGGAGTGGCGGAGGAGCAGGATTACTTGTGGGGAAACACGTATGTTTTGAGGCACTTTTGAACAGTGGTGATGGAAGGTGCAGTGAGGGTGTGAAGCAATAGGTTGTTCCAAGCTCTGGATGCCAAATGAGTAAATGCTTGTTTTTGTGTGCATGTTAGTTTGCAGAGTGAAACGTGTAGAATATGATATGATAAGTCATTTATAATGTGCCAGTGTACAAGTGTTTCTAGGCGCAACACGACAAGGAGGTAGAAACACAGGGAGGACAAAACAACAATCTTAATAGGCCTTGTGTCATTCAGCTCAGGCAAGTGTAGGGAAGAGGGAGAGGAGAAGTGCCAGGGGGGAGGGAGAAGTGCAGGTAAATTGATAGGTTCTGCTGGAGAGTGGCTCATAAGTGCAGAGGGAAGGGACTTTAGGGTTGCAGATACAGACCCTTAAGTGCTGGGGGAGCCCGCAGGCAGTGCGAGGGCAATTGCCATGCAGGAGCCTGGGCTCCAGTTCAGAGGGTGACCAGGTAACCAGTGTGCGGAGCAGTCAGGTGCATCAGCAGGGTAGAGGAAGAGAGAAAGAGGAAGCAAAGTGGAAGGTCTTCAGTTGCTTCCAGAACCAGAGGTGGTTCTGCTCAGGTTTGAGAGAGGCAGGGAGGCTGTTCCAGTGTGAGGCCCAAGCTGAGGAAAGAGATCTGCCTCCCACTATCTGCTTGGAGAAGCATCTGACCCCCAGAGAGTTGGAGGTGTATGAGTGGACAACTTGAGAAGGAAAAAGTTTAGGAAGAGAAAGTTGGAGGTAATGCAGCCCCACACCCCAGAAAGCCTTGTAGACGATGCAAAGGGTTGTGTACCTAATCATTGCAGTCACAGGGGAGTCATTGGAGAGATTTCAGAGCTGGAGAAATATGATCCGTGGGCTTGAGGCCAAGGGCAATTCTCACAGTCCTGTTCTGGATAAGTTGTAAAAGTCAAAGTGTAGAGACAGGCAGATCTAGAAAGAGGCTGTTTCAATAGTCCAGTCTAGACAGGACGAGGGCTCTGGAGACAGTGAGCTTCTAGGTGGAAAGTGAGAAAAGGCAGAATACCTCTGAGGGTGGGCAGTCAAAGAGAGAGAGGAAAGTAGGGAGCAGGTGTTCCAATGAAGAGGATGTCAGTCTTACTGGCATTAAGGTAGAGATCATTGGTGGCACACCACTCCTGAATTGTGCCCAGATAGTATGGTATGAGAGAAGGAGCAGAAGTGTGCTGCAGTGGGCAAGAGGTGCCATAGTGGTTGAAAAGCCAGGCAGAAGGGTTAGACCCCTGGGGAACACCATAAGTAGAGACAGATATAGAAGAGAGGAAAAACCCCCATTCGACATGGGAGGGTTCTCAGTGAGAAAGGAGGTCAACCAGTCCAGGGTCTGACCAGTGATACCCAGATTTTCACAGAGATGATTGAGCAGGATGGCATGGTTAACCGTGTCAAAAGCAGAGGATAGATCAAGGAGAATGAGGACAGAATGAAGAGATTAGTGGAGATTAGAGAGCAAGTCTTCACAAGTTTTCATAAGAGCAGTTTCCATGCTTCTGACAGCTCTTAAGCCAGACTGGTGGTCATGGACACAACCAACATATTCAGTATGCAGAATAAGCTGGGAGATGGCCAGCTTTTCCAGGCGTTTGGCCAGGAAATGAGTGATGGCATGGTTGACCGTGTCAAAAGCAGAGGATAGATCAAGGAGAATGAGGACAGAATGAAGATTTGAGTTGGGATTAGAGAGTAAGTCTTCACAGGTGTTCAGAAGAGCAGATTCCATGCTTCTGGCAGCTCTGAAGCCAGACTGGTGGTCGTGGAGACAACCAACAGATCAGTATGCAGGTTAAACTGGGGATGTCCTGAGTTTTAGTGGTGAAATGAGAACACCAGGGCTGTGCAGAAGACCTTGGAAGGAACAGGAGAGGTAGAGACTGCAACAGGATTGGCCAGCTCCTTGCAGATTTTGAAAAGTGTGCCTGAGTTGTTAGATGCCGCAGATATGCATGTTTGGATGTAGGCTCTCTTCTTAGAAAGGACAGAGAGTCTGTACTGCCTTTGGAGCAGGCAGCAGGCCAGTTTGTCAGAGGGTGTGCTGGATGCCCTCCACTTCCTTTCAGCTGCCCTACACCTCCGTTTAAAGGTGGTGAGGTCGGAATTGTACCAGAAGTTGCAACTAGCTGTCAGCTTCAGACCAATCCTCATGACAAGGTTAAGGACGTCAAGAGTGTTAGAGACAGAGAGATGAACATTAGAGAGGGCTTTGTCAGAGTGTGAGTCAGCCAAAGGTGTAGGAGGAGGAGAGAAAGTAGCAGTGAAAGCCTCGACTGACACACGCATCATGGGCCGAAATGACCTAGATGGTGGATGGCAGTGCTGGGGTCGGCTTGACCTGAGGGGTAGAGAGAGATAGGTGGGAGGAAAGGAGAAATTGGTCGCTCCAAGGGAGAGGGTTAGAGAGGGGGAGGTCTGAGGAGATCAGAACATCCAGGGTGTGCCCTGCAGAGTGAGCCGGGCCAGAGGGAAGAAAAGAGAGAGAGAATGGCAAAGGTTGCTAAAGAGCTCAGAAGAAAGACTAGTAGTATCAGGTGGATGTTCAGGTCTCTGAGGAGTAGTGGAGAGGTAGAGGGAAGGAGGGAGGAGGAGAGGTCAGCCCACTCAGAGAGGAAGAGGGTGGCCTGGCCAGGTTGACTGTAGATAGTGACCACAGTGAGAGAGAGGCCAGGAGAGATAGAGAGCCTGCAGACCTGGCATTCAAAGGAGAGATAGTCTTGCATTGGAATGACAGAAGCAGGGATGCACTCTGTGAAAATCAAGGCACCACCCTCGCCGGGACAGTTGGTTCTAGGTTCAGAGAGGATCTTGTAGCCATCAGGAAGGAGAGTGTCAAAACTTGTGACAGAGCTTGCCATGAACCAAGTCACGGTGACACTGAGAACATCTAAATCAAGCTCTTCCAGGAGACAACAGATATCAGAGGAATGTTTGACAGTGGAGGGAGAGTTCAGAGTAACGATGTGGAACAGGTGGCCACCTTTGAAGGACTTCTGTGGAGCTATACAGGCCAGAGGTACACCCTGCGGAAGTGCTGGAGGCACCCGAGGAGGGGCAGAGCATGAAGGAAGAGATGGTAGGGTAGTCAGAGAGGATGAAGAGAGTGCCAGAAAGGTGGCAGAGGAAGGAGGCTATATGGTGGTGAAAGATGAAGCAGAGGGTGCTGGAGAGATGGCGGAGGAAGGAAGCAGCCGAGGAGCGAGAGAGGGGTAAGTAGGGATAGCAGGAGAAGAAAGGAGGTTAATAAGGCACAAGAACCATCTATCAAAAAGGAAGAGATTGGCTTGAGGGCCCTGGACCAAGACGGTGCCATTTAAGTAGACATTAATGATGGTCTTAGAGGAGTGAATGGGGGCCAGGAGGGACTCCCACCGGTTGCCACCACTAATGGGAGAAGAGGAAAAAAGAGAGAAAACAGAGACCATATTGAGGGGGGGTCTGTCTGGAGGAAGCACTGATGTAGGGTTGGCCTGGGTTGGAGACCAGGATGTTCTGTTTGAGTTTCTTCCTGCCAGACTTAGTGAGGGGGATAGAATAGTCGATAGAATAGCAGTTAGAGAAGATAGGTGAGACAGGGAGCACCATAGAGTGGGGTGGAGGAGTCCAATTAGATGCTGGCTGGCTTGACTGTTTGGGTGATGGCCTTGAATACAATGCAGAGACCTTCAAACACAATTCTCTGGGTACAAAGAGGCAGAGGAGCTGGGCAAGAGCAGGGGTGATGTTGGAATGTTTGTGTAGGTGGAGGAAGAGACTGGCTGCTGCATTTTGCTTGGCTTGCAGGGGGAAGGGGTGCAAGGGTGCTGTTAGAGAGTCCAATGAGTAGAGCATTCCCATAGTTGAGCTTGTACAGAACCACAACTTGGACAGAGGTGTGGAAGTCATCAGGGAAAAGGATGTGTCTGATCTTGTGTAAGCGGTGTAGTTTTTGATTTAATGTTTTGGTAACAGCAGCTAGGTAGTGAGTGACAGGAATGTTGGGAGTTCATTGTGAAGCCAAGGTATTTGACAGGTGAGGAGAGGGAAATGTATGGGTTGCCTGTGGCAAATTATTTGATCAAGGGGGTGAGGTCGAGTTTGTGCTGGGACGCAGAGGTGGCTGTTTTCCGTTTTGGAGTTGACCATGAGGAAGTGGGTGGCCAAACAAGTGGTGATGGAGGAAGGACAGTTCTAGAGAGTGTGAAATTATGAAGGGGATGGCATTTGAAAGTATATGTGTGTGTCGCATGCATATTGATGTGATTCTACATATAGGTTGAAGTTTAACAGGAAAAACCTTGTGGGACCCCATACTTGACTGGGTGATAAGGGAGCAAGGAGACATGGGCCTCTTTACGACCCTGGTGCTGACGCAATGAAGGGGGCTGGTACGGGACCGCCCCCCTTCATTCTTTCAGGGTCGATTACGAGGTACCCTTTGCGGGATCCGGTTTAGACGCCTGGTAAAACCAGGCGTCTTTTCCGGGTCCCGTGAGGGGAAGAGGGAGGTAACAATGGGACACTCATAATGTGCCTGTTGTTACCTCCCTCCCCATTCCCATTGAGCCCTATGGGGGCTCAAATGGGAATGGGGAATGGTTCCTGCAAGGAGAACTTACCAGGTCCTCCTATGTCGGAGTAACCCGGTAAGTCCCCATTGCAGGAACCCGGTAAAGGAGGCCGGGGATGGCATTTGAAAGTATATGTGTGTGTCGCATGCATATTGGTGTGGAAAAAAGCTCCATGGCTGCCTCCAAACTCGTAATGAGGCCCAATGTGTGGTCTGTCAGTGAGGAAAAAGGTGAACCATTTGAGGACGCTGTCAGAGTTTCATCCTGAGGGATATGATGTTGAGTAGAATGGTGTTTTGGAGGGTTTTGAAGGCTGCAAGGAGGTCAAGGAGTAGGTGTAGTGCTGTGTATCCTTTTTCTGTGATGTTGTGGAGGTCAATTGGGGTATAGGTGCACACCTAAATGCATTTGTTATATTTAAATCAGAGTTATCATATCAGACTAGCTGGGATTTAGACATTTTGAGGTGCAAGGGAGGAAATAAGGCCTTGGTATAAAGGCCCCGTTATACACATAGAACAGAAAAAAGATCCAACAATAGGGATCCTCCCGTCCCTCGCACACTATCGACAATCCACCAGAATGGTGTTAAATAATAGTTAATAGACATCAATCAATATAAGGATAAATGATTCATAGTAGTTTCAAAATAACAACAGAAAAAAGATTTCAGAGAAAAGCGAATATCTTAAAATACACAAAGTGTTTTTTAATAGATCAAGTAAGTGTATTCTTCAAAAATCCAAGACACATAACAGTATGGCTTTACGCGTTTCGAGGACATCCCCTCTTCTTCAGAAGCCTTGCTTGGACTGATGATATTTAGTGATTCATGTTCCAAAAGTGCATAATCACCAGAAAGGAAAAATAAAAAAATAGAATAACCAAACATTAGTAGATGTAATCAAATGATAGATAAAGCAATTAATAGTCACTTAATTATGTCATCTCTAACTCTTCAATTTCCGCTACTGTCTATCACATATATTTTATTCTCCATTTTGTTAATGTATACTGCGCATACATTCAATAATCTGCAAAGTTTAAGTCATCCAACTCTACACATGTTCAAGGATGTCAATGTCCATGGGTATTTGCAAGATCCTGTTACCAGTACCATTGTAATCAATTTACTCAAATATTTCAGGGCATCTTAGATAAAATAGCAGAGATACCCAGTGTCCGGGCTTGTTTAAATTCAATATGCCTCTAATGGAGTATGTAAAGGCAGAAAATACTCACCTATTATTGTGGGGGTGTCTTATAAAAGGAAGAAACAGCAATGGCCACCAGTGGTTCAAGAAGAACAGTAGAATACATCTAAACCTATTCAACAGAGGGACGCTACTGGCAATGCTTACAGATATATGAGTTCAGATATATGAATTCCAGTCACTATTTAGAGATTGTGACAATACAAGTATATGATGTTAAACAATTAGAAACTAAGCATAGATAAAAACACACTTCAGATAGCCTTAAGGTTTTGTTAAAATGGGGAGTAATGTAATTAGCTTAACAGGCTGCGTATACAGATTGCATACCTTAATTTATAATTCCTGAAGCTACTTAGCGGGAATGCGTAAAAGTCATTTTCCCATCCTCCTTGGGATGGTGTAGCCCAACCGTTAGGGGCTGAAACTCTGCTAATCACTTCAAACGTACTTTAACTCTGTAAAGAGTGAAAAGTATAAAAAAAAAACTTTTTAAAAAACCAATTGAGAATCTCAAGGATCAGTTATAGTTAAAGTAAAAGGAGGAAAATTCCACACAACAATGAACGTGCGCTTACAGTAAAGCAGATTAAGATCCTGAATTTAAATCCAATTTCCAGGTGTTAAACAGTAAAGATTTCAGCATGGATAGAATCCCGTTGTTGAATGCGGCTTCACAATATATATACCAGCTTGATTCCAATCCCCGAAGGGTCACTATCAAAAGGGAGAGAATGCACAATGCGTGCCGAGTGAATAAAAGGTTTGTTTGTGTTACACAAGCAGACTAGCATATGATTGCCCAGCGATCGTGCTTAGCTATTCCGTCTGAACACGAGAGGACAAGGAGCAGGAGCGCGAGGTTGGTCGGCGAGCAGCAGGCAAACCGAGCACGACTGGCATCCTTGGTTACAGTAGTTAAAGGACCATACCAGTGTGCGTGTAAAGACCCGCGTGCGGTCGATGTGTTGAATATAAAAAAAGACTAAGGGCCTCATTACACGGATGGCGGTAGGGATTTACCGGTACCGGTAAAATACCGGTACCGGTAAATCCCTACCGCCTTACTACGAGGTCCCTTTGCGGGTTGGGGGATTTAACGCCTGCTTTTTGCAGGTGTTAAAATCCAACCCGCTAAGGGACCTCGGAGCTAATTACGGCACCGCAAAATTGCGGTACCGTAATTAGCGCCTTCCCCATTCCCATAGAGCCCTATGGGGCAGAAATGGGAATGGGGAAGGGCAATGGCGGAAGGGGGATTTACCGCCCCTCCAACCTTGGAATGGGGCGGTAAATCCCCTTTCCGCCAAGGCGGTGCCTGTATTTTACCGGCATGAGCCATGGCGCTAATAGCGCCATGGCTCACCGCCTACCGGGTAATGAGGCCCTCACACTGTCTGTAACTATTACAAGGCGGACATCTTGCAATGTAGTTTCAGCCCGAGGGTATACTTACAAATAGATGTGAACTGCTATTATTCAGTGGATGTAGCGAAGATGTCTACATCTTGAGAGTTTTTGATCTTTCATCAATACAAATGATGAATAGAAAATGGGTAAAGCAACGTGAACAACAATTAGCATAAACGTATCTGTATTATCCAGAACTTTCTAAAAGATGTAAATAGAATGTTCAAAAATGTATATGTGCCGGTCTAGTAGAGCGATGATGGGAATAATGGTAAACGGAAGTTTCGCAGTATAGAGGGAGTAAAAAAAAGGAAGTGTGTGTGACTGGAATGGTGTAAATAAACCCATTTACTTAATTCTATGCAGACCCATGGACAATGCATCTGTTCATTATTGAATGTATGCACAGTATACATAAACAAAATGGAGAATAAAATATATGTGATAGACAGTAGCGGAAATTGAGAGTTAGACATGACATAACAAAGTTAACACCCATGAATACAGACTCTACTCTGACACAGCCTTGTGCTACATCTAACCTGCTACAGCTATCCTCGTTCGGCATTATTGCATTATTGCACGTACACGGTAAGTTCTGTAGAACGTGAGGTGCAGGTTAGAAAGTAAGTACAATATAGATCCTGGGGGCAACAAGCCTTTATATGTCTTTAAGTTTCTAAGTTACTTGTATTGCTTTAAGTACCTTGTTGCTGCAGGGTTTTGTGAGTCAAGAGGTGGACTTGCGTTCCAAATGCGGGTCGATCAGGATATTAAGTCACCATAAAGAATAATAGTTTCGTCCAAATATTCCAAGAGCCCCTTGCTCCACTTCTTCAAGAATTACAGCACATCCACTTTGCGGGCATTCACATTGACAATAGACACCAGGAGAGCTGAGCCATTGTTTAGATGTGTCCTAATTACCTACTGGATCCAAAACATGGTTAATGTGCTTTATGAACTAATAATCTCACACTTCCGCTCTGGAGCCATGGCAGAATTTCACAATTCTTTTATCATTTATTAAAATCAATTTTTGGAATGCACCCATTTCCATGAATTAACAATTCATCTTTCGTTAATATAGAAAAATTAAATTGCAAATAAAATAAAAACATTAAATGCGGAAAAACAGATTCATTCAAAGAGCAACACTTAACAACCGGAACACACATATGATGTGACCATCACTAAATCACAGTTGCTTCACACAGGCCTGCTTTGGCTCTGCCTGGCAGGCTGTTAGTGTCCCTGTACGCCCCTGGCTAGGGGAGTGATTGCTATATTATGTCCCTGAAGGATTTGAAACCACATTAGTACCCAGCGCAGCAAAATGTCAATAAAATAAACGCACTGATTGGTATGTTTAGGAGCCTTACCTGATGGTAATCTCAACGACATAGCGGCGTGTATTTCGTGCGGTCCAGAACATCGTTTCCATGGAAAGGGAGAAGGGACTACTTGTAGTCCTTTCTCCCGATCCACGGTGGCCATTGTTTTACCTTTTTTTTTCTTGAGTCAAGAAACGGTTGCAGCGCCATTTCTCGACTCGAGAAAAATTGCAATTAGTAATTAGTACCCCGGTACAATATGCTGGGGCACTAATGGCAATATGACACTAGTAGGGGGCCATTACTGGTCTGGAAATGCCCCTGGGACTCTGTTAAAGCCCGAGCAAATTACCAGACTGGCAATGACCCCCCTTCTCGGGTCATATTGCCTAAATATATTTGGGTTAGGACCTTTAAAATATGTAATACTCAAATAGACTGCAAAATGCAGACTCTCATCTTGACGCCTTGATTATCTGTTGGATCGCCAGAGATCGCATGGATAACCATTTTATTGTTAAACCCAGCGCTCTTTCGCCATATTGGGTTTAATAAATTGCCCTGCTTCGGCTTATTGCCAGGGTGAGTGCAAACACACGTATGATCCTTCTTAAGGGACTCTAAATTGATTTGGAGGCCTTCTTTCGCTGGCCTTGCTGATCTGAGGATTGGATCTTCAACAAATCGGGCCTAAATTATCCGTATTTGTCTTCACAACTCCACATTCTTGACAAACAGGTCCAAACATTATCAATAAATCATGTACTTCTTTCACCAGCGGAGCCAGTTTTAGATACCCACCACAATGGCTGGATGGGGTGTGAGTGAAAGCATTAATATCCACAGTTCATATTTCAAGTCCAGTCATCTCATCATTTAAAGACCTTAATGGTTCAAAACGGTTAGACGTAACTATCTCTTCTGCAATTACACACTGCAAGGGTGGGAATTGCAGACAACCGTTTTGTCTCTTCTGCAAACGGTTGGACATTTGATTTCTCAGTGTGTATTTCTGCAGGAAAAGAGTAAACGTGTACTCCCTCCTCATTTGGGAGATAAGCAATGTCATATCCTCAGGGAATCCTGCAGAATGCATAGCCCTCACTCTTGCATATTCCTGTGCCTTTTCCAAATGTGGGCAAGCATCTATTACTATGACTTTGTGTAGTTCTGTTGAGAGGTAGACAAAAACATCATCCATAACTTCTGCCCTCTCCCGCACCAATATCGCAAAGATGAGATGTGTTACTCAACCATACCACCCTTGTGCCCTGCAGGTACAGAAGGACGTGGAGACAATTTGAGCCGATGATTACAAAAGCATTCACACTAAATTTGTAACAACAGCACATGCATTAGGCACGAAGCAAATATGCACTCCACAAGAACACGTAGATAATTTGAAAGGCTGAATACACAGAAATGCATATCTGTGCAGGGCCCAGACAGTAGCTGGCAACTAGTGCCAAGGTTAGAGTGAAATAAGGGAGGGGGGGAAAGGCGGAACAAAGGTACAAGATGGCAATTCTCAACATGCAAGCAAAATACTCCAGGATTAATTAAGATGTTGTAAGAATATAACCAGTCTTTGTTAGCCTGGGGCAGTGAAGCAGTAAGCCAAAAGACTCCATGAAGAATAACTCAGGAGTGTCCTTGGTGGCAACAGAAAACACGACACACACGTTAACATTAGCTAAAACCTCAATAAATGAAAGTAATTCAATTTCATACAGTCTTTCCATAATTGACCTATAATTGGCGAACACTGACTATTCATTAGAAGCCAACATTTATAGGACACCTGCAGTACTCCCTAAATGCAGACATAGATGTGAGGTGCCACAAAAGGCCAAGAACAAAAGGATTGCCAGGTCTCATGGCGTGAGAATGTGGGATGGTAACTTTTAATTGAAGAAGGAACTTTCCATGGGCCTCTCTCCCCGTACTCCTGTCTGACTAATATCTTGATGACCTGTCAAGTGTCCAAGGTTGCATAGTAGAGAGCCAACCACTCAGAACCCCTAGTGTCATGCCACCCAGTAAGTAGTATGCCAACCAATCACTTATTGTACAGCTGATGTATTTTTACCTTTATCAAAATAGGGGTGGTCCTAGGTGGAGCCATCAGATATTTGTAACCAATGAATTGTTTAACCCCTATGCAACCTTTATGTATCCAAATCCACTAACCTATCCCTTATCCCCTTAGGTTTTGCAAACTGAGATTATGGTATGACATCATTGATGACACGTTCGTAGTATTTAAGCTGTTGTTTTTAGTAACGTTTTGTGAGCAACGAGATTGGAATGCTCGTATGCTGTCCCGGCTATGTGATAATAAAGCTGGATTTTGCCTTGCACTTTGTATACTGTGAACTGGCGGAGTCGCCACAGCCCTTTAAAACAAGGTAGTAGTACTTTGAGATAAATGGCGATGCAGAAATTACTTAAACATCAATAATCGAAACGACTTTGGAAAAAAGGTTAAGTTCCTGATTCATGGAAGTGTTTTATAATGGCGCAATCCCATAGGAAAACGTTTCATGAATCAGGCCCTAACTGGTTTAATGTCAATTATCTAAAACAGGCAGTACAATGGACATCTACGGACGTCTCACTGCATGGTTTCTCAATTTGCTTCATAAAAAACACTGCATTTATAGTAAAAACTTGTCACTGATGACATTAACCTTACTTATTTACTAACGTCATCATACGTGGCAGACTACAAAAACCTAGTGGAATTTGTGATTGGGTCTAAAGGAACATCTAAGTATACGTTCCATACTAGTCTAAGAAAGTGATAGGCTCCTTAACATCAGGTGGGGCAACTAAGCCCTTCCCTCAAACAGATCAATATGAATGTCATTAAATACACAACGTCCCATTGGTTACAGTAACTATAGGGCCCTTATTACGTAGCCCCCTAAAATTGGGTTATACTTTTGCATCCGTACTTTTCCACCTACATTAGCAGCACGCAGGTTGGACTTCCAGGTGCTGGTGGGCTCGTCATAACCTTTGCTTTCCACCAATTAGCATATCATCTATCATCACCTCTGTGGTCTGCACATCAATTAAGGCTTTTAACCTTGGAAATGTTCTTTGCTCTGGAGAATTTGAGGGAGTGAAGGCACAGTCTGCCTTCATGCGTAGGTGTGGTTTGTCATATTTGTCCAATTTCATCCTTTCACATGACTGAAGACTACAAATTTGAGCTCTGGTGCATTTACAATACCATTTTTAATAGACCTCTGATGTCTTCTTTGTTTTTGTCCATGCCTTCTGAACAGGAGTTTTGTTTTTTCACACGATTTGTAACTACTTTCTGTTCATCCAAGTCTGATAAGACCTTGGCTTCTTGGGGCTCATCCAGCCTTGCCTTTCTGAGATCTGCTTCTGTAATTCAATTGCTTTTTCAACTGTGACACACTGTTAAGGCCTTCTTTTTCTTGTCCAGCTCTGCTATAATATGTAGTAGAAACATTCATTCTTTGCTTATTCCTCTATGTATATGGTGGCGCTTGTCGCAATCTATTCACTACTTGGCTAGCCTCAGGAATACTTTGTCTGCTTGCATTACTTTGCATAAGTAAGTCTCGGGAGGATAGCACAGGGGCAACATGCTCACCTTGGAAGTAAGACAACATGGAGCAATAAAGGTCGATCCCTGAGTCTGCACTTAGAAACCTCCGGGTATTAAGCGCGTTATAAATAACCTATCATATCATATCATATCAAGTACACGTGTAAAATGATTTGATATCTTCATCTTTTCTATAGCATGAGTATCTTCATCTTGAGCCCAAGATGTCACTTATCTTTGATACTTTCTTGATGCCTTATAGAATATCTTCACTTCTCTTGTCTCTTCATCTATTCTATTGCACGTCAGACTGTCTTTGTGTGATGTCACCATTCTTTTCTTTCATTCATTGGTCTTGCTTCTTCCTAGATTTCATTCAAATGGCCATCATACTGTCATGTATGTAGGTTTGGTTTCTCAATGGCAACCTTACTTCCAGAAGTCTCTTCGGTATTGCTATTGGTATTTTCACTGATACTGCGCGTGTCTCACTTTCTGGTTCACAACATATGGGCAATATGGGCGATCTGATTGAGGTAGGGGTACTTGGCTCCATCTCTACACTCTCCCCTCTGGGCAATTCATCGACTACTCTCCCATCATCCTTCACATCTAGACATCCTTGTCTGAAGAAATGCTTTTTTGGTATCCATATCTTTATTACTCCTTTCAGGCATCCTTGTTCCATGTCATAGGCATGCAATGTCCACTTGGACTGCAATAGATCAATTTTCCTAGATATTTCTTATGGTTCTTTGGATACAAGAACCTCGTTCCCTCAGGTGCATGGATACTGGCTTTCACAAAGTCTCTGATTTCTTTATCTGTCAGATCTCTGGCATTCCATCCTGATTCGACATTATTATCCTACTCACACAGAAACCAAGTAACACCAACACGATCAGGGCTCCAAGGAACTTGAACATGTCTGCCATCCATTGTGGAACCCAAGAAAAGAGCACTCCAAACCAGCTACCATTAGCAATGTCTTCCACTTTGTCTATCATCTGGATGTGTAGCTTTGTCAGCTTCTCTATGGCATCTGTTAAGGTCCCATTCTCGTTGTCGTGAGAAGGTATAAACATGCAACATCATTAGCAATGTCTTACACTTCATCTATCATCTGGATGTGTAGCTTTGTCAGCTTCTCTATGGCATCTGTTAAGGTCCCATTCTCATTGTCGTGAGAAGGTATAAAGGTGCAACATGATACTCTGCTTTTTGCACAAACAGCTCCATCCATAGCTGTGATCATGTCCAGGACGTATCTATTCTGAAGAGTCATCAGTTGTATGGCTCTCATTTCTTCTCTAATAGCATTGAATCCCTTTGTGCTAGTGTTGTGTCATGATGCCTACACCCGGGGAACCAGACCAGGTCCAGCAACCCCGGAAGCAGGCATCAAGTTATTTTGAGCAAGCCCAAAAACCCCTGCTAGGGGCTGTTTGGGTGCAGTACTGGCGCCTATGGTGCCAGGCTCATATGGAGAGTCAGTCTTGGTGCCATAGGTACCAGGCTCATAGAGTAGAACTTATCTGATGCAGACCATGCTGCAAGCTTACCTGATGCAGACCATGCTGCAGAGCTCCAAGCCAAATGAGGCTTGGAAGGGACTATTTTACATATGGACTATTTTTTACTCGGGTGGGGCTGGGGAGGAATAAACATCTGGGACTACTTTGGAGGCTATTTAAACCACACCAGAAGAGCAGCACACGATTTGTGTTATTCTGCATCCAGCAGCGTAACGCTCACCGTGTCTGCAAGCCTGCATCCAGTCTTCTGCCATGCCCGCCTCGAGTCTGCAGCTCCTAGAAAAAGGGAGGAACAGAAGGAGAAGAGGTTAGAATAAGAGCGAAACCTTCAATCCTTACCTGAATTCCGAATCCACCGCGCCTTCGAGCTGGAAGAAAGAAGCATTTTACGCGAGCCGCCTCGCCTGCTGCAGCGCCGCGCTGATCTCACCGGCCTTCGCAGTATCCTCACGATCCTCCGCATCCTTCTGCACGTTCCCGCCGCACTCTGGCACCTAAGGGGAACACAAGAACAGCAAAGGTGAGCCAAGGGAATAAATAGAGGCAATAGTAACTACCCCCATAGACTTACCTGATTACCGCCGGGGGTACAATTCCTCTTCACGGGTCGGCGCAGTCTCCATTGCATCCTCGCCGTACCCTGGCCCCTAAGGGGAACAAAAGGACAAGAAGGTGAGACGAAGGGACAAACACGGGGAACTCTTCTCACCACAATAGACTTACCTAATTTTACCGCCGGAGGCATTATTCCCCAAACTTCATATTTTCTCTCCACACCTGAATAAGGGAGCAAGCCACAGGTTACATTCTGCCCTTATTTTATTGAACTGTGTAGGATAAGCCAAATTCTTACCTGAACTTCGTCAGCTACCACGAGGAACTCTTCGCTGGGGTCAAGCTGCAAACTGCAAGGAATCGGACAAGAGTGAAAGTCAGACATGTGAACTCTTATGAACTACATACTTTTCGGAGTCAATATTGTTCCGAAACTCACCAATTCCTTCGAGCCAGTGAAGCAACTAGTTATCAATGCGCCCCTGCCCTCAATGCAGGATGGAGAGCTCATCTTTTCAAACCATCAGAAGAATATTCCTACGGGTCAAGAAAACAAAGCTAGGTGGGCCAGTCCAGTCCGTCATCTCGGCCTTACGCGTCACACTGGTGGAGACCGCAGCTGTCCAGTTCAGATCGACGCCTCTGTGGGAGCCAGGTGAGCGTAACATGTTGATTGTCTGCAACAGTTCCCATCTGGTAATTTGCAACCATTTAGTATTTGCTCCAACCTTAAAACTCAGCATAAAGACCAACATAAATACTGACTAGGTCTGACTGAACAGTCTGTGTTCATACGGGATGGAGTCAAAAGCTTCTATTGACTTGGCTGAGAAACAGATCTCTCTCTTCATTCGATTTATCCATTCCACAGATCTCTTCTTCCTTAAGTGAGCATCTACTTTGGGAAAACTGTCAAGGCTTAAGTCACTTTTAGGATACACCAAAGCTGGAACATGGATATTCACTAGTGAGTATTTTCCTATCCAATCCTTGGGTAGCTTCATACATACTCTGGATTCACAAGCCCAGTAATGATCCATTATTACCTCTGTTCCAAGTTTCATTCCTGGCACATCAAAGATTCAACCACAGTTCTGGCTGTCTACGACATTTCTTGTGCCATTTTTTCTGAAGCACAGCTTTGCACTTTCCCAGGGCACTATCTTCAATGGTCCTCCTCTATCTTTGACCCAGGTCAGTAGCTTAGCAAGTATTGGCCATAGAGGCTTGCGTCCATTCTGTACAATGTCAATGACTGGCTGATAACAACCAATGAACACCCAGGCTCTGCAGATGACCCCTCCTTCCCAGCCATCTGGTGAAAGCACTGATCCCTAGATCTGCATCTGTCCTCTATTCTTCCATCTATGAACTTCTTCTTCAGATTGTCCTGGACTTTCAAGTCTTCCGTTTACTTCCCATTTGATTTCAGCTCCTTTTACTACAGGTTTTTCGTATCTGATCACATGAGTCTTGTCTTCATATCTTGGATATAATCATCTTCATCTGGATCTGTCCATTCAGTTGCCCATTTGAGGTAGGCATCTCATTCCATGAACTGGCCTCTTGTAAGGCAGAGTGCTATGTGTGATGGACAATGGGCCTCATTACGAGCATTAACACAACGGATGGGTTACCCATTCCTCGCTGACAGGGGGGAACAGCGAACAATATGTAAATAGGAATCGTGTCAGCGGAATACAACAATGCTCAATCAATCAGGACATTACCGACAAAAGATGGTAAGAAGGACCCCCAGGTCCACACTGCAGATCAACCCTACATAAGACAAAAATTCATTCGTAAAAAGCTGTATTTATTACATTTTTCATCAATATTAAAATACATATTAAACAGTCATGAGCTCATATTAAATATAAACTTATTATAGCAAAAATAAAGTGCATAATCATAAGGTGCTTGTTTAGAGAAAAAGCAAGACTGGAAAACCAACTAATTGATCCAATTTGCTAATTCACGGGTACAATGGCTGAAACCCCAAGTGAGTGAAGGAGATCACTCAAGCATGGTGAACCAACAGTTACCTGTGAAGAATTTAATGGAAGCAAAAATAAACCAATCACACAAAAAAATCAAAAACACACAAAAGCTAACCATTACGAGCATGGCAGTAGCCGTGCCTGTATAGCTGGCACGGCTACCGCCATGCTCGCTACTGGCACTGCCTCCCACGATTGGGCAATAACCGGCCCATTACGAGTTGAATGCGTCGGTAATTGCCTTTCGAGGGTGGTCGTAATGCCGGGCTCCCGATCCCCATTCTGTCCATAGGGCAGAATGGGGGTGGGGAGCATGGATGCACCGGCACCGTTGATAACGGTGCAAGTTGTTAGGGAGAATTCTCTGTTTAGGCTGAATTTCCTAACCCAGTGAGTCCCCCAGCAGCTTTGCTGGATTTCTGGAGTTTGTTTTTTCCATCCTGCCAAGAGTGAGACTCTTTTTCTCCCACTCTTGGACATGAATGTGTGTGATTCCTTTGAATGTCAATGTGTTCTATGGGCTATGGGGTCTTTTACTCCATAGGGTCTCATATGTTTTTCTAGGTGTGTTACACCGCACACTACGTGCCGTAACACTGGGGCATCCTAGCGGACCTCCGTCCTAGACTCCATACCCAGGGACTGACTACTGTCTCCCCGGGCATGTAAAGTCACCATTGGCTTTACTAGACCTAAATTTACTAACAGAACTAGTACAAACCATCCTATTGTGGACGTACTAGTAGGGGTAATTCGATTACTCCTGGGTCTGTTATTCGAGGGGGCACTGTCCCGTCCCCCCTCGTCGAGTTTTGGCTGGTGGCAGTGGAAACTACTTGTTATGTTCGACCCCGAATATAACCCTATGGGATTCTTCCCATTGCTGGAGATTGATACTTTTTCTCGTTAGTCTCTAACATACCACTGGTCTACTTATCTTAAATAAGTCTATCGGATGGTACTTTCTGCCAGAACTCGGTTTTTAAAATGGCGTCTGTGTTCGTCTCTGTGACTCCTAAACCAAAGGTCGAGCCCTTTGTTCCACTTTTGGCGAGCTTCTGTACAGAGACCCTCCAAAGTGGTGCCATTCTGTCTGGGTTACCACAGGGGTGTGGGAGGGGGTTTAGGCACCCTGGGCCGAGTTGCCTTGCCAACACCGGTCGCACTCTGGTGTGATTGGCCCAAGTGGTGAGCCTCCCCGCTCACCACTTAGCATGTGTTGATTGACAGCTAGGCTGAATGAATGGGGGTTTTCTGCATAAAAGCAGGGCTTTTGGGACTGGATCTTTAGAAGTCGCCACAGGACCTAAGAATCCGAAGAGAGTAAAGCTGAGCCGACCTGCAACGACGACACCTCCGGTGGAGCCCTGCTGAACCGACTCACCACTTCCCGACGACAGAGGAGATCTCCCTGCCGGAGAGTCTCTTCCCCTGACTGGTGGGAACAACCAGTCTCCTTTTGCTTTTTCTTCGCCTCAGGACGCAGTGGTCGAATTGCCCGTGCAGAGCACCTCGGCAACTGGATAGCCACTACCCCTGTACCGTGACCAAAAGGTGGTGCCTTGTGACGGAGCACTCCGCGGCTGGTCTCTTCCCTGGTGGTGCAACGATCTTCACTTTCCTTCGACGACGAGATCATCTCTACTCTTGGAAAAGACCGGACGTGCACCCACCACCAGGAACAACAGCCCCCGCCGGAGCTGTCTCTCCACAATCAAGGTACTGTGTCCGCCTGGCTTCCCTTGTTGCCAGATAGAGTGAGGTGTCTTAATCCTCGCCTCTCCATAGGGTCGCCTCCAAGCTTTCTCTAGCGTGTTGTTCTGAACTGGTCCAATCTGCCGATAACAATTTGCTTCAAAGACTCCAACGCATTTCCACTAAGATACTTTTGGGACATATCGCCTCGCCTCTCTCCGAGTGGGCCTGGCCTCTGAACTTTATAATCTATCGTGGTTCTTGTCTTCTTGCCTTGCATTTGTCCGTTCAGTATTGGGACCGTGTTGATTTCGTAACCTGCTTATTTTCTCTCCATCCTAACAAATACTAGTGTGCCATCTAGGTTGAGGCATACACCTCTGTCTGCAAATAAGTGATGCTGGTAGAACCTAGACTTGTCGAACTATTGTTAGGGGGATTGATCTGTTTTCTTCGTAGAGTAATTGTAATTGAAGTATTTGCCGTGATAGTGCCAAAGTGTTTCTATAGATGTGCCGTTATAAATAAATACCTTTATATCTTTACACTGAAGCCTTGTTCCATGTTTGCTTGTCTTACTGTGAAGAATTGTCCTATTTTGTATACTCCACATACTGCTTAACTCTTCTTGAGGGAAGTCTGACTGCTCAGCCACATCTACCAAGTGAATCTGTGTGGTACAGACTGCTACCAAGTGGGTTTACTGCCAAACACCTGTAGTCCTAAATCTTTTGCAGTGGTCCCAAAGGGAACTGCACAGGTTTCCGCCTAACACTGGTGCCAGCGGTGGGATATGTATCGAGTATACAGTTTAGAGTGCTTTTCGACACTTTAGGATAACTAACCACAAAGCTTAGCACTAAAAAGCAACTTTCAAAAACATGTCTACTATGGAAGCTTACAGTCAAGAATCCTTGTCAGGTGAAAATACTGAGAGTTTACAAGCTCTCTGTAGGCAAGAGAATCTTTCTGTAAGGGGCAAGAAGTTAGAACTAATAGAGAGATTGCTGGCGAACCAAAGTCTGGGTACTGGTTCAGAGTAACCAATTTCGCCAGCAAATGTAGATAACAGTGATGGTGTTGATCTGAATCGTAATTCTGATGATAGTAATGAAGAGGCTGAAGAGGAAGAAGAGGCTAACGAAACTGTCTCCCCTGCTCCTCTACCTGCCTTACCAGCTGTACCTACGGGCCCATACCAGGTCCCACATGTAACCCCGCTTATTTTGAACTCGAAAAAATGAAGCTCGAATTAGAATACAAACGGTTCTTGGCTCAATCTGAACGAAACCAAGAGCTCGAGTTCAGACGGATGAATGCCCAGGCTGAGCAGAAGCAAGCTGAGTTAAGACTCAGGGAAATAGAACTTAATCACGAGTTAGAGATGAAAAAGTTGTCTATGGAAAATGCTTCTCTCTCCTCTGGTTCCTCTAGGAGCTCCAGTCCCAAAAGACCCCGGATGCCGAAGGAATTAGTGGGTATGTATGAACCGAGATTGGATGTGTTGGATTCGTTAAAACTGTTTGAATACAATCATGGGCTCCAGGACATCACCGGGAACGATTTACTTCCCTGGTTGTTCTCTAGGCTCCCTCCTGTTGCGACTGATGTGGTAATGGAATTGGGGGAGGCGGATAAGACGGATTACGAAAGTGTGACACTAGTTTGATAGCTAGATTTGGGAAGACCCCTTCCCAGTATCTTAAGAGGTTTAGAACCCTCAAAAAGCATGATGGTACCCCTTGGGCTACCTGGGTGAGTGAAGGGTTGAAAAACTTAGAGGGATGGATTAAGGGTTACAAAGTGAACACTTATGAGGGTATGAAGAATCTTTTTATGTTGGAGTCGATTTATGATGCCTGTTCTCCTGAGCTCAGACAGCACTTGGCTGATTCGAAGGAATTGGATTCCCGGACGCTAGCTAAGGCTGCTGACTTATGGGTTGCCAACAGGGCTACTCATAAGGATTCTGGGGCAACTCAGAAAAAGGATGAGGGAAAACAGCCTAAAAAAGACTCAAAAGAGAATTCTAATAACTCAAATTCCAAATAGGGCCCCAAACAAAACCAGAAGGGTAAGCCACAAGGAAAACCACAGCAGAATAGTGTGTCTTCTGGTGCCAAACCGGAAGGAGGCCAGAACAAGCCACCATTCCAGAAAGCATTTGGTAAATGCTTTGTTTGTGGCTCGACTGACCACGTGAAAGGAGATCCCAGATGTAAGGGTAAACCTTCAGGGGTCCAGCTTGTCTCCTTAGCCTTCGCTCCAAAGGAGGAAGTCCAAATGGCAAGTGGAAACTTTCTACTGCTGGCAGATGAGCCCATTGGAGCCTCAGCCAGCGTTTCTTTAGTATCTATGGGGTTGTGGGAACAGCAGAATTTAGATGTCTATAATTCTATCCCTGATAATACTAAAGAGTATTATAAGGACAGTGTCCAGGTGAATGGTCAGGAGACTCCTGCCATTAGGGACACTGGGGCCAGCATAACTGTGGTGGATAAATCGTTTTTTCAGGCTGAGGATGTTGCTACGGCACCCAAACGCCTCACCAAGTTAGCTGGAGGGCCTGTGCAGATGCTTCCCCAATTACCAGTTCTCATCCAGTGTAACTACATGACTGTGAAGATACCTGTCAGCATACAGAGTGAGGTACCAGGACGCGTACTGTTGGGGAACGATTTGAAAACTCTCGGAGTTGTATCGCATACTCCCAGACCTCCTAGTAAACGGTTACAGGAGCTAACCAGACCCACAAGAGAGAGGACTATGCGCAGTACTCTCCAGGAGATGATGAAGAAAGAAATCACTCCTGCTCCACTGGAATTATCGGTCGCTGTCTCGAAGAAAACAGAAGCGAAAGGGAAACCTAAGACTTCTGCCCCAAAACCAGCAGCCGGCATTACAGTGCAGCCAACACGGACTTCCCCGCGGTTGTCCAAAGTTACACCCGTAACTCCACCTCCGGCTGAGGCTGAGAGGGAGGTACAACCCTGTGTGGTAGAATTAGACTCAGAGGAAGAGCTAATCGAAGGCCAGGAACTCATTGGAGATCTGGATCCTGTTGACCATCCTAAGCTGCAGTCTTTACTGGCAGAAGGTGGACCCAGCAGGGCAGACTTCAGTAAGGGACAGAGAGAATGTCCAACTCTGGAAGGTCTTCGCCACCAGGCAGAAGCTCAGGCTGAAGGGCAAGAGCCTGGGAAATACAGGTTGTACTGGGAAGATGGCCTCTTCTACAGTGAACCGACCGAGTCTGCACCTGGAGACTACAAACGACTTGTAGTACCCCAAGAGAACAGACCACAGTTCCTGCAGTTAGCCCACGAGATTCCTTTGGCTGGTCACTTGAGTTTCAAGAAGACTAAGGAAAGGCTCTCTCTCTACTTCTTTTGGCCGAAGATGGGGGCCGAAGTGGAAAAACACTGCAGGAGCTGCCACACCTGCCAGACCTCTGGTAAGGTTGGCTCCAAGAATGTGGCACCTTTAGTGCCTCTCCCAGTTGTGGGAGTCCCATTTGAGAGAGTAGGGATTGACATTGTTGGTCCCCTTGATCCTCCAACCTCCTCAGGCAACAGGTTTATACTTGTTGTAGTAGACCATGCTACTAGGTGTCCTGAGGCAATTCCTATGAGGACTGTTACAGCTCCGGCTGTGGCTAAGGCCCTCCTTGGTATTTTTACTAGGGTCGGGTTTCCTAAGGAAGTAATCTCTGACAGGGGATCAAACTTTATGTCCCACTACATGAAAGCCATGTAGAAAACCTGTGGAGTTACTTACAAGTTCTCAACAGCTTACCACCCACAAACCAATGGGTTGGTAGAATGGTTCAACCGAACCATGAAGAGCATGATAGGTGCTTTAGAAGACCCCTTAAGCGTAAGTGGGACCTTCTACTGCCATGCCTTCTCTTTGCTTATAGGGAAGTCCCTCAGGAGGGAGTAGGTTACTCTCCCTTCGAGCTTCTCTATGGTCATCCCGTCAGAGGTCCATTGGCCCTGATTAAGGAGGGGTTGGAGATTGCTCCTTCCCCCAAGCCAGTCAGAGTGGCTGACTATGTGATAGGTCTCCAGAGGAGAATGTCGCACATGATGACGGAAGCAAGCGATAACTTGAAAGCTGGACAAGCATTGGTCAAGCACTGGCACGATCAAAAGGCTAACATGGTTGAGTTTGCTCAAGACTAGCTCGTTCTCGTTATGATCCCAACAAGGCAGAGGGCCTTGCAAGACAAGTGGATGGGACCCTTGAGAGTTGTGGGTAAACTCGGAGAGGTCAACTATCTGGTGGACTTGGGCAATCCCAAGGAGGCTCCGACAGTCTTTCACACCAACCGAATCAAAGCGTATGTCTGAAGACCCGATGTAGGAGCGTTGCTTCTAGCATCATCCGAGGAAGAAGAAGAGAGTGCTTTGCTATCGTGTGGGCTCTGAAGAAGTTTAGGCCATACTTGTATGGTTCTACTTTTGTCATTCAGACTGACCACCAACCCTTGAGATGGTTAATGCAAATGAAAGGGGAAAACCCAAAACTATTGAGATGGTCGATCTGCCTGCAAGGGTTTGATTTCACCATTGAGCACAGGTCAGGGTGTCACCACCAAAATGCTGATGGTCTCTCTAGGATGTATGTCATCGACTGGAGGTATGAGATTCATCCAGGAGTGGATTAAATCCTCCTGTCCCTTAGTCTGGGGGGGGGTGCGAGTGTTAGGGAGAATTCTCTGTTTAGGCTGAATTTCCTAACCTAGTGTGTCCCCCAGCAGCTTTGCTGGATTTCTGGAGTTTGTTTTTTCCATCCTGCCAAGAGTGAGACTCTTTTTCTCCCACTCTTGGACATGAATGTGTGTGATTCCTTTGAATGTCAATGTGTTCTATGGGCTATGGGGTCTTTTACTCCATAGGGTCTCATATGTTTTTCTAGGTGTGTTACACCGCACCCTACGTGCTGTAACACTGGAGCGTCCTAGCGGACCTCCGTCCTAGACTCCATACCCGGGGACTGACTACTGTCTCCCTGGGCATGTAAAGTCACCATTGGCTTTACTAGACCTAAATTTACTAACAGAACTATTATTATTATTTATTCAGATTTGTAGAGCGCACGGCAGCCCGGGGGCATCGTGGCGCTTGTTACAGACAATGTCTTGGTTACATAGGATACAGTAATTACTAGTACAAACCATCCTATTGTGGACGTACTAGTAGGGGTAATTCGATTACTCCTGGGTCTATTATTCGAGGGGGCACTGTCCCGTCCCCCCTCGTAGAGTTTTGGCTGGTGGCAGTGGAAACTACTTGTTATGTTCGACCCCGAATATAACCCTATGGGATTCTTCCCATTGTTGGAGATTGATACTTTTTCTCGTTAGTCTCTAACATACCACCGGTCTACTTATCTTAAATAAGTCTATCGGATGGCATTTTCTGCCAGAACTCGGTTTTTAAAATGGCGTCTGTGTTCGTCTCTGTGACTCCTAAACCAAAGGTCGAGCCCTTTGTTCCACTTTTGGCGAGCTTCTGTACAGAGACCCTCCAAAGTGGTGCCATTCTGTCTGGGTTACCACATGGGTGTGGGAGGGGGTTTAGGCACTCTAGACCGAGTTGCCTTGCCAACTCCGGTCGCACTCTGGTGTGATTGGCCCAAGTGGTGAGCCTCCCCGTTCACCACTTAGCATGTGTTGATTGACAGCTAGGCTGAATGAATGGGGGTTTTCTGCATAAAAGCAGGGCTTTTGGGACTGGATCTTTAGAAGTCGCCACAGGACCTAAGAATCCGATGAGGGTAAAGCTGAGCCGACCTTCAACGACGACACCTCCGGTGGAGCCCTGCTGAACCGACTCACCACTTCCCAACGACAGAGGAGATCTCCCTGCCGGAGAGTCTCTTCCCCTGACTGGTGGGAACAACCAGTCTCCTTTTGCTTTTTCTTCGCCTCAGGACGCGGTGGTCGAATTGCCCGTGCAGAGCACCTCGGCAACTGGATAGCCACTACCCCTGTACCGCGACCAAAAGGTGGTGCCTTGTGACGGAGCACTCCGCGGCTGGTCTCTTCCCTGGTGGTGCAACGATCTTCACTTTCCTTCGACAACGAGATCATCTCTACTCTTGGCAAAGACCGGACGTGCACCCACCACCAGGAACAACTGCCCCTGCCGGAGCTGTCTCTCTACAATCAAGGTACTGTGTCCGCCTGGCTTCCCTTGTTGCCGGATAGAGTGAGGTGTCTTAATCCTCGCCTCTCCATAGGGTCGCCTCCAAGCTTTCTCTAGCGTGTTGTTCTGAACTGGTCCAATCTGCCGATAACAATTTGCTTCAAAGACTCGAACGCATTTCCACTAAGATACTTTTGTGACATATCGCCTCGCCTCTCTCCGAGTGGGCCTGGCCTCTGAACTTTATAATCTATCGTGGTTCTTGTCTTCTTGCCTTGCATTTGTCCGTTCAGTATTGGGACCGTGTTGATTTCGTAACCTGCTTATTTTCTCTCCCGTCCTAACAAATACTAGTGTGCCATCTAGGTTGAAGCATACACCTCTGTCTGCAAATAAGTGATGCTGGTAGAACCTAGACTTGTCGAACTATTGTTAGGGGGATTGATCTGTTTTCTTCGTAGAGTAATTGTAATTGAAGTATTTGCCGTGATAGTGCCAAAGTGTTTCTATAGATGTGCCGTTATAAATAAATACCTTTATATCTTTACACTGAAGCCTTGTTCCGTGTTTGCTTGTCTTACTGTGAAGAATTGTCCTATTTTGTATACTTCACATACTGCTTAACTCTTCTTGAGGGAAGTCTGACTGCTCAGCCACAGCTACCAAGTGAATCTGTGTGGTACAGACTGCTACCAAGTGGGTTTACTGCCAAACACCTGTAGTCCTACATCTTTTGCAGTGGTCCCAGAGGGAACTGCACAGGTTTCTGCCTAACACCAGCGCCATTACGAGTTATACTTGCAGGTGCCGCACACCCCCCGCCAGGTAAGAAATTGCTGCTGTCACGCATCCGTGAGCATAACTCGTAATTCAACAGGATGGTATGAACGGTTCCGGTGCCTTACCGGCACCATTCGTACCATCACCGCCAGGGTAGTAATGAGGACCAACGTGCTGTCCAGACATCTATTTCAAAAGCTATGAAGATTTTAGACTTCCCCATGCTATAAGGCAGGAGTGCACATTCAAAGTATTCCTCATTCGAGGTCCTTCTTCCCACTGCTTTCATACGCTGATACCGTATGTTATTCCCCAAATGTGCTGTACTGTCCAGGTAATCATTTAGCTTGTGCTCATCCTTCCTAGCACTTCTCCTAGGTCTCATTCTTTTCTTCTGAGCTTCTATAATCATCTCATGAAGTATGTCAGCATAGTTCCTTCTTATTGGACCAATCATAGAAACATTTGGCAGTGGACTTGGTGTTTTTACATGTGCTACCTGTGTAGGTGAAAGTTCCAAAAGCCTCCTCCTATCCTGATTCCTATTGTTTGTTTGTTTGTTTGTTTGTTTGTTTGTTTGTTTGTTTATTGATTTAAATAGCGCACCAAACCCGGAGGTATCTGGGCACGTTACAAGTAGATTTCTGCTTTTCAAGTTACACATAGGACTCGTACATTATGTACAGTCATTATATACTTTTCTTAGCAGCAGAGAATGAGGCCATAGAGAGTCCACTATAACCTCCGTGCATGATCTCCCTCCAAAGGGTAACCCAAATGTGTCAATTTTGTCTCTTCATCTATTCTATTGCACGTCAGACTGTCTTCGTGTGATGTCACCGTTCTTTTCTTTCATTCATTGGTCCTGCTTCTTTCTGGATTTCATTCAAATGGCCATCATACTGTCATGTATGTAGGTTTGGGTTTCTCAATGGCAACCTTACTTCCAGGAGTCTCCTCGGTATTGCTATTGGTATTTTTACTGGTACTGCACGTGTCTCACTTTCTGGTTCCCAACATATGGGCAATATGGGCGAGCTGATTGAGGTAGGGGTACTTGGCTCCTTGTCTACACTCCTCCCTCCTGGCAATTCATCGACCACTCCCCCCTCTGGGCAATTCATCAATCACTTTAAAGGTACCTCCACAGTAGGGACAATCACATAAGGTCTCAGCTGCCTAGTAGTTACCACATCTGTAACCTCCTTCTGCATAGGAAGATACACAGGAATTCTTTCTCTGTTTGGATTCACATAGTAAGCAGTGCGCACTGTAAGTGAAAGAAGTATCACTATAAACAAAATGCATGTGTAAATAATGTACAGGTAAGCCCTTTTCTTACAATAATAACTTCTTGCACATCGTGGAGGTCTCTCGTTGTTAGCATTACGTTATTGCTTTTGACGCTGTCCATTCTTAATCTTTTTTAAGGAAGGAAAAATCAATTTTTAATCAGGCAACATCATGCAATACTCTGGAAGCTGCTGAATTTTATCCATGAGTACCTTAATCAGCTGGTTGCTACTGGATGATTAACAAAGTTCCCAATGAATACAAAGGAATCGTCCTTTCACCAGATGAAATGAAAATTCTCCTTCAGCAAGAAGTGAACGACTACAGCTATTAGACTCTGGATCTCTTCCTTCAAAAGTCTCATTCAACATGTCCTCAATGTTCTCTCAGAATACAAATTGACATGTTCAATGATGTCTCATAACAATTCATTAAGTGCCACGTTATTCCTCAGGTCTCTCAAAAACGTGCGGACATCAGTTTGTCTTCGAAAAAGATGTGGGCATTCCTCGATTTGGTAATAAAAGACCATGCCAACCAGTCTGTGCGCATTAACCACCGATAGGGGCATTTGTGTTTTCCCCACTGCACTCAGGAAGATGAAGAACAGGCTCTATTATAGCTGTAAGCAATCTCCTCATGATTGTACCAGACTTAGGATCTTGCAAGAAATGACATACGTCGAAAGTTCCCCCCACCAGCGCAGGGATGATCTGATGAACATTGTCATTGGGCACCACCATGGGCACCTCTGGAAAGAAACTCAGTGCGAAAAGAATCAGGGAACTGCTGCCTTTTCCAGTCATGAAAAAGGAACTTCAATCTGGCATGCTTCCCTTTTCGATCAAGATGTAAACGTGTCTCAGTCGAATGTCAACAAAACTCCTATGGCTCAAGACCAAATAGCTTCCCTTAACTCTGTTTTTAGTGACTTAAAAGAGTGTCCTGAAACAAGCCACAATCCAATGTATTCCTTATTTGTCTACTCCAGCTACTGCGTCATTCTTCCTCATCATGGAACTAGTCTGCACATGCTGAGGTTCCTCCCTGATGCTTGCTTCCAACAGGGGTGGGGGTGAAGGGGATTCTCCAGCATAGATCTTTATGTCTCCAAGAAATATCCATGCACGTCTGCCTTGCACTTTCAATGCGGACAGTGTGACATCTTCTACAATAAATGGGCCGTTAAAGCATGGCTCGTGCCATGAAATTCCTAATCAAGATTAGATCAATAGGAAAAGGTTTAGGAAGACGTAGTTCTTCAATTACGGTTGATGTAACATCTCCTTCTGTGTTCTATGCCCCATACCCCTTCTGCTTGAGCTGATCTGAAATGACAGAAATACTTGAAGTCATACATGTTAAGTAATCATGTAACTCCTTACCTAACAATTCTGCTGTCGTCTGGGCATCACTTCTAATTCTAGATGAAGGTGTGAGGGGTGTCCTCATCAAACTCCCTGTCACTATTTCATGGGGGGTAAGATGGTGGTCGGAACCTGGCTGATTTCTCAACGCATACAATGCCAGTGGTAGGCAATGCAATCATCCTTTCTTCAGGTAAGCTTCAATTTGGCTATATTTTCTTTAAGCGGGCAGTTGAGTCTCTCACAGACTCCATTCACATGCGGGTGATAAGCTGATGAAAATTTGTGCTTTATACTAAGCAACAAACGTATCTGTTTAAGACTTCATTAACAAAATGAGGGCCATCATCTGATCTCAATACTTCACATATTCCCCATCTAGGAAACACTTCTCATACTAAAGATTTCGCTGCACAGGTGGTATCTGGATGTGTGCATGGACCAGCCTCAAGCCACCATACCATTACAATCATAAATCTGTATACATTACAGACTTGCAATGTGTCGACATAGTCGGCATGCAAATGCTGGAAAGGACCATTAGGTCTAGGAATAACTCCTCTAACTGTACACAGTGCGTGCCCAGCAGTAAACCTTTGACATATGATGCAGTTCACTACATAAAATTCAACGTGTTCTACTAAATTTTGCATGAACCAATCCTCCACTATTATTGCAGCTAGGCTCTCTCTAGTGACATGCGCAGGGTAGTGTAGCGGTTCTAACGCCACCATTAATAAGGCTACAGACATCAGCGGTTTACCAGTGCTGTCTTGTCACCACAGTGCTTTGGAAAGAACATCTCCTCTGTATCTACAGGTCTTTCTCATCCCCTTGAAATTCTACTATCTGAGTTTTAGACAAATCGTTATAACACTCAGACACACTCATCATCACCACCATGCTTTCATTCCCATCAGGCGTGTGAAACTTCATTATGTTCTCTGAGCATGCAACTCATTTTGCTTCCTCGTCTGATTCCTGATTTCCATGTGAGATAAAATCTGTCCTTTTAGTGTGAGCTGTGCATTTAATGACTGGGATGGCTACTGGGAGTTATAGTGCCTTAATATGGCTGTCCAACAAGGCTGCGTGTTGCACTGGAGTGCCGTCCGCTCAGAGGTAGCCCCTCCTTTTCCAACGTGCTAGCCCTGCGAGCACTGTCGATCACTCTACACTGTTACTTCCTGGTCTGCATGATTCTCGAGCATGACAATCAGCGCCAATAATTTTGCAGCCTGTGCTGAAAAGTGAGACGGTAGTCATGCACTTATTATTACTTCAAACTCTCTATTGGTCCTATGCTTCACCACAGCGGCACCCGTATATCTTTGTCTATCATTTTGATCAATTCCAGAAGAACCATCAATAATGAGAATCTCTCTAGCTGCCAACGTATTTTCCTTCACTCTCAGGAGTTCATCATAGAATTCCTCATTGTTCGAGCAATCGTGTGCATGTTCCCCTTCTGCCAATGGTTCTGCTACAAACATGGCATGGTTTACTATTCTGCAATGAATCTTAATCGCTGGATTCGATATTACTACCTCATAGGCAGATGCCCTTTGGGAATACAACGTACCAAAATGGCAAGCAAAGCATGTTCAACAAACAACGTCCTGGAACACCCCATTACTATGCTTGCTGCCTTCTCAATGGCGAACACGGCAGCTGTCAAAGATTGTTCGCAAGGCGTGACCCCTCATTACTGGGTCTAGAATCCCACTTTAATATGCAAGGCGCTTGTATCCCAACGTAGTTCTCTGCATGAGTACTGCTGTCATAACAGTGCCATTTGTGTGAAAAACAAAAATAATTCCTCAGCATGATTGGGAAACCCTAAAACTGGAGCTGTGCAAATTTCCTTTATCAACTCATCAAACCCTTCTTCCATCTCCTCAGTCCGGACCATTTTTCCTGAGTTGCCTGTACTTTCTTCAGAGCTTGCAACAAGGGCCTTATGTAAGTAATGTAGTCAAATACCCATAGCCTCACATAATTACATGATCCCAAGAATATTTCCATTTGCTTTATCATATGTGGCTTTGCTGTTTTCAGAATGCCTCAGCTCTCTCAGGAGTAACCTTTTTTCCCTCATGTGAAATTAGCTGGCCTATGTATAACACCTCTTCTTGACAATATTGCAACTTCTCTTTGTCATCTTTATATCCTTTTTCTGCTAGGATAATCATCAATTGAACTGAATCGCGTCTGCACTCTTCTTCTGAGGTGCTATAGACCAATATGTCATGTATGTATTGCAACACAACACTTTCCAAATCAACATTGCTTAAGTCCATCTGCAGGACTGTATTAAAAATCGATGGAGACTCACAGTACCCCTGAGGCAGGAGAGTACTTTTCAGTCGAGTTTGGCGAAAAGTAAATGACGTTAGACCCTGTGAGTCTTTATGCAATGGGACTAAGAAAAATTAATTTTTCAAATCAATCACAGTGAAATATTGTGCTTCAACAGGGATATTACATAAGATTGTTGCAAAATTAGGAACTAGAGGGAATTCGGCCTCTACAATCTGGTTAATCAGATGAAGGTCTTGAGTTAAGCGCCACTACCCCTCTTTACCTTTTTTTATTGGATACACTGATGTATTACACAGTGACTCTGACGTCACTAAGATACCCTGCTCAATCAAGGTGGATATCATCTTCAAAATACCTTCATCTGCCTCTCGAGACATGGGATACTGCTGTGCTCAACTTAAAATTGCTCCTGGTTTCAATTTAATCTTTACTTCTCCAGCCCCTTTCAATAGGCCTACGTCATAGGGGCCTGTTGTCCATAAGGCAACTGGCGCTTTCTCCATGTCTTCATCGAAATACCCGGGACGCTTCTGAGCTAGCATCATTTTCTGAGGAACCTCACATTTAATGGCTCGTACCCAATAAGTAATGCCCATTTACAATACTAGTTCATCATCTGACATATGGTCTCTAAACATATCCTCATCAGCGACGTCAGTCAATCTATAATCTTCCCCAATGGTAATCACTGTGCACCCTCGTCTGCCTTCATAGTCAGTTCCATCAAGCAAAGCCATTTCCCCTCGCACTATGGCTGCTTGCAATCCTGAAGGAAAGACTCAACCTTCCTCTTTACCCATATGTATCCTTGGGCTGAATAAAAACTCATCAGGTATCCTCATCGTTCTTTGCACCAAGCCTGGTAGCCATGTCAACAAAATGCGTACCCCATAGTAAAAAACGTATGGTTTGAATGGTACTCCTCTTATGGCAACTTGTCCTGCAAATGCCATAATAAACTCACTCACATTTAAAAAATGCATTCCTATCCCTTCATCATTGAACAAAATCATCATGTTCAATTTTGTCATTAAATCTCGACCTAGTATATTGACATGTGTCTATCTTGAATATAATAATGGCCCAGATATGTCATATTCTCCTATTCCGTAAAAGGAACTCTACTTGTATCCACTGTGAAGCCATAGAGTATTCATGGCATTTCCAGACATTGGAAAGTTTCCCTCTGATATACATGAGCGTGTTGCTCCCGTGTTTACTAAAAAAGAAAAGGATTTGCCCCTATTGTAACATCAACCCTCGGTTCCTCTTGAGGATTAGGCGTTACAGATTGTGTTGAGCAAATCAAGTCTCTCAGTGAGCTGTCCTATGTGGGTACATTTGCATCCCTGTACCTGTGAAAGAATTCCCTCCATCAACAGTGACACCCCCTATGCTAGGAGTCATCAATTGTCCTGTACTTGTGCCGTTCTGTGTCTGCATGGGTGAATGCTGTGACTGCCTTTGTGGCGGATTCATTATCTGCTGAGTTTGTAAATCTTGCTGTGCTCTCAGAGCTTGTGTTTACTGCACTGTCTGATTTTGAGCAAATCCATCTCCACTCTGTTGCGTGTATGCAGGCGGGTATGCGGTCCCCCCTCTTTAGAATTGCCAATTTTGCACAAATCTTTGGCTTCTACAAATGCGTGCAAGGTGTCCTGACATACTGCATGTCCAACATAAAGGAGGAGGCCTCCTAATCTGCCCATCCTTCATGCCTTGACCATCATTCTGTGTGTTTTGAAACCCACCATGGTTATTCTGGAAATTTCCCAGATTATTCTGGAAGCCTCTTCCTCTGAAGTTTCCCCTACCTTGTGGTATGAATCCACTATTACCTTGATCAAACTGCCTTTGGTTATTTACATGTGGTATGCCTGCTGCTTGCTGTGACCCTGCTCCTTCTCTGATAGTCGACATCGCCCCTTCAAGGGTATACTTTGATCATTTGTTCTGCACCAATTTCCCCTCTTCGCCTTTCCTAGAATCATCTTTCTTTCGATTCTTCTCTTGCAAAAGTCTGCAATAATGCGCAATGGTCAACTGAATTTCTAATCATGGCTTTTGTGTCCATGCCCACTAACTTCCTGAGTTGCTTCTGCACTGGCTCTGGCAGCCCTTGGCATAATATGTGATAAAATATAGCTCTAGATTTCCCCCACGGCTCGCGAGTCTCCAAACTCCATTCTACCTGAAAATTCTTAATGTAAACAAGAGGATCATCCCCTTCCTGCATCTTTTTTTTTCATTACAGCCCCCATATCTGAGGTGTCCGGATACAGCACTCTAAGCGCTTTCCAGGCTGCCGCTCTACAGTTATTAAAGGGCACTCCATCATGAGTGGTGCTCAAAGTGGTAACACTCGAATACCCTGCTCTTGACCAAACATCATCAGCTCTCTCCCCAAGGATAGCGACTAGGAGACCTTTAATGTCCCCTAGAGCTAACGTGTTTTTCTCCCGCCATTTTTCTAACTCATATATCCATTTCCCAGTGCCAAAAGTTAAACACGGGAGTATACACCTTAAATTATCCTTATCCATCTGCGTCCAAGGTATATTAACAAAGGAAACTGTGAAAGCCCAAACTCACATTCATCCCCATCCCCCATCGTCTGTCCGTCCATAGCAGGGACAATGTTTTGCACTGCCTTCTTCCTGGCAGCAACCTTAACCTGCTATGGTGAGAGGGGGGACTGTGGTGAGTCCCCCCTCTCACCATAGGATCGCCCATTAGGTTGAGCTAGTCGCCCAGAGACTCTGACACCCTCGATTTGGGTAGATCTAAATCTGACCATCATGCATTTCTCCCTCCTCCCAACGGAAGGTTTCTCTGTCCTCGTCTGACATATCCTGTCCCCAACTTGTGTGGCTTCTCTCTTCTTCATCTCTTTTCTGAGTCAGTCTATCATAAGATAGCTCCTTAGGCACAAAACTACACAAGCCTCCCTCTCTGTCGTACAATTGTGTACTCTGGAGTCAATTGTTTTTACCCTTTCCCTTCAGTTCTTTCTTAGTCCTCATATAATGATAGACTTGATTGAATGCATCCCCAATGATTCTAGAGTCAAACTCATCCTCTAGATTTACTCTAGACCATGGGTGCACAACATACGGCCCGTGGGCCAGTTGCGGCCCGCCATGCCCTTTTGACCGGCCCGCGAGGCACAAAGACTATCCTAATGGAGGGAGGCCCGCGGCCGCCCTCCATTAGGAAAGTCTTTGTTGTCTTCCGGGCCGGTGAAAACACTGGCCCTCATTGGCTCAGCCCACACACGCATCACGTCGCTCCTACGATCCACGTAATGCGTGTGTGCTGCACCAATGGAGGGCCAGCACTACGGCTGGCGTGGTCCATAAGGATTGATGTCGGAAGGCATTTCAGCCTTGGACCACGCCAGTCGTAGTGCGATTCCAGCGTTCCAGCTTACCTGCCGCTTACCTGCCTTCCAGCACGTCTCCGGTAAGTGGTCTGTTTGTGTTTGTGTGCCGGGTTTGTTTTGCTTTATGTTTGTGTGTGTATGTTGCGGGGGGGGGTGTCGGATGTGTATGAATGTTTGTGTTTGAATTTATTTTGTGTGTATGTTGAGATGCGGGGGTGGGGGGGTGTGTCGGATGTGTATGAATGTTTGTGTTTGAATGTATTTTGTGTGTATGTTGAGATGCGGGGGTGGGGGGGTGTGTCGGATGTGTATGAATGTTTGTATTTGAATGTATTTCGTGTGTATGTTGAGATGCGGGGGTGGGGGGGGTGTCGGATGTGTATGAATGTTTGTATTTGAATGTATTTTGTGTGTATGTTGAGATGCGGGGTGGGGGGTGTGTCGGATGTGTATGAATGTTTGTGTTTGAATGTATTTTGTGTGTATGTTGAGATGCGGGGTGGGGGGTGTGTCGGATGTGTATGAATGTTTGTGTTTGAATGTATTTTGTGTGTATGTTGAGATGCGGGGGTGGGGGGGTTGTCGGATGTGTATGAATGTTTGTGTTTGAATGTATTTTGTGTATATGTTGAGATGCGGGGGTGGGGGGGGTGTCGGATGTGTATGAATGTTTGTATTTGAATGTATTTTGTGTGTATGTTGAGATGCGGGGGTGGGGGGGGGTGTCGGATGTGTATGAATGTTTGTGTTTGAATGTATTTTGTGTGTATGTTGAGATGCGGGGGTGGGGGGGGTGTCGGATGTGTATGAATGTTTGTGTTTGAATGTATTTTGTGTGTATGTTGAGATGCGGGGGTGGGGGGGTGTGTCGGATGTGTATGAATGTTTGTATTTGAATGTATTTCGTGTGTATGTTGAGATGCGGGGGTGGGGGGGGTGTCGGATGTGTATGAATGTTTGTATTTGAATGTATTTTGTGTGTATGTTGAGATGCGGGGTGGGGGGTGTGTCGGATGTGTATGAATGTTTGTGTTTGAATGTATTTTGTGTGTATGTTGAGATGCGGGGGTGGGGGGGTTGTCGGATGTGTATGAATGTTTGTGTTTGAATGTATTTTGTGTATATGTTGAGATGCGGGGGTGGGGGGGGTGTCGGATGTGTATGAATGTTTGTATTTGAATGTATTTTGTGTGTATGTTGAGATGCGGGGGTGGGGGGGTGTCGGATGTGTATGAATGTTTGTGTTTGAATGTATTTTGTGTGTATGTTGAGATGCGGGGGTGGGGGGGGTGTCGGATGTGTATGAATGTTTGTGTTTGAATATATTTTGTGTGTATGTTGAGATGCGGGGGTGGGGGGGTGTGTTGGATGTGTATGAATGTTTGTATTTGAATGTATTTTGTGTGTATGTTGAGATGCGGGGGTGGGGGGCTGTGTCGGATGTGTATGAATGTTTGTGTTTGAATGTATTTTGTGTGTATGTTGAGATGTGGGGGTGGGGGGTGTCGGATGTGTGTCGGATGTGTATGAATGTTTGGATTTTAATGTTTTTTGTGTGTATGTTGAGATGCGGGGGTGGGGGGGTGTCGGATGTGTATGAATGTTTGTATTTGAATGTATTTTGTGTGTATGTTGAGATGCGGGGGTGGGGGGGGGGTGTCGGATGTGTATGAATGTTTGTATTTGAATGTATTTTGTGTGTATGTTGAGATGCGGGGGTGGGGGGGTGTGTCGGATGTGTATGAATGTTTGTGTTTGAATGTATTTTGTGTATATGTTGAGATGCGGGGGTGGGGGGGGTGTCGGATGTGTATGAATGTTTGTATTTGAATGTATTTTGTGTGTATGTTGAGATGCGGGGGTGGGGGGGGTGTCGGATGTGTATGAATGTTTGTGTTTGAATGTATTTTGTGTGTATGTTGAGATGCGGGGGTGGGGGGGGTGTCGGATGTGTATGAATGTTTGTGTTTGAATATATTTTGTGTGTATGTTGAGATGCGGGGGTGGGGGGGTGTGTTGGATGTGTATGAATGTTTGTATTTGAATGTATTTTGTGTGTATGTTGAGATGCGGGGGTGGGGGGCTGTGTCGGATGTGTATGAATGTTTGTGTTTGAATGTATTTTGTGTGTATGTTGAGATGTGGGGGTGGGGGGTGTCGGATGTGTGTCGGATGTGTATGAATGTTTGGATTTTAATGTTTTTTGTGTGTATGTTGAGATGCGGGGGTGGGGGGGTGTCGGATGTGTATGAATGTTTGTATTTGAATGTATTTTGTGTGTATGTTGAGATGCGGGGGTGGGGGGGGGGTGTCGGATGTGTATGAATGTTTGTATTTGAATGTATTTTGTGTGTATGTTGAGATGCGGGGGTGGGGGGGTGTGTCGGATGTGTATGAATGTATTTGAATGTATTTTGTGTGTATGTTGAGATGTGGGGGGGTGTGTGAATGTTTGTATTTGAATGTATTTTGTGTGTATGTTGAGATGCGGGGGTGGGGTGGTGTCGGATGTGTGTCGGATGTGTATGAATGTTTTGATTTGAATGTTTTTTGTGTGCTGAGTTGGGGGGTGGGGGTTCGGGTCTGTATGGGTGCTTGTTTGAGAGTTTGCTGATTTGGGGGATGGGGGTTTCGGGTCTGTATGGGTGCATGTTTGTGTGTGTGCTGAGTTGGGGGGGTGGGGGGTTCGGGTCTGTATGGGTGCATGCTTGAGTGTATGTGTGCTGAGTTGGGGGTGGGGGTTTGGAGTTGGGGGGGTGGGGGGTTCGGGTCTGTATGGGTGCATGTTTGTGTGTGTGCTGATTTGGGGGGTGGGGGATTCGGGTCTGTATGGGTGCATGTTTGTGTGTGTGCTGAGTTGGGGGGTGGGGGTTCGGGTCTGTATGGGTGCATGTTTGTGTGTGTGCTGAGTTGGGGGTGGGGGGTTCGGGTCTGTATGGGTGCACGTTTGTGTGTGTGCTGAGTTGGGGGGTGGGGTGTTCGGGTCTGTATGGGTGCATGTTTGTGTGCTGGGGTGGGGGGTTCGGGTCTGTATGGGTGCATGTTTGTGTGTGTGCTGAGTTGGAGGGTGGGGGTTCGGGTCTGTATGGGTGCATGTTTGTGTGTGTGCTGATTTGGGGGTGGGGGTTCGGGTCTGTATGGGTGCATGTTTGTGTGTGTGCTGAGTTGCGGGGTGGGGAGTTCGGGTCTCTATGGGTGCATGTTTGTGTGTGTGCTGAGTTAGGGGGTGGGGGGGTTCGGGTCTGTATGGGTGCATGTTTGTGTGCTGGGGTGGGGGGTTCGGGTCTGTATGGGTGCATGTTTGTGTGTGTGCTGAGTGGGAGGGTGGGGGTTCGGGTCTGTATGGGTGCATGTTTGTGTGTGTGCTGAATTGGGGGGTGGGGGGTTCGGGTCTGTATGGGTGCATGTTTGTGTGTGTGCTGAGTTGGGGGGTGGGGGTTCGGGTCTGTATGGGTGCATGTTTGTGTGTGTGCTGAGTTGGAGGGTGGGGGTTTGGGTCTGTATGGGTGCATGTTTGTGTGTGTGCTGATTGGGGGGTGGGGGGTTCGGGTCTGTATGGGTGCATGTTTGTGTGTGTGCTGAGTTAGGGGTGGGGGGTTCGGGTCTGTATGGGTGCATGTTTGTGTGTGTGCTGAGTTGGGGGTGGGGGGTTCTGGTCTTTATGGGTGCATGTTTGTGTGTGTGCTGAGTTGGGGGGTGGGGTGTTCGGGTCTGTATGGGTGCATGTTTGTGTGCTGGGGTGGGGGGTTCGGGTCTGTATGGGTGCATGTTTGTGTGTGTGCTGAGTTGGGGGGTGGGGGTTCGGGTCTGTATTGGTGCATGTTTGTGTGTGTGCTGAGTTGGGGGGTTTGGTTTGGGGGTGAGGGGGCCATGGGGCATAGTGTTTGGTTGGGGGTGAGGGGGCCATGGGGCATAGTGTTTGGTTGGGGTGAGGGGGCCATGGGGCATAGGCCCTCATTACGACCCTGGCGGAAAGGGGTTTACGCCGGCGTAAAGCATGGCGTACCTTTCCGCCTGACTACGAGTTCCCGTAGCGCCATGGTGATTTTTACGCCTGCTTTTTGCAGGCGGAAAAATCCATGGCGCTACGGGACTTGTTGTTAATTACGCCACCGTAATTTACGGTGGCGTAATTAACGCCTTCCCCACTCCCATTATACCCTATGGGGCAAAAATGGGAATGGGGAAGGGTAAATGGGGATTGGGGACTTACCGCCCCGCCAAGGTCGGAATGGGGCGGTAAGTCCGCCAACCACCATGGCGGAGTTGGCAGCTTAGCGCCATGGACCATGGTGCAAATTGCACCATGGTCCTCCGCCAGGGTCGTAATGAGGGCCATAGTGTTTGGTTGGGGGTGAGGGGGCCATGGGGCATAGTGTTTGGTTGGGTGTGAGGGGGCCATGGGGCATAATGTTTGGTTGGGGGTGAGGGACATGGGGCATAGTGTTTGGTTGGGGGTGAGGGGGCCATGGGGCATAGTGTTTGGTTGGGGGTGAGGGGGCCATGGGGCATAGTGTTTGGTTGGGGTGAGGGGGCCATGGGGCATAGTGTTTGGTTGGGGTGAGGGGGCCATGGGGCATAGTGTTTGGTTTGGGGTGAGGGGGCCATGGGGCATAGTGTTTGGTTGGGGGTGAGGGACATGGGGCATAGTGTTTGGTTGGGGGTGAGGGACATGGGGCATAGTGTTTGGTTGGGTGTGAGGGGGCCATGGGGCATAGTGTTTGGTTGGGGGTGAGGGGGCCATGGGGCATAGTGTTTGGTTGGGGGTGAGGGGGCATAGTGTTTGGTTGGGGTGAGGGGGCCATGGGCCATAGTGTTTGGTTGGGGGTGAGGGACATGGGGCATAGTGTTTGGTTGGGGGTGAGGGACATGGGGCATAGCGTTTGGTTGGGGTGAGGGGGCCATGGGGCATAGTGTATCTAGGGTCAATAAAATATATATAAGTTAATTAAACAGGCGAGATACAATAACTAAATAGAAATAAATTATAACAATGGAAAATGTGTAGTACAAAATGTAAGTTTGAAATGCAAATAAAAATCGTTACCCCTCAAAAACATTCTTTTTCCATGTGTTTAGTACAAATTGGGGGTTTAAAAAGCCTCCTGCCACGCCCCGCCTACCGCCCCGCCCACATTTACTTTTCGGCCCACTATAGCCCTCATGTAAGGTACTTTCGGCCCTCTGTCAAAATCAGTTGTGCACCCCTGCTCTAGACGGTCCTGCTACTGGTTCATGTGCTAGGAAGAATTCTTCTATGTCCTCCCATGCCACTATTGGATTAGGATCCATTAATTCCTTTTCTACACACTCAAGATTGCGTGTTCTCTACCTTCTCTTTTGTTCTATTTCATCATCAAACTCTTTCTTTGTTTCCTTGCTTCTTCTCTCACACTGTCTTCTTCTTTTCTTTTCATATCTCTCCTCTCATTTGCCCTTCGTATTCCTTCGTCTCTACATCTTTGTATCCTTTTATCCCTTAATTTCTGTCCCGCCTCTTCCTCTCTCTTTCTTTCTAGTCTTTCCCGTTCTTCAATTGCCCTGTGTCTGTTGTCATACTTTCTTTGCTCCTCTGCTCTTTCCTGCTTTTTCAGTTGTTCATCCTGATACAACTGTTCCTATCTTTGTCTATCTTTCCTTTCCCTATCTTTTTTGTCTTTTTTTATCTCGTTCTTCCCTATGCCTTACATCCTCACTGCTCTTACCATCGAGTTTGAGCAAAATCTGACCACCCATCCATTCGATCTGTATGAGTGCTACCTAATCAGCTTTACCTTTTTTCCTTTCCATCTTTTTATTTCTTGTCCTATATCTAAGGATGTACTTGGCAATCACTTCTCTCCTTGTGGCGTCTCTTCTTGTCCCTCGGGACTTTACAGATCACAACCTTTTCAGAAATGTTCTCTATGCCCTCATTGCTGCTTTGCGCAGGCGACGCATACGCTGGATTGCGTACAATCCACCATCTTTCCCATTATTGTTGTTTACTTCAGGCGTGGCGGGGGGAGCAGAAGTCTCCTCACCCCCTCTTGGCATAGATTAAGTGTCCTGTCTTCAGGAGGTGGCTATTAACTTTCCTCTTGGAACATTTTCCAGAGCTCTAAACACACTAACCTCTTGTCTAACTTTTTCCCTGTGTATGATGCATGCAAATATGTCGTCATATGCTGTGAAACTGCCCTTGATAGTGTTCCCCCTTGTGGCCACGGCATGAACATCTTATCTGGCGTGCCTTTAACCCATTCCGCAATATACTGTTTAAGTTTGGGTGTGTGTTTTGACAACTGTTTGCAGAGATGTGCAAGCAGAGTAATATCCTCCATATCCTCCATTTTGACTCATCACACTTGACTGTCAATACTCACATTCACACTTTGCAATTTTTTAAATCAATGCGTGCACCAACGTCACAGGATCCAAACCCTCTATATCACTTTTTACTTCAATCTTCTTATTTAACTGAACACTGTCAATTCGAATCCAACAAATAAATAATTAACTCTTGAATCTTTAACTCCTCTATTATTTCTTTACCACATATATATTCAATCACATAAAACAAACAGACAACAGACATACACCATCGGCCACATATATCTCAGTCTACGATCCTCGAGAGTTTATCATCGCCCCTAATAAATACCCCCACTGGGATGTGAACCATTCTCTTTGGACTGTCTTTAAACTAGTCTGTACCCTACGTCACCCGCAAACGGGGCTCTAGATACGGTTCCTTCTGTTACGTCTTTACGACGCAGGACACTGGGCTTCCTCTATCGTGACGCTCCTCGTCTCACAATTTCTTAAATGCTTGGCTTTTCTCAAGTCAATTACTAAATAACCCGACGCTCATCGTCTCGAGTTCCTTTTGCCCCAACCTCCCTCTGTTATTCGTTTTACGCCTTATCACTTTCTCCACTCACTGCACATTCACAATTTTGCCACCTCACTCAGTTTTTACTCCCCATTCGCTTTTTCGACTTCCGACCCTCAGGATCGACACCTCTTTATCATCTGCTCCAACCTTCTGTTCGTTCAGCTTCCTGTAGAAGTCGGGAAGGGATTTTGCCTGAAAACAAGGGACCCGTCCAACCTGTGCTTGCAAGGCTTGTGTCTTAAAAAACTGGTTCTGCTATCTACAGGGAGCTTCACGTCCTTTCAGTTAAATGGCAGAGGACACTCGTTATTGCTGGGAACCCAAAGGTTACTATCTCAATGGGTCTTTAACCTTTATCAGTCTGCTACCAGTGAACTGGAGGAGTCGCCCCAGGCCTTTAAGACACGGTAGCAGTACTATGAGATGAATGGGATGCAGAAATCACTCAAACATCAATAATCAAAACGACTCAGGTAGTTGGGCAAAAAGCTTAACTGTTTTAATATCAATTATATAAAACAGGCAGTTCAACGGACATCTACGGAAGTCTCACTGCATGGTTTCTCAATTTGCTTCACAAACAAAACACTGCATTTATAGTAAAAACTTGTCATTGATGGCGTTGTCCCTACATATTTACTAACATCATTCTACGTGGCAAACTTCAAAAACCTAGTGGCAATTGTTATTGGGCCTTAAGGAACATCTAAGTATACATTGCATACTAGTCTAAGAAAGTGACAGGCTCCTTAACATCAGGTGTGGCAACCAAGCCTTACCCTCAAACAGATCACTATGAATATCACTAAATACACAACGTCCCATTGGTTACACTAACTATAGGGCACTTAATTACGCAGCCCCCTATAATTGGTTTGCACTCTTACATCCATCAGTACTTTTCCACCTATGTTAGCAGCACGCAGATGCAGGTGAGCTGGTCATGACCATTGCTTCCCACCAATTAGCATATCATCTATCATCACCTCAGTGGTCTGCACGTCAATTAAGGCTTTGAACTTTTCCTTGGAAATGTTCTTTGCTCTGGAGAATTCAAGGGAGTGAAGGCACGTGTAAAATGACTTGGTATTTTCATTGTTTCTGTAGCATAAGTATCTTCATCTTGAGCCAAAGATGTTGCTTATCTTTTACACTTTCTTGATGCCTTATAGAATATCTTCACTTCTGTTGTCTCTGCATCTCTTCTATTGTACGTCAGACTGTCTTCGTGTGACGTCACCATTCTTCTCTTTCATTCATTGGTCCTGCTTCTTCCGGGATTTCATTCAAATAGCCATCATACTGTCATGCATGTAGGTATGGCTTTCTGAATGGAAACCTTAGTTCCAGGAGTCTCCTCTGTATTTGTATTTTCACTGGTACTGCACATGTCTCACTTTCTGGTACCCAACATATAAGCAATATGGCCGAGCTGGTTGAGGTAGGGGTACTTGGCTCGTTCTCTACAACTCTGTCATTGAGTCTGGTTCGGACTGGCTCCAATTCCCACTACTTTGGGTATTAACTGACATGAAATCTCCCAGAATTACTTTGATTTCTGAAATGAGTAAGTTTGCTTCTGATTTGCAAGTGCAACAGAGTGTTGATTGTTTAGCCAATGGCTGTGGGGAAGGTTTGTTAATTGCCCTGTGCTTACTCATATTGAAAATCATTAGACCAGTTGTACAATAAATGAAAATGTTGTCAGGTGTAGCTAATGATAATGCTGTTTTGTTTATTTGACCTTGTTGTGGCATATTGTCCACATGTATTGCACTGCATATTGCACACAGCCTGCCAAACAGCTCTGAATAGTGTGCTGAATTCAGCACAGGTGCTGGTGCGCCGTCAGCTTTAATCTGGAAGGGCATGACCAGGAGTGCAACTAGACCAAAATCTCATGGGGGGCTAACCCTTCAAATGTTGGGAAAGTGGCTAACTTCAGAGACTATGGGGGATAGGCAAACACACTTGTATGTTCTGAGAGTATTCTGATGTAGCTTGAATTTTAAGAGAAGTTAACTCTCTCCTTCACATCTGAAACCACACACTTTAGGACTGCTGTGAGAATGGGCTGTGTCCTGCTCCCCCACCTTTCCGATCACTCCCCTGACATGCAAGTACTACTACTCCAGCATGAACAGCATGAATTCAAATGTCTAAAAATGTACGCGAATGCAGCTGGTAACAATGAAATGCTTTACATTAGTAATTGCCAAATTTGTGTTAACTGTGCCTCCACCTGCGCCGTTTATAGTCCTGGCCTGTCCTGCCATGCTCTGTAGGTCAGACATGTTAAGTCAACATAACCAACTATTCCAGTGAGGGATTAAAGCCCAATCTACCCAATGGTTGTTGTGTCCCTGGGCATGACCAATAACAAAATGAACAGCTGTCAGGCAGCAAAACTGTGCTGACTTGTGTGCTGATTTTTGTAGGGGTACTGACATGCCGCTTAATCCAGGATAGGAGCATAGCCAACAACAAAGCATGTAGCCGTCAGGAGCACAGCCAAACAGTGCTAACAAAATCCTCTTTAGTTTATATGATATGGTACGTTTGAGATACATCTCCAGGATCAGAACAATATTATATCACTCTTTAGATAAGTGTAATAAAACTTCAGATACCTTGATCGGAGTAAAATATTCCTGGAAACTACATAAATGAAACCCATATGGTGAACAACCTGATCAAAGCCACCTGGGAAAACATTGTACAATCACCTCAGTCTATGACATTGTCCGGAACTGGATGGTAACCCACCATTTATGTCTAAATGATGATACAAAAAAACTCCTCATTACGCACCACTCTCCGCAACATTGATTCAGCTTACAAAGCCTTTGACATTGACGGTAACTTGATCCAAACCTTGCCTGCAGCCAAGACCCTGGGTATCTACTTAGAAGTCACCCGTGACTTTTCACGTCAGATCAATGCCATTGCCTCATCGGCTGGCAACACGGCCAAACTTTTTAATCCCAGCAAGCTTTTCCTCACCACAACCAACCACCTTGCCAGAGCGATCACCAGAGCCAAATAGGATAACTGCAACACCCTCTTTGCAGACACTTTTGAGCGTAACTTGTGCAAGCAAAAACTATTCAAAAGAATTCCCTGTGGGCCGCCCTAGGCGTGTCCAAGCACGACCCTGTTTCAGAAGCCAGAAAAATGCCACTCTGGCTCCCAATCTGACAGCAGATAAAATTCAAGACCCTCTTCATCGCACACAGACCCACCACCAACACTGCCCCAGTGTACCTCTCACATCGTGTGGAAAAATACATCCCACCTCACCCACTATGATCCACAAACGATCACTTCCGCAGAGTGCCTAAATTCAGTCGAAAGATCTCAGGAAGATCAAGCTTTCCTGTCATTGCTGCAAAGTTCTGGAACAATGTCCCCATTGCCTTGAGAAAGGAACCTTCCTACTGGACCTTTAGAAAAAACCTGCAAACCTTGCTATTCGCCTAAAGTTTGCTGATCTTAGACATTTCGCTCCTGCAACTCTTCCACATGGACATACCTTCACCTTTACAAGTACCCACTATTACCCATGTGTGTTGATACCATCTCATACCTGTCTCCCCTTTCTTTCCCCGATTTACTTTCCATGTATATACTTTCACCTAATGTAACTAGTCCCTAGATACCCAAGGGTTCAGTGCGCTGCAAGAAATGCAAAAATAAATAAATATGTTAGCATTCTAAGCACCCATCAGACTTACAGGGGCCCTCATTACGACCTTGGCGGAGAACCATGGTGCTATTAGCACCATGGTCCATGGCGCTAAGTTGCCAACTCCGCCATGGTGGTTGGCGGACTTACCGCCCCATTCCGACCTTGGCGGGGCGGTAAGTCCCCAATCCCCATTTACCCTTCCCCATTCCCATTTTTGCCCCATAGGGCATAATGGGAGTGGGGAAGGCGTTAATTACGCCACCGTAAATTACAGTGGCGTAATTAACAACAAGGTCCCTTAGCGCCATGGATTTTAACGCCTGCAAAAAGCAGGCGTTAAAATCACCATGGCGCTACGGGAACTCGTACTCAGGCGGTAAGGGTCGGCGAAGTTTACGCCGGCGTAAACCCCTTACCGCCTGGGTCCTAATGAGGCCCAGGGTAATTCATAGAATTTCGCACAAAAGTGGCGCACGCGGCTGGCGCACAGTGTGCGCGTGAGAATGTCTGCACCAGCCATGTGCGCTAAAATCGATTTCCGCGCACAGCGTATTCATGGATTTTAGCCTCCAAAACCAGCCGTGGTGCAGAGTGGCGCAGCGACCCTGCAGCAGCGCCAGTTACGCCCCCAAAAACGCCCTCGCGCAAGGAAAAGCCATCAGAATTCCCAATTCATCGCAAAGGGCTGCGCTAACCCTGGACCAGTTTACAGGGCTGCCAAACAGCAAACACCAAGCGGGGAACGTGTATTACTGGGGTGCGCATGAAGTTTCACACGCGAAAGGGCCTGTGCGAGTGGGTGTACGTGTATGGGGTTCACAGGAAGTTTCACACGTGATTTCAGCAGGGTACGTGTATTACGGGGTTTGCGGGAAGTTTCACACGCGATTGGCCTGGGTACATGTATTTCAGGCGTGCGCGAAAAGTTTCACATGTCATTGGCCTGGGTACGTGTATTTTAGGGGTGCGCAAAAAGTTTCACACGCGATTGGCCTGGGTACGTTTATTTCAGGGGTGCGCGGGAAGTTTCACACGCGATTGGCCTGGGTACGTGTATTTCAGGGGTGCGCGGGAAGTTTCACACGCAATTGGCCTGGGTATGTGTATTTCAGGGGTGAGCGGGAAGTTTCACACACGATTGGCCTGGGTATGTGTATTTCAGGGGTGCGTGGGAAGTTTCACACGAGATTGGGCTGGGTACGTGTATTTCAGGGGTGCGCGGGAAGTTTCACACGCGATTGGCCTGGGTACGTGTATTCCATGGGTGCGCAGGAAGTTTCACACGCGATTGGGCTTCGTACATGTATTTCAGGGGTGCACGGGAACTTTCACATGCGATTGGCATGGGTACGTGTATTTCAGGGGTGCGCAGGAACTTTCCCACGTGATTGGCCTGGGTACGTGTATTTCAGGGGTGTGCGGGAAGTTTCACAAGCGATTGGCCTGGGTACGTGTATTTCAGGGGTGCGCAGGAAGTTTCACATGCGATTGGCCTGGGTATGTGTATTTCAGGGGTGCGCAGGAAGTTTCACATGCGATTGGGCTTCGTACGTGTATTTCGGGGGTGCGCGGGAAGTTTCACACACGATTGGCCTCGGTACGTGTATTTCAGGGGTGCGCGGGAACTTTCACACGCGATTGCCCTGGGTACGTGTATTTCGGGGGTGCGCGGGGAGTCCTACACGTGAATTGGCAGTGTGGGTCCTCCCAGGTGTCCCCTCTACCCCCTCCACAGCCCCTGCAGGCAGCCCACATCACAGGGGACTACCCTGCACCCCTGGTCATGTCCCGCAGGCAGCCCATCCACCATGGGCATGCCCCCCAGCCAAGCCACATGTCACGTTGCAATATGATCACCAACTCATGTCTCCCAGCACCCCCAGCAGTGCAGGGCACCTGCCAGCAGGCCCCTACTCATGTCCCACTCATGTCCCCTTGCACCCCCACCCCCCAGCAGTGCAGGGCACCTGCCAGCAGGCCCCCACTCATGTCCCACTCATGTCCCCTTGCACCCCCACCCCCCAGCAGTGCAGGGCACCTGCCAGCAGGCCCCCAACCATGTCCCACTCATGTCCCCTTGCACCCCCACCCTCCAGCAGTGCAGGGCACCTGCCAGCAGGCTCCCACTCATGTCCCACTCATGTCCCCTTTCACCCCCACCCCCCAGCAGTGCAGGGCACCTGCCAGCAGGCCCCCACTCATGTCCCACACATGTCCCCCAGCACCCCCACCCCCCAGCAGGCAGTGCAGGGCACCTGCCAGCAGGCCCCCACTAATGTATCACTCATGTCCCCTTGCACCCCCACCCCCCAGCAGTGCAGGGCACTTGCCAGCAGGCCCCCACTCATGTCCCCCAGCACCCCCACCCCCCCAGCAGTCAGGGGCACCTGCCAGCAGGCCCCCACACATGTCCCCCAGCACCCCCACCCCCCAGCAGTCAGGGGCACCTGCCAGCAGGCCCCCACTCATGTCCCACTCATGTCCCCTTGCACCCCAACCCCCAGCAGTGCAGGGCACCTGCCAGCAGGCCCCCACTCATGTCCCCCTGCCCCCAGGTTATGACGTTCCTCAATCATGGCCCTTATGGCCAGCCTCCCCAGCCCAAAGACCCAACCAAGTATTGCATCCACCCACGTAGAAAAGGCAATTACATGATACAACCCCAATGGCAAGTATGTAAATGAACACATGTCCGTCACACACACACAATGGTTGCAAGTGAATGTGAAAACCCATATCATGACATGCATGAAACCAATGAGATAATACCACACATCGAAGTATGAAGAAGAAAATGTATTAAACGCAACATGAATGGAATTAAAATCAAACAAACAACAATGGGAATAAAAAAGAAAAGCTGCATGTCCGTAAAATAATGAAAAACAATCAATCATAATCCAAAGGAAAGGTGTCCAAAGTCACAGTCCAACAAAGCAAATCCAAGGGAAAAACAAAAGTGAAAACCATTGCTCCATGGGGAAATACAAAAAAAACAGATGAATCCAATACTGAACTGTATACAGATGAACAATCCAGGGTCCATGATCCCAACTGAAGAAATGAAACCTATCAAAAATACTACCTAATGAAAAACTATATACAGAAACGTGGTGCATTGTCCAAGCGCAACCAAAATAAAGAAAAAACCAAAGGAAACCTAACACTATCTAACTATTTACAAGGGCAACGGGCTAGTCCAACGGCTCACTTTTGGATGTCCCGGGCCGGGGCATCATCGAACTCCAGCTCAATGTCCCGGAGGCGGTCCTCTTCCATGGTCCCGAGGGTTCGCAGGCACGACCACATGTTCTCCTCCAACTCCCTGCGAATTGCCTCTAGGCACTCGGCCCGCCTCAGGGCCCTCCGCATAGAGTTCTCCGCCCTGACCATCGTGAGCCGTGCCTCTTCTGCCTGCTGCCGCTCCGTATCTATGGCATGGCCTAATCGCTGCCACACAGAAGACACTTCCCGTCCTAGGTCCTCCTGCCCTCTGGCCGATGCCTGCCCCTCCGAAGACGAAGGCCCCAAGCCATCATGGCTCCCACCTTGTTACTGCTGCTGCTGTGCCTCTGCCCGTGCCCTGGCTCTTGCTGCCTGCACATCCTCCTCCGGCTGGGGTTCAGTTGTTGAGGTGGCCACCTCTGCTGGACGTCCGACTCCCGACTGTGGCAGGGATGTATCCTCCACCAGCCTGGCTGCAGGATCAGAGCTCGACAGGGCACCCAGGTGACACATGGGTGGAAAGATGGCACGGAGTACAACCTACGCATAGGGGGTTCAGTTGAGGAGGGGGTCGGAACAAGGCCCAGCAAACGGAGGAATCGGCCCTGGTGACCTGTCCCAGTAGGTCGACGTGGTCAACGAGCCATTCGAGACGACATGCAGTCTCCCCATGAAAAGACTGCATTTTGCCTCGCATGGCCCGTTGATGCAACGCCACACCACCCAGGACAGGCTCAACCCGGTCCCGGATAGCCACGTCCGCAGGCAGAGGAAGGCCAGTTGTTGTAAGCTCATCCCCTGCCTGAAGACGGGTCTGGACGTAGGTATCCCTCCTGGTGCAGGATGATGCAGTCACAGGATCGGGGACAGGATTGCACACAGGCACCTCCGCGGCGGTCTGTGCTGCCTCCTTTCCCTGCCCCTGCACTGCACCACTAGCACCAGTGGAATCTCTACCTCCAGACCCCATCTCTGTCCCTTACACGGCCTCCTCCTCCACCAAACCCCCCACCAACCTGGATGACTCGTGCCATCTTCCTCTGTCGGGCCCTGTGGGGTCTCAGCTGCCCCTTCTGCTGCCGAGGAGTCCAACTCCGACCTCTGCCTCTTGGACCTCCCCTCGGCAGCTGTGACTTGGGACGCGGCACCGGACTCCTCACTCCCCCAGGAGATGACAACCTGGGAGGGGAACCGGGCCTTGCGTCTCCGGCTAGCGGCGCGATCCCTGCCACTGTGCTCCACAGCACCCTCTCCGCCCTCTTCATCAGTCGACACTGCAGACAGGGAGAGATAGGACACAGGCATCAGGGCAATGTACAATGGACTCATACACACATCACAGTTGCACACAAGTGTCATTGTCAAACTTCAGACATGGCTTCACAATCCCCAACACACATGTCATTTCAAATCACACACATGAGCTATTCCACAGCCATATCGCAACAGCCAGCACCATGCATACACATACAACAGCATGAGCAGGCAAAGGTGAGCCAGACATCACATGAGTCACAGAGAGTGCACTAGACATGCACACATGCCACCACACTTACATGCATGTGTACACCTCCACCAAGTGTCGCAGTGATGAAATCGGCATCCATGTCACATCTGGCAATCAGTCTTCTACATATCAGTCTCACATGCATCCATGTTGCAAGACAGTTGCACACTTGTCAGATACACATACATGCACATGTAAACAGTGCAGATACATGCAGCTGGAACCAACATCCATGTCTGACACCACAACCTTGACAACTGACATACACAGTCATTCAAACATGTGTGCTCACACATCTGCATTTGGCCTGCATGCTTACCCACAAATACACCATCCATGTGTCTCACACATGAAAGGACTCGCATGTGTCAGCCTCACAGCCCTGTACATACACATCCATACATGGCCCTACAAAACCACATGTGCAACGTGCACACTACTGGCACACCACCACACGCACAGCTTCCAATCAGTATGCATGTACACTTACCGCTCGACTCCAGACGGGTGTGCCTCTCAAGGACCTGGGTGTGGAGCGCTGGGCATACGCGTTCCAGGACCCTCATTTGGTCTTCCGACAGGTGGCCCCGGCACCCCTTAGCATCCGCTGCCTTCAAGAGGTGCGGGGCCTTGTTGAGTGTCCTGGACCTGAATTCCTCCAAGCGCTTCTTTACATGATGGAATTCATGGAGTGCCACCCCCTCCGCGTTGATGGCAGTCACGATGTCCGTCCAGATCCTGGTCCGTCCTTCCTTGTCGGCGCGCGACCTTCCGAAGAGGGCATCACACTGCCCCAGGACTTGCTCCACCAGGACACCAACTTCGGTGGCAGTGAAGCTGGTGGCCCTCTGCCTCTCTGGCTGGGGGTTGGCAGTGCCGCCAGATGGTGTAGTGCTGGACATGGCAACCCCAGAGGCAGGAGTGGGTGGGCAACTGGGTCCTGGGGCTGGGCTGTGGAGCGATGGAATCCCAGTCGGGAGTCTTCGGTTCCAGCAGGGGTGGTCACAGCAACAGCACCCCTGGCTGATGTGCAGGCAGCAAATAGCAGGGCACGTGGGCAGCAGGCAGTCAGGCAGCAGCAGATGGCAGGTGGGAGCGTGCACGGGGCTCTGGGGGGCAGTAATTCAGCCTTCTGGGCAGGAGCGTGGTTTTCCATGTGCTTACGCATGGCCAGCTTGATACGGAGTGATTTGGCACGTGAAAATCTTGCACGTCAGCGTGTAATTCAAGGGAAGGCCCTTAGCGCATAAGCGCGTCAGCACACGTCCGCGATTTCATTGGACCAAAGGCCCTTAGCGCGTAAACGCGTCTGTGACGTACGTGCACGGGTGTTTCCTTGAACACGGGTGCATGTTACACGTCCAAGAACTGCACGTCCGAGTGTCAGCTCGTGTAATTTGAGGATAGGGCCTTAGCGCGTATACGCGGAAGTGACGTTGGATGTGTGGGCCGGTTTAAAAGGTACGTGTAGGACGTCATTTCCTTGTCCGTGCTTTTCGTCGAGAGCGAGTAGGTGAATTCTGTACTTCTTGTCGGTTCACACGCGATTTACTTCACAGCGTTTCTAGTTCGTACTCCCTGTTACCTCTGACAGCTTTTTTCTGATTTTCTGTTGGGCCTGTTTCCTCAAACAGTGTTCACTTCTTCTTTTGTCCTGTCTCCTCAGACAGCGTACATTTCTTCTTTTGGCGGGGGTGTTGCCAACGCGCACGTGTTTTTCACGCTCTTTTTCCAGGCAGACGGTGAGTCACACACGTATTCACCAACTGTGCTTGCCCCGTGTGTCGCGTACCCCTTCAGAGGTCATTGTAGGCTACGTGTAACACGCGTATGCTTATTTTTGTGTTTCTGGGTGCCACAGCGTAGTGCGGGTTCATTTTTCCACGCACGTGGTTTACGAGGGGTTGCGTGCATGTTATTTTCTGTTTTTGGGGTGCCTGTGCATTGCGTGACCCGTCATCTTCCCCCAGGGGTCACATACAGCCTTGCTAGTGCACTAGGGTACGAATTCCATCTAGTACCCTAACCCTTTGACCCCCAATTGCCCAGGACAATAGTTTACTGCAACTCCCATACGCACAACAACATCAGTGCCATGGCTGGGAGGCGAGCAAGCGGTAAGGAAGGCAAAGGTGGCCGAGCTTCAACAGGTGGGCGTGGTGGGCACGGTAGGGGAAGTGGTTGGGATTTGCAGAGTGCCCCTATCCCCCCATGTGTGGAGGACCAATCAGGGACACCCATGCCCCCCCCATGGTTGAGGGAAACGTGGCTGACACCATCCCAGCTCAGCCCTTGTTGGTCTGGCCATTGTGGCACCTGACCTGGCACAGGAAGACTCCCAGGCTGACTTCCAGATCAGCAAGTCTAGGCCACATGTGGCGGTGCAAGTTGGTGTCACCAGGCCACGTGGATCTGGGGGAGCTATGTCGTCTGCTGCCCCGAGTAGGCAGGGTGGGGAGGCTGCAGGGGCAGCTGCAGCTCCATCCACCCCAGCTCTGACTCTCCCAGCCAGGACAGTGTCAGTCCCGGTCCATCATACTGACGTTCCCCCTGCCAACATCACACTCCAGCCAATGCCTGCACCAAGTCCTATGGTCAGTGTGCATTCGCACACTCCTACTACCCAGTCCACTGGTGCTCCTGCCCCTAGTGACCGGAGCGGCGTAAGCCACTCACGTTCCCCACCACCTTTCAAAAGAAAGAGGAAGAGTGCTCGTCCACTAGAGGCTGATACCCCAGACACGGCTACGCAGTCCGGCACGCCAAAGAAGCCTAGCTTCAATGATGCCGAACGTGATGCACTTGTGCAGTATGTGTCCGCACATGACCGCGAAATGTTGATAACTGCAGGGTGCAAGACCACACCTGCTCAACGTCAGGCACACTGGCAGACCGTCGCAGACATCATAATTGGCCTTGGATTTGTGAGGCGCACAGCTGGTGATTGCTACAAGCGTTGGAATGACCTTAAACGCAGGGCAAAGAAAATGCTGGCCTCAAATCATGCCGCTACTCTGGTGACTGGAGGTGGGTCTCCACCAGAGGACATTGAACTCACTGTACATGAGTATGTTGCTGGGACCTACGTCACAGAGGAACAGATCCAAGGTGTGGGAGAACTGCCAGATTACGAGGCATTGTCCGGTGAGTGCACATGCATGTGTGTGTGATCCATGTGTATGTTGTGTGTGTGAGGGGTTCGGATTGAGTGCCAGGTGAGGGTGTGTGTGCCTGAGTGGTTTGGATCACCCATGTGCTTCATCCAAAACATTCTGCGCCCCCGGATTTGGGTATTACAGTATCCCTTCTGCCCACAGTAGACATTTTGCGCAACATCACGCCAGTTGTCCTTGAAGTGGCATCTTGCAACAATATTGTTCCGTATTTTTCAGTGTTCATTCAGGCTGATTGTTTCAATTCCCCCACTTTTACTGCGCATTTCTCAGCCCTATTGTCAAACAATATGTGACATGCCTATGGTACATGCCATCTGTGTGATGGCATGTGTCATGTTTGTGGATTGGACATGCCACTCACAGGCCAATGTGTGATGGCACTGCTAGCCAGCATGCAGCTAATGTGTTGCTCTTCCATCTTGGTGTCATCAGTGTCTGCCATTTGCCTCCCCTTCAAAGTCAGTGACAGTGCATGCATGGGAGGGTTATAGTCATGTGGGACATGTGTCAATCAAGTACTGGTTCTGTAGCTTGTCAGGCCTAATTGTGTGCCATGGTGCTAATGCCTGTGTCCATTTTTTGTCTTTCATGTTTTTGCAGGGGATGACGCACTTTATGCTGTTGAGGTTTAGGAGATGGTGCAGACCCAGGAGGGATCTCAGGCACGACCGGGCACCAGTGGGGGACGTGGTGTGGTGGTGGGTGAGAACCCACTCTTGCTGCAGACCATTCTCTCCAGGGGTGTCTCTGGGTGCACCTCCCCAGACCTCTATTCAGGTGTTGATTCGGATGATGAGACCTATGTGGCGTCGCAGGTAAGTGTTTCTGGCAGGGATTCTGTTCTGTCCAACCCACCTGCAGCAGGGGTAGAACCCTCTATGGGGATGTCAGTGTTGGTAGGTCCTCCTTTGGTGGTTACGGATGCAGGGTCACACTCTGCAACATCTGATCCTGTTCCTGGGCCAGCAGATCAGAGGGGGAATGCAGTCCTGCAGACAGGTGTGGTGCCCGCCAACTCGGTGGCCGTACGCCACCAGGCAATACCGGATGGGAGCAATCCATATACGGTATGGCAAAACAACAGGCAGCATCATCTGAGATGATGGCTCAAGCAATGGAGAGGGTGGCCACTTCCATTGTCCCCCCTGTTAGGCAGATGGAGCAACTACAGCAGGCAACAGACTCCATTTGCCAATCACTCAGGGAGGACATGTTGGCGTCCAACAGGGACAGACGGGCGGCACTGGAGACTCTGCGGGAAGCCATTTCTATAGAATCCCAGGGCCACAGGGAAGCCCTGAGGGTAGAACTCCATCACCTCAGGGAGACTCTTGTTGACTTTGAGGCTTCCACGAACTTGAGGACAGAAAAGCAGCTGGAGCGGGTCACACGTACGCTCTCAGCTGAGATGCAGGCAACTCGGGAGGAGGTCCGGGCATCACAACAGGTGGTGCATGGGGATCTCCGCACTATAATACTCCAGAACGAGACCTTCCACACCCGCATGCTTGCTGCCATGGAGGACCAGACTAGGGCTTTGCGCGGGCTGCCTCCCATAGCACCACAACCTCCTGTGGCGGCAGCAGCACAGGGTGATGAGAGCGACCACAGCGATTCTGATTCTCTCACAATAGCATAGCCGTGCAGGCCATGAGCCCATGGAGGTGTTTTATCTTTCCCAACATCCACACAGGTGGCTGTTGGTGAGCACCCTGTCTCCCCCACCCCCCCCGGCCCCCACAGGGCCATTTTTGATTTTTGATTTTTTGTTACAGTGTGTTGCCTTGTGTGGCTCCCGTGGGCATCCACTGTATTCCGGCTGGGCACATGCAGGCTTGTCCTGAGTTTGGGTTAGATGTTTGGGTTCGTGAGACACACACCCCTACTGCTTCCCGTTTCCATTGGCTTGCAAAGGGTGTGCCCAAGTGACAGTGACTTACACAGTGACGTTGGACTCCCATGAGCTGTGTGGGCCGTCTGTAGTCAATACTGTGTAGACATTCCTTGTGTATATTGTTGTTGTATTGTACACTGCATGTTGTAATTATGTATGCTTCTGCTTCCATGTCTCCCTCTAAATTTGCAGGTTCATTCCTCATGTCTTCACAAGGCTGTCTACTCTTGAGATGGAGTTCATGCTGTATGCAGTACACAGACAAGTTTTGAAGCCTGCAAGACTACAGTTGGAAGGGGGCAATGTGGTGGCATATTCAGGTTGTAAGACAACCACTACTTTAGCTTAGCACTGTCATGTTTTAGTTATGTTTGAGCTTGTGTAGCTGCATTGTATTGTTGGTAAGTATTTGGTCATGTGTTGTTAGTTCGACATTACTGGGAGCATATTGTGTGTGGCCAGTTTCCATTAAGGACACTGTACTTTGTGACACTTGTGTCAGGTTTTCGGGATTGCTTTGTTTGCGCTCACATGCCATGGTGTGTTGGGTGGTGGTGCTGGGGATGGGTTGGGTGACATGGCACTGTTCTCATGTTGTATTTTGCAAAGGGGTAATGCATTTAGCAGCATATGTGTCTTTTGATGACACGGCATTGGTGGTGTTTCAGTAGGTAGGGATGCACACATTGTGACATTTCCAGGTGACCAATCTCAGGCTGGTATGGTTGTGACAGTTGACTGTCCCTTGTGTCATCATCGATTGTCAGCTGGTATGTGGCAGGACTGTGTGCACTCCACAGGGGTGTGATTCTAAGTGAAGTAATTAGCCACCAGCTGCGTTCAGGCTTCCTCACCCCGTGCCCTTTCCCCTCCCATGCGCAGCGGGCGTGCATGTGGTTGGGGATGTGGGGGCACCACCATGTCCACCGGCAGGCCCCGGTGTGTTGCAACGTTGTGCAGGACACATGCTGCCACTATGATCCTGCACACTACTGGGGGAGCGTATAACAGCTGCCCGCCAGAACGATCAAGGGAGCGAAAGCGTTACTTGAGCACTCCGAATGTGCGCTCCACTATGCCCCGGGTTGCAATATGGGCTGTGTTGTATCTTACCTCGGGTGGCGTGGTGGGGTTCCGAATTGGCTTCATCATGTGGGTGCTCAGAGGGTAGGCACTGTCCCCTGGGGAGGTGGTGATGGGTATCATTAGTAGGGTTGTGATAGTACTCAGTATCTGGCATGCATGCATGTGCTGTGGCATTTATACTCACCAAGCAGCCATGTATTGCCATGCCGCCCAGCTTCTAGGTCCCGGTTTAGGGTTGACATTCTGTAAATGAAACTGTCGTGGGTGGACCCTGAATAGTTGGCATATACTGAGGTGATGATTCCCTTGGCATCACATACTACCTGCACGTTGATGGAATGCCAGTGCTTGCGGTTTCTATAGATGTGCTCTGATGCCCTGGGGGGACGTAGAGCCACATGGGTGCAATCAATGGCACCTAGGACTTTGGGGAATTGTGCCACCCCATAGAAATCCTGGACGGCAGCTTGCCTTTCTGCAGGTGTTCTGGGCAGGTATATGTGCCTGCGGAATGATGGGCGTGCAGTCATGATGGCCAAGACCTGGTGTAGGCAGCGTGACTGCGTGGCCTGTGACATCCCCCCCACTATGGCACTTGTCCGCTGAAATGATCAGGTAGCCAATAAAGTGCAGTACATTGAGGACCTTCTCCAGGGGGCTGAGTGCTTGGGAGCAGAGGGTGGGTGATGTGAGGTCATCCTCCCACTCACTGACAAGGTTGAGTATTATGTGAGGTGGAAACCTGTACCTCCCATACACCTGGTCATCAGGCATCCCAAAAAGGCTGGTTCTGGGTGTGAAAATTCTGGGCCTGACTATCCTCCTCCTCCTCCTGCGGTATCCCACTACCACTGCTTCTAGGAACGGTATGTTCATCCTGGCGTCTGAGCTTGCTTGTTGTTTGCGCGCACTTTTATGCTGCGCGGGTCCACGTACGCCTGCTTCCTGCTGGCGTACGTGTTTCCGGATTAGCGCGTCGTTTTTGGCACGTGCGTGTGGGCGTTCGGCGCATTTGCCTCCTGTACTTCCCCACCCACCCCAGTAATACACGTACCCCGCTCGCCCAGGTCCAATCGCATGAAAAACTTCCCGCGAGCCTCTGAGATACATGTACCCCGCTCGCCCAGGCACAATCGCATGTAAAACTTCCCGCGAGCACCTGAAATACACGTACACCGCTCGCCCAGGCCCAATCGCGTGTAAAACGTCACGCGAGCCCCTGAAATACATGTACCTCGCTCGCCCAGGCCCAATCGCGTGTGAAACTTCCTGCGCAACCCTGAAATACAAGCTATTTTTGACACAGCGGGTGTCCGTGTTTGTCGCGTACCCCTTTGCACGTCATTTGTCCTAGAGGGCCACAGTATGGGACATTCATCAGAGCTGTATATACATGCTTTTTGTTAGCGCACATTTTTTTTAATGCGCAGGGACGCTACCGTCTGCCTTTGTGTGGCAGACATGTGTTGATGTACATAGTTGACTTTTGGTTTGTGTCATGAGATCGCCATTTCACTGCTGGGGGGTGGGGGTGCAAGGGGACATGAGTGTAACATGAGTGGGGGCCCTGCTGGCAGGTGCCCCTGACTGCTGGGGGTGGGGGTGCTGGGGGACATGAGTGGGGGCCTGCTGGCAGGTGCCCTGCACTGCTGGGGGGTGGGGGTGCTGGGGGACATGAGTGGGGGCCTGCTGGCAGGTGCCCTGCACTGCTGGGGGGTGGGGGTGATGGGGGACATGTGTGGGACATGAGTGGGGGCCTGCTGGCAGGTGCCCCTGACTGCTGGGGGGTGGGGGTGCTGGGGGACATGAGTGGGGGCCTGCTGGCAGGTGCCCTGCATTGCTGGGGGGTGGGGGTGCTAGGGGACATGTGTGGGACATGAGTGGGGGCCTGCTGGCAGGTGCCCTGCACTGCTGGGGGGTGGGGGTGCTGGGGGACATGTGTGGGACATGAGTAGGGGCCTGCTGGCAGGTGCCCCTGACTGCTGGGGGGTGGGGGTGCTGGGGGACATGAGTGGGGGCCTACTGGCAGGTGCCTGCACTGCTGGGGGGTGGGGGTGCTGGGGGACATGTGTGGGACATGAGTGGGGGCCTGCAGGCAGGTGCCCCTGACTGCTGGGGGGTGGGGGTGCTGGGGAGTGGGGGTGCTGGGAGACAGGAGTGGGGGCCTGCTGGCAGGTGCCCTGCTCTGCTGGGGGGTGGGGGTGCTGGGGGACATGAGTGGGGGCCTGCTGGCAGGTGCTCTGCACTGCTGGGGGTGGGGGTGCTGGGGGACATGAGTGGGACATGAGTGGGGGCCTGCTGGCAGGTGCCCCTCAGTGCTGGGGGTTGGGGGTGCTGGGGGACATGAGTGGGGGCCTGTTGGCAGGTGCCCTGCACTGCTGGGGGGTGGGGGTGCTGGGGGACATGAGTGGGACATGAGTGGGGGCCTGCTGGCAGGTGCCCCTCAGTGCTGGGGGCTGGGGGTGGGGGTGCAAGGGGACATTTGTGGGACATGATTGGGGGCCTGCTGGCAGGTGCCCTGCACTGCTGGGGGGTGGGGGTGCTGGGGGACATGAGTGGGGGTCTGCTGGCAGGTGCCCCTCAGTGCTGGGGGGTGGGGGTGCAAGGGGACATGAGTGGGACATGAGTGGGGGCCTGCTGGCAGGTGCCCTGCACTGCTGGGGGGTGGGGGTGCTGGGGGACATGAGTGGGGGCCTGCTGGCAGGTGCCCCTCAGTGCTGGGGGGTGGGGGTGCTGGGGGACATGAGTGGGGACCTGCTGGCAGGTGCCTCTCAGTGCTGGGGGGTGGGGGTGCTGGGGGACATGAGTGGGGGCCTGCTGGCATGTGCCCTGCACTGCTAGGGGGTGGGCGTGCTGGGGGACATGAGTGGGGGCCTGCTGGCAGGTGCACCTCAGTGCTGGGGGGTGGGGGTGCTGGGGGATATGAGTGGGGGCCTGCTGGCAGGTGCCCTGCACTTCTGGGGGGTGGGGGTGCTGGGGGACATGAGTGGGACATGAGTAGGGGCCTGCTGGCAGGTGCCCCTCAGTGCTGGCGGGTGGGGGTGCTGGGGGACATGAGTGGGGGTCTGCTGGCAGGTGCCCTGCACTGCTGGGGGGTGGGGGTGCTGGGGGACATAAGTGGGGGCCTGCTGGCAGGTGCCCTGCACTGCTGGGGGGTTGGGGTGCCTGGGGACATGAGTGGGGGCCTGCTGGCAGGTGCCCCTCAGTGCTGGGGGGTGGGGGTGCTGGGGGACATGCGTGGGGGCCTGCTGGCAGGTACCCTGCACTGCTGGGGGATTGGGGTGCTGGGGGACATGAGTGGGACATGAGTGGGGGCCTGCTGGCAGTTGTCCCTCAGTGCTGGGGGGTGGGGGTGGTGGGGGACATGTGTGGGGGCCTGCTGGCGGGTCCCTGCACTGCTGGGGGCTGGGGGTGCTGGGGGACATGAGTTTGGACCTGCTGGCAGGTGCCCCTCACTGCTGGGGGTGGGGGTGCTGGGGGACATGAGTGGGGGCCTGCTGGCAGGTGCCCTGCACTGCTGCGGGGTGGGGGTGCTGGGGGACATGAGTGGGGTCCTGCTGGCAGGTGCCCCTCAGTGCTGGGGGGTGGGGGTGCAAGGGGACATGAGTGGGACATGGGTGGGGGCCTGCTGGCAGGTGCCCTGCACTGCTGGGGGGTGGGGGTGCTGGGGGACATGAGTGGGGGCCTGTTGGCAGGTGCCCCTCAGTGCTGGGGGTGGGGGTGCTGGGGGACATGAGCGGGGGCCTGCTGGCAGGTGCCCTGCACTGCTGGGGGGGTGGGGGTGCTGGGGGACATGAGTGGGACATGAGTGGGGGCCTGCTGGCAGGTGCAAGGGGACATGAGTGGGACATGAGTGGGGGCCTGCTGGCAGGTGCCCTGCACTGCTGGGGGGTGGGGATGCTGGGGAACATTAGTGGGGGCCTGCTGGCAGGTGCCCATCACTGCTGGGGGGTGGGGGTGGAGGGGGTCATTCGTTGGTGATCAGTAGTGCAAGCTGACATGTGGCTTTCCTGGGGGGCATGCCCATGGTGGATGGGCTGCCTGCGGTATATGACCAGGGGTGCAGGGTAGTCCCCTGTGGTGTGGGCTGCCTGCAGGGGCCATTGAGGGTGTAGAGCGAACACCTGCGAGGAGCCACACTGCCAATTGACGTGTAGGACTCCACGGCACCCCCGAAATACACGTACCCTGCTGAAATCACGTGTGAGACTTCCCGCGAACCCCAGATTTACACTTACCCAGGCCAATCGCGTGTGAAACTTCACGCAAACCCCAGGAATACACGCACCCCACTTGCACAGGGCCTATCGCGTGTGAAACTTCCCGCGAACCCCAGATTTACACGTACCCAGGCCAATGCGTGTGAAACTTCACGCGAACCCCAGAAATACACGCACCCCACTCGCACAGGGCCTATCGCGTGTGAAACTTCCTGCGAACCCCAGATTTACACGTACCCAACTCGCCCAAGGCCAATCGCGTGTGAAACTTCCCGCGCACCCCAAAATACATGCACACGCTATTTTTGACACAGCGGGTGTCGGTGTTTGTCGCATACCCCTTTGCACGTCATTTGTCCTAGAGGCCCACAATATGGGACATTCATCAGAGCTGTATATACGTGCTTTGTGTTAGCGCACATTTTGGTGCGCAGTTTTTTCATGCGCAGGGACGCTACCGCCTGCCTTTGTGTGGCGGACGTGTTTAGGCCTGTGCACGTCTTTGCCCGTGCGCTGTTTCTCCCTATTCGATTCCATGAATACGTGCTGTAGGTGCATCTGGTATATTTTGCACACATTGTGACTGCCAGTTTGATGCAACTGTGGAGCTCCAAATCACTGCAACTGCTTTATCAGACACATGGGACATCTGATTTTGTTTAGCAGGGGTTATTGTAATAAACCTCTCCATCATGGCTTTGAGGTTTCAGATGCGTATTCTCCAGGGGACATGGGCGAAGAGGTCGCTGCTAGGTATACTGTCTCAGAAAACGTTTGACTGGCATATAACTGCAAGAAAGAAAATTGGATGCTGTAATTCATGAAAAAAGAATCTCGAAAAGCAAGACATTTTCTTATATATCTCTTTGAGGTTCTTGACTTTACGTTGCATTAGTTTAGTTTATCCTCAATCCATTTATAGCATTGTGCAAATGACATTTGCTAAGATGTTACCTCTAGGTCACCAGGTACACAAATAGGTAGGGATGTAATTTTATTGATTTAATTTATTTGGTTGTTGTGCAATTTTAAGGCGCTTATACAACAAGTAAATTGTTTTTCCAAGTGCCCACAGGGCAACAGGGAGGGAATTTAGGAATGAAAATCAAATATAACAATGAAAGCTAGAGGTGGCCATACTAGGCCTTGTGAGTATTCAGAACGTGCAAGTGCAGAGAGAGAGAAGGGATGAGGGATTGGGGGGTAAGGGCTAGGTGTACAAAAGAGAGAAGTGCTAGGGAGCGAGCAGATGTTAAGTGACTAGGTGAGAGTGGTCATCTGTCAATAAATAAGTAAGTGCCATAGGCCAGTGGGTTCCAAGGCAATTGCATGGAGAGGGCAGAGGCTGAATGGCGATTGGGTGTGGGAGGCAAGGAACCAGGAGGACAAATAAGGACCCTGGACACCAATCTCAACAACTGTGGGGTTAAGCAGAGGAGGGAGGAAGGGAAGGCCTGTGGTGGCATAGACCAGTGGGTGCCAAGGCAAGTGCTGGGAGCGGCGGAGGCTGAAGGCGATTGCTGTTTAGTAAAACGCTTGAGACACAAAGAATTGGTGTCAGACGAAGGTAATGATCTGGAGGGAGAGTATTTAGTGAGAACACATTGTGGATATCATTGTTCCCGAATGCAGACAACCTTATCGATGATGCAGAGGGATTTGGATTTGATCCTTGCAGCAGCCGGAAGCTAGTAGAGAGATTTCAGGGCTGGAAAGATGCAGTCCCTGGGCTTGAGGCCAAGGATAAGTCGTGCAGCCCTATTCTGGATTAGCTGGAAGGGATGTAGAGAAGAAGAGGGTAGATTAAGGAAAGGGCTATTGCAGTAGTCTAGCCTAGAGAGAAGCAGAATTCTAGTGACATTGAGCTTCTGGGGGAAAGTGAGGAAACACTTTCTGTGAACCTCTCCATTGACACAGACATCAGATGTTCTAGATGAAGTATAATCACGTGTGGATTCAGACGTGGGGGAAGAGTGTTAACTGCTTTTAACATTGTAGTTAACCAGAAGTGGACAATGTTAAAAGTAGTTACCTAGGCTCACCCTGCACCCAGGTGAGGTTTGGGACCGGCAGAAGGATTCTCAGTCTAAAGTTATTTCCATGCTCGTCTATATTTTAAAAAAAACACCCACTTTCCTTGAGTAAGTAAAGCAGTTACACTCCACTTATGCTTGATAATGTCTTATCTTGTTCTCGTGGATGAGGGTGCGTACCACACAGCAGCCTGAGACTCTCAGAATCTGACTGCCACCACCATGACCTCTGGTGAAATCCCTCACTGCAAACCTAAAGGGGGGCAAAGGAACTAAGACAATGAAAAGTGCAACCCATTGGCATGATACCGCTTATGCTTAATATTAAATTCAACTGCTGGAGGGGGGTAATATGTCTCTAGAACTTCTCAGGAGATTGGGAGGTGACACATTGCCCACACTAGGACAAGCAAAAGAGAAAAGAGCCTAATACATGGATGTTGCACAGTCCCCATTGAAAACAATATGATTTCATATGCTGGAGCTGGTTCCTGCTGCACAGACAATCCAGGCCTCTGCACAGCCCTGCTGGTAACCCCTAACCCCACATAACCTATGCTGGGACACACAGTGTAGTTAATGCCATTTGCTAACTTAAATTATGGGATGGAGAACCACTTGCCCCAGTCACCCCTCTGATGGCCAGTAGTCAAAAAAGTATAATGAGGGGATGCACACCTCTTCCTCGTCATACTTTTCTGGCTTCAGGGCCATTACAAGAAGATGGGCAAGCGTTTTTTCTCTCTCCCGTAATTTTGAGATAACAAATGACTGCCACCTACTCTGGGGGGCATTAAAGCCTCATGACAACATGTAAATCCTTATAGAAACATGTTAAGCCAAAAGAATATCATTGTGGCTGTACTTTGTACATCCCGAATGGTAAACTATCGATACTAGAATGCAAGATACTGTCAACCTGAAAAATCTATTTACGCCCACTGTACTTTCAGTAGACATGTAATAGAAGAAGTTGTTTAACAAACACACATCAATATGCAGATTCTTTGCAACACACCTGTGGCTGGTTATTAATCATGATGTTGAAAACATTTCATTATTGACTTAAAGCGACTTTATTTTTTCATATAGTCTTCAAATGGGTGCTTTGTGATACTCACTTTAACTAAGGTTACGTATACAGTTATAAAGCACTTTACTAAATGTCCAGATGGTAATAAATACACACCAACTATTAAAGACCAAACAGACATGAAAATAGAGAGAGCTGGCCGCATCTGGGGGCCAGAGGAGGGGTAAAAGTATTCCAGTGAATGAGAAGGAGTAAAGCAACCGTGCAAGGATTACAGGTAGGGAATAGGGAGGGGTTGAAAGTATGACTCGTTGATTGTGATGGACCCGTCTCCCAGGAGTGATGATACTACCTGCACAAGACGGGACAACAATGTTAATGAAGCAATCAGGAGAGACGAGAGAGGAAAAAAGATGAAACAGCGAGGGAGAGAGGCAGAGAGGAAGCTCCAGCTATTGGGGAAACGCACAAGGATACCGGAATAGAGCAGTGGCAGTAGTAACAAATGACACCGCAGAGAGGTGAGGCTCGGTCCCTACCAGATTCTGAATCAAGAGTCAGGGCAGTGGCACCAATGTCGGAGTGGCAAAGGGCTGATTGTTGGAGCCAACAAACACCTGCCTGTCGCAGCGCAGGACTGATGAGCTCTGTATAATCTGTGCTGTGAATGGTTCTGGCTGGGTGGGCTGCGTGCGCTAACTGTGATTCTATGGCAAGACAGGAGGCTCATACTATGCATTCACAATCTTTACTCTGAACCACAGCAGCAAAGAAGTCTAAACTTTGTAAAACGAATTTTTTTGTAAAATAAACACAAACGTTATCTGAAACAATGCAAAGGGAAACATCCCAGTCCAACATGGTGGGCAGGTCATGCCCTGGAGGTAGCCAATGGGCTGCGAGCCAGCCCCATATAGGTCCATCCCTCTAGTACCACCTCCTCTTTCTTTGCTGCTGTCACACAGCTAAGTCACACCTCCAGGTTTACTTAGCTTGTATTGTGTACACTGTTACATTGGATCATTTGGTGATATATTTTATTATAATGGTAGCAGCGTTCGCTTGAGAGCGTGTTTTCCTCATGTTTTGCTTTGGTTTTGCATAATTTATTACCTCAAGTGAGCGTGGCGTTGGTTAATTTAGGCCCGATTTGCTTCTGTGATTTGTTGAGCGTGCCGCCTGAGGGCGTTGTGTTTTTGTTTCCATTGAAGTTTTCTTTGTTATATTGTTGCGAACGCTTTGAGCGTTCCTCTCAGACTTGCGTCCCTGATCAGGACTGCAGTGTTCACCTTTGTTGTTGTGCGCGCTGGCCTGTGTCAGGAAGTTTACCTTCTGACTGGCTGCGCACGTGTTGATACAGAGCCTCTCTGGCACACGCAGTAGGTGTGCTGCTTTCTCTGTACAAGGTTAGCGGTTCGAGCTTGCTATCCTCCTTGTCAATTCAAATGTGAAAAAATAATTACATTCGTATTATATGTTTCTAAGAATGTTTTGATATTTTATGTCCTCACACGCTGCTCGCATGATTTTGTCTGCTAGACTACAGGCATTGCCTGTGTATTGCCTAGGTGGCCCTTCCCTGAAGCTTTTACACCCTGTTTGTATTGAAGGGTTTCAGCCTACTCGGCTTTGAGTAGGTACAGCAACTGAACCTGCTGATTATTAATATATTAAAAATATATACATTTTAACAAGTATTGGAATATTGTTTAAGTGCTGTCATGGATAAGGGGGTGCTTCCCTCCTCTGCAGATGCCAGCACTCAAGTACGCACTGCCAAAAAAAGTGATAAGTTGGGAGACAATATGGGGGATCAATCCTGTCATTCCCAGCCTTCAGTGGCGCAAGCTATTCAGTCCTCTTTGGACACAGCCTTAACATGTTTAAATAACACCTTGGCTTCAGCGTTTGACAGATTAATCACTCGCATTGCAGACTTTCATCCCTCCCAAGATGCTGGCCCATCTGTTTCAGTCCAGGCCCCTAAAAAAGTGCACGACCAAAACTAAACATATCCAGGGACAACTCAGTCCTCCCCTTGCCATATCACATGTGTCTTCCCATAGGAGAAACCTAAAGCGCGGGTGGGAAGAGCACCGTCAACCTATCTCTTCCACCCCGTGGCCAGCCCCCGTGCCTTTCTCTGCGGTGGAGCCCCCTATTGCTGTCACATCCTCTGAGAGTTCAGATGATTCTGATTCTCCCCCTAAGAGGCGGAAAAGGAAGGTGACCCCAGTTGCCCCTCAGGAGGGTCCCCTTCTTGATGTTAGTGGGGTTCCATTCTTTGATCCTGCCCTGATACAACACCCCAGGTCAGCTGAGTGGCAGCCCTCTGAAGAGGTTTCCTCTTTCCTCAAGTTCTGGATCAGGTGCCCTATGCCCAGAGAGGAGCGTAATAAGTTAAGGTCGGAATGTCCCAGGCCGATGCTCAACGACAAGGTGGCTTTAACGCCAGAAATAGACGAGTCAATGGCAGCTTTTCTTTCCCAGAAGGGGAAAGACCCCAAGAAGGGGGTTGACAAAGCGTGGCGTAGTTATCAAGCTAGACTGCTGGACATCCTAGGTCCAGTCACACAGAGTTTTGAAATGGCAGAAGAGGCGGCGTCCGCTAATACCCCGGTGGATGTTAACGCATTAAGGGGGTGGATCCAATGCACGGTTTGCTTGCTTGGCAACGCTAATGCCTCCATATCTAAGGAAAGGAAAAAATCATTATTAATGAGGTTGGATTCAAAACTGGCGGACATGTCAGAAAGAGAAGGGGGCCCTTCGGCTCAAGGTCATTTGTTTGGGGATACTTTCCTCAAGAATCTATCAGCATATGTCCATACTTTTACGGCGCTGGGCAAAGCGCAAACTAATGTAAAAAAGGTATTTGCCCAGAAGATTTTTAACAAGGCTGGATGAGGTAGGGCCCGCTCCTCTGGCCGGTTTGCCCAGGGCTCCTCCCATCCCTGCCAGTTTGCGCCTCGTAGCGCATATAATCCCTCCTCTGCTCGAGGAGCACACAACCAGTTTTACCCTCAACAAAGGTTGAGTTGGAGAGGACGTGCCGGAAAAGGCGCCGGAAGATCAAGAGGGGCATCAGGTACTTTCTCAGGTGTTAAAAGTTTTTTCCCACAAAAGTCTAGGGGGCAGACTAGCCAGGTTTCTTCGGCAGTGGGAAGCCCTCACTTCGGATCCTTGGGTGTTACAAACTGTTCAAGGTCATCAGATAGAATTTTACACCCCTCTTTGCCAGTTGTCTTATCCCCTTCCTTTGGTGTTCGACAGGGTCAAACAATCCCTCATAGATGTGAAAGTAAGGGATCTCATCTCCAAGGGTGCGGTAGTCCCGGCCTCTTACAGGGCCTCTCAGTTTCTGAGTACCATTTTCCTAGTCCCGAAGCCAGAACAGGGGTTTTGCCCGGTAATCAATCTAAAAGCCCTCAACTCTTTTGTGGTATATCACCACTTCAAGATGGAAGGGATTCATTTACTCAGGGACACCCTTCTCCCGGCGGACTGGATGGTCAAATTTGACCTCAAGGACGCTTACTCGGTGGTTCCCGTTTTTCCCCCGCATCAGGAGTTTCTTCAGTTTCAGTGGAGGGGTCGAGTGTGGCAGTTTGCATCCCTTCTGTTTGGCCTGTCCTCGGCCCCATGTTGTTTCACAAAACTCATGAGACCTGTGATGGCTCTCCTCAGATCCAGAGGGATTCGGATCATAATTTATCTGGATGACATGCTTCTGCTAGCCCAGAATGATCAAACTCTGTGCTCTCATGACATTCACTGTGACCCTTTTACAGGATCAAGGTTTTGTGATAAATGTCAATAAAATCCATATTGAAGCCTACGCAATGTATCCAGTTTCTGGGCTTCAATATAGATTCAAAGCTTTGCATCCTTCTTCTCCCGGACAGCAGACTTTCCAAAATAAAGAAGGAGATTCGTCTGCTCCTCAGGAGAGGGAGGATCTCTCTTAGGCAGTTAGCCAGGGTTGTAGGAATGCTGTCGGCATCCATTCAGGCTATCTTCCCTGCCCCTCTACATTACAGAGCGCTACAGCGTCTGAAGGCCAAGCATCTGCGCAAGTGTCTCTCTTATTCTCAGATGGTGGAATTGTCTCCCGAGGCCAGGTTAGAACTCCTGTGGTGGCTCAGACACATGGAGGCCTGGAATGGCAAAGCAATATTTGGTCCATCTCCGGACGTCATTCTGGAGTCAGATGCAAGGAGAGCGGGTAGGGGAGCCAGATTGGGTCAGGTTTCCACAGGGGGGAAGTGGTCGGATTCAGAGAAACAACTAAATATCAATTGTCTGGAGTTGTTAGCGGGGTCCTTTGCAGTTCGAAGTCTCCTCAAGGATCAGGGAAATTGTTGTGTTCTCCTCTGCATGGACAACATCTCTGCGGTGAGATACATCAATCATCTGGGGGCAGCAGGTCCAAAGCCCTGGCGGATTTGGCAAGAGAGTTTTGGCATTTTTGCCTCGACCGGGATATTCTGTTGAAAGCAGAATATCTCCCGGGAGTCAGCAACGAGGTTGCGGATTGGAACTCCAGGCACCTGCAGGACAGGAGCGATTGGATGTTGAACAGGATTCTCTTTCCCCGCATAGCGTCCCTCTGGAGTCCCCTTGCAATAGACCTGTTTGCCTCGAGACTAAATTGTCAGGGTCCCAGGTTTTACAGTTGGAGACCAGATCCATTGGCTCTGGCTACCAAAGCTTTCCTCCAGGATTGGTCGGGTCAGTTGGGGTATGCCTTCCCTCCTTTTGCCATGATATTTCGGCTTCTGGTTCAGGTTCGCAGACAATTGGTGTCTCTGGTTCTGGTTACCCCCTTTTGGCCTTCTCAGGTTTGGTTCCCAGCCCTTCTGGAATTGGTAGTAGATGTTCCCTGTCTTCTCCCTCTAAGTCCCCAGTTGCTGGTGGATCCGGGGGGTCTCCCTCATGAGTTGGTCCTGCAGGGACACCTTGCCCTTACGGCTTGGAAGATTTCAGGTCTTCCTGGTGCTTCAGCGGACTTTCGCAAGACTCTATTTTGGTCATCAGGGACTCCTGGGCGCCCTCTACTAAGTCTGGGTATTCCTCAGCATGGAACCGCTGGGTTAGCTGGTGTGTGGCTGGGCACCTCAATCCCGTTTCTGCCCCTCCAGTAGAGGTGGTTAATTTTCTAGTGGAGTTGTTTAAGGAAGGGAAAGCTTATAGGACCATTAATGGTTTTAGGTCGGCTATTTCAGTTTGAAATATTTTGAGTTTAAAACTGAAGGTTTTAGGCCTCCGAATACCTCTCAGCTGCTGATTTCCTACAGGAAACCCCATAAGCCAGGCTCCCCTTCTACTTTGGCCAGATGGATGAAGTGGGTCATGTGGGAGGCGGGGGTTGACACGTCCTCTTTTGGTCCCCACTCAGTCTGAGGTGCTATGGCCTCTAAAGCAGCCTTCCTGGGGGGTAGTTTGGAACAGATTTTAAAAGCAGCTGACTGGTCAAGGGAGTCAACTTTCAAGACGTTTTATCATAAACTTATCGCTCATGTTGCTGTGAATGTAATGCAAGGACTTTGAACTTGCATAATATGAGCCTCCTGTCTTGCCATAGAATACCTAATCCCCCACACTAGCGTGAGAAGGGGGTTTAGATTCTATAAAAGACAAGGAGGTGAGTATTATATCTCCCACCCACCCTTACTGGTGTTTGGTTGTTGTTTCAGCTTTCGGTTGAGGAGTTCGACTCAGGAGGAAGCGTGATGTTCTATTCCAAGTTGCAGAAGGTTTCAGCTTCTGCCGTTTCCATGGGAGTTTGTTCTTCGTTCTGCGTGGAGGAAGTGTTCGGTGGCCATGGAAAGAAGATCAGCGACAGAAAGAGGAGGTGGTGCTAGAGGAATGGACCTATATGGGGCTGGCTCACAGCCCATTGGCTACCTCCAGGGCATGACCTGCCCACCATGTTGGACTGGGATGTTTCCCTTTGCATTGTTTCAGATAACATTTGTGTTTATTTTACAAAAAAAAATTGTTTTACAAAGTTTATACTTCTTTGCTGCTGTAGTTCAGAGTAAAGATTATGGGTCTCATTAGGACTCCGGCGCTAAACCATGGTGCTATTAGCACCATGGTCCATGCCGGAGTCCGCCATGGTGGAATGGGGAATTACCACCACATTCCGAGGTTGGTGGGGCGGTAATTCCCCATGCCGCCATGGCCCTTCCCCATTCCCATTTTTGCCCCATAGGGCTCAATGGGAATGGGGAAGGCGCTAATTACGGTCCTGCAAATTGCGGTACCGTAATTAGCACAAAGGTCCCTTTGCGGGTCCCTACTTTAACGGCTGGTAAAACCAGCCGTTAAGGTCGGGTCCCGCAAGGGACCTCGTAATTAGGCGCTAAGTGTTTATCAGCGCCGCAGCCTTTTACAGCGCTGTTAAACACTTAGCACCTGGGTCATAATGAGGCCCCATGAATGCATAATACTCGCCTCCTTGTCTTTTATAGAATCTAAACCCCCTTCTCACGCTAGTGTGGGGGATTAGGTATTGTCTCTGTTGCTAACTTCACACGTGTGTCAGGACTCGGAAATATTCTAGCAGGCTTGGCCCAGCAAGCTCCACCTCCAGTCTCAGGCTCGCTGAATGCAGAAGCCAGCCCAATACCTCACAGCCTTGATGTGCTCGCATTGCAATTTGCAAAGTCAGTGCACTGCACAGGTGCTCTACAAAAACGTCATTATACCGTTCCAAACAAGGTAATGGACCATGCACATGTCCTCAGAGCATGTTCCATACGTATTATTGAGCATATGGCTGTGCCACATAGGATCTCTTCATATATGAGGGGCTGCTTTGCTGTTTTCTTTTAATTCTGCTAGTGCTAAAGTTACTATTGTTTGTGTGCACAAGTGTATAGCTAGCTATTGCCCCAAAATTCTAAATACGTAATACATTGGATCAGACATAAATAAAAGCGCGCTGTGAGGTGCAGAGCGGCTGCCTCACCATTTTGGAAATGCTCGCACAGTGCTGGATACACTTACAGGCCGATTCATGTAATTCCTCACAAAAGTGTCGCACGCGGCTGACGCACAGCGTGCCCGTGCGAATGTCTGCACCAGCCGCGTGCGATAAATTCAATTTCCGCGCACAGCGTATTCATGGATTCTCGCCTCCAAAAGCAGACGTGGCGCAGAGTGGCGCAGTGACCCTGCAGCAGCGTCATTTACGCCCCCAAGAACGCCCTCGCGCAAGGAAAAGCCATCAAGATCGCAAAACCATCGCAAAGGGCTGCGCCAACCCTGTACCAGTTGACCGGACTGGCAAACAGCAAACGCAAAGCGGGGAACGAGTATTACGGGTGTCGGGAACACGCGTGCGCAAGAAGTTTCACACGCGATCTGGCCTGGGGGAGCGTGTGCGTGTATTCCAGGGGTGCGCGAGAAGTATTACACGCGAATGGCCTGGGTGCGTGTATTTCAGGGGTGCGCGAGAAGTTCCACACGCGAATGGCCTGGGCGCGTGTATTTCAGGGGTGCGCGAGAAGTACTACACGCGATCGTGAAGTTCCACACGCGATCTGGCCTGGGGGAGCGTGTGCGTGTATTTCAGGGGTGCGCGAGAAGTTCTACACGCAAATGGCCTGGGTGCGTGTATTTCAGGGGTGAGCGAGAAGTTCCACACGCGACTGGCCTGGGTGCGTGTATTTCAGAGGTGCGCGAGAAGTTCCACACGCGATTGCCCTAGGCACGTGTATTCCAGAGGTGCGCGAGAAGTTCCACACGCAATTGGCCTGGGCGCGTGTATTTCAGAGTTGCACGAGAAGTTCCACACGCGATTGGCCTGGGCGCGTGTATCTCAGGGGTGCGCGAGAAGTTCCACACGAGATTTGCCTGGGCGCGTGTATCTCAGGGGTGCGCGAGAAGTTCCACACGCGATTGGCCTGGGCGCGTGTAATTCAGAGGTGCGCGAGAAGTTCCACACGCGATCTGGCCTGGGGGAGCGTGTGCGTGTATATCAGAGGTGAGCGAGAAGTTTCACACGCGATTGGCCTGGGCGCGTGTATTTCAGGGGTGCGCGAGAAGTTCCACACGCGATTGGCCTGGGCGTGTGTATTTCAGAGGTGCGCGAGAAGTTCCACACGCGATTGGCCTGGGGGAGCGTGTGCGTGTATTTCAGAGGTGCGCGAGAAGTTCCACACGCGATTGGCCTGGGGGAGCGTGTGCGTGTATTTCAGAGGTGCGCGAGAAGTTCCACACGCGATCTAGCCTGGGGGAGCGTGTGCGTGTATATCAGAGGTGAGCGAGAAGTTTCACACGCGATTGGCCTGGGCGCGTGTATTTCAGGGGTGCGCAACAAGTTCCACACGCGATTGGCCTGGGCGCGTGTATTTCAGAGGTGCGCGAGAAGTTCCACACGCGATTGGCCTAGGGGAGCGTGTGCGTGTATTTCAGGGGTGCGCGAGAAGTTCCACACGCGATTGGCCTGGGCGCGTGTATTTCAGAGGTGCGCGAGAAGTTCCACACGCGATTGGCCTGGGGGAGCGTGTGCGTGTATTTCAGAGGTGCGCGAGAAGTTCCACACGCGATTGGCCTGGGGGAGCGTGTGCGTGTATTTCAGAGGTGCGCAAGAAGTTCCACACGCGATCTGGCCTGGGGGAGCGTGTGCGTGTATATCAGAGTTGAGCGAGAAGATTCACACGCGATTGGCCTGGGCGCGTATATTTCAGGGGTGCGCGAGAAGTTCCACATGCGATTGGCCTGGGCGCGTGTATTTCAGAGGTGCGCGAGAAGTTCCACACGCGATTGGCCTTGGGGAGCGTGTGCGTGTATTTCAGAGGTTCGCGAGAAGTTCCACACGCAATTGGCCTGGGCGCGTGTATTTCAGAGGTGCGCGAGAAGTTCCACACACGATTGGCCTGGGCGCGTGTATTTCAGAGGTGCGCGAGAAGTTCCACACATGATTGGCCTGGGCGCGTGTATTTCAGAGGTGCGCGAGAAGTTCCACACGCGATTGGCCTGGGCGCGTATATTTCAGGGGTGCGCGAGAAGTTCCACACGCGACTGGCCTGGACGCGTGTATTCCAGAGGTGCGCGAGAAGTTTCACATGCGATTGGCCTGTGCGCGTGTATTCCAGGGGTGCGCGAGAAGTTCCACACGCGATCGGGCCTGGGGGAGCGTGTGCGTGTATTTCAAAGGTGCGCGAGAAGTTCCACACGCGATTGGCCTGGGCGCGTGTATTTCAGAGGTGCGCGAGAAGTTCCACACGCGACTGGCCTGGGCACCTGTATTCCAGAGGTGCGAGAGAAGTTTCACACGCGATTGGCCTGTGCGCGTGTATTTCAGGGGTGTGCGAGAAGTCCAACACGCGATCGGCCCTGGGGGAGCGTGTGCGTGTATTTCAGAGGTGCGCGAGAAGTTCCACAGGCGATTGGCCTGGGCGCGTGTATTTCAGAGGTGCGCGAGAATTTTCACACGCGATTTCAGCAGGGTACGTGTATTTCAGGGGTGCGCAAGAAGTTTCACACGCGATTTCAGCAGGGTACGTGTATTTCAGGGGTGCGCGAGAATTTTCACACGCGATTTCAGCAGGGTACGTGTATTTCAGGGGTGCCGGGGAGTCCTACATGTGATTTGGCAGTGTGGGTCCTCCCAGGTGTCCCCTGTACACCCTCCACGGCCCCTGCAGGCAGCCCACACCACAGGGGCATGCCCCCCATCAAAGGCACATGTCTCCTTGCACTACTGATCACCAACTGAGGTCCCCCTGCACTCCCACCCCCCAGCATTGCGGTGCACCTGCCAGCAGGCCCCCACTCATGTCCCCTGCACCCCCACCCCCCAGCATTGCGGGGCACCTGCCAGCAGGCGCCCACTCATGTCCCACTCATGTCCCCTTGCACCCCCACCCCCAGCATTGCGGGGCACCTGCCAGCAGGCCCCCACTCATGACCCACTCATGTCCCCCTGCACCCCCACCCCCCAGCATTGCGGGGCACCTGCCAGCAGGCCCCCACACATGTCCCCCAGCCAACATGTCATCACAATCTAGATCCCTGGCCCTTATGGTCAGCCTCCAAATGCAAAACACCCACTCGAGTATTGCATCCACCCACTTAGAAATGGCAATGACATGATAGAACCCCAATACCAAGTTTGGAAATGAACACATGGCCCTCACATACACCCAATGGGTGTCAGTGAATCTCAAAACCCATATCATGATATGCATGATACCAATGAGATGATACTACACATTGAAGTTTGATGAAAAAAATGTATTAAAAACAGCATAAATTGAATTAAAAATAAACAAATGACAATGGGAATCAAAAACCAAAAGAAGCATGTCCGTAAAATAATGAAAAACGAAAAATCATAATCCAAAGGAAAGGTGTCCAAAGTCACAGTTCAAGAAAGTAAATCCAAGGTAAAAACAAAACTGAAAACCATTGCTCCATGGGTAAATCCAAAAAAAAATAAAAAAATCCAACAGTCAACTATATACAGATAAACAAACCAGGGTCCATGATCCCAACTGAAGAAATGAAACCTACATAAAAATACTACCTAATAAAATAAAACTATATACAAAAATGTGGCCCATTGTCCAAAAGGTCCAAAATAAATAAAAAAGCAAAGGAAACCTAACACTAACTACATAACTATTTACAAGGGCAGCGGGCTAGTCCGACGGCTCACTGGTTGTTGTCATGGGCCAGGGCATCATCGAACTCCTGTTCAATGGCTTGGAGGCGGGCATGTTCCCTGGCCCCGAGGTCCCGCAGGGATAATGCAGTGTCCAGCTCCAACTCCCTGCGAAGACCCTCGAGGCACTCAGCCCGCCTCAGCGCCCTCCGCATGGAGTTCTCCGCCCTGACCATTGTGAGCCGTTCCTCCTCTGCCCGCTGCCGCTCCGCACCTATCTGCTGGCCCAACCGCTCCCACACGGAAGCCACTCCCATTCCAGGGTTCTCCTGCCCTCCGGCCGATGCCTGCACCCCTGATGTTGATGGCCCCGAGCCATGATGCCTCCCACGTCGAGCCTGCCGCTGCCTCCGACGCAACTGCCTGTGCCAGCACGACGGCATCCAGGCTGATGGAAACCACCGACGCCGTCGTACACGTGCCCTGCCCGATGATGCCGTCACATCCTCCATCTGCTGGGGTCCAGTTGCTGGTGTGTCCACCCATGCTGGACCTCCGACTCCCGACTGTGGCAGGGATGGGATCCCCACCGAGGTGGCTGCATTGGTCGGGGCAGGTCCACAGGGGGCCCTGGTGGCATCTAGGCCGGAAGACGGCATGGAGTACGACTGGCGCATAGCCTCCACAGAGGAGGAGAGGGTCGCCAGAGTGCCCGACACATGTACGAGACCCCCGACCATGACCGCTCCCAACTGGGCCACGTTGGCACGGTGCTCTTCGTGATGACGTGCGTGCTCCCCCCGGGATGCACGCACCTCCTCACGAATGACAGCCGTGCGCAACGCGACACCAATCAGGACCTTCTCCATACGGCCAGGGGTCCCCTCGTCCGCAGGTGGAGGGGAGTCAGATGACATGGACATCCCCCCTACCTGCGGACGGGCCTGGGATGGGGCATCCCTGCTGGTGCATGGGGGTGCAGTCAGTGTCAGGGACAGTGACATGCACAGGCACCTCCACGGCGACCTGTGCTGCCTCCTGCCCCTGCCCCTGGACTGCACCACTTGCACCAGCAGGGATGCCCTCACCAGGCCCCATGTGAGGCTCAGTAGAGGCCTCCTCCTCCTCTGTGGAAACCACCAACCTGGATGGCTCCACACCGTCTTCCGCCGTTGCAAGCCCTTGTGGGGGCTCACCCACCCCTTCCGCTGCAGCCGTGGGGGCATCCCCGCCGCTTAGCTCCACAGCGCCGTCTCCGCCCTCTTCTTCACTTTGCGCTGTGTAGAGGGAGACATAGAACACAAGCATCAGGGTACTGTACAATGGTCCCCTAGACAGGAAGCAATAGCAGATGAGTGGCACTGTCAAAGATCACTTCCATCATGTCCCTCCACAACACATGGGTCAGTGCAGGCAAAACACATGCAGTAACAGGCATGGCGCATGCTATGGACATAAGCAAACATGTCCAAGGGACTCTTGAAGCATACAATGTTGTTTTTGGACTCACATGCATCATGGGTCATGCCTATCACATGCACACACTTCAACGTACTTTCATCCATCTGGACTCGTACACCCCAGACACAGTGGATGCAAGGATAACTAGGCTGCATCAGTGAATCTGAACATTGTCACAGACATGTGTCATGCATCCATGGCATCCACAAGTCACAGACACGCAGGTCAGAAACACAGACATGGACACCATACATGTACATGGCATCAGCACCCATCCCTCACCCACACCCATGTCCAGGAACAGAGACTGGCATGCTCTCATGTGTCCATTTCGCATAGGGCTCCCCATGTTACATTTAAACACATACACCAACCATGTGCTTCACACATTACTGGTCTCACATGCATGACCATGATGTCCCTGCACACACACACGCGTACATGGCCTATGTCACACATACAGGCAAGTATCAGACAACCAGCACGCTGCAACATGCCCTGTCTCACACAGCAATGCTTGGCCACTTACCGCTCGACTCCAGATGGGTCTGCCTCTCAAGGATCTGGGCATGGAGCGCTGGGCGTATGCGTTCCAGGACCCTCAGCTGGATGGTACTCATGCTGCCCCGGCCCCCCTCCACGAGGCGCCGGGCCTTTATGAGGGTCCTGGACCTGAAGTCCTCCCAGCGCTTCTTGACTTGCTTGATGTTGCGGGTTGCCACCCCCTCCGCATTGATGGCAACCACAAAGTCGTCCCAGATCCTGTCCCGTCCTTCCTTGTCGGCGCGTGGTGATCCGAAGAGGGCATCATAATGCCCCAGGACAAGCTCCACCAGGACACCAACTTCCTTCTGACTGAAACTGGTGGCCCTCTGCCCCTCTGGCTGGTGTGGGTGGGCAACTGGGTCCTGGGGCTTGGCTGTGGAGCGATGGTATCCCAGTCGGGAGTGTTCTGTTCCAGCAGGGGTGGACCCAGCAACTGGACCCCTGCAGATGGCTGATGTGCAGACACCAAATGGCAGGGCACGGTGGCAGCAGGCAGGCAGGCAGCAGCAGATGGCTCGTGGGAGGCTGCTCGGGGCTCTGGGGGGCAGTAATTCAGCCTTTTGGGCAGGAGCGTGGTCTTCCGTGTGCTTACGCGTGGCCAGCTTGATACGGAGTGATTTGGCACGTGAAAATTCTGCACGTCAGTGTGTGAATCGAGGAAAGGCCCTTAGCGCGTAAGCGTGTCAGCACACATACGCGATTCCATTGGACCAAAGGCCCTTAGCGCGTATGCGTGTCTGTGACATATCGCGCACGGGCGTTGCTTTTCGTGGGGTGCGGTGCGTGTGTCTTGCAGGCATTGGGGTTCACACGCTATTACTTCACAGCAGGTGGGTGTTGGCTACGCGTTCTTCTACACGCAAGGCAGACGGTGAGTGGTACCCTGCTCCCCCAGGCCCGATCGCGTGTAAAACCACCCGCGAGCCCCTGAAATACATGTACCCCGCTCCCCCAGGCCCGATCGCGAGTGAAACAACCAAGGAGCCCCTGAAATACACGTACCCCGCTCCCCCAGGCCCGATCGCGTGTAAAAACACCCGCGAGCCCCTGAAATACACGTACCCCGCTCCCCCAGGCCCGATCGCATGTAAAAACACCCGCGAGCCCCTGAAATACACGTACCCCGCTCCCCCAGGCCCGATCGCGTTTGAAAACACCCGCGAGCCCCTGAAATAGACCTACCTCGCTCCCCCAGGGCCGATCGCGTGTGAAAACACCCGCGAGCCCCTGAAATACACGTACCCCACTGCCCCAGGCCCGATCGTGTGTGAAAACACCCGCGAGCCCCTGAAATACACACGCCCAGACCAATCGCGTGTGAGAAACTTCTCGCGCACCCGTGAAATACACGCGCCCAGGCCATTCGCGTGTGGAACTTCTCGTGCACCTCTGAAATACACGCGCCCAGGCCAATCGCGTGTGGAACTTCTCGCGCACCTCTGAAATACACGCGCCCAGGCCAATCGCGTGTGGAACTATTCGCGCACCTCTGAAATACACGCACACACTCCCCCAGGCCCGATCGCGTGTGGAAATTCTCGCGCACCCCTGAAATACACGCGCCCAGGCCAATCGCGTGTGAGAAACTTCTCGCGCACCTCTGGAATACACGCACACGCTCCCCCAGGCCCGATCGCGTGTGAAACTTCTCGCGCACCTCTGAAATACACACACCCGCTCCCCCAGGCCCAATCGCGTGTGAAACTTCTCGCGCACCTCTGAAATACACGCACACGCTCCCCCAGGCCCGATCGCGTGTGAAACTTCTCGCGCACCTCTGGAATACACGCACACGCTCCCCCAGGCCTGATCGCGTGTGAAACTTCTCGCGCACCTCTGTAATACACGCACACGCTCCCCCAGGCCCGATCGCGTGTGGACCTTCTCGCGCATGTAGGACTTTGGCGCACATTTTTTTCCTGCGCAGGGACGCTACCGCCTGCTTTCGTGTGGCGGACACGTATGGGCCTGTGCACGTCTTTGGCCGTGCGCTGTTTTTCCCTATTCGATTCCATGAATACGTGTTGTAGGCGATCGTGTGGGCGTTCTGCGCACTTGCCTCCTGTACTTCCCCCGTGACGCCCACATTTTCACGAGTTGTTCCCCATTCTGCGTGTGACGCCCCGTGTTACGCCTACTTTTGTTATGTGCGCCGTGCTATGTGTGAATTCGCTGTGGCCTTATCGCACGGCGTTCGATGACCTGTGCGCCAGCGTGCGCCAGCGTGCGCCACGCACTTTTTCAGCGCACATCCCACATTTTGCGCATGCACGGACTTCCATGAATTGATGTGCGATGTTTTCTGTGCGATAATCGCACTTGCACTGCGATTTTCGCTATTTCACTGCGAATCGCACGTTTTCGCACGCGTGCGCCGTTTTTTCGGCGCACATTAATTCCATGAATCGGCCTGTTAATCTGCAAGTGGCTATGACATTATGCATGCAAGTTGCTGCTAGAGCATAACCAAAAGATTAAACACAAGGAGCAGAACAGCCAATTGCTTGGCTCGGAATGCAGCCCTTGACCTAGGGCGCATGCGCTCGTTCACAACAGACAATGGGGCATAGCCGGTCAGATAGCACAGCGAGTAGAGCCCCTGCTTTGACATCCGTGCAGAGCCTGCTGATGCACGATCGAATCCCAGCAGCCAGACTCAGCCTTTCATCTTTCCGAGGTCGGTAAATGAGCACCACACACGTGGGAAATAAGTAGCGCTCAAATACCTGAGGGTTCGTAGTGCTATATAAATGCACAAGCAAACTAACAATGGGGCGGGACGGGAGGTGCGATTACAGTTCGAGAAGTTCGAGCTCTGCCAGAAAATGATGCTGCAATAACTAGCTAACCCAGTCAGCAAACAAACCCCCTGTGGCCTGCTGTGGGTGGCTCAAAAACGCATGTGGCTGGCTCTGCGTAATGTGCATACAGCATTCGAACTATACATGTGGGGAGAGAACCAGGCAATCCCGCTGTGTATTATAAACCCCATCCTCCCCTGTCCCTTCGTCAGGTGGCCCATCACTGGCAAGGCGAGGAAGGGCCTCTGCATCACTGTGCTTTATGTGCCAATTTAGCTCTGGGAAGGTGGACGGGATGAATTTGATCGTGCCATTTGTCTTGGTCTTTGCTACCATGACATCTGAACAGAAGGGAACAACATCCCCCTTTTGCGGCAGGCTAATTTCATTGGTATCTTCCACCTTGAAGTAAACATGTTTGCCTGCTTTCTGTTTTCACAGGAAACCCGGCTGGGCCCAAAGCCGGAGATTGTTTAGTAATTTAATTTGTATTCTGCTCCCACACACCCATAGCCTCTGCAGCTCCAGAAGAGACATGAGTTCGCACACCCCCCCACCCCTCCCCAGTCCCTGCTATCATTCAATGCCCCTTTGCTGTGAATTATTTACATTCTGCAACACTTTAGTAAAACCATCCTTTATCTTACTTTGTTTGAAATGGCGGCCCTCCTTTAATATGTATTATTTTGTATAAGAGGGTGAGTATTGATATTGATATTGATATTTTTTAACTATCGCGCTCATACGCAAGTGTTTCAGAGCGCGACAAGGCAAGGGAGGGGAGCAGGGGAGAACAAAACAGCGATCTTACTAGGCCCAGTGACATTGAGAGCGCGCAAGTGCATGGGAGAGGGGGAGGGGAAAAGTGCATGGAAGGGGGGAGAATTGGAAAGTGCGAAGCAGAGGAGAAACAGATAAATAATAATAAATACATAAATAAACTAAGGTAGATTAGTTAGTGCGCTCTTTCCATTTGCTATTCAATTTTTTTAAATTACTAATTGGTTAAGTCTGTGAGGGCCAGTAGCTGCACGGCTGCATAGATACTGGTAGCCACCAACCAGTTAATAAATGTTTAATAGACATCAATACACATTAATATAAATGCCCCAGACATCAATGTTAATACAGTCCTGTATTAATATTGATGTCTGGAGCATTTATATGAATACTTATTGAGAAGTTGAATAAACTTAAAATACTGTGAACAGCCTAAAAAATGTATACTTTCTTATTTAGCAGACAATCCTAGCGAAAATACAGAACCAAGCGCACAGGCTATCATAGAACACACAACATATACCTCCTTTAAATGTCTGCCCACTTTCAGAGTGTGACCCACCTCAAAACCGTGTGTGCTCTTTCATATTGCATCCCATATTATGCAGCTTTCTTTATTTTCAATAAGCAGCAAACTCTGACGTGTTCCTAGTTAGCGAAACTATTCTCACTCTAAAAGTTACTACTGCTTTGCACAATTACTGTGGTGCTTCTTTAGATAGCAGCCACAACTGCGCTCAACCCTTTTACAGTGTAGCCTTTGTGATACATTACAGACAACAACTATAGACATGATATTTCTTTCCAAATAATACATGTTTTTATTGCAGTCCTGGAAAGATTTTAGAGCAACACAGAAACCATTAGATTGCAAAGCAAATGAAATATTCTCAGTGCACAAACTGCAGAGGAATATGCCTTATCACCTGCACAAGAAGGGACAACAACGTTCATGAAGCAAGCAGGAAGAGAGATGGAAAGAGGGAGGGAGAGAGGCAGAGAGGGAGCTCTAGGCTTGCTGTGAAGGGGAACCCACAAGGAAGGATACCTGGATGGAGCAGTGACGCGGCAGTAACAAATGACACGGCAGAAAGGTCAGGCTCTGTCACAACCAGATTCCGTATCTAGAGTCTAGGGCAGTGGCACCAATGAGTGGCAAAAGGCCGAACGTTGGAGCCAGCCATCACCCGCCTGGCTGTCGCAGCGCAGGACTCAGGAACTCCAAATAATCTGGTCCATGACTAGTTCAGGCTGGGCGTGCCAGCTGTCTGTGACTGTCTCTGTCTCTGACTTCACACGTGCCTTGTCGGGACTCCGAAATATTCCAGCAGTAGCAGCCTGGGAACGGGCAAACTCTGCCTTCAATCCCAGGCTCGCTGGCTGCAGAAGCCAGCCCAATACCTCACAGTTTAGCTGTGCTCGCATTCAATGTGCAAAGTCGCATTCAATGTGCAAAGTCACTGCAGTGCACTGCACATGTGCAATAACCTCTTGATACCATTCACAAACAATGTAATGGACGCTGGTTATTTAATGATGTCGATGATCATGAACTTGTTAACGAGCATAGCTCCCAGTGCCACGGACTGGGCCGGAGAAAGAGCCATACTGTGTATTCTCTCAGGCTTAGCCCTGGAGGGGGCTCAGCCCCAAAGTGATATTCCTGGTGGGTGCCCGGACCCCAGAGCACCCGTGTACTCGGCGCCCCTGAAAGGATCTACATCTTTATAAGACGTGGTTCATTCACTGAGATGGTCTTCATCCTGTCATGGCGAAGAAGTCCACATTTGGTATACAGGGACCTCAGAATGGGATATATCTCTAGGAAGCTCTTCTATTTTGATGCTACGCTGTTGGAGAAGTCCTGGTTGATGTAATCCCGGTTGCCCACCCATTTCAGGTGACAGATGTTCTTTGCTGTTTTTAGCATGTCCAACATTTGTTGGTAGTGGAACATATAGAAGATGATGTCTCATAATGTCGATAATTTGTCGGGAGTAATAGTGTCCCAAGAATTTCAAGGCAGAGTGAGCTTCTAAGATGTGTACCTAAGGCATGTATCACTGTGTGCTCTGCTGTGGCATGCCAGAATTGCAGGGTGGGCCCTAGGAAAGCAGGGTGAACGTTTCCTCAAGTCACACCCTATTAAGATTATCTGGGGCCCAGTGTGTGCACACATTGAAGATTAAGGGAAACAGAAGGTGGCATCAAGAGTAACTATGGCAGAAACATTTGAAGAAAACATAGTGGCCCTCATTACGACCCTGGCGGAAAGTGACTGACCGGACCGCCACAGCGTAAATAGCGTTTCCGCCATTGCACGAAGGAGCAAAGTGCGGCCCATTCCGACCCATCGGGCACGAGCACCACGGCAGGCATGGCGGAAGTGCAAAGTCCGCGATGGCGGAAATGACCCCAAAACGGCCCACACCGCCGCCGTACGGCACCCTAGGTGCAATACCGCCACCCATCACAGCGGACACCGCAGTGTGCGCCTACCGGAAAGTACGGTGACCGGAAATATACGGAAACGGAAGTTAAAACATGGGCCCGGAACGGGAAACATCCCGCCGTACACCTATAAAACCACTAAAACCACACAACCACTAAAAACACTACCCTGAGACACACCCCAACCCGTCATCCACCCTAGCGAAACCAAGAAAAATGGGAAAAGTAGCGAAGAAAGCGTGCGACCGCAAGCGGCAGGTCCACTTCTCCCGTGAGGAACTCACCGTGCTAACAGAGACCCTCCAGGAGAATGCTGCCGTCGTCTTCTGCACGCAAATGACCAGGACGGCACTTGCAAACAAGAAGGCCATATGGGCTCTGGTGGCACAGCGGGTAAGTGCGGTGGGGACCGCACCCCGCACCCCACAGCAATGCCGAAAGCGATGGGACGACCTGCGGATACGCGTCCGCAGCATACTCTCTGCCAACCGCAACATTGCCACAGCCACCGGGGGAGGTCCTGAATCACCCATCAAGTTGACCCCCTGGGAAGAAATCTGTGCCTCCACCATCGGAATGGAGAGCATAGAGGGAGTCGGAGGGATGGAGAAAGGAGTGCAGACATCCGAAGATTCAGGTAGGTGGGCCAGATAAAACAATGCCAAATCCACAAAGTCCATCCATGTGAAGTACCATGTGTCCACATAGTGCAACAGAAACACATGTCCAGGAGAACGTCCACACACATCGGCCTGATAGCGCACGTTAAAACCCACAATAAATACATAAATAATTAAAAACCCCTAAAACACGCACTACACGTGCAGCAGGCACACCCTAACTGCAGGCTGCCAAACAACTGCACCCTCACTCCACACACAAATGAAAGCACCTCCAAGGACCCGACCCAAATCACCCTCAGGTACCACCCCAATGCATGTGATACAATGCCATTCCAATTCCCACAGACCCATCAATAACCCTCGCCCTCCTTTACTCCACCACAGGGTCCGATCCAAACGACGAGCATCAGGACACCCCTACCAGCACACCTGCAAAGAGGGCCAAGACCAACGGCCAAAGACCCTCCACCTCAGCTGCACGCATCAAGACACGGCAGCAGCACAAATCAGGTGGCAGCACAGAGGAGGGAACATCAACAGGCACCCCAGCAGCCAGCATGCCCACAACACCACCACCACAGGTCCCCCCAACGGATGCCACAGAAGGCACTGCCTCTGGTGGCAGCAGCACCATAGGTGACACCCCATTGATGGCAGCATGCTCCGACACAGAAGACGGGGATGTCGAAGTCAGATCCATCCATGACCTGTCCCAATCCCCCTGTCTGTCCCATCCCGTACAACATGAGGATACCACGCAGGGGCACCCACAAGACGACGACTGGCCATCCCCCACAAGCCCTGTGGCAAGGCAACATGAGGACAACAGCCCCTCTGTGACACCCCCGCAAATGGCCATGGCCCAGCAGAGGCAACAGTCCCTCGACCAGTTAATCGTGCAACAGCAGCAACTGGCCACGCTCCTCAAGGACCATGCCGATGAATGTGGGGGCACTAAGGCAGACATAGAAACATCAACTGAGACACTTAGGGCAGAAATGGAGAGAGGTACAGAGACACTAAGGGCACAAATGGAGAGAAGCACCGAGAGCCTGAGGGGGGAACTGCATGCGACGTCCAAGGACGTATGTGCCGAACTTGCCGCAGTGCGCCGTGTGCTCACTGAGCTCTCGCAAACCCTTAGGGACATGCATGGACGTGAGCAGGCAGAGACATCATCCGTTGCAAGTTCCGTCCAGGGCAGCCCCCAACGTAGATCTGGGAGGAACCTGCGCTCCACAGGCAGGGGTGCCCCTGATACCCGCAGAGGGGGCTTGCAATAGCGACTGCCCACTGACAATGAGCATCTTTGGACACTGGTGTTCGGGGGGGAGGTAGGAGGGTGGAGGGGGTGTGTTGGGCTCACTTGGGTGGCGGGTCGATAGGGTGTACAACATGATATCACATATGCCATAAACAGTGCACGATCAACCAATGAGATGTGTGGACATTGATCTTTGTGTACTAGGCCATCATAGGCGTACAGTCCATATTGTGCATGTCCCAGACACACACAGTGCCACGAGTCCCGTGTCCATGTATCAGCCACCAGGCGTGAGTGCTAGAAGCACACATCAATGAGATGCTGACGAATGTCACGGCCCTCCGGTGCCTCGCAGACTCCTTGAGGTGCTGCCACATCCCCACCCTCATCATGGCCATCATCAGGTGCTTGCAGTTCTGCGTCAGGGGGCATGGGCACATTTCTACGTACGCACATGTTGTGGAGCATGACACATGCCATCACCATCTTTGCAACCTTCTCATGGCGGTACAGGAGTGCCCCGCCAGACCTGCTGAGGCAGCGGAAACGACCCTTCAGTAGGCCGAATGCCTGTTCAATGACTACACGGGTACGTGAGTGGGCATGGTTGTAGTCCTCCTCATGCTGGTCCCGTGGGTTCCGGACTGGTGTGAGGAGCCATCTCTTCAGTGGATATCCAGCATCACCTGTATGTGGACGATAAACGTATGATGTGGAATGCCATTGCTACGTACGCACACCCCCCCCCTTCCTGCCAGGTCATTGCCGAATCACATACCCCACATTATCATGCATGTAATGAGACTCACCGAGTAGCCAGGATCTGTTCCCTGCGTGTCGCTCCATGTAGCGTGGTATTGTAGAGTTCCTCAAGACCATAGAATCATGGGTTGATCCAGGGAATCGGGCACAACAATGTGTAATGATCCTGTTGGAGTCACACACCATTTGTACATTCAGAGAATGAAATTGTTTTCGGTTGCGGTACTGGGCCTCCATGGCATGTGGGACGACCAATTCCACATGGGTGCAGTCGATGGCACCAATGCAACCCGGTATGCCGGCAAGTGCATGGAATCCCACTTTTGTGTTGGTAATTTCCTGCTCCGAGCGTGGTAGGGAGATGTAGTCGTCTGCGTGCTGCAGGAGGGCATCGAGCACTTGCAATAGTGTCCGTGAGAACAGTGGCTGAGAAATGCCATGCAACTGTCCGACTGTGTGCTGGTAGGTGCCTGTGGCCAGGAAGTGGAGTACAGACACCACCTTCAGTAGGGGTGGGATGGCGGTTGGGCTATCTATCATGCTGACAAGGTCAGCCTGTGTCATGTCCACAATGGCGGCTATGGTGTCCCGGTCCAGACGGTAGAGGGTGTGGATCTGCTCATCAGTGAGGTTGAACGGATGTGCTCGGAGGCGTGGGATTGCGGGCTGCCTGCGTGGTGGTAGTGGCTGTGCTGGCGGCCCTTGCTGGCCCTGCCTTGCCCTCCTCCTCCTCCTGCGTCTCCTCCGTGCGGCCGGTTGTAGTTGGTGTTCGTCTTCTTCTTGGAGTTGGAGTACTTGCAGTGCTATCATGTCCCCCAGGGCCAACATCGCGAGTCCTGCCGGTAGCATTTCGGTGTGGTTGTGGGAGGAGACTGGGTGTGCAATTTATGTGTTTTCAGGCTGTATGGCCTCCACCTGTGGTGATTCATTCCACCTGTGCAAACTGCTCTCCCCTTTGGCCGAGCACGTCCCGCACACAACGCTGCAATTCGGGGAATGGCATCTTGCTATTGCAATCATGTATTTGTACCCGATGGCCGTGTAACATTGGTTGATATGTTCATTCTGCTGTGGTCCCATTGTTTCACATTCTATCTGTGCAGTCGCGAACAGACTTGTGAAGGGTCAGTGGAACGTAGTACTCGAGTAACGGTGGACCCTCATGCATCACTGTACCGAGTTGCAACGACGGGCGGGGCGTCCCATTTGTGGGTGAAGGCAGTTGCCATTTTCACACACAGCCGCACTCGATGGATTAATTAGTGATTTCAAACGGCCACAGATGCCTCTTCGACGTGATGTTGCAAATGAGGAATTCGAAGGGCGGCGCTTTCGGTTTTCAGCTAGCGGCGAGGAAATGCCCACAGGTCTGACTGCAAATATAACGTACTATTGTTCAATGTCCTTGGGACAGGGGCCATGGCGAGGATGCAATGATTGATATGAATGGTTTGGGATGCGCAATAGCGACGTGGGCGATGAGGCCGGACGTTCCCAAATACATGTTACTTCACTACACTGGAATTACGGGCTGGGGCACTGTGGATTTTGCAGGCTGCATAACGCACAGACTCAATGGATATTTCTAATGTTATGTGAGTAAATATTCAGGCGTTTTAATCCCGGGATGTGGGAATGATGAATGGATGCATGGGCAGGTGATTTGATACAGAGTTAGCCATGTACAGGGCTTCTTGGAATCTATCCGCCTCCCCTACGCTATGTGATGCAGGCCTGCCATAGTGGGACCATCGTCTATCTGGCCTTGTTGAGCCCTCCCTGTCTCGACGCGCCCTCAGACACTTGTGTCCATGCACGTTACCAATCCCATCTGATGGATTCTGTTTTGACAGACGCATGCACAGGTACACTCGTTTGTGATGGTGTTTACACCTCGATATAGATAGTTATGAGTCGCAAGTGGTTTTTGGGTGGTGATGAACCTTTGGAGTGGGCTAGCATGCATATGGCTGTGGATTTAGTGTGATCATTGAAGTGAGTTGTTGGAATGTAGTTCTGATGGCCATTCTGTTCTTTTTCTTTTCTTTTGGTTGACAGGTATCTCCTCCCCTTTTGCCACTGCCATCTGTATGCCACTCCTGCAGATGGGTTTTACTCCCGACACCTGCTGCTTCGTGTTAATCAGTGGAGCAGCATTACGATCTTATGGGACGATCGCCAATGGGCCACATGCCCTTACGCAGTACTGGTGGCTCGGAGCAACATTTCGGCCTTTCAGCTGGACTAGTGCCTCCCCATTGGGACGGGCCTGCGGTTCTGTGCGCTTCCATGTTGCCTTTTCGTACGTGAATGTGGCTCTGTGTACCATGATGGAACAGGGCGTCACACAAGTAGTGGCTGGTCATTTCTTGCGGATGCAGCCCACAATGGTGAAATGTGTTTTGGAGTTCATGGCCTGATGGCTGTATGGGCTTGGTGATTTTGTTGTGCATTAAATTTCTATTCTGATTTGGCCCGTGTAGCGTTCTTCTTTGCAAGTGATGTGGCATATTCCTATTTGGGGAGCGATGTATTGTGAGGAGATCTGCATTGGGTTCCTGCTTCGGAGTTTAGTTGCGTGGTACTGTACTGGGCGCGTTTGCCTACGAAGCCCGTGAGGTCAGGGATGGGGGCTGCCAATATGACTGTTTGAATGTTGTCATGCTCAGGGGCGGGGGATTGGGTTTTGTGTAACAGATGCCGGTCAGCCAGCTGGACTGGTGGAATGATGTGATTTTCGGAAATATGGCTGGTCACAGGTGCCTGTGTTTGCGTGCGTTTCTTGGTGGGGGACTGTGGTCATGTCCATTGGCATGGCTTCTGTATTCGTGCCATCTGTGCCCTGCAGCTCCCATTGGCCCCTCTTGTGTTTCATTTGTTCGTTGGCATGCATGGGTGACTTGTACATTTCACTGGTTGCATTGTGACTTCATTGCACCTACGGGGAGTTGTACTTTGTGGGCAGGGAGCGGTGTACAGGCACTCAGTGGGGCCGTTTACGGTTGATTCGCGATGCCGTACTTCTCACCATGGCGGAATGGTACATTCCGCCATGCTTGATGGCGTTAGGTACATGTCCGCTAGGGTCGGAATTGGCGTACCCTTGCGCCATGGTGGTGTTTACGGTTTGGCATGGCGCGCGCGCGCGTGCTTCGTGCAGTTAGCGTTGGCGTTCACTACGGTGTCGCTAATGGCTTCGTACTTTGCGGTGACGGGTCATAGTCGCACCGAGCGCTATTCGATGGCGGTATTGCATTTCCGCCATCGTTTTCCGAATTCCGCCAGGGTCGTAATGAGGGCCAGTGTCTTTGAGAAGGAAAAGGACAAGGAGTAGTGACCCAAGCCATCCCCAAATTGAGTGTGATGGTCACTCAACTGTGGTTGTAAAGGAGGAAATTCTGAGGCTACCCAGACGGGATTGGCTTTTTAGCCAACATCACTAGAGGCTAACCCCAAACCAATGGATAAGTAGAGCAATAAATACGTACTGATAAAATCATAAAGATCAAACATAGCTCATGCTAAACCAATGAGGCTCTGTAATTTTAGCATATACACGGTTATTTTCCACTATTGATTTGGCTATTGCAATGTGGGCATCTCATTGATGCATTCTTAATTCAAGTACTTTGATGGATTTCTTTTTTAATTTTTTTTTTTATTTATCTTTTCACACAGGTTATGCACATACATTTGTAACGTTCAATTTTTGCGAGCATATAACATATACACGTTAGCTTTCTTCTATGTTCGGGTTCTCATGATCAGTTAAATCTGCCAGATATTGTATATACCGTGACCATACATTCCTGGGTTTAGAGGGGGGCATTACTGAGTCTATGTACAATTCTTCGGTATTGTTAGCCCACATCATATCCTTGTCCCAATCTTCCTTTGTTGGTGCTTGTACATTCTTCCATCTCATTAATATGACCCTTTTTGCTATTAATAGGCTTAGGTTCAAGAGTTTTCGCCACGTTGGGTTCATTTTCCCCACTGCTCCTAGCATGCAGATCAGTGGCGTCCATTCCATCGGTTGGTCTGCAATCTTATCCAGAACTCCGCAGACCTCAGACCAGTAATGATGGATTTCTTTTAATCACTTGTAGATGTCCATTCTCTGTTGTAATTGCCCTTTTCAGAGTAAATCATTAATATTGTGTTAAACATGTTTCTATATTCTTCTAATTGCTATTTTCATGAAGTGTTTTCCATCAATCTTAACAATGTGCCGCAATTGCATGCATTATTCTAAATACACTCTGCTTCATCATTTTCTATGATATATTTCAGTGAAGCCTTTTTATTGGTTCTCTTATAAATATAGACAGGTTGTTTTAGCATGTAATCTGATGATTAGTATTTAAACTTATTTGAAAAAAGAGCACATTTTAAAGACAATGATGCAGAAAGCCTTATACATTGGTATGAACAAGAAGACACAAGAGGAGATGTGGTCTATGGCCTGAATTGGAAATTAATTTCTAAATTTCCAGTTTCCTCAATTGACTAAAGTTTGGATTGCTGTGAAAAGCACTTATCAATACTGTGTCTTATTTTCTATAAAAAAGATAGATCACTTAGTTGTGATTCTTTGGAATATGCTCTACACAAATATGAAATGCTTGCATTATTGTCTGTAGTAATAGGGACATTTTGTTGTGATGTTTCTTCAGTAGTTGAACTTTCCGATGTATAACTTAAAGAAGTACCAATACTAGGCAAAGTACCTTTTTTCATAGTATATTTAGTATTAGGTGATATGCGTTTTATTTTATTTGGTGTAACAGCACTTTTCATTATTGAAACAGTTCTAGAACTGGTAATATGAAACCGGTGACGGTAATCCCTTATCGCCCTACTATGAGGTCCCTTAGCGGGTCCCTTCCTTAACGCCTGGTCTGACCAGTAACAAGTCAACCTGTAACATCCGCTTCTGACTGTTCAGACTATGTACATATCTAGCTCTCCCCTTACTGCCTCCTAGGTATCTGACTTGCTCTGTAATGCTTTTTACTTTGTAATCTTACCTATGCATGTATTAGCCTGTGTCAGGCATGTAACTAAGCTTTGAATCTTCTTATACTGCTGCGCCCAACTGCCCTAGGGCTCGGAGCACATTATCAAATAAAGAAACAAACAAACAAACAAGGTGTTAAGGACGGGTCCCGTTAAGGGACTTCAGAGCTAATAACGGTACCGCAAATTGCGGTACCGTTATTGTCTACTTCCGAATGGTTTTTTCAATGGGGATTTACCGGTCCCGCAAAGGTCAGACTACACCGGTAAGTCCCCATTGAATGAGACCGGTGCCGGTACCGTTATTGGAGGCAGTCATGGCGCAAATAGCGCCATGACTACCTCCAATCTCGGAATGAGGCCCAATGTATGAGGTGTGTGACAGGTAGCCCCAGTAGTAACATTGGGAGTATTGAAAAGTATATTTGTATTATTAGTTGTCTTTTAAATCTTTTTAAGGATTTATGGCTATTGAATGAAAGACTTCAATGGTGCAATAAATGTTGTTTGCATATTAGCTTGTTCTTTTAGAAATATAAATCAATTTGGGTTTAATTTTCTTAACTTTCCAGGTTTTAGCTGTAAATGTTTTATACTTACAAGAATTATGATGTTGTTTATGTTCGTTTTTCTTGTCAATGTTTGGTTGAAATGGCTTTTCATCCTGTATTAACGTTGATGCTTCACCTATTAAAAACAAGACATGTTGTTATAATAGTAAACATTGTGTATGTTAATGACAATGTAATAATAGAAACATTAGTACATTTATTTATCTAAGTATAATATGTAATATGTAAAATGCTAAAATCAATAGGTGACATATTGCAAGATTATGCTGGAATCACTGTTAGGCAAGATTGTATGCAGTACCCTTTGGGTGCACTACAATAACCTTGACCTCCTGGCAATAGGGACCCAACCTTTGGTATAGGTCTGAACTACACAGGTTGGTAGTGTGGTTGAGCAGCCAGGCTTATCTCAAGAGGGGTCAATGTGAGCAGTAATGTTGTGACACAGAGTTTCACAATGCAGTTATTCAAATCAACACTTATACTCAAGGTTTCTTGATAAAACAATTATTCATTTATTTCAATGTCAGTTATATAAGCCTTCTTCAGAAAGGGAGCAGAACATGTAACATTTATAATACAATTCAAAACACACTCTTAGTTTCTCTAAATCAGATGACACCCATTGGGGATGGCACAGAGACACTGTCTACACCCTCCGGGGACTTAAATAGCTAGGGCACTGCGGACATTGATTTGTCAGGGGTACATTTAAAGCAATACTGAGTTTGCTGGAAAAGATAGAATAGAGGAATAAAACAAAGGTTAACAAATAACTCATAAACAGGCAAGTACGTTTAAGCACCTTCCAAAGCACAAAGTTAGCGGTAAAGAAAAGTCTCTCATGGAGCCAAGACAGCCAATGTTAATTGCACAATGTCAAGGGGAGCTGGAAGTCTTCTTTGCAGGTAGGTAAAAAGTCTTGCACAATGTTTGTAGACATTTCTGTTGAAAATAGAACACTTGAATGGCCACACGCAGAGAGACTTGTGAGGGGCAAAGCTTTAGCAACTCTGCAAGGTAACCAAGACAGGTCTCAACTGAGAGCAAGTAAGGCTATATAATAAGAGGTAAGTTCTCTTAGACTTTACAGTACCTCTGGTTAGAATAAATGGTTACATTTGGCTTCTGTTCCTGTTCAGCTCTGCAGATCCTGTTGTTCCTGAGCCTCAGTCGTGGGGACAAGAGTGAGGACATCTGGGGATTCCTGATCTGCAATGGGACGATCAGCGGCAGCAATGGGCAAGCTTAAATTCAGTGGTCCTTCGGTGTATCAGCTCCTCGCATCTGACAGCAAATAGCAACTCAGCGGTTCTCGGATACCACTTCAGACTTTCCTTGCTTCTGGGGTCCAGCACTCTGTTGAGGTGGCTCAGGCTTGGTCAGTCCTGCAACAGGGAAGTCCGGAGCATCTTCCAAGAACTCGAATCTGACTTAAAAGCAAAACACACAATCTGGTGTTCCTCTCTCTGGCTCTTCGGTTCCAGCAGCAACTGCAGTGGAAATACAACCAGCTTCAAGAGGATGTCCAGACGGGCTTAGTTTGGAGTTGATTGGTCCCACCAACTCAAAGTCGTCCTTGCAGGAATTCTCTAGTCAAGGCTAATTTGGAGCTTCAGCACAGCAGCAGGGCTTCACCGGGCAAACCAACGGTCCAGGAGTTGCAGCAGGCTTCTCATCCAAGTTCTTCGGATTCCTTTGTCCAGTGATCGACTCTGCTTTCCGAGCCAAAAAGCCTTGCCTTTTATGCAGGTTTCTTCCATTCATTCCAGCCTAGCTGTCAATTACACAGCACTGTGGCTGTCCTTGCCGAACAGCCAGCCAGCCAATCACCTTTGGGTGCATTCCTATAACCAAGGGGATTAAGCACAGGGAGTTTCAGACACCTCTCTCACTTCCTGCCCCTGCCAGATATACTGGGGCCAGAGGCGGGCTTCACTCGTGAATCCCACCAAAGACAAAATTAACAAAGAGACCAAACCTGTTTGGCGCACAGAGTAAATCTCAATAAGGACCATTCCATCAGAAAATGGCAAAAAAGAACACCAGGGCCATTTTCACAAAATGGGCAGCGATGGGTGCCTTACCGTGGCTGCAAACGCATCCCACTGTAAAAACACACAATGGTATTCAAAAGTAAACCACTGACACCAGCCATTACTTGTAGAAAAGGTAACATTAAAATGTTACATGAGAAACTAGACAAATCGGATACTATGGAACCTCTCCAGCACACTATTGTAAGATAGTGCGTGCTGGGTGTAGAAAGTTACATATTGTAAGTAAAGTCAATTTCACTTCACTGCTCTTACTCTAGTCGGTCCTACTTTCTGGAGAGACCATCAGAATTTTGGTAATTACATCCTGACCTATGTTCTATAGTAAAATTAAACCCCTGAAGCCTGATTGACCATCTTAACAATTTAGGATTCTCCCCCTTCATCTGCATTAACCATCTCAAGGGTTGGTGGTCTGTTTGAATTACAAAAGTAGATCCATACGAGTATGGTCTAAACTTCTTCAAAGACCACACAATGGCAAAACATTCACGTACTGTGGTTGCCCATCTTGTTTGTTGGTCCTTCAGTTTCCTACTGATGAAGCAGATAGGGTGTTCCCTGCCTTTCTCATCCAGCTGACTAAGAACTGCACCTATACCTGTATTGGAAGCATCAGTGTGTACAATAAAGAATTGATTGTAATCAACAGCTCTCAAGACTGGAGCTTGACAAAGGGCTTTCTTAAATCCTTCAAATACCTTAGTGCACTCCTCATTCCACCTGACCTTCTTGGGGAATTTGGGTAAGGAGATCACATTCAAGGGAGTGCCTATGGTCCCATAGTTCTCTATGAAGTTCCTATAGTAACCAGTGAGACCTAGAAAGGCTCTCACTTGGGTTTGAGTAGTAGGGGTGGCCCAGTCTTTTATAGCTTGTACTTTGCTAGGCATTGGCCTGATTTCACCTCCTCCTACCTCATGTCCAAGGTAGACCACGTTACTCTGACCAATTTGACATTTACTAGCCTTTAGGGTCAGATGGGCCTGTTCCATAGCCTGCAAATCATATCCTAGGTGGTGAAGATGCTCTTCCCAGATGGGGCTGAATACTGCACTGTCATCCAAGTATGCCATGCAGACGTCCTCTAACCCATTCAGAACTTGATTCACCATCCTCTGAAATGTAGCAGGTGCATTCTTAAGTCCAAAAGGCATAAACTTAAACTGGTATAAGCTTCCTGGGGTGGAGAATGCAGTTGTCTTCTTGTCATGGTCTGTCACAGCTATTTGCCAATAACCTGAGGTTAGGTCAAATGTACTGAGAAACCTGGTTGAACCAAGTTTGTTCACCAGTTCATCTGTCCTGGGTAAAGGATAGGCATCAGTCGTGGTGACTGCATTAAGAGCTCTATAGTCCACAGATAATCTGAACTCTTTGCTTCCTGCTTTTGGCACTAGCACAACTGGACTAGCCCATGGGCTTGTAGATAACTCAATAACCCCAAGGTCAAGCATCTTCTTTACTTCTTCCATTATGTGCGATCTGACAAGCGCTGACATTCTGTAACCGCTGCTTTTGACAGGGAGACTGTCACCAGTGAGAATATCAAGCTGGCACCAACGGGCCAAGCTTGGTGTCAGTGAAAACAGGGAGGCAAACAGATTCAACAGAGCCTTGCACTCCTCCTGTTGTTGCAGAATCAAATATGAAGAGAGTTCCACTCCTTCAATTGTCTCATCTGAAGGTTGTCCCCTGAGGAGATCAGGGAGAGGCTCACTCTCCTCTCCCTCTTGACCAGAGGCTAGAAGCAAAGCTCCTAGTTCTGGTCTGGAAACATAAGTCTTCAGATGGTTTATGTGATAGACCAAAGCTGCCTCCTTGGGGTTGCCTAAGTCCACTAAATATTTGACCTCTCTAAGGTTGCCTACAATCCTGAAGGGTCCAATCCACTTGTTCTGTGAGGCCATTTGCCTTTCAGGCACCATAACCAATACAAGCTGGCCTGCAGTAAACTCCACCATGTTGGCCTTCTGATCTTGGGCATGTCCTTGTTTATGTTTGAGACTTTTCTTTTTCCCAGATATCTTGGATTTCTCTTTGTCTCTTTCTTTTCTTGGAAGTTGAAGGTTGGCCTTCCCGTGGACTGGAGGTATTGGAAATCTCCTTAACCACAAATTGAGAGTCTCTTACGATTGCCTCCCTAGCCAATCTTGTTGGCTCCTGCTTCTTTTTGCTGTGAGGCCTCGGGGTACTAGACACAACTCCAAGGGTTTTCAAGTAATTTCCCAACGTGACTCTCCCTGGTACTTCATTCTGTACACTAACAGGGATCCTAACAGTCATGTTATTGCACTGGATGAGAGCTGGCAGAATAGGAACCATTTGGATAGGGCCTCCTGCAAGTTTAGTGGGGCCTTTGGGTGCCTTATCTACTTCATCAGGTTTGAATAACGTTCATCAACCACTATAATTCTTGCCCCAGTGTCTCTGATGGCAGGGGTTTCCTGACCATTTACAAGAACACTGTCCTTATAATATTCTTTTGTGTTATCTGGAATGGAGTTATAAACATCCACATTCTGATGTTCCCACAGACCCAGGGACACTAAAGATACACAGGATTGAACTCCAATGGGGTCTTCAGCCAGTAGTTTAAAAGTGTGCACTTGCCATTTGTGCGTCTCCCTCAGGGATGGAGGCTAAGGAGGCAGTGCAGACCCCTGAAGGTTTACCCTTACATCTGGGATCCCCTTTCACATGATCTACAGCCCCACATACAAAACATTTCTAAAATGTTCTCTGGTAGGGGGATTTTGTTGACCTCCCACTGGTTTGGCAGCAGAGGCTTCACTAGACCTACCATGTTTCCATTGGAATTTACCCTGGATGATGGGAATTCGAATTCTCTTTACCCTCTTATTTGTACAGCTTCTCCTCTTCCTTCTTGTGAGTTGCCCCAGATTCTTATGAGTGGCCCTGTTGTCTACCCATAGGTCAGCAGCTTGTGCTAGCATTTCAGGATCAATTTCCTTTGAGTCAGCCAAGTGTTGTCTCAGCTCAGGAGAGCAGGCATCAAAAATAGATTCAAGCACAAAAAGATTTCTCATTTCTTCAAAGGTGTCTACTCTATACCCCTTAACCCAATCATCAAGATTTTTCAAACATTCACATACCTAAGTAGCCCAAGGGGTACCATCAGGATTTTTGAGGTCCTAACCGTTTTAAGGTACTGGGAAGGATTTCTCCCAAATCTGGCTATTAATGCCAGCTTAACTGACTCATAATCTTTTCTATCACTGGCACCCAATTCCATAACAGCATCACAGAGGGAGACTAGACATGAGCCATGGAATCAATTTATTCTCACGTATTCCTTGAAGACAATAGGTGTATTCAAACGTACCCAGCTAATCCAACACATCAAGTTTAGGTTCATACATACTCACTGCTTCTTTAAGCAGGCAAGGCCCCCTGGGACTAGTAGACCTAGAAGAGCCTGCAAGGGAAGCAAAATCAAGGGACATCTTTCGCATGTTCATTTCATGCTTAATTTTTCTTTTTCTTAGTTTCACCTCTTGATGTTTGGTCTCAACTTGGACATCTAGTTTCTTGAATTCCAACTCTAATCCTAGTCTCTCAAGTGAAACATATTCTGGGTTTAGATTTGGTCCTTGTGAGGTCAAAATGGGAAGTGGCTGAGGTACAGGGGCAGGCTTTGGAAGAGGGTTGCTCTCTTCTGGAGACTCCTCTCCCTCCTCTGACTCCTCTTGCAGATTGGAGTTTGACTCTAAACTAGCATCCTCATCATTATCTTCCACATTATTTTGGTTAGTAGGTGTTACAGGCCTAGTAGACAAGCTTTGGTGATTTAACAACCTTACAATCAATTCACATTTTTATCCTTTCGGAGTCAGACCCCCAGTTTTACACATATCTTTCATTTGTTCTAATGTCAGGCAAGTCAGGGCTGACTCATTAAAGTTATCCATATTTGGCATGTTACAATTGCTTAACTTTTTTGGTGGAGCCGAGCCTTGTGGCACCAGTGTCTAGTTGGGAACAAATACAATGAATAGTCTATGTAACCACTGTACTCCAATCCCACCGCCAGCCACCAGTGTTAGGTAAGAATTGATGCGGTCACACTGTGTGATACTATACAACACTTATCTGCTTGGTATTAGGTAACCCACCTTTTTGTATAGGTCTGTACTACACAAGTTGGTAGTGTGACTGAGCAGCCATGTCTATCTCAAGAGGGGTAAATGTGAGCTGTAGAGCTGTACAAATGAAATCCGTAAATACAAGTAGGCAAGTAAAACTTACACTCAAGGTTTTTGTTATAAATAGTTATTTATTTAATTAACATCAATTTTTAAATAAGCGTTCTTTAAAAAGGCAATTTGTGGAACAAGGTAAATATACTTTAAAATTACTTTTCAGAATCAGAACAAGTTAGGGGATAATCTTTGGATATGCTTCATAGACAATTCCTACACCGTGAGTTGACTTCAATCACAAGGACAGTAATGGCATTTATATATCACATTAGTTATTCCCCCTGCAATTCCCAACTGCAATTCCCAACTGAGAAAGCACAGCTAAAAGACAATGAGGTAAGTATCCCAAGTCTAAACAGTATCTCTGGTTTGAAGAAGAGTGGTCCAGCTGGATTCTGTCTTGCTACAGCGGGCAGACCCCATGTTCCTGAGCCTCAGTCGTGTGGACAAGAGGGAGGACATCTGGAGGGCTCCTGTGGCGGTACCTGGGAGGTCGTTGGCAGCTACAGGCTCTCTTCAGTTAAATGGCATTTTGCATTTTCAGCACTTAGGAAACAGCACCGTTGCGGATACCAGTTGGGCTTCCTTCACTCCTTGGGTCCTGCACTCTTGTGAGGGGATTCAAGCTCTTGCCGTCCTGCTTCTGGATGGTCCTTAGGAGACTCCTGGAGCTTCTAGCCGGATTTCAGACGTTTCACTCGAGTATGAATTAGTCAACCCCTGGCACTCGGTTCTTGCAGCAATGAAGAAGTACAGCCAGTCGGGGAAGATGGTCCAGTGGAGTTTGTTTCAGGGTCAGTTTGTCCCACTAGCCCAAGGGGAGAGGTCATCCCATTAGGAGCGTCTCTGTCGAATTGAAAAAGGAGTTTCAGCACAGCAGCAGGGCTTCACTGGGCAATTCAAAGATCCAGGAGGATGCAGCTAGCTTTGTCCGCGGATTCTTCATTGGGTCTTTCTCTCAGTGGTCAACTCTGCCTCTAGTCCAAAACCCTCGCCTTTTAAGCAGGTTTCTCACATTCCTGCAGAGCCTAGGCTGTCAATCACACAGCAGGGTGAATGTCCTGAAAGGACAGCCAGCCAGCCGGTCAGGACTGCTTACATTCAGGCTTTCCTAGAGACAAAGTACAGGTGGGTTTTGGGAACCTGCCTCACATCCTGCCTTTCCAGACACACTGGAGCCAGATGTGAGCTTCAGGGCTGAAACCTGCCAAAGGCAAAATGAACAAGTGCTCAAATTTGCCTCGAAGCATAGAGTAAAATCTCACAAACAGAAAATGGCAAAAAAAGAAGACCGAGGCCATTTTGATGAAATGGTCACATATGGGTGCTGTACTGGAGCTAAGGGTTCAGCCTGCGGTAGAAAAGCACAATGTTAGGAAAATGTAAGCCACTGCCACCGGCCATTTAAAGTTGTGAGCGTAACATACACATGTTACATGAGAATGTTTGATAAGAGGCTACTAGGTAACCCCCCAGCACTCCACATAAGATGGTGTATGTTGGACCTACAAAGAGAAAGGGTAAGTAAAGTAAATTTCACTTTATTGTTCTTGGTAACGGTAGTTCACCCAAGGAAAGGTATTTAAACCTTTAATGATTTCTCTGGGACACTGCACTGAAGGTGCTTTGTGTCACCATACAAAGAGTAGATGTCTATGGAGTTTGTCAGACTCCAAATACAGTCAAAAAACAAAATCCAAATCAGGTCAAAACACATGAGAGAATGAGAAAAAGGCCTCACTCACTCCAGGGTTAAAATTAAGAAGTCCTAAAGTCTAGTAAAATAGGTAGGGCCTCCAAGGTTGAAGGGAATTAGCACACACATGAGAATTCTACCTAACATGTTTGATGTGGGTACATTTTATTATTTGTACCCTGATGATGTCATATGTACTGTTTAACATACACATGTGTTAAAGCTGTTACGCATAAGTAAGTGTTACAAACAGTCAGTAATTATTAAATGTACATTATCATTTTAACAGGGCACACTTTAAAAAGCAGAAGTGCCAAAAAAAGGATGCATTTTAAAGTAATGTATACATAAATATGTCTAGAATTTGAAGCATACCCTTTTTTAAGCTGTACCGTAGGTTTCATGTTTGTTAAATGTTTTCTTTATATTTCTGTAATAATGTTATTGGTACAGTTTAGCATACACACCTGTTAAAGGTGTAAAGTGTATAAACCATACAAAAGGTATATTATCATGAAAACAGGATACACTTTTAAAAGCTTAAGTGTCCAATAAGGAAGCATTTGAAGGAAATATTATGTATAGATGAATACACTTATGATGTGAAGCATATAGTTTTTTAAGATGTCGATTGTGTGTTGTTTAATTTTTTTCTTTATTGTTCTTTGATTATGTTACACAAACTGTTCAGTGTACATACATGTTGAAGCTAAGCAGCATATGCACTCGTTGAATAACTGAATAGTACGCTACTGTATTAAGTTGTTTTTGTAGTTCATATGTATTTTCCAATTCCAATATCTTTATTTCGGCAGGAACGTTATAAAAGATTAATACAACACAGGATAAAATAGTACATTCATATTGCCATATTGCATTATTAAAGAAGTTACTAAAAGGGTATATTGTATAGTTTGACAGTGTTCACATATAAAGAATAGTTGCATTCACTGGTAAATGTTGATGTAATCAAACATATTTTACTAAACTGGCTCCATTGAAGCGTCAGAAAGGAGTGGTTGTGGTTGACATTTTCAAATTAGCTGCAATAAAATGAGCATACATTCATTAATTTTAAGTATGACATTATAAAATTACAAGTTGAACGTTATGTATAATACTAACAATTATGTTTATCAAAAATGTAAATATGTTTGTAAAAGGTACTTACTTTGCATCCACACTAGTCACTGTCTTCATTTGAAATGTTTAATATTGTTCATAGGTGTTGATGGTAAAGTTCCCCTTTTGGGCATGGTGTAAGGTGCAAATGGCACATGCGTTTGTTGTGAAATAGGTCTGGCAGAGTTTTTCTGTACATTGATTGGTTAGTGTGCATTCCACATGCGCAGTTAGTAATTAAGTGCACATGCGGATGGGAATAAAAAAGTGTTTTATTTTGGGGCAAAGAAGTTAACATTTCAGTTTTGTTTAAATGGAACACCAGGCAAGCGAATGAGCAAAAAGGCCATGCATATGTATTATGTGTAGTTCTTAATATTGCAATGGATATTAAGTTTTCAAAGTTTTGTAAGTAAATAATTTTACACATCCTTCACGTGTGCATAAGTATTGCTGCAGCATTATTACGGTATATATTAAATTATGTGTATTGTATATTAAGGCATGTTTGTATTATGGTTTTTGTACATTATGCACATTATTGTAGTTTCATTTTGGCTTGCTCGTCTGTATTTTTTATGCACATATGAAATAGATGTATGTATACATTTACAGTTGAGCATGGTCTACATTTTAGTTCTCACCAGACCATTTAAAGTCACATTGACAGTATTATTAGGGTGGATGGGGTACATTTAAGCAATGAGGGGAATAGTTTATTTCTGGGCAATATCGTTAGAGGCCTAAATTATGTTTTGCAGTAATGGGCTGCTTTGCTTTCACTTTTGTATACATCATTTTGTTTTTCGATAATAAATTGTTATGTATTTCCTTGCTTTAGATTATCTTGTGATGCATACGCAGTCAGGCCGCCTGTGTATTTTTTGTGTGATCATTTTGGTGCTTCTATTATGTTGCAAAGTTTACACAGTGTGGTAAGTGTGTATGTTGTGTGCAGTCAGCATATTTTTGGCTGCATTTTGTTGCCTGAATTATGTATTTCCTGGCTTTAGTATATGTTGTAATGTGCTGTGCCTATGGTTGGCGTGTAGTTTGTAGTAATTTGTCATTGTGCATGCATCAAGCATAGATATTGTTGCTTCAAGTATATATTTCTGGTTTTAGGGTTTGTGTCATGTTGTAATGTGTTCTGCGTAGGGTTAGCATTTAGTTTGTACTACCTCTTCACTGTGCATGTGCCATATATATATTACATGGCCACGGTAGTGGCCATGTAGTTATGGTTAAGTTGCTGTTTCCATAGGAAGAGCACTTTTTGGGTGGCTTATAACTTCGCTCTCCCTGGACGGATCCTCACCAAACTTTGCAAAAAAAGTAGTTGGGTCACTCTGAATTTTTTTTGCAAAGTTTGGTGAGGATTCGTCCAGGGGGGGAAAAGTTATAGGGGGGGTCCCAAAACTTTTTTTTTTCCCATAGACTGAATGGGAAAAAACTTTGCGCACGGCTACAGCCCGAACCGCTGGACGGATTTACACCAAATTTGCGGCAGGAGCGGCGGCCTGGTCCCAAAAGCGTGCTTTTGTAAATTTGGTGTAAATCTGTCCAGTAGTTTTTTAAAAATGACCAAAATGTAAGGCAAAAAAATTAGTGATATCTGCGTTCGCTTCGCGGACGGACTTCCCTGTTCGCTCCACGGACAGCACCCCGATTGGCCCATGGGCTTGCGTCATGTCCGCGGACATGCGACGTGTTCGCTGATTGGACGGCGAGGGGCGTGGAGCGCGTCAGATTTTCTGTGGCGCCCGCCATCTTGTATTCGCAGTCGACCGCGTACAGCGCAGTAAAACGTGGATAAAAAATTGTATTTAGTTCCGTGTGTTGGTGTGTAAGAGTGTTTGGGGAGGGTTGGGGAGTATGAGAAATGTTTGCAATTACACAAAATGGGGGTGTTCTGAGAACGTTGTTTGTATTGTTCGTTGTCAGGGTGAAAGTGTTTTAAGAGCACTCCTTTTGTTCGCTATAGTACAATTTCCTAGGGGCGTCAACCGACTTTTTGTCCACTAAAGAAACGATAAATCCGGCTGGTGTGCGTCGACATTATGTGATAATCCTATGACTGGCGCTATTGACCTGGCTGACTTGCTTTTGTGACACTAAATCATATCTCCCGCCCCTAAGCCTGATATTATCAAAGCATTCATATTCCCCGCCTTTCTCCGTGATGTTACAGGGTGCGTAATGAAACGCGCCCAGTCGTCTCCAGTACTACGCGACTTTACACAGAACCCGGAAGACAACACACATTATGTCACAACACAGCGCGCCACAATTCAGAATATGAAACTGTGATTTAAAAGCAAAGAGCAAGATTGTAAATGTTGTAAAGTACATTTATTTGACATCAAATGTTTAGAGAATATTCAGCAATTTGCATTTGTCTTTGTTGTCGATCCGCAAAAGTTCATGTTGAGACACGCGATGTTCCTTTGCGGTACAGAGAGTGTTAGATCAGGTTACAACCCAGTGCGCCACAATTCGGAATATGAAACTTTGGTTTAAAAGTAAACAGCAGGATTGTACATTTGGTAAAGTACATTTATTTCACATGAAATGTTTAGTGAATATTCAGCGATTTGCTATTGTCTCTGCTGTCGATCAGCAAAAGTGTATTTGGAGCCACGCGTTATTCCTTTGCGGTAGATAGGCTGTTGGTTTATGATAAAAGCAGTAAATGGTCTCTCTGATAATCGGAAGGTTGCTCCAACAACGAGCCATTAGACCACCGTATTGGTTGGTATGTTGTTTGTAGCCGCTAGTACTGCGTAAGGGCATATTGGTCCTTGGCGATTGTCCCATAAAACGGTGAGGGTCATGAAGTTGCATATTTGGACTTGCACCTGGCAGTTGAAGACCCCATCCGCTGGAGTCTGTAAATCGTGACATAGACAAAATGGGGCCACGTACCTGTTTTAAAAAACATAAATTAGTCTCACCAGCTGATCTTCAATAAAAATCATCATTTTATTTATTAGGGCGTGAAACTATTTGCTATCGGATGTCGAGGTTGTGGATTTGTGTTGAAAGAGACTGTGTGTGGTGAAGATGGCAGAAGTGGAGAAAGTCAGGGTGTTGGTGCTCGGAGATATGTTTGTGCATGGTTTACAGCAGTACGCTGAATGCAGGCATGTTGCAAAGAACTTTGATGTGAAAGGAGTGGAGGTGGTGTGGAGCACTGTGCCTGATTGCAATGTACAGGGAATTGTACAAGTTTGTGCGGATATGGCCACGATGAACAGTCCGCATGTGGTAGTTTTGCACTATGGTGCTTTCCATTTGGGCAACGTCAGTGCCCCTACTTTGTTGGCTGATTTGGAACGCTTGGTTCAAGCCGTAGTGAAGATCCTTCCAAATGCGAAAGTAATTTTTTCTGGATTACTACCTAGGGCAACATGGGACAATAGTTCAGTTTTTTGTCCTCAGCAAAACATTGCTAGGTGTGTCATCAACCAAGGCATGTGTGCCTTCATGCTTAGAGCTGGTATGTTCTTCTGTAACAATGAGAATATTGATGCCAGTAATGCTGTTAATTTTAAAGAAGATGGCATTTGTTTATCTTTTACCGGAAATGCCTTTTTATTTTGGAATGTAAGGGTTGCTTTGGAGAAGGTTATGTGAAGATTTTAGGAGTAAAGTAAGAAAAAAAAACAAGAAAAAAAATATAAAATAACAGGTGTCTGTCAAGCATCTGTAAAAAAAAAACGGCTCTTTTCAGAGCCAACTTCAAAGGGGAAATGGGGCACACTATTTAAATTTACATTCACCACGCTCAGATTTTCGATGTGTCCGCGGACATGGCGGTAGTCCGCGGACATGAAAATCACTACAAGGGGGTTAGTATGTTCTATGTTACATGTCAGGGATATTATGGTTAAGTTGTGCTACTAAAAACCTATGAAATTCAGTGAAAAAACTTTGTTCAAGGGACGTTATGGTTCCAAGTAAAACCGAAAAACCCTTGAAATTCGCCAGTTATGGTAACATAAGCAACCATAACTCGCGCCACCGTGCACTGCTAACACTAACACCTAGGACATCAAAGATGACATCACAAATGTCATTGATGACATAACTGATGACATCACATGGCTGACTCTCCCTTTTTATCCTTTACTGACATATCGAAGCCACATAGTTTTCTACAGTAACAGTCAAAAGCGTGCTTTTGCAAATTTGGTGAAAATTCGTCCAGTAGTTTTTTTTAAAATGACCAAAAAGTAGGTCAAAAAAATTAGTGATATCTGTGTTCGGTTTGCGGATACACTTCCCTGTTCGCTCCGCGGAAAGTGTCCTGATTGGCCAATCGTCTTGCGTGATGTTCGCGGACATGCAAAGTGTTCGCTGATTGGACGGCGTGGAGCGTGAAGCGCGTCAGATTTTTCGGTAGCGCCCGCCATATTGGATTCGCGGACGTCCCCGGACAGCGCGGTGAAACTTTGTACAAAATGTGTATTTTGTAGAGTGTGTTGGTGTGTAGGAGTGTTTGGGGAGGGTGGGAGTGTGTGAGATAGGATGAAAGTTGTGTTTTTTATGTGTTAGACATTCTTTTTGTGTTCGATTTGTTTGCGGACATCACGGGTGTTCTGAAATTTTCTAAATAAACTGACTAGGGGGTGTTCTAAGGAGTCAATATGTGTCCGTTTTGTTCGCAAGCAAAGTGAAACTGTTCTAAGAACACTCGCGGTGTCCGGGGAGTGTTCGTAGGTGGTGTCCTGAGGAAGCTGTCCGTATTGTTCTCTGTCAAGTTGAGTCTGTCCTAAGAACACTTGCGGTGTCCTGAAATGTTCGCAAATAAACAAAATGGGGGTGTTCTGAAGACGCTTCTAAGAACACTCACGGTGTCCGGGGAGTGTTCGTAGGGGGTGTCCTGAGGACGCTGTCCGTATTGTTCTTTGTCAAGTTGAATGTGTCCTAAGAACACTCGCGGTGTCCTGAAATGTTCGCAAATAAACAAGATGGTGGTGTTCTGAAGACGCTTCTAAGAACACTCCCTGTGTCCGGGGAGTGTTCGTAGGGGGTGTCCTGAGGACGTTGTCCGTATTGTTCTTTGTCAAGTTGAATGTGTCCTAAGAACACTCGCGGTGTCCTGAAATGTTCGCAAATAAACAATATGGGGGTGTTCTGAAGACGTTTTTGAGAACACTCCCGGTGTCCTGGAATGTTCGTAGGGGGTGTCCTGAGGACGCTGTCCGTATTGTTCTCTGTCAAGTTGAATGTGTCCTAAGAACACTCGCGGTGTCCTGAAATGTTCGCAAATAAACAAGATGGGGGTGTTCTGAAGATGTTTTTGAGAACACTCCCGGTGTCCTGGAATGTTCGTAGGGGGTGTCCTTAGGACGCTGTCCGTATTGTTCGTTGTTAAGTTGAAAGTGTTCTAAGAACTATCGCGTTGTTCTGAAATGTTCATAGGGGGTGTCCTGAAAACGGTGTCTGTATTGTTCGCAGGCAAGTTCAAAGTGTTCTAAGAACACTCACATTGTTCGCGGACATTAAAAGTTTCCCATAGATCATAGTTGAAATGTTTGACTCTATGGATGTGATATGCTGCGGTGGTTGTTGCCAGGGCATAGAGTCTTGGGTGCATGGCCATTTGGCCATGCACCCAAGACTCTATGCCCTGGCAACAACCACCGCAGCATATCACATTCATATTTGTTTATAACTTTGGGTGAAAAACAAATGTATAAGGAACAAAGGTATTAGATACTATGGATGTGATGTGCTGCTATGGTTGTCCTTATTATTGTATACTTACTGTTTGGTCTAGTAATGGGAGTCCATGTTTTTCTTCTTCATTTCTGTGATACAAGAAAATAGCATGTTAGTATTAGTATTTTGTAATGACTTATTACATTGTATAAGCAATATACTTTTATTTTTTTTCGACCCTCATATTTAGTAGAGTACAAATCAGAGTACTGTGCAATTTGCTCAGTTTCTGTATTTGTTGCTAAAATCATTGGGTATGTGGGAGAAAAAAAAATCCATGTTGGATTTAAAAAAAAACCTTTTTCTGTTATGCTACAGTTTATTTGTTTGTTTGTTTTCAGTGTTCACTTGTTGTTTCTGGCTAATGCTTTATACTTTGCTTTGTTGTATTATTTTTGGAACAATAACAGATTCTTCATTTGTTTTGATATTATAAAATTTTGGAGCAGTTAGATACCAATTGGCATATTCTAACTGTCTATTTTTTTAATATATTTTTGTGGTTTTCATTTACCTATTTGGATATTGTTAAATTTTGGGACAGTTAGATACCAATTGGCGTATTCTAACTGTGTATTTTTTGGCCTAATTTAGTGGTATTCATTTATCTGATTAGTTGTTGTAGAATCTTTGAGCTGTTAGATAGCTTTTGGAGTATTCTAACAGTTTATATTATTTTAACACACATTTATAATTTTGGGACAGTTAGATACCAATTGGCGTATTCTAACTGTGTATTTTTTGGTCTAATTTAGTGGTATTCATTTATCTGATTAGTTGTTGTAGAATCTTTGAGCAGTTAGATAGCTTTTGGAGTATTCTAACAGTTTATATTTTTGTAACACAAATTTACTTAAAGGTTTAAATACAGTTTATTTATCAAATTTTGGTTTTAAGAACATCAAATAAGCGTTTGTAAGATTTGCTGGTAATCTCTGCTTTAGAGTAATGGTACTATCATTACATTCAAACCATCCACATTTCTTTTTTATGTATGCAGTGTAGTGCCCTGAATTGGTTGTGGCTCCTGCGTGGTAGATTATACCTATTGTTGTGAAGGTTTTCTTACCAAGTGATATTTGACCATGTGTGAATCCAGTCAGCTTGCAGTTGTTTTTGGTACCATCTGCATTGCAACGTAGAAGCATTAGTATTACGTATTTACTAGGTGTTTGTATTACTAACGTGGAGCGATTATCTGAATTGCAGGTAGAGCATAATCTACCATGGTTTGCATTTTGTACAAGTTGCTGAAATGGAATGGATTCACAATTTGGTATTGATATATATATGAAGCGTTCATTGGGAATTTCTTCTTGTGTCACATTGTTGCAGAGAGTGCATGTATGTTTCCACATGTATGAAATCTGAAAGATTTCATTTATAGGTATGTTTTTGTTTTCCAGTACTTGTAGTAAGTACATTAGAAATTCTTGTGGATCTTCCTGTGAGTTTATAGTGAATTTCACCATTCCAGCACAGTAGTCCAATTGTCGTCTTATTCCAAAAACACTATATGTGTTGTCAGGATTGTTTGCTGCATTTCTGTGAAGTACTAACATTTGCAAACACAATGGGTCTGTACTGTGTGAGTAAATGTTGTCAATAATTGGTGGTAATTGAAATAGAATATTCATTGCTACATATGCATAGCAACTTACACCAACTATATTTGAGAATTTAAATGGTCCAGGTAGTTCTGTATCTAACTGCTTTTTTTGGAGTTTGTCTTCCTTCTTTAAAGAAGTACCTGGTTTACTTTCTCTAATTGATTCTTTTTTGTTTGTGGTACTTGATGAAGTATTAGTTTCTTTTACTCTCTTTGGAGGATTTGCAGTGACGTCCTGTTGTATTTCAGTTTGATTTAGTTTTCTTTTACAACGTTTTAGTTTTTGTGGAACAGAATATGTGTTTAGATGGGGAGTGTATAGTGAGCGAAGTCTATTATATTCTAAAATGCAAGGAATATCAGCGTTTATTTTACTTGCATCAAAGTTGATTAGAAATAGACCGTCAAGTGTACGTAAGCGTGATAGTGCAACGTAGCTCATGCCTTCTTTAAAGACTGTGTTACCAATATCTATCATTGCTTTGTCTAGGGTAAGACCTTGTGATTTATGAATTGTGACTGCGTATGCAAGAGTTAGAGAAAATTGTTCTCTGCGTACATACATATCTTTGAAGAGAAGGAATCTAGCTGTTGAGCGTCCTATCCGTTTTACTACTGAAAGTTTGTCAAAGAGTATATTGACAAACTGAATTTTGTTGTCACGTGGGTATGTTTAAAAGCCAACAACTGTACCCAGTGCTCCATTAACTAGGATACTTTTAACATCTTTTCTAAGCCTGCTGTGTTTGAGATTGATTTTTCTAAATTATTTAGTCTTGTTGTGGCTTGGTCACACATGGGTAGTGTCATACCATGTACATCTAGTTTGTCTGTGGCGCTAATTTCCATTATTGGTTACATTTCTTTACTTAGCATGATTTCATTGAATTTGAAACAGCTTGCAAGAGTTGGCATTAAGGCCATACAATTGACATTTTTGTGGGCTAATTGTTCCATAACATCTGTAGCACATGCATTATCGCCATAAAGTACATTAATGTGCCGGGTTTTCAATGTTGCTTCTGCTTCTTTAGAAAGTATACCAGCTCTCAAACTTTTTAAAATGTTGGCATAAGTTAGATCTGCAGATTGGCGCATGTTTTCTGTTAATTCTCTGTATTGGAAATGTTGCCAAAGGTTGACATTTCCAATGCTGCCAACAGTTTTACGGCAGAGTTTGTGCCCTAATGTTTTAAAAATAGGTTCACCTTTTACTGGTGTTAATTGAAGCAGATCTCCAAAAACAATAATGTGTTTTCCTGCAAAGAGCTCTTCATAGTCTGTTTTGAGTACTTCTTGTAATCTGAGGTGAATCAAAGCTAACATCAGGTTGGAGACCATGCTCACTTCATCTATTAGTAGCATTTCCATTTGTTTCAATACTCTGCGTAATTCCATTGCAGCTTCTGCAGAAAGTTTGTAATAGTCTAATTTGTTCTGGTGTTCTACTGGTAATAGTAGTAATCGGTGTAATGTAACACCACCTATGTTTTAGGCAGCTAAACCTGTGGGGGCAGTGACAACAGCTGACAGTTTGTTTTTTGTCAATTGTTGAAGGAACTTACTAATGATTTTGATTAGGAATGTTTTGCCAGAACCAGCTTCACCACTGACGTACAGTAGTATAGGTTTATAATTATGGAAGGAACATTCTTTATTTTCATGTTTTACACCATGTGCAATTTGTTTTGTTACTTCTTGAAAAATGCTACTTTGGTCATTGTTTAGTTTTGATTGTAGTATAGTTAAGTATTTCTTATCTTCATACTGACACATGGTGTTTTCTACTTCTATCATAGCTAATTCTGCCTCATTTGTTATTAGTGGTTCTCCCAGTGGTTCTTGGCTTCCTGTTACAGAAGGTTGACTACTGTCAGGAGTATCCTTATCTAGTTGAGCTTAGAGTTCTTCTTCATGTTGCTGTTCATTGTGCAACATTGTTTTGTACTGTGTAAAGTTTACATCAGTTATAGTGCTTTCATTTGCTTTGAAAGCATCCTCATATGAGTCATAGTTATCTAGTAATTGTTCTTCTTTTCTCCATGGTTTGAAGAGTTGTAGCAGGGACATGTCATATACTTCTTTATGTTGAGGAGTCTTCAATGACAATTTGATATGATTAATTAAATTTGGTTTAGTGAGTTTAACTAAGCTGCCTTCACAGTCTGTCACTCTATATTTACCTTTTTTTTCATCGGGTTTCATATTATTTTTGTATGTGTAGTTTTGGGCTATTTGGTATAGACACATGTTTTCCAAAGTATTACTTCTGTTTGGGTAGTATGTGTCCAATAAATTGTTTTTTAAAATGTCTTGGCTGTTGGGATCATGTTTGGCTATTGTTTCTATATCTTCATATGATTTTAGAACTCTTTTTCTAGATTTAGCTGGACCAAGACTTAGCCATACTATATTTTCAGATTTACCATACAATGAAGTACCAGTTAAACGATCAGCTGCTTCATAAGATCCACATTCTCTATGGGTGAGCATTTTTATGCCCAAGCTGTATAATTTCTGAGATACTGTTTTATCTAATGACAGGTCATTCCAGAGGTCTTGGAGCTCTGTCTTTTCTGCTTTAGTTAAGTATGCTGTGACATATCGTGCAACTGCAGTATAATTGTCTGCAATGTACTGCACATCTATGTTTGCATTCCATAAGTGGGCAATGATTGCATTATAATCATTGATATATTTTTCTTCTTCTTTTCTTTTTATGTAATATGTATTTTTAGGTGACTTTCCTTTAACAGTATGTCTAACTGAAGACATGAGGTTGTTTACTTGACCTGTATTTGTAACTGGTCTAGGGAAACCAAATCGGCATTTGGTGTAGTATTGGCCTTTGTTTTTGTATTTGCAACAACAATATTTTCCACATTTGTGTCTTTGAAATTGTAACATTTGTGCACAAAGATCACTATTTGTGGCTTCTGATGGAATTTGACAAGTGACATATTTTTCAATAAACTGTAAAACAGTGGCATCACTGTCTTGACCAAATTTAGGAGCATCTTTAATCCATAAAAGCATGTGGATATGTGGTGCTCCTCTGGCTTGGTATTCTTTTCTCCAAAAGAAGTGTTGCACTTCTCCAAGGGGAGGAACAGTTTTATTACAAATAAAATGTAGCATAGCAATGAAGCGATGGTGAAAATATCTTGAAACATTAACAGGATCTAAAGAACAAAGTTCTCCAGGTGTTAGAATATCTATGTTTGTTTTGTTTTTATTTGATATGCGTAGGAAATCATGTAAATCTTCCCATGCATATTCTGCACAACTTAATGGAACAAACCAAGTGGGTGGGCCAAGGTTTCTGATCATACAACGTACATCTCCATGACGTCGAAACCAGTACTCTTTAGTACCACGCATATTTGCTAATAGATTTGTAATATTTGATTGTAAAACCTCATCCTTTTGTTGCACTTTCTCTAATAATTGTGTAGCTGTCATATTTTGAAAGTGTGATCCTGATTTTAATATGTGTGCAACTCCGTACCATAAAGTTGCTAGTTCACTTTCAAAGAGTAGGTGGAATATGTATTCCACATTTTGTCTAAATCTGGGATCTTCAGAATACATCCGTAATGAGCGGTATTCTGAAGCTGATATTTGAATAGGTCTATCATCATACCTTCCTCCTTTGCCAGTTGGAAAGAGTAGAGGAAAAGCACGTGCTTCTATACTTTTTTCCCATATACTGATTGGCGATCCTTTTGTTTGACGCATTTGGTAAGTTTCCAGTACATCTTGTACGGTGTCATTACAGTGCAAAGGATGAATTGTATACTGGTCTAAAGTATTTGATATTGTAGCAGGATCTAGTAGCTCAAACTGACCAGCTTCTTGTGTTTCTTGAATTATTTCAGTTGTATCTTTCAAGTTTTCTTCAATATTAATTCATTATTCTCTTTAAGATATTGGAAGGCTTGTCTAACTTTATATAAATCTACCAGCTGTTGCCATATTTTTTTGTCTTTTGTAGGTACTCCATTTACTAATATAATTAAAGATTGCTGCATTGGACGTTGCACTCCTAGAGTATGCACATTTTCTTTTAGATTTAATGGTAAATAAACTACTTTTCCACGAATGCCTTTTACCAATTCAGAGGGAGGTAATTTTGCTGTTTTTGGTTGAAGGCGTATTATTGCTTGAAATGGGTGTACTGTTTGAATTATGATGCTCTCATATAAATTAAGTTGTTGTAGAGGTTTTGGTACTGGGTATAATTCCAAATTATTTGTGATAGAACGTGAAGGAGTTTGGTTGTTGTCAAGTTTTGTAGTGCAATAACTGCAAAGTATTAGGGCTCAGTTATTTCATATTTGTTTTCTGCTAGAAGGTAGAGAGCTAATTCAAACCATTTAGAATCTTCATTGTCTTCTATTTTGTATGATAGGTCCACAGTTTTTGTTTTACTTTTATAAAAAATTCTACGGCAACATACAAATACATGGTTTGGTACTTCAGCTGATGTACTTTTAAATTTTAGTATTTCTATTTTGTATGTGTTTAGCAAAAGGTTGCCATGTGTAGAATTGTTGCTTAATTGGTTTAAAGCTATTTCATTCTGTAAATGGCTTTCACTTCCAAAATATTTTTTCTGGATATAGTGAATTTCTTCAAGTAGGTCTTTTGCTGTACCATGTAGAAGGGTGTTATTTAACTTTGCTAGTGCTAAAGCAGGACTTTTAGCATAGTACAGTTTATAGACTAGATTTCTTATAGTTGAATGATGTGTTGATATCCTTTTGATATCATGGAAAGTGGTTTTACAAGTAGGTCCTGTAATGCAGGCCAATGAATGTCCTTGTAGTCCTGTGTACTTGCGCACTGGACAGGTATCTATATTTTGCAGTAATTTAATTTTGATTTTGTCTTTGCTTTTTACATATTTATTGAGGAATTGGTGTAAAGATTTGAAACATTGTTTGGGAATGTTACACATTGACGTGCATGGCCATTTGTACACTAGACGTTCTGATTCAGTTGAAGGGAGGGGTAATTCTAAGTTTTCAGGGCATATTTTTGTATGGAGTACTTCTTGTTCCATTATGGTATTATTCACTTTTTCATAACCTCGACCACTGCTATTTATGGCAATTGTATTCGTTTGCTTTTGTTTGTACGCTTCTTCATTAAAATATGGTTCTGTGCTCTTAGTGTGATTCCAGTCACCTCCGCAGATACTTAAGAAGTTCTTTCTGTTGACATTTCGCTTATTGAGAAGTCTTTTTTGTAATTTAGTTATTAGTTTTGTTAGTGGTTTCATTTTGTTTAACAGTAAAATAAATACATTTCTTTTGAGAAGAATTGCACTGTCCATCAATGCTTCTAAGATTAATTTCCTACGATAGGTTTTAAGCTTTGAACCTGATTTCTCTCCTGTTTTTATAAGATTTGAAGGACTTTGTGACGGTATATTTTGGCTAAAATACTTTTCTTGGTATGCTTACTTTGCACTATATTAAAATTTGAAGAAGTAGTTTTATCTGTACTGATAGGTGATTTTCTGTTAATTGTTTTTTGGTTTGTTTTACATTTTGATAGAGGAAACCTCGACCACTGCTATTTATGGCAATTGTATTCGTTTGCTTTTGTTTGTACGCTTCTTCATTAAAATATGGTTCTGTGCTCTTAGTGTGATTCCAGTCACCTCCGCAGATACTTAAGAAGTTCTTTCTGTTGACATTTCGCTTATTGAGAAGTCTTTTTTGTAATTTAGTTATTAGTTTTGTTAGTGGTTTCATTTTGTTTAACAGTAAAATAAATACATTTCTTTTGAGAAGAATTGCACTGTCCATCAATGCTTCTAAGATTAATTTCCTACGATAGGTTTTAAGCTTTGAACCTGATTTCTCTCCTGTTTTTATAAGATTTTGAAGGACTTTGTGACGGTATATTTTGGCTAAAATACTTTTCTTGGTATGCTTACTTTGCACTATATTAAAATTTGAAGAAGTAGTTTTATCTGTACTGATAGGTGATTTTCTGTTAATTGTTTTTTGGTTTGTTTTACATTTTGATAGAGGAAGCGAAGTTGTTGTACTTGAAACTTCTTGTGTTTCACTAAATGATTGTATTAGCTGTTTTGTTTCAACTTTTTTTACAAATTCTGCTAGAGATGGATGCTTATGTTGGACACCTTTATTTTCATTTGCTCTAATTTTGTGTTGCTTTCTACGGAGTTGTCTTTTGGTAGGCATTCTTTAGGGTCTGTTGAAAAAAATAAAGAAGATATGGGTTGGGGTGTTCTGGAATGTATGTGTGCTGTGTGCATGAGTGTTTGAGTAAGATGATAAAGATGTATGTAATGGTGTGTGATTGTGCATTGGGAACTAAAACTAGTAGGGGTAGGTATTCTTGAATTTATGTGTCACTAAACTGGGGTTCAGATGACAAAAAAAAAGTAAGCTAGTGGTGTGGAAAAGTACAAATAGTAAATGTAATGTATACAATTAAAACAGTTGTTTGTTCTATATGAAAATTGTAGTGGTTCAGTTGGCTAATTTGTGTGTCCAAAAATAGAAATTTGTGGGCCATTCTGGTTGTAAATCGCTGTTTACGACATGGACATTTTTGGACAAAATGGTACAAAATCTCTATTTTAAGAAACCAAAATAGCTGGTATTAATGTTATAGTATATTTGATTAATAATATAAATAATATGGTGATATTTTACTTACTTTTTTTTTTAAATTAACAGGTAACTTTTTTTTTCTTTCTTCTTCGAATTCGGCTGCTTCTTTTCAGGAAACTGGTCTTCACTGCAACTGTGAAAGCTTCAAATTAGTAACTTTGTTTGTATATAGGACTGTTTTTAATTTAGATATTGATTTTTTTAATTGAAATCCTCAGTGCCTTCTGTAAAACCATTAAACTAATTTATTTACATAAGATACATTGCATCAGTTCAGTGCTTATGATATGCTCTTAATGAACAAATTGTATTGAATGACTAACTGTAGCAAAAATAAAATATCTTTACTATGTCTTGTGAAATTTATAATATATTAGTGAATACCAGTATTTCTGTAAGTAAACTGTTCTAGGTAATAGCGCCTCAATGTCATGTCTAATTTAAAGTAATTAAGTAAATAAATAAATAAAAACAAAAAATATGAAATTGTATAAGTATTTTTATAAAGGTTTAAACATAGATTGTGTTTGCATGCAATTTTGTTTGAATATATGTAGTCTATATATTTCATTTAAAAAATGTTAGTTTAACATGATTTGAGTGTGTGTGTTTAAAGAAAGTAAAAAGTATAAAGGTGTATAAGTGGTAGTTGATTTTAGGAAATTGAAAAAAGTACAGTAAATTCATTTTACAGATTTTACAAGGTAAAAGTCTGTTTGAAAATGTGTTCATCTACCATAGCTCTCAACTCACACGCTTTTGGCGGGTGTCACACGCCTTGTAAAGGACAGACTCACCCGCCAAGCCTCCTGCACGCCCATTCATTCCAATGGGCGTCTCACCCGCTAAAAACAAAATCGGGTGATTTCACCCGCCTGTAAAACAAAAATGGTTGAGAGCTATGTCATGTACTATACAGAAAATATGCATACCTGAAGTTTGTGTTCATGCATATGGATATGCATGGAGCTGCAAGTAGAAATCTTAAAGACTTGTACAGTATTTCTGGTAGATGCTGCTTGCCAATGATATGACACTTGTACTCAGAGAGATTCAGAGTACATTTGCAGTGCTGATCTATGATGATGCAGTTAGATGTAGAGGTCTTGAATGTGATTGGTGCATGGTCATGTGATTTTTGAGGTACATCCAATGAGGGAATGGCAGAGAGAGTGTAGTGGAAATGGTAGAAGGGCTGTTCATGTTACGATATGTCCGCGGACATGGCGGTAGTTCCAGGACATCGGGAGTTACATCCGGGGATTTTTGGGTTCAGAAGTCATGCAAATGAGAATAAGCACTGAAAGGGATTGGTCAGGAAAGTTTGGTGGGTGTGTTGTGCCAGGAGAGATTTTCTGAGATACTTTTTTTGCTGAGAGAACAAAAGATAGCTATGGCTGTGTGTTTCAGAAAACAGATTGTTTGGATTTTAGGAGATTCGTGGATACATTGGTTGAAGGTGCATGCAGAAAGCTGTGGAGTAGCTGTAGATCTTGGATTCCCACATGTGGAAGTACACTGGCATGGAGTACGTGGAATGAAGTGGTTGGATTTGCTACCTCTCTGTGCTACTTTGGAGACAGAGCAACATCCAGACACAATTGTAATTCATTGTGGAGGGAACAGTTTAGGGCATGTGACTGGAATTTTTTTGCAATTTGCTATGAAAGAAGGACTGAGGAAGGTTATGGACATGTTTCCTAATTCGCAAGTGATATTTTCACGGATTGCGCAGAGACAAATGTGGCTTCGTTCTTCTTCATTTGGTCCACAAATGGAAAAAGCAAGGCGAAATGTAAATAAGGCTGTTTGTGGCTTTCTAAGAGATTTTGGCATGTCTTCTTTTCACAATGAAAATATTATGTTTTGTAGTACATACATTTTTCGCAGAGATGGAGTCCATCTTACTTATGCTGGCAATCAGATTTTTCTGAGAAATGTACAAAATGCATTGCGACCTTTTTTGGAATTACAACAACGATTTTGAAGTAGGTGTTAAGCATTTACAATTTTTGACTTACAAACACCACCCAAAGGCTCTTTTCAGAGCCACCACTTCTTTCCAGAGAAAATTACAATGTTTGTGATGGAGTAGTAACCCAATGTTTTTAATGTTCGTGAACTGTTTGCAGACTTCTAAAAAATACAAAGAGCCCTGCTTCATTTATTTTCACTTCTATTTTTTAACTGGGAAAGGCGGCTCTGAAAAGAGCCTTATTTTTTTTTGATTTTTGTAATTTTGTATTTTTTTTGGTTTTTCAGACACGACACACTAGGAGAGGAGGGTAAAGGAGGGTAAAGGGGGGACACCAACCACAGGGATAAGAAAGGGTGAGGTGAGAGAGGAAGATGTAGAGTGGGTTTTATTTGGGTAGTGAGCAGTTCTTCTCATGCTCTGAGACGATAGTCTCAAAAGCACTCTGAAGTCGCTCCCCCCTGCAGACTACTGTGTCACAGTACATACATACAACTGTGACCCTAGAAAGGTAAGGGTCATCAGCATTCTGTATGGCCTCTGAGGCAGCTTGAGAAAGACGCTGTCCCACAGAGGTGGTCCTTGTGGTGACAGGATCAGAAACAGAGGATGAAGTAGAGGAAATCAACCTGCTACGTTCTTCGCAAGGTACAACCCTGCGAATAGCCCCAGAGTGAAATGACCTCAGGTGTCGCTTCATAGTAGTGGTCCCAAAGCTGTAGTTACCGTGCTTCCCGCGACTGAGTATCATTTTGCACTCATTGCAGGTAACATGGTTCGCACGAGCCTTAGGACCATTCCCATGAATGGTAAATAACCGGCACACCCAAGACTCACGCCTAGTGCGGGTAGTAGGGATTTCCTCTACCTCATTCTCATCATCCTCTTCTTCCTCCTCCGCATCCTCAGTCCTGTTCCCCTCTTCAGTCCCTTGGGGAGGTGGTGGTGGTGGAGGGGGTGGTGGTGGTGCTGAAGCAGGTGCAGCACCAAGTGGCAGTTCAGCAGCCAAGGATGCCATGTCGATGATGGTGTAGTCTGCAGGTGGCAGCAAAAATCACTGTGTTCTGAAGAATAGCCAGAAACACAATGGGAATAAGCTCTTGGGCGTGGTCTTTTATAGGGGTGCTTGTGCGCGGTCCACGGACATGCGCACTGTGCGCAGACAGTTCGAACACAAAAAAAGGATCGGAAAGTTTCAAAAGGTATATAGAAACTCAAGATTGCTATGTGGGACTTGTGGCATGGTGAGATTTTATTGAAAAATATTATGGATTAACTGAAAATGTACTTTTAAATTGTTCGGGGACACGAACAGTGTCCGCATTTCAGGACACACGATGAGCGTGGGCGCGGTCATATGATCTGTTTGCGAACTAGTCTGCGAAGGAAGCGCCTGTCCGCAGGACACCAAGTGCACGGAGATTGGTTAGCGCATGCGCATTGATGTCCTACGGACACTGTTCGGGTTCTGAAGTAATTAAAAGTGCGTCACACGTGAAACGAATATTTCAGGACACCGCGTGTGTTCTTAGAAAAGTTTAAACTTGGTAGCGAACAGTAAGGACAGATATAGTGTTCTTCAGGACACATGTAATTTAGTTTATGTACGAACATTTCAGGACACCAATTGTGTTCTTAGAACACTTTCAATTGGGTAACGAACACTACGAACAGTTGTACTGTTGTTCAGGACACATCATTTTCGTTTATTCACGAACATTTCAGGACACCAATTGTGTTCTTAGGACAGTTTTAAGTTGATCGCGAACATTACGGACAGATATAGTGTTCTTTAGAACACTTTAATTTTTGTTTCTTTACGAACATTTCAGGACACCACGTTTGTTCTTAGAACAGTTTCAACTTGCTAGCGAACAGTACGAACAGGTGTGGTGTTCTTCAGGACACCTCCATTTTCGTTTATGTACGAACATTTCAGAACACTCGCACTGTCCGCGGACACTTTTATTGTTTTTAAAAAAAAAAACAGAAACTGTTCACAATACAATATAAAAATTAAGCTTTATTTAACATATATTAATAATTTATGACAGAGAAGGTGAGGCAGAAACAGAAACAAAAACAGGAGAATTTGGGGTTTCAACATGATTGGTATTAGGTGAGGAAGGGATGGAAATCTCATCAAAATGTTTTGGATTATGGAGAGGGTTTGGGGATAATTGACTGGGATATGGTGAGGAAGGACAAGTACATGTGGGGCAATGGTATGACGTTTTTGTTTTAAAATGATCTTCAACAAAATTTTTCAAATTATTAAAATTGGTCAACAGTAAATCAATTTTTTCTTTTATGTTGTCAAGCGTGTTTTCCATAACAGCTTCTTCAGAGGTAGTTTCTATTTTGTTATGCTCTGTATAAAAAAATATATATATGTTAAATGTATACAAAATAATAATATTTAAATGGTTTATATTATAAAGTGTTTACCATTAGTTTCACTATCTTGTGACATTTCTTCATGTGGGAAATTGTCCTCTAGCCATTCCAGAGTACTAGACAATTCTGTGAGAAAAAAAAAGAAAAGATAATATATTTTTTAATCTAATACAGAAAGTTTATAAATATATGAGTAAAGTGAAGTACACTTACTATTTCTGGTAAAATAAGTCCTATGTATTCAGTGGGTCTGGTCTTGTTCTCAGTTCTGTTGTGTCGGTGAGGTAATTATGTTGGAAGCCAATTTATGTTCGTGTGGTATATTCCATTTCAGAACATATTGTATTTAAATGAATGGTTAGTGTGTTACATATATGGGTTACATTTCTTATGTATTACTATATATAATGTGTTTGTGTGCTGCTTTTTGAATTTGTTAAATGTTCTTATATTATGATATAACAATCAAACATACCCCCCCACCTTCCCACCCACAGTTTTTAGGTAGTGGTACTGTTCTCCGAACATGTCCGCGAACATTAAATAAGTTCGCAGACATCAAGTTCATAAGAAGAGATCTAGTCAGTTCCATATGACATGTATATAAAGTCAAAGTCATTATTGTTAAGTTTTGCTTCTAAAAACCTATGAAATTCCGTGAAAAAATGTTGTTAAAGGGACGTTATGGTTAAGTTGCGCTACTAAAAACCTATGAAATTCAGTGAAAAAAACTTTGTTAAAGGGACGTTATGGTTAAGTTGCGCTTCTAAAAACCTATGAAATTCAGTGAAAAAAACTTTGTTAAAGGGACGTTATGGTTCCAAGTAAAACCGAAAAACCCTTGAAATTCACCAGTTATGGTAAGCTAAGCAACCATAACTCGCGCCACCACCGTGCACTGCTAAGACTAACACCCAGGACATCAAAGATGACATCACAAATGTCATTGATGACATCACTGATGACATCACATGTCTGGCTCACTATTTTGTCTTTTGCTGACATATCTAGGCCACATGGTTTTCATCAGTAACAGTCAGAAACTAAGAATTTTATTTTATTTGTAGACATATCCTTCTAGTAGGTTCTTACAGTAATTCCCTTAGAGTACAGTCACATCATATGAAACATATACATATGGGAAAACACAAGCTTGAAAGACAGCAATCCTTTTTGTGCATAAAGATAATCACTAGACTTATGAGCACTTTCTGATAGTTCTGTTTTTTTTTTATGGCTGTACTTTCCCTGTATATGGTCATATTTGTATACATTGTACTCACACTACTTTCCTTAGGGTCCAATCACATCAAGTGATACATATACATAGGGTAAATAGCAGCTTTCAAACAGAGCAATCATTTATTTGCATGAAACTAATCAGTTAAGTTATGAATTGTTTCTGCTACTACTTGTGCTTTTTTGCTAACTTCACTTTCCCTGTATATACCCATATTGGTATGTGTCCTTGTGTCTTTGTGTTTTGTCTATAGTAATGCAATTATGTAATACATGGGTTTTATTAGCTACTTATTACATATTTCACAGTACACAAAAATCTATTAAGAAAACAATTATCATTTCATTATTCAACATATTAACATTACGAATATCATACCTTCATCTTGTACGCTGCACACAATGTTATGTTTCTGTATGAGTAGCTTAGTATACTAGATAGAACCCCATAATAGGATGCTATTTATATCAATGCATCGTTCAATGCACTTATTAGGGTATATTTCTTGCAATGATTCTTGACACTTTTTTCGCAACATAATAAGAATCCCTTCTACACATATTCCATGAGAAGTACATACACATGTGATGTCATCAGTGATGTCATCAATGACATTTGTGATGTCATCTTTGATGTCCTGGGTGTTAGTCTTAGCAGTGCACGGTGGTGGCGCGAGTTATGGTTGCTTAGCTTACCATAACTGGCGAATTTCAAGGGTTTTTCGGTTTTACTTGGAACCATAACGTCCCTTTAACAAAGTTTTTTCACTGAATTTCATAGGTTTTTAGTAGCGCAACTTAACCATAACGTCCCTTTAACAAAGTTTTTTTCACTGAATATATATATATATATATATATATATATATATATATATATATATATATATATATTACATGGTGTAGTTATGGTTAAGTTGCTGTTTCCATAGGAAGAGCACTTTTTGGGTGGCTTATAACTTCGCTCTCCCTGGACGGATCCTCACCAAACTTTGCAAAAAAAGTATTTGGTTATAGGGGGGGTCCCAAAATTTTTTTTTTTCCCATAGACTGAATGGGAAAAACATTTTGCTTGCGCCTACAGCCCAAACCGCTGGACGGATTTCCACCAAATTTGGACCAGGAGCAGCGGCTTGATCCCGAAAGCGTGCTTTTGCAAATTTGGTGAAAATCCGTCCAGTAGTTTTTTTTAAAATGACCAAAAAGTAGGTAAAAAAAAATTAGTGATATCTGTCTTTGGTTCGCGGACACACTTCCCTGTTCGCTCCGCGGACAGTGTCCTGATTGGCCAATCGTCTTGCGTGATGTTCGCGGACATGCAACGTGTTCGCTGATTGGACGGCGTGGAGCGTGAAGCGCGTCAGATTTTTCGGTAGCTCCCGCCATCTTGGATTCGCGGACGTCCGCGGACAGCGCGGTGAAACTTTGTTCAAAATGTGTATTTAGTAGAGTGTGTTGGTGTGTAGGAGTGTTTGGGAAGGGTGGGAGTGTATGAGATAGGATGAAAGTGTTTTTTATGTGTTAGACGTTCTTTTTGTGTTCGATTTGTTTGCGGACATCACGGGTGTTCTGAAATGTTCTAAATAAACTGACTGGGGGGTGTTCTAAGGACTCAATATGTGTCCGTTTTGTTCGCAAGCAAAGTGAAACTGTTCTAAGAACACTCGCGGTGTCCGGGGAGTGTTCGTAGGGGGTGTCCTGAGGACGCTGTCCGTATTGTTCTCTGTCAAGTTGAATGTGTTCTGAGAACACCCGCGGTGTCCTGAAATGTTCGCAAATAAACAAAATGGGGGTGTTCTGAAGACGCTTCTAAGAACACTTGCGGTGTCCGGGGAGTGTTCATAGGGGGTGTCCTGAGGACTCTATCCGTATTGTTCTCTGTCAAGTTGAATGTGTCCTAAGAACACTCGCGGTGTCCTGAAATGTTCGCAAATAAACAAAATGGGGGTGTTCTGAAGGTGCTTCTAAGAACACTCGCGGTGTCCGGGGAGTGTTCGTAGGGGGTGTCCTGAGGATGCTGTCCGTATTGTTCTCTGTCAAGTTGAATGTGTCCTAAGAACACTTGCGGTGTCCTGAAATGTTCGCAAATAAACAAGATGGTGGTGTTCTGAAGACGCTTCTAAGAACACTCCCGGTGTCCTGGAATGTTCGTAGGGGGTGTCCTGAGGACGCTGTCCGTATTGTTGTCTGTCAAGTTGAATGTGTTCTAAGAACACCCGCGGTGTCCTGAAATGTTCGCAAATAAACAAAATGGGGGTGTTCTGAAGACGCTTCTAAGAACACTTGCGGTGTCCGGGGAGTGTTCGTAGGGGGTGTACTGAGGACGCTGTCCGTATTGTTCTCTGTCAAGTTGAATGTGTCCTAAGAACACTCGCGGTGTCCTGAAATGTTCGCAAATAAACAAGATGGTGGTGTTCTGAAGACGCTTCCAAGAACACTCACGGTGTCCGGGGAGTGTGCGTAGGGGGTGTCCTGAGGACGCTGTCCATATTGTTCTCTGTCAAGTTGAATGTGTCCTAAGAACAGTCGCGGTGTCCTGAAATGTTCGCAAATAAACAAGATGGTGGTGTTCTGAAGAAGCTTCTAAGAACACTCCCGGTGTCCTGGAATGTTCGTAGGGGGTGTCCTGAGGACGCTGTCCGTATTGTTCTCTGTCAAGTTGAATGTGTCCTAAGAACACTCGCGGTGTCCTGAAATGTTCGCAAATAAACAAGATGGGGGTGTTCTGAAGACGCTTCTAAGAACACTCGCGGTGTCCGGGGAGTGTTCGTAGGGGGTGTCCTGAGGACGCTGTCCGTATTGTTCTCTGTCAAGTTGAATGTGTTCTAAGAACACCCGCGGTGTCCTGAAATGTTCGCAAATAAACAAAATGGGGGTGTTCTGAAGACGTTTTTGAGAACACTCCCGGTGTCCTGGAATGTTCGTAGGGGGTGTCCTTAGGACGCTGTCCGTATTGTTCGTTGTTAAGTTGAAAGTGTTCTAAGAACTATTGCGTTGTTCTGAAATGTTCGTAGGGGGTGTCCTGAAAACGGTGTCCGTATTGTTCGCTGGCAAGTTCAAAGTGTTCTAAGAACACTCACATTGTTCGCGGACATTAAAAGTTTCCCATAGATCATAGTTGAAATGTTTGACTCTATGGATGTGATATGCTGCGGTGGTTGTTGCCAGGGCATAGAGTCTTGGGTGCATGGCCATTTGGCCATGCACCCAAGACTCTATGCCCTGGCAACAACCACTGCAGCATATCACATTCATATTTGCTTATAATTTTGGGTGAAAAACAAATGTATGGTTCTCTGTCAAGTTGAATGTGTCCTAAGAACACTCGCAGTGTCCTGAAATGTTCGCAAATAAACAAGATGGTGGTGTTCTGAAGACGCTTCTAAGAAAACTCGCGGTGTCCAGGGAGTGTTCGTAGGGGGTGTCCTGAGGACGCTGTCCGTATTGTTCTCTGTCAAGTTGAATGTGTCCTAAGAACACTTGCGGTGTCCTGAAATGTTCGCAAATAAACAAGATGGTGGTGTTCTGAAGAAGCTTCTAAGAACACTCCCGGTGTCCTGGAATGTTCGTAGGGTGTGTCCTGAGGACGCTGTCCGTATTGTTCTCTGTCAAGTTGAATGTGTCCTAAGAACACTCGCGGTGTCCTCAAATGTTCGCAAATAAACAAGATGGTGGTGTTCTGAAGACGCTTCTAAGAACACTCGCGTGGTCCGGGGAGTGTTCGTAGGCGGTGTCCTGAGAACGCTGTCCGTATTGTTCTCTGTCAAGTTGAATGTGTTCTAAGAACACCCGCGGTGTCCTGAAATGTTTGCAAATAAACAATATGGGGGTGTTCTGAAGACGTTTTTGAGAACACTCCCGGTGTCCTGGAATGTTCGTAGGGGGTGTCCTTAGGACGCTGTCCGTATTGTTCGTTGTTAAGTTGAAAGTGTTCTAAGAACTATCGCGTTGTTCTGAAATGTTCGTAGGGGGTGTCCTGAAAACGGTGTCCGTATTGTTTGCTGGCAAGTTCAAAGTGTTCTAAGAACACTCACATTGTTCGCGGACATTAAAAGTTTCCCATAGATCATAGTTGAAATGTTTGACTCTATGGATGTGATATGCTGCGGTGGTTGTTGCCAGGGCATAAAGTCTTGGGTGCATGGCCATGCACCCAAGACTCTATGCCCTGGCAACAACCACCGCAGCATATCACATTCATATTTGCTTATGACTTTGGGTGAAAAACAAATGTATAAGGAACAAAGGTATTAGATACTATGGATGTGATATTGAAGTGAGAGAATGGAAGACCAGGCTCCCGCCCTTCCTCTCTCGCGCTTGGCCTAAAGGATCACGGCCCAGGCACCCGCCACGAGAAGAGTTTGCCCATCTACCAGACGACCAAATACCCTGGTACAGGAACATACGGATGTGTCCATCTGCCTGCCCAGCAGCCCGCCCTGTCCATGCCGACACCTGCGGCACGGATCAACTAGACTAAAACCTACACGTCGTTAGAGATGCCATGACGACCTAGCCAACGGTCAGCACACCTGTGCAAATATACACACCGGACACTCCCGCACCAATCTACACGAAGAATATACTCAGTGCTATGACGTAGGCGACAGACATACTCACGGACGTGCATCTTTATTATTTTCCACATAGGCTCTCAAAATGCAGAAACGCAAGACGCATCATGAACCCATCTAAAGAGCTTGCTTACGCTTCTCCTAAAACCAGGTGCCATAATGAGAAATATAACGAAGACACGATACTGGGGATAAGACAATATGATACTATAACCTAAAGCGCCTGTGCACCAAACGGTTCCACCTATACACCAGGCCTAAGTAGGCCGCAAGCAAGAGCTTCCATGGACGTTAAAAGAACAAGAGTCAGGTTGCTGATCCTGCAGAAAGAGCCCGGTGAAAGCAGACAGCCAAGGTCGCAATGTTGCAAGCCCACATTCCGAAAGCAGACAATAAAGGGCACGATGTTGCAACCTCGCACGCCGCACACCAACGTCAAAGTCACACCTGCAAATTAAACCAGGCACACAGTGGGAAAACAATATTAATTGTGCAGAATTCTGCCTCAAACACGGTCCCACCTCACGTGACCAAGCCGAACCTGACAGGATGCCAAGGCCAGAAAAGGCGTCTGGATCCCTCGTTACAAGACACAGGCAGATACAATTAAAAGGCTCAATGGACATCTGCTACAGTGGGAGTAGTCGGCCTTCCAGCTTATGAATAAGACCTCACATTGTCTGCACGTACTCATAGTGAAACATTGTTGCAAATGACAGGTGCACCGAGAGCTGGGAACAGCGATGGTCCCAGACTGGGAGGCTCGCGAGCGCACCAATTAAAACATGGGGCTCTTATCACTGACGCCATTAACATTAACCAATCATCAGGGGTCTTCATGTAACAATTCTCATGTATCTAATTGTAGGGACAACCCAGGTATATCACCTGACTAACCCTTGACCACTAACACTGTTCTCTATACGTATGCTATACTAACCCTACCACTCGAGCAACCAATTAAGAGTGGCGATAGGTTTTTGGCTAACTTTCCAAGTTGACGCAAGTAGCGCGTCATACTAAGGTAAAAAGGGCCTGCGAGCCCCACGATTGTGTGTGTGTCAGGACGGACGCGTACGATATTTGACCCATCCCTGCCGTTTTGTCTAATAAACAGCAGAGTCACCTTGCTTCTTGCGTGTGTCTCATACTCTATCTCTTTTGGGATATACGGGAGGAGTTGGGGCCTCCCTGCCCAGAGGTCTGCGGACGGCCCGGCCGACCCCGGCATAATTTCCCCCCGACAAGTTGGAGGCACTGCTGAGATCTGTTTAAGATCCGCTTTTTTATTTTTACTTTTTTCCAGGTACTCCCGTTGAGAGGAGGCCCGGCGGCGCGGCCCCCTCTGCCGTTGCCCCCTTCTGAGGACTACAGGACCATCGCGGAGCTGCGAGAAGACCGGACAGCGCAATCCGGATATTGGCCCTCGGGAGCCGGTTGAGAAGTATCCCGCCCGCGGTTGGCGAGTGTCCAGACGTGGTCCAGACGAGGGGAGGTGGCGAGCCGCTTGGAGGGGTGCACGCAGTCGAGCGGCCCCGCATCAAGAGAAATTGGTGAGCATGCCACGCACAACAAGCAATGTGAGATTGTGAGGGAGGGGGGAGGAATTAAATACGGGAGGTGGGAAGTGTTGCACAGGTGCGCGGCGAAGGTTCGGCAATTTAGTGTTTGCAATGGAATGAATGGTAGCCGAACAAGTGCGAGAGCAGTCGGCTACGTTACGCGAGGGGGGGCGGAGCACGAAAACATCACGTGCGGCCGCTCGTAGAAACTGATTGGCCTAGGTCGCGACTACGTGTAATGGTGGGTGTGTGTGGTTTCCTACGATTTGGCATTTATTGATCAATGAGTAGATGAGGATCCCTATTGTTCGAGCAAGAAACTCGATAGGTAGATGACGTTTCCCTGTAGGCGGTAGCTAGTTAGTTGCCCAATACGGAAGATAATTGGCTGGTTAAGCCCTCCTGTCGAGGGGCGTATCACACGCGAGGCGACGCAGCGTGCGCAGTCCGATTATATTATTGATTACCTTGTTCCAGGAGTGACAGGAAGACAGCTGTAAGGTTAACGGGGGTAGATTGCAAGTGTATTTTGAACTTAAAGAATATATGAAGAACTTACCAGTAGCTCGAAGAGATCGGTGACGTCACCAGTAGGGCTTTCATAGGATATCGCGAGCACAAGGCATCTTCGTTTTTGAGAGTGGTGGGGAAGAGAACTGTGGTAAGGGAGTGGAAACGGAGATAAACGGTAAATGAGTTGATCGGGGAAAGGTGAAACGGGGGACGTGGCTGCGCACGGAGAACGCCGGCCACGGCAAGTGTAGAAGAAGGAGGAGGAGCAAGTGAAAATAGGACGACTGTATAAGAACGTCATAAGGGGTACGCAGCCACAGGGGGCTACGTGCGCCTCGGCCGCCTGGGGCCGTAAGGGTGTTGTGTAAAGAAAGAAAGACAGAAGAAAATATACAAATGTAAAATACTATATTTTTATAATTTTCCTTAGCGGACTATCGCAAGTCCCCAAACTTACGGGGCCAGGTAACGATATAAGGCTGTATATTGTAAACTGCTAGTGAGATAACCACTACCAGATAGGGGAAGGGTAACAAGTGGAGCGCTACTATGTCATACGGGACAGGATCGGGAGGGTGGGGGAACACCCTCACTACCCCACTACAACACATGTACAACACTGCCACCCCATAGGGAGAAACTGATTAAGTATAGCATAGAATGGACCCAGGGGACGGATAACAAAATGATAACACCGTGGCCGCCTAATGGTAGCTTCGATCCATATGCCCAACATTCACTATTAAACCATCTGCACAATACATACAAAGGGAAGAAGTTGGCAAACCACGTGGAGGTGTTTAACTTATGGAGGATGTTCCAAGGGTCCCGACCAGGGCCAAATGGAATGTTCACTATGGGGGAAATACCGGAAGAAAAAGAGATTAAGGAGGAAGGAGAGGATGGGAAAAAGGGGAGTGAAGACCCAAAGAACACGGGGAACGGACGAGAGGGAGGAGAAAAGAATAATACATCAGATGAAATAAAAAAGGAACCGAGCAACGATATACCCCTAGCAAAGGGAGTGAAAACAGAGGGAGGGGGGTTGTACCCTTTAAGAGAATTAGGAGAAATAGAAAAAGGACAGTTAAGGGCGGCTGAGGGATACTCGAACCCGGCATACAGCCCTCCACCATATGTGGCTCATAGGAAGATGCCAGCAGGGGAGGGGAGGACTGGAGAAGAACAAACTGTGGAAATAGGAAATGATGAGTGGGTAGCTGCACAGATATTATTAAAATTACGAGGTTCATTAACAGGAGAAGAGAAGGAGGTAATAAAGAAAACAGACGAGGATAATACCAGGGAGAGTGAAATGAGGGGGGAAGAGCTGTTACGACAAAAGGAAGAGATTTTGGAGGAACGACTAGCAAAGTTAAGGGATGAGCAGAATGAATTAATCAAACAGCTCGAGAGGGAGGAAAGAGAGAGAGCGAGGAAAAGGAAAGAAGGTAAGAACGAATTAGAAAAAATAAGGGAACAAACTGAGGAGCAAAGGAGAGAAGCTGAAAGGGTAAATGCAGCAGCAGAAAGGGTATCAAGAGTAGTGCTGCGAGAAAAGAAAAGGGAAGAAGAAGAAAAAGAAAGAGAAATGGCAATGTGGAAGAGGAGATTACTATCAGAAACGACTAAGAAATACGAAGAAGGGAGGGTGATAGAGAGTATAGTAGAAAGGGAAAGGGTGAAATGGGAAAGGAAGAAAGAGGATGAAAGAATATTGGAACACATGAGTAGTGAAGTGATGGAGGAATTAAAAAGGAAAAGGGAGGAAAATAGTAGGGAGATGGAGGAGAGAAATGAAGGAGAAAGAGAAGATAGGAGAAGGGAGAGTGAAGTATGGGGGGATGTATATAGAGATACAGAAGTAGCAACAACATCAGCACAAAGGGGAGCAGTTGATAAAGGAGAAAAAGGAGAACTGGACCTAATAGACTTACAAACAGTAACAATCAAGGGGAAAAAGACCGAGTGGGGGGTGCCGTTTATGACTGACTTTTGTAGTGAGGAAGAAGAAGGAGTGGAGAAGGAAGGAAGAAACAGTGAAAGGGAAAGCCTAGATAAACTATACATCACCCGGACCAACACAGACTCACCATGGATCCGTAGGAGAAAGGATGAGCTGGAGAGAAGTGAGGAGGGAGAGCAAGGAATAGCGGAAAGACAGACACATGAGGCCGCACCGTCCCCATCACGCCCTCCCCCATCGCACCCTACATGCTCAACCACCTCACGCTCGTTACGCACAATAAAACTTGCGCCCTTCACAGACGAACTGACACCCTATGCATGTCGGCTTAGGGCCCTCCCTAGACGCAGGCAGGAAAGACGAATACACATGCCCACATTAAATACAGGAAATGATGGAAGAAGGGAAAAAGATGGAGAAGAAAGAGTTACGGGCAGGGGAAATACGGACGAAATTGACGATGTAGAAGAAAGGGAAGAGGAGGAAGGGTGTGAGGACTCGATATTATGGAACACAAAGGGTAAAACGAGACATAACTTAATGCCACTTCTGGAGAGAGGAGGGGTTAGACCACAGTATGTCCCTTCGAAGCATACAGACAAAGAAAATATAAAATGCAGGCTCCCATCATTAAGTGGAGGTGCGTGTAAGTGGATATATGAAATGGAAAAACACACCGCAGGACAGAAACTGGCAGTAGGAGATGTAAAGGGCCTTCTAATATCGATATTAGGGGATACAGCGGATGACATTTGGAAGAGAGCGGGATTCCCTGGGGTAACAATAACAAACACATCGCATGATGGGGCACCATTCGCAAACTGCAGACATGCACTATGGCAGGCACTGAGGGTACAGTACCCAGACACATCAGACATAGGAGCAATTACCTCCCACAAGATGCGTGAGAACGAAGATCCTGTTGATTATATCCAGGAAATCCAAGAGAAGTGGCGCATGGAAACTAGAGAACAATGGGATAAAACACCAGCAATATTTTATCATATACTAGTACAAGGGCTCCCAGAAGGAGTTCAGAAACAACTAAAGAAAGTAGTGGGAATGGAAGCAAAACCATGGCCAGAAATACAACTGACTATAGTGCATCATTGCAGGACATGGCAAGGAAAAATGAAACAAAAGGAAGAGGACAGGAAAACGGAAGAGGATAAACTAGTACAGAAAAAGCTTACTAAATACACAATGGAAGGGGCACTAATAACTACGCCTACAACAATGACCCAAAGCCCCACACAAGTAGTGGCTGCACAAGATTCTTCCCAAATACCACCTTCACAGACTATAACACAACAGGTGCCGCCACTCCAACCATACACGACCAACATGGGAGGAGGACACCCAATGCCAGGAGCTGGGTATTATAATTATAACAGGGGGAGAGGAGGAATTATGAGAGGGAGAGGATACGGATATAACACCCAACAGCAGGTGGGAGGACTTAGAAATTCCTACCCCACAGGGCAACCAGTATACCAGGACAACACAGGGAGCTTTCCATTGCAGAGTAGGGAACCACTGGTGTGTTGGAGTTGTGGATTATTAGGGCACATGTCACGCACGTGTAGAGTTAGACCAGGAACACCATCATGGAGTGAACAGGGACAACCAAGGCCCTCACAGGAACAGCAGGGCATACAGCAACAGCAGACGTTGCAACAGGGAAATGAACAACAACAACTAATAACACAACAACAGCCACAGACATATTCACTGCCACAACAACAGGTAGCGATAACACAACAACCCCAAGCACAACAAACACAACTGGGTAGGGTGACGGTCTTGGGACACAACCCTTACACAGGAAATGGCCAATCGTTGTACCCTCAATAGGACAGCCCACAGATGGCCTTGGTGTGTCCCATCCTGTCAGTAACACCTAATAGTGCGGAGGAACCACGCATAGAGGTAACGATAGGTGACAAAAAATTATCATTCCTTGTTGACACCGGGGCGACCCGGTCTTGCATAAGGGAAGGTAAATTTAAGATGTCAGGCGAAGCCATGAACACCCAAGGATTCTCTGGGGCTAGAGGGTTGGTTCCCTTTACTGATAACATTCCCTTATCTATTGGAGATTATGACCTGTCAGTTCCACTTCTATATTATAGTGCCACACCAGTAAATATACTGGGGAGAGACATAATGAACAGGTTGAATATGACGATCTCCTTTACTGAGGACGGCATAATTTGCTCTACTCCAGGGATTAACATGCTCACAGCACGACAGATTATGCAAGCATACTGCGGACAGACAGCGATGAGGGCGGAGCCAGTAGATGGCGAACTATTCCAGTACGGGACAGATATGGCATTTGCATGGATGCCAGGGATAGAAGGGAAAATATGGAGGAGGCCAGCAGCCTATCTGTTCAGACCAGAAACACCTGTTAATGAACCAGAAGGAAAGGTGGTTCCAGTGGACATTGAGAGCATTATTGCAACAGCTGATTACATTGCTGTACATGCCCAAGACAGAGAAGGAAGAGCATGGAGGGCAGTGATAGCACTAGCAGAAGGATGTAGGCTCACCCAGGTGTCAGATGAGGAGCTGTTCTCAGAAGAAAAGGAGGAAGGTGAAATGGTGTTTATGATGAGTGTGGAAATATGGCTAAGAGTGGCTTACAAACAAGTAGCACAGAAAATTGCAATGGCACTTGAGGCACCCGCATGCACCCCAGTCCCCTTCTTTAAGGAGGATATGTCAAAGGTACCCACATCATTGTGGACTACTAGCCCCTATGACGTGGGGTGCATAAAAAGTATAGGAGGAGTAAGGATAAAATTGAAAAAAGGTGCAATACTCCCCAGAGTGAAACAGTACCCACTATCAAAAGAGGCAGATGAGGGCATATATGAAACCATAACGGCCCTTATAAATAATGGCATATTGGTCCCCTCAGAATCACCATGTAACACGGCTGTATACCCAGTGCGCAAGGCTAAAGGGGGGTCTTGGCGCTTCATACAGGATCTCAGGCCCTTGAACAACATAGTAGAAGCAGAATATCCCATAGCAGCAAACCCGGCCACAATATTGTGTGGCATTCCAGCAGAAGCATCACGATTTACAGTGATCGACCTTAAAAATGCTTTTTTCTCAATACCATTGCACCCAGACTCACAAGATCTGACAAGCTTCACTTACAGAAACACAAAGTGGAAGCACACCAGATTGCCACAAGGGTATTGCGAATCACCCTCAATGTTCAACAGAGTAATACAGATGGATTTGGGTAACATTGAAGTGGAAAGTACAGTGTTGCAGTATGTGGATGACATAATAATTTGCAGTACAAACGAAAGAACATGCAGAGAGGACTCCTTAAAGATGTTGACAATATTGGCTGAGAAAGGTTACAAGGTAGACATGGAAAAGCTACAGTACTGTCAGGAACAGGTACTTTACATTGGTCAGCTTATATCCCAACATGGAAGAAAGATTGCACCACAAAGAGCACAGGCCATTTCAAACACTCCAATGCCACAAACAGTGAGGGAACTGCAGCAGTTCCTGGGGCTGTGCAACTACTGTAGAGCATGGGTATTTGATTACAGTTCGTACATAGGACCCCTGCTTGAGGCGTTAAGGGAAGCTAATAAAGGGGAGAAAAAGCTGGGGTGGACGATGGAAATGAAAGAGGCTTTTGATGAATTGAAAGATGCGATATCAACTGCTCCGGTACTGGCATCCCCAGACTATGAGCGACAATTTTTTATATTTTCACATTGCGACTCAGCAGTAATGAAAGCAGTGTTGGCTCAAAAAAACAAGCATGGGCTACAAACCAGTAGCATTTTACAGTGGCCACTTGGATCCTGTGATGTTAAGTCATTTCCCTTGCGAACAAGGTCTCGCCGCAGCTGCTTTTGTGGTAGAAAAAGCATCAGCAATAACCATAGGGTGCCCAACTACACTGTTTGTGGAGCATGCACTATTTGTAATATTGAATAAACCTAAGTCCACCCTAACCACGCAGAGGGCATCAGGTTATGAGATCATTCTATCCAGAGCTGAACTATCAATTGTTAGATGTAGCACGGTCAACCCTGCAAGGTTCCTGGCAGAAGTACTTGAGGAAGGAGGTTATGCCCACGATTGTACGCAAATAACTGAAATGTACTCATGTACTAGAAAGGTTGAAGAAAACGCACTAGAGGGAGGTGAGCTCCTGTTTATTGATGGGTCATCAACTATCGACCAAAGGGATGGTATAAGGAGGACTGGGGCAGCAGTGGTAAAAATGATGGAGGTACCGGTGTGTGTGGCCATGAAATGTGTACAATTACCACAGCATTACTCCGCTCAAGCAGCGGAATTAGTTGCACTGATCTTGGCGTTGAAGGAAAGCTTTGACAAACGAGTGACCATATACTCCGACAGCGTGTATGTTACATCCACTGTCCACTCAGGGCTGTCGAAATGGAGAAGAAGAGGGTTTAGGAGAGCTGATGGCACTCCAGTGCAACATGCCCTCTTATTGGCTGAACTAATTAAAGTAATAAATGACCCCCAAGAATTAGCTTTAGTAAAATGCACCGCACACACCAATGGTGAAGAACACATCTCAAAAGGGAATGCAGCAGCAGACGCACATGCGAAGTATGCTGCATACTTTGGTGAGATATGGAACCCCCCAGAGTCACAGAGAGTGAGAAGGAGGGGAATGGCTAAGGAGATGTTGATAAGAGAAGGGTACACCCATCTCCCAGCCACACAGATTATGGAGCTACAAGCGGCTGCACCAATGGCCGAAAAAGAAATATGGGTAAAAAGAGGATGCACAATGTCACCAACCGACGCACTATGGCGCCAGGGTGACACTGGAAAGGTTGTAATACCATTGGCACTTTTGAACACCGCCCTGAGCCAACTACATTATCCAGCCCACACAGGCAAGGAAGTAATTGCAGCACGAATTAGGGAAGACTGGTTCTGCCCCGAGTTAAATTCTCATGTGTCAAATTTTATCAGCAATTGTCTCACATGTCAACAGTTTACGGCCGGCCATACTCTAAAGGTGATAAGAGGTACTATACCCCGGCCAGAGGGACCTTTCCGGCATCTCCATATTGACTATGTTGATATGATCAACATATGTCAAGGAAATAGGTATATGATTGTAGTAGTATGCCCATTCTCGAGGTGGATTGAAGCAGGGCCCTGTTCACACCCAGATGCATTTAGAGCAGCTAAATTCCTAGTGAGGGAGGTCTTCCCCAGGTGGGGAGTGTGCGAGGTGTTAAGGTCAGACAATGGCCCACATTTCGCAAACGAAATGTTCCAGCACATCACATCCTTGCTGAACATCAAGCATAAATTTGCATGTGCATACCACCCACAGGCCAACGGTGTAGTGAACGCCTGAATGGCCTATTAAAGGAGGCAATTGCAAAGATACAGCAAACAACAAAGAAGAGTTGGTTATATTGCCTTCCATTAGCCCTATTTGAGCTAAGGAATAGACCATGGTCCGACCACCACCTCACCCCTCACGAGGTGGTTACCGGACGTCAAATGCGCCTTCCCCTAACGCCAACATCAAGAGCATTTACCGACCACGAGAGTACTGCGAGTGTTCTTGGTGATGAAATGTACCAATATGTGTCTTCTTTGATTACTAGTGTAGTGTTTGTGTCTCAACAGCTCGAGCGCACGCGGGGCGGGTCTAACAGCAATCAACAAGAAGACGTGGATAAAGAATTGGAAAAGGAAAGACTGTGTAAAGTTGCTAAAGGTGACCACGTACTACTTCGCAATTTCAACAGGAAGTGGAACAGTCCACGATTCACTGGCCCCCATCTGGTAGAGGAGGTATCAACGAGAGCAGTAAAGCTACAGGACAAGCGTGCCTGGAACCACCTACACGATGTAAAGATCTACAAACTCCAGACCCGCCCCAGCGCCACCGACAGGTCCATTGGGAGAACAACAACAACATCACCAACGGAGGAAGAGAGTTCTACCATAGCTAACGGCCTAAGTGTTCCCATACCCTGTCACTCCCCAGATTCCCCAGAGACAATAACTGAAGAAGAAAGGGGTGATCCCCATACTGCCCACCCCATGGTCACACGCTCAAAGAGTAAAGATACTTCCGCCAGTTGAGCCCCAAACCCCCTGCCCATTGACCCCTACCCCCACTGCAGTAATAACTGAACTGAAGGACATTGGCCCTCATTACAACTCAGGCGTTAAGGGTTAACGCCACCGTTAACCCTTAACGCCTGATTCCCACCTTAATGCCTGCTTTTTGCAGGCGTTAAGTTCCATGGTGCTAAGGCACCTTGGTGCTAATTACGGCACCGTAATTTACGGTGCCGTAATTAGCGCCTTCCCCACTCCCATTATGCCCTATGGGGCAAAAATGGGAATGGGGAAGGGAAAATGGGAAATGGGGATTTACCGCCCCACTCACCTTGTAATGGGGCGGTAAATCCGTCATCCACCATGGTGTAAACGTAGTTTACACCATGGTGGTAAAGTTGGTGCACTTAGCACCTCAGTTGTAATGAGGGCCATTGTCTTGCACACGTACACATGTAAACACGTGAATGCTCTCTTTTCTTTTCTCTCGCACATGCAGGAACTGCGTATTATTGTACTGCTAAGAAAATAGATAACTAACAAATTCACTGCCCAGGAGTAGATGGTACCCTCAGACGATAACTACCCAGAAGAATTGTCACACCAATTTGTATATGAAATAAAAAGGCCAACGTACCTGAAAAGAAGAAGGGTACGTGTCTACTACACAGCATTCCTCTTGGCCATAGAATATTCAATGCCCCACCTCCACCCATACTTGCCTGTCCTAAGAGATAGATCGCTTAGATTAGCGTGGGAACAGCTCTTCGCCTGGGCACTGAATGACTATTTGATAGGGAGAGCTTAAAAAAAACAACAACTAACATTTAATAACCAGCATATTGAGAATTTTCAGGCGGGCAACTTTAACGTCGCAAGAATACGCTGCCGGACTGCAGCAAGGTAAGAGCAAAATGCAGGTGAAATTAGCATTTGTAATAAAAATAATAGGGATTTTGATGATCACCGGGTTCTTGGCTGCCTCTGTATGGCAGTACAGCTATGCTATCAATCTTATTGCTGTACCCAAACCTAATACACCCCCACCCCCAGCTGCAACAGGTGTTACGTCAGGTGATACTAGTAAAATTGCACACAAGCAAAATAGAGTTCAACGCAGCACATACTCAGATAATAAAGGTATTGACAATTAGATACAAGATTCAGCACACATCTCAAACAACATATGGTACCAACACATGACCCGCATCGGTAAGCAGACAACAGAAGACAGCTGCTACGTTTGCTCATTAATACCATACGCCATGAGTGCTTCTCGAACATTCGTTGCCACAGAAATAGATGAAAAGACAGCACGATGCATAATATACTTGGCACTGTTCCAAACGAAAGGAAGATTTCAAGGGACAGTGGTGCAACTGGTGTGGAAAACACGAGACAAATATCCATATGGAAACAACTTCCTGAAGACTTATTTGAGTTACCACAAGAGCAGTTTAAATGCTGAAGCATTCAGATACATAACAAGTGGTCCTGAAAAAGGGGAAACAAAGAAAGTAACACTGCAGTATTTACCATGTGATTGGTACGCCACTGAAGTTCCTGGTAAAACAGGATGTTGGGAGAGGCCACTGGTGACGATAACGGGGAAGGTGTACATGGACAACAAATGGGAGATAGGAGTGGTTGGCAGCAACATGGTAACAAAAGAAACTATTTCAACTATCGATGCACACAACCACAGATGTTGGACGACTTGGATCAAGTACGTACCCATGCTCACGTGGATAGAGAAGGATGAAGACCCAATAACAATACTGCCGCTGACTGCGCCTAAGGTATGCTACGAACATAAAGGAGAGGTGGACGTAGGATACAACACCAACTGTGCAAGCGTGATGGAGTTACCTGAGGGGGGAGCAGGAACAGCAGTGATAATGGAGCATTACTGGGCCTGTGGAGAAAAGGCATACCACACACTGCCCCCTCTGTGGAATGGTGTATGCACGATGGTGCACGTCAATGTACCATCACTAGTGGTACCCCAGAAACATGTGAATGTGGCGAACTTCCCCAAAATGGATGAAGGGGACAAGAGGAAGAAGAGATCTGCACAACCTCAGAAGGGGCCAGGGAACAGGAACAACGGCAATAATACTGTCCTAAATAGAAGGAAAAGACAAGGAGAACCTCTGACAGGAAATTACCTATGGGGAAGGTCGGAAACGGCACTCACTTCAATTCCGCCAGAACACAGACTATTCAGCAGAGCAGCAATGTTCTTCTCCTCAATAATCCATCCGGGACTGCAGGCTTACGCAAACGCAAAATGGCTCCAGATAACTAGGTGGGAACTAATGATGACCATCAATTCTACAGTAAATGGATTTAACGCAATAAAAGAGGAGCTGCGAGCTATAAGGATGGTAGCACTTCAGAACAGATATATATTGGACCTCCTCACAGCCATGGAAGGAGGAGTCTGCGCAAAGATAGGACAATCATGCTGCACGTTCATTCCTGCCAACGATGCTGACAATGGTACACTGACAGAAGCAGTTTCACAATTGGCCCAGATGCACTCCAAAATGATGGATGAAAGTAAAGGTGTGAAAAAGGATGAGAGCTGGTTTTCAATATTATGGTCATGGATGCCATCTTGGCTGTCAGATGGACTGAAAATTATAGTTGGTTGTACTATCTTGGATGGAGCTACACTGATCATAATAAGATTTTGGAAGGCCCGGAAGGCACGCACCACAGACGAGTTGCTTGAAATGGCCGGTATGCACCCCTTGATGCCAGCAGATGACGGCCAACACACAGGCACAATCATACAAGAGAGAGAGAAGTTGCGCAACCAGATCATCACCAACCACCTGGACCCACCATCTGTGAAGATCGAGAACCCAAGAAACCCCAGGAGCTACATAGGGAAATGGGTATACTGTACTCCTGGAGGAACCTGTGAATATATGTATTGGTCATTTGAAGATCATGTTAACCACTATGGACATTTAGGAGGAATAACTAAGATATGGAGAGTAAGAGGAGATAACGAAAAGGATATGTTTGTGGTCGACAAGTCGACCAGAGGGGGGACTGAAGTGGGAGAATGGAAGACCAGGCTCCCGCCCTTCCTCTCTCGCGCTTGGCCTAAAGGATCACGGCCCAGGCACCCGCCACGAGAAGAGTTTGCCCATCTACCAGACGACCAAATACCCTGGTACAGGAACATACGGATGTGTCCATCTGCCTGCCCAGCAGCCCGCCCTGTCCATGCCGACACCTGCGGCACGGATCAACTAGACTAACACCTACACGTCGTTAGAGATGCCATGACGACCTAGCCAACGGTCAGCACACCTGTGCAAATATACACACCGGACACTCCCGCACCAATCTACACGAAGAATATACTCAGTGCTATGACGTAGGCGACAGACATACTCACGGACGTGCATCTTTATTATTTTCCACATAGGCTCTCAAAATGCAGAAACGCAAGACGCATCATGAACCCATCTAAAGAGCTTGCTTACGCTTCTCCTAAAACCAGGTGCCATAATGAGAAATATAACGAAGACACGATACTGGGGATAAGACAATATGATACTATAACCTAAAGTGCCTGTGCACCAAACGGTTCCACCTATACACCAGGCCTAAGTAGGCCGCAAGCAAGAGCTTCCATGGACGTTAAAAGAACAAGAGTCAGGTTGCTGATCCTGCCGAAAGAGCCCGGCGAAAGCAGACAGCCAAGGTCGCAATGTTGCAAACCCACATTCCGAAAGCAGACAATCAAGGGCACGATGTTGCAACCTCGCACGCCGCACACCAACGTCAAAGTCACACCTGCAAATTAAACCAGGCACACAGTGGGAAAACAATATTAATTGTGCAGAATTCTGCCTCAAACACGGTCCCACCTCACGTGACCAAGCCGAACCTGACAGGATGCCAAGGCCAGAAAAGGCGCCTGGATCCCTCATTACAAGACACAGGCAGATACAATTAAAAGGCTCAATGGACATCTGCGACAGTGGGAGTAGTCGGCCTTCCAGCTTATGAATAAGTCCTCACATTGTCTGCACGTACTCATAGTGAAACATTGTTGCAAATGACAGGTGCACCGAGAGCTGGGAACAGCGATGGTCCCAGACTGGGAGGCTCGCGAGCGCACCAATTAGAACATGGGGCTCTTATCACTGACGCCATTAACATTAACCAATCATCAGGGGTCTTCATGTAACAATTCTCATGTATCTAATTGTAGGGACAACCCAGGTATATCACCTGACTAACCCTTGACCACTAACACTGTTCTCTATACGTATGCTATACTAACCCTACCACTCGAGCAACCAATTAAGAGTGGCGATAGGTTTTTGGCTAACTTTCCAAGGTGACGCAAGTAGCGCGTCATACTAAGGTAAAAAGGGCCTGCGAGCCCCACGATTGTGTGTGTGTCAGGACGGACGCGTACGATATTTGACCCATCCCTGCCGTTTTGTCTAATAAACAGCAGAGTCACCTTGCTTCTTGCGTGTGTCTCATACTCTATCTCTTTTGGGATATACGGGAGGAGTTGGGGCCTCCCTGCCCGGAGGTCTGCGGACGGCCCGGCCGACCCCGGCAGAATTTCCCCCCGACAATATGCTGCTATGGTTGTCCTTATTATTGTATACTTACTGTTTGGTCTAGTAATGGGAGTCCATGTTTTTCTTCTTCATTTCTGTGATAAAAGAAAATAGCATGTTAGTATTAGTATTTTGTAATGACTTATTACATTGTATAAGCAATATACTTTTATTTTTTTTAGACCCTCATATTTAGTAGAGTACAAATCAGAGTACTGTGCAATTTGCTCAGTTTCTGTATTTGTTGCTAAAATCATTGGGTCTGTGGGAGAAAAAAAAATCAATGTTGGATTAAAAAAAAAACCTTTTTCTGTTATGCTACAGTTTATTTGTTTGTTTGTTTTCAGTGTTCACTTGTTGTTTCTGGCTAATGCTTTATACTTTGCTTTGTTGTATTATTTTTTTTTGGAGCAGTAACAGATTCTTCATTTGTTTTGATATTATAAAATTTTGGAGCAGTTAGATACCAATTGGCGTATTCTAACTGTCTATTTTTTTAATATATTTTAGTGGTTTTGATTTATCTATTTGGATATTGTTAAATTTTGAGACAGTTAGATACCAATTGGCGTATTCTAACTGTGTATTTTTTGGCCTAATTTAGTGGTATTCATTTATCTGATTAGTTGTTGTAGAATCTTTGAGTTGTTAGATAGCTTTTGGAGTATTCTAACAGTTTATATTATTTTAACACAAATTTATAATTTTGGGACAGTTAGATACCAATTGGCGTATTCTAACTGTGTATTTTTTGGTCTAATTTAGTGGTATTCATTTATCTGATTAGTTGTTGTAGAATCTTTGAGCAGTTAGATAGCTTTTGGAGTATTCTAACAGTTTATATTTTTTAACACAAATTTACTTAAAGGTTTAAATACAGTTTATTTATCAAATTTTGGTTTTAAGAACATCAAATAAGCGTTTGTAAGATTTGCTGGTAATCTCTGCTTTAGAGTAATGGTACTATCATTACATTCAAACCATCCACATTTCTTTTTTATATATGCCGTGTAGTGCCCTGAATTGGTTGTGGCTCCTGCGTGGTAGATTATACCTATTGTTGTGAAGGTTTTCTTACCAAGTGATATTTGACTATGTGTGAATCCAGTCAGCTTGCAGTTGTTTTTGGTACCATCTGCATTGTAACGTAGAAGCATTAGTATTACGTATTTACTATGTGTTTGTATTACTAACGTGGAGCGATTATCTGAATTGCAGGTAGAGCATAATCTACCATGGTTTGCATTTTGTACAAGTTGCTGAAATTGAATGGATTCACAATTTGGTATTGATATATAATTTATGACAGAGAAGGTGAGGCAGAAACAGAAACAAAAACAGGAGAATTTGGGGTTTCAACATGATTGGTATTAGGTGAAGAAGGGATGGAAGTCTCATCAAAACGTTTTGGATTATGGAGAGGGTTTAGGGATAATTGACTGGGATATGGTGAGGAGGGACAAGTACATGTGGGGCAATGGTACGAGGTTTTTGGTTTGAAATGATTTTCTACAAAAGTTTTTAAATTATTAAAATTAGCCAACCATACATCCATTTTTTCTTCTACATTGTGAAGACTGTTATCCATAACAGGGTTTTCTGAAGTGTTTTCTATTTTGGTATGCTCTGTACAAAAAAATAATATATATGTTAAATGTATATAAAAAAAATAATAAATAAATGGTTTATATTATAAAGTGTTTACCATTAGTTTCACTATCTTGTGACATTTCTCCATGTGGGAAATTGTCCTCTAGCCATTCCAGAGTACTAGACATTTCTGTGAGAAAAAAAAAAAGATAATATTTTTTTTAATCTAATACAGAAAGTTTATAAATATATGAGTAAAATTAAGTACACTTACTAATTCTGGTAAGATAAGTCCTATGTATTCAGTGGGTCTGGTCTTGTTCTCAGTTCTGTTGTGTCTGTGAGGTAATTATGTTGGAAGCCAATTTATCTTCTTGTGGTATATTCCATATATTCCATTTCAGAACATATTGTATTTAAATGAATGGTTAGTGTGTTACATATATGGGTTACATTTCTTATGTATTACTATATATAATGTGTTTGTGTGCTGCTTTTTGAATTTGTTAAATGTTCCTATATTGTGATAAAACAATCAAACATACCCCCCCACCCCCCCCACAGTTTTTGGGTAGTGGTACTGTTCTCCGAACATGTCCGCGAACATTAAATAAGTTTGCGGACATCAATTTCATAAGAAGAGATCTAGTCAGTTTCATATGACATGTATATAAAGTCAAAATCATTATTGTTAAGTTGTGCTACTAAAAAACTATGAAATTCAGTGAAAAAACTTTGTTAAAGGGACGTTATGGTTAAGTTGCGCTACTAAAAACCTATGAAATTCAGTGAAAAAAACTTTGTTAAAGGGACGTTATGGTTAAGTTGCGCTACTAAAAACCTATGAAATTCAGTGAAAAAACTTTGTTAAAGGGACATTATGGTTCCAAGTAAAACCGAAAAACCCTTGAAATTCGCCAGTTATGGTAAGCTAAGCAACCATAACTCGCGCCACCACCGTGCACTGCTAAGACTAACACCCAGGACATCAAAGATGACATCACAAATGTCATTGATGACATCACTGATGACATCACATGTGTATGTACTTCTCATGAAATATGTGTAGAAGGGATTCTTATTATGTTGCCAAAAAAGTGTCAAGAATCATTGCAAGAAATATACCCTAATAAGTGCATTGAACGATGCATTGATATAAATAGCATCCGATTATGGGGTTCTATCTAGTATACTAAGCTACTCATACAGAAACATAACATTGTGTGCAGCGTACAAGATGAAGGTATGATATTCGTAATGTTAATATGTTGAATAATGAAATGATAATTGTTTTCTTAATAGATTTTTTTGTACTGTGAAATATGTAATAAGTAGCTAATAAAACCCATGTATTACATAATTGCATTACTATAGACAAAGCACAAAGACACAAGAACACATACCAATATGGGTATATACAGGGAAAGTGAAGTTAGCAAAAAAGCACAAGTAGTTTCAGAAACAATTCATAACTTAACTGATTAGTTTCATGCAAATAAATGATTGCTCTGTTTCAAAGCTGCTATTTACCCTATGTATATGTATCACTTGATGTGATTGGACCCTAAGGAAAGTAGTGTGAGTACAATGTATACAAATATGACCATATACAGGGAAAGTACAGCCATAAAAAAAACAGAACTATCAGAAAGTGCTCATAAGTCTAGTGATTATCTTTATGCACAAAAAGGATTGCTGTCTTTCAAGCTTGTGTTTTCCCATATGTATATGTTTCATATGATGTGGCTGTACTCTAAGGAAATTACTGTAAGAACCTACTAGAAGGATATGTCTACAAATAAAATAAAATTCTTAGTTTCTGACTGTTAATGAAGAAAACCATGTGGCCTAGATATGTCAGCAAAAGAAATAATAGTGAGCCAGACATGTGATGTCATCAATGACATTTGTGATGTCATCTTTGATGTCCTGGGTGTTAGTCTTAGCAGTGCATGGTGGTGGCGCGAGTTATGGTTGCTTAGCTTACCATAACTGGCGAATTTCAAGGGTTTTTCGGTTTTACTTGGAACCATAACGTCCCTTTAACAAAGTTTTTTCACTGAATTTCATAGGTTTTTAGTAGCGCAACTTAACCATAACGTCCCTTTAACAAAGTTTTTTTCACTGAATATATATATATATATATTGCTGCTTGAAGCATATATTTCCTTTTATTAGTGTATATTGTCATGTGTACGCAGTGGGGGTGAGTGCATATGTTGTATGTGCGTATGGTTGTTATGATTGCTGTGTGTATGATTGCCGTGCACCTTGTTTATATTTTTGGGAGAAAAAAGCTTTGTTGTCATTGTGCATGTGTCATATATAGAAAAAGCTTAAATCGTTAATAGTCAATTTTCACGTTTATTTTTCAGTGCACCAACTCCATATGAAATATAGGCGCCTGAAAAAAAATGGGAAAATCAAAGCTGCCAAATTTGAGATTGGGGCCAAAACATGTATTTCCGTAAGGGAAACCCCCTTGTTAAAAGATTTTCAAAACACAATAAAAATAAAAGAAAATTGAAGCCGTTAATGTACACTTCTGAAATTGTGCATGCATTGCTGCCTTGAATATTTGGAATATTTTGGAATATTTAGAATATTTTCTAATTTTTTTAATGGAAATGTTCAGAAGTTATTAAGAAAAGTAATTTTCTGAACCACCATAGGAGCTTTGTCTTAACCTTAACTATGCCTTGCGCTAGCGTCAATGCATAATGTATGGATATATTGACTGAAAAACCTTTAGTTAAAATTTTGTCAAGTTGAGCAGATGTATCAGAACAAAACACTTCAAATTCAGCGCATTTAGGAAGTCATGACCAGCTTAACTCGGCACGCTCCCGTTGATGTCCATCATAATGCTATATGCCCCAAAATGCCATTTTGTGAATCCCTTCTCTTATAATATGTAGGTGCTCGTGGGCTTTGCAACAGTTACACACCAAATTAAGCAAGTCATGACTTCCCAAATGCACTGAATTTCAAGGGCTTTGTTGCGATAAATCTGCTCAACTTAACCAAACTTTAGCTAAAGTTTTTTCAGTGACTTTCAAGGGTTTTGATATACCATAGATTATTCTACACCACTGACCATGGCCTTTGTCATTTTCATTGAATTTCAAGCATTTTGTTATTCCCTATCCTCTCCAGGGCCCACTGCCAACTGCAGTACTTGTGGCACCATTAATTATAAGACACAGAGGCCCAGTGGCCATGGCCTCAGCCGTTGCGCACATCACCCTGATTATTAAGTAACCAGATCCCTTTGGCAATGTTCACTGTCCACATTTCAACAATAATGCAAAAATACTGAAGGCCATGACTTCTATCAACCTTTGTATAGCCAGTGGAGGAGTACTGCTACTTATGCCCATACCCCTGTCAATCCACCATGGCCCATATCTCCCAGCCTGTAAACTTAACAGAACCCACCTGCCATTATTATTTGGGTATTTATTATTATTAGGATATATATTGAGTGCAAACTTAGATTCGGGAAGTAATATATGTTTGTATTTATGTATTGGATTTATAACATGCAACAGCATCTCGCCACCGATGGTGCATAAAGGTCAAGAATTGTAAGAGACAAACAGCATACAACTAAATATTGAGCCGACCCGGAAAATTATCCGGGGAAAATAATGTTTTCAAGATTTTCCAGAAGGATAAATGATGTTCCAATAAATGATAAAGTGGTGGCAGGGCATTCCACAAATTAGCAGCTTGAATGGCTGTCCAACGTCTGAAGATTAAATTTAGGGACTGTCAGAAGCCCGGCAGAGGATGATCTATGATTATGGGGGGCATAATGACTCAAACACCTCAACAGAAAGGAGGGCCCTATGTTATAAAAGGCCTTATGGACCAAACAGACAGTCTTAAATTCAATGTGTTTTATTACTGGGAGCTAATTTATTGATTTATTTGCATTTATAAAGCGCGCACACAGCCCAGGGGCATCAAGGCGCTACAGGTGTTACAAGATAATGGCTTAGTTACAATACAATACATAGAAAGGCAGCTGGGTTACTTTGGCTCAGAAATAACATGGATTGGTTGAATTACTTAGATGGGAGACTAGGTTACATTTGCCCATACCTAGGTTTAGATCTGAAGGATTGGTTAAACTAGTGATAGTGTAGAAGAGGTTACATGTTAAGCTGCATATTATGCTTCATTGTACATAGGATTCAGTTTGGCGTATGACCAACTTTGTTCAGTGTCAGTGGTAAACATTAGTTTGACATACATTTAGCGCCCATTTTAAACGAACAGTCTGGTTTTGATTGCTTTGTGGAATGCGAGATGAGAGGGTTCAGTTCTTAGGGCAAGTGGCAGGGAGTCCCAGTGCCTGGGGGCCATGAAGGGGATGCTTGTCCCACCACCTCTGGCATTTATAACTCTGGGAAAAGGCAATAGGTTAGCATATTGGTGTTCTTGTGGGTCAGGACGTGTGAGAAATGATGACTCTGTGAGATAGGTAGGGGGGTGCTTTGTGGTGGATGCATTTGTGCGTGAGGGCAAGTGTTTTGAAAAGGATGCGCTGGTGGACAGGCAGCCAGTGCGCTTGCTGTCTGGCTGCTTAGATGAGTTCTCTTTTGGGGATCCACAGAGCAGCACAAAGGGCATTATTTTGAATAGTTTGGAGTTTTATCCAGGTTTTTGGTTGAGGTTCCCATGAAGAGGACAATGCAATAGTCCAGCCTTGAGCCAATTAGGGCTCTAGCAGTTGACAGGCAATTTGAAGTGGAGAGGAATGGTCTGGTGGCATTGAGGAGTTTGGAGTAGTAGTCTGCTGAGGCAGAGATTGCACTGACTTGTCTAGACATAGTTAGGTTGGCATCTAAGTAGACTCCCATTGTTTTGACTGATTGGGAGATAGTGATGGTAGTGTTGTCGATGGTGAAGGATCAATACTGGATGCTACTAATCCTGCCTCAGGGCTATTCTACAATCTCTTTAACACTCTCTCTTGTACTATTCTACCCTCTGGCCCGACACAGTCTGCCGGGAACATCTTGGATGATCTCATCTCCTCAGACATCCCCCTCTCTAATCCTCTCACCACTACTTTCTCTTGAACTGACCACTTTCAGCTCTCCTCTCACCTGAAGCGCTCTGTCTCCCAGGTGAAGCGGACCCAAGCACTTCCACCTACCTTCTCACCCATCTGACCCATGAAGCGTCTCTCAGTGTATGCCTTTGCCACTACTTTCTCGCCTCCTCCTACGCCTGCGGCTGACTCACACTCAGACACAGCCCTCTCTAACCTCTATCTTTCTATCCCTAACACTCTGGATGTCCTTGCCTCTGTCATGAGAATCCGCCTGAAGCCTATCTCCAAGTGCAACTCTTGGTATGATCGTGAGCTCGCCACCATGAAACGCAAGTGTAGGGTGGCTGAGCAGAGGGAATCAGGTGCAAACTTGCTCCAAAGGCAATACAGACTCTCTGTCATGTCCAAGAAGAGAGCCCACATCCAAGCCTGTGTCTCTGTGGCATCTAACAACACGGACAGACTCTTCAAAATCTGCAAGGAGCTGGCAAATCCAACTGCAGTCTCTACCTCTCCCGTTCCCTCCCAGACACTCTGCACAGCTCTGGCTTCTCACTTCACCACTAAAACTCAGGAAATCCTGTCCTCTCTCTCCTCTTCCTCTCCCTTTACCTCTCTTGGCCCCCCTCTGGTTGCCTTTCCATCTCCTCCTCCGTTCTCCTCTTTCTCTTTGATCACACATCTAGACAAGTCCGATCTATGAAAGTGTCGTACAAGCAGTTGCTCCCCTGCCTCTCCAGAACCATCAAGGACCAATTCGACAGCCTCGCTCAAGCATTGGCCGATTTCTGCAATCACTCTTTTGTCACTCGAAATTCCCCTTGCCCCAAAAGCACTCCCTTGTGCACCCCCTCCTGAAAAAACCTTCCACCAATCCTACCTGTCCAACAAACTACCACCAGATCTCTATCACTCCCTTCCTGGGCAAACTCCTGGAAATGCTTGCCATCTCCCAGCTTACTCTCCATACTGAATCTGGTGGTTGTCTCCATGACCATCAGTCTGGCTTCAGAGCAGCCAGAGTCACAGAAACTGCTCTCCTAAATACCCAGGAAGATCTGCTCAGTAATCTCGACTCTAGCCTTCCTTCTGCCCTCATCCTCCTTGATCTTTCCTCACACGTTCAATCATGCCTGCCTGATCAATCATCTCCGTGAGAACCTGGACATCACTGACTTGGTTGACCTCCTTCCTCCTGGACCGACTCTCCCAGGTCCAACTTGGGTCCTTTCTCTCCACCACCTCTCTTACCACATGTGGTGTTCCCCAGGGCTCTAACCTCTCAACCTGGCTTTACAACAGTTAGTTGGCCTCTTTGGCCCACCTCATCTCTACCTTCTCCTGTAACCTTAAGTGTTATGCGGATGACACTCAACTCTCCTTCAGGCTCCCCTCAGCCTTCTCTCCTCTTTCACTATTTCCTGACTGTCTATCCATGATTCAGGAGTGGTGTGCCTCCACCAATCTTTGCCTAAATACAAGTAAGACAGAGATCCTTTTCATTGGGACTCCTGTTCCTGATTTCGCTCTTTCACTCTGGCCACCTTCCTTGGGACCTCTTCCTGCGCCTTCCTGTGAGGCACAAAATATTGGTGTTATCTTCGACTCCACTCTGTCCTTCTCTCCTCACATCACAGACCTCACTAAGAAGTCCCAATACCAGATTCACCTCCTCAGAGGTATTCTTTCCTTTTTCACTTTCCACAGAGCCCTGGTTGTCTCTAGGCAGGACTACTGCAACAGCCTCTTTCTCAATCTGCCTTCCTCTACTCCCCACCCTCTGCTACTAATTCAGAACAGGACTGCAAGACTTGTCCTTGGCCTCAAGCGCAGGGATCATATCTCTCCATGCCTGAAATCTCTCCACTGGCTCCTGGTGGCTGCAAGGATCAGGTTCAAGACCCTCTGAATCACCAAGAAAGCTCTCTGGAATGGGGGCCCGCACAACATTCAACTCTCTCTCCCTAAACACCTTCCTTCTCGAGCCCTTCGCTTAGCCACCTCCAATTCTCTGAGGGTCAGACGCTTCTCCAGGCAGAGAGTGGGTGGTAGATCTCTTTCCTCTGCAGGTTCCTCCCTCTGGAATCACTTCTCTGCCCCTCCCAAACTTGAGCTGTACCACCTGTGGTTCCGGAAGCAGCTCAAGACCTTCCTTTTTGCTTCTGCTTTCTCTCTCTCTCTCTTCCCTGCTGACCTACCTGTTTGCAGCGCTGACTAGTTGCCTGGCTACCCTCAGAATCTCAATGGGCACTAGGCTCCTCCTTGACCAGTAGTCCATTCACTGCCTCTGGGCCTACCCTGCACTTGGGGCTGTATCTGTAACACTACAGTCCCTGCCTCCTTGCACTTACCCAGATCCGCGCTGCCGTGGCTGCACTTAGGGCAATGATGCCCTGATTGCACTTCCCCCTTCCCTCCCCCTGGCACTTCTTCTCTCTCTCTCGCCTCTGCACTTGCATGATCTGAATGACACAAGGACTAGTACGATCATTTGTTTTGTCCCCCCTCTGTCTTCCCTACCTTGCCTACTAGTCACGCCTAGAAACACTTGTGTACAGGTGCGTTATAAATAACTCATCATATCATATCATATCAGACCAGAATAGCAAGTGGGAGTAATGTACTCCCAATTTCAAAAGTAGGGAATACAATGATCTCATAGGGAGTAAAAATGTAAGTCCAATTCCCAATGAGAGTAATGCAGAAGCCAGTAAAAATATTCCCCAACTGAAAAGCAGCAATTGTTTTTAGAAATATACATTTCTTTGCACCTAGTCATATATGCACATCAGAATATACATGTTTATGTCTACAATTCAGGCAGTTGAAATAGTAATGGACACCTGTGGTACTATGTGCACCACTGGGGCAAACATATCTATGTCTTTGGAAAGGTGAAAGCTGGGGCGCAGGATTCTACATGCATTGTTGCATAAATATTTTTGGGGGGAGTATTTCTACTCCCTATAAATATATTTTACGTTAGTATGTGCTAATTACTATGGAGTGGAAGTAACTGATACACCACTAATCTGTAGGGCTGTGCACAAATCACCAACACAGTCATAGCAAACTGGAAACAACAGGGTCCATGTATTACGCCCAAAAGCACACAAGACAAGCAACGTAGTCCCTGCCTATTGTCACATGGACACAAAGCACCATTCTGCAAATATACCCCAAACTACATACACAAGAACATAAGTAGGAAGGCACAGTACAAAATGTAAATTAGGAGCAAACACATGTGAGAAATGCCCTGTCCCCCTATGCGTGTTCCACAACAAAATACAGGTCGAGTGGCCAACCCATTCCCCGACAACATGTATGCCACAATACACATTCACATCAAAACAGTCATGCAGACTTTGATAAATGCATCCTCACTGCAATAAAGATGCACATCTAACCTCACTCCTTTTAGCTTGCGAGTCTGCGCTGGCTGCACCCTGGAGTGCACGGATATCCCCCTCTGTAGGCCTGCAAACCACCCAACTCTGATGATGTGTCCTGTGCACGCATACAGAAGCAACATCCCCTTCAATTGCAGTAACCATTTTCCCCCAGCAGAATGCCTCTGTAGAGGGAAACAACACAAGGTCAGGGAAGGCAACACATCCGTGCACCAAATTACACAGCAATATGTGCCCTCCCTGAGTGCCATGCAATAAAAAGGCTAATAAGAGCTCACCAGCCAACCATCACCATGTGTCGCTGCACCAATGCAGCCATATCTGTCCTCCTCACACCAATGCAATGAAAGGAACCCACACAGTGATACCTTACCATCCCACAACCATGCAGAGCCATGCAGTGAAGGACCAGGTACCACTTACCCCTTGTCATGGTGATGGGACACTGTGAACACTCAGATCTGGTCACAATCAGTATGACACTGAGAGGACTCCCAAAAAAAGATCACTGTGAGCTTGGAAACCTAGGATCTCCTTGGAAGTACTCCCAATGCCAGGTTATGGCATCACCTGATTAACCAGTCAGCAGGAGAGTGCAGTAAACACTGGCAGGGGGGCCGACGATGTAAAGCCCAAGACAATGGGATGGAAACATATCAGCAATTGCATTGATGACAGGATCCGGCAGAAGGCAGCTGTTCACAGAGGCAGCAGACATACAGGACGGCAGGGCACACAGGCAACTGGCATGAAAGAGACAAGCAGACATGAGAAAGGAAATATAAACAGAGACCGATGGCCCTGCCACTCAAAAGGTAGCAGGCAAAACACATGAGGAAGGGAAGGCAGACTTCACAGTTGAATGGGGACTAATGTGATTTGAACTGAATGGAGGGTGGAGATGCACTGAGCAGCTGTCAACAGGCTGCAAAATATAGGCTGGTGTAACGTGCATAGTACATGCTCACCATGGTGAACAGCAACTCCTGGCCAATTATGTGTGCCTAGTGCCTGTGGTGAACATGGCATCGCCCAAATGGCCATCAATGATGTGTTGTGTGTGGATTTTTCTCTGGACTGCACCCCCAGAAGGAGCAGAAGGACCAAGAGTGGACTGCCTGCTTCGGTAGACCTGACTAAAAAAGCTCAGTGAACGGGATGCCACACAGCAGGAAAGACACATGCAAAAACTACAAGGAAACGCTCACAATCACTCCCATCACCTTGTGTCCCAGCACACATACAGCCAGACCTGCCACCCTCATGACAACTCACCAACAAAGGCCCTACAGTGACAAGTTCCCTCAGAACAATCACCCTGCAACCAATGTCACCCTGATTGTCTTGATGAAACAGCATGCATAGACACACCAGCCTACCATCTCCATGTGTCACATGCACCCATGAAGCTAAACCCATTCACCTCAGTACAAGGAAAGGAAAAATAACTGCACACAGTGCCAGACTCCCTGCCACCAACGTCAACACAAGTGCCACCCTGAGTGCCTTTGACTTACCTGCACAAGGTACCCACCTGGCTCGCATCCAATGCAAAGACATGCATTGCATCAATGTACAGATACTGGACAGCCATGACGAATCCTGTATGGAACATAGAAATAAGCCTGCACCACCCAGTGTTGAAGGATGTCAGAGGGCAAGAGGTAGACAGGACACTGAGTGATGATTAACTAGCAGTGGAGTAGAGAGAGAGAGAGAGAGAGAGAGAGAGAGAGAGAGAGAGAGAGATAGAGAGAGAGAGAGAGAGAGAGAGAGAAAGACAGAGAGAGAGAGAGAGAAGCGAGAGAGGGAGAAAGAGAGAGAGAGAGAGAGAGAGAGAGAGAGAGAGGGTATAGGTGAAAAGCAGTGCAAGGAGGAGACTGGCTGGGGGGGAGATGAGGATGGATATGTCTGACATCACGGCGGGTGAGGGAAGAGAGAAGGTGGCCAAGAGAGGAAGACAGAGACATTAACACTTGTGAAGAAGTAGCCTGGTCAGAGAGCCTTGAAGGTACACTAATGGAATAGTACCACATTTAGTGGGCAATGAAGGACGAAAGTGGGTGATAGATAAGTGATGGATAAGTGCAGACTGGCAAAGAAAGACCGCCTATGAAAGGTCAATCAGCAGCTTTACATCAAAGAATCAGCATGCACAACACACCAATGCAATTGAAGCAGAAAGAGACCCACGTATACAACATCCCAGCAAAGAAGTACCTACAACCACATACCCATATCCTGCACCAACCACCAACCTCCCCGTTGGACACCACTGTAAATGGAACTCAAGACAATATGCAGCTGTTCACTCACCCTCCAACAGACCACACACCCTGTGCGAGACATTCCCAGTAAGTGTGCATGGATCCCTGGGTCTACTGGCAACTCCGACAGGAACAGCATATGAAGACAATCTGGTGGGAGTGGACGATGTACCACATGCATGGGCCCACAATGTGTGCACACACTGTGCAGTCACTCACAGTGCTGGATTATATCAACAGGTAATGTAAAAATAAGTCATGCAATACATCGAGGTGTACACAACATAAAGAAACGAACAATGATCAAACAAGTGACCTCATTGAGGAACAGAGGAGCAGTCTCTCAGGTGTACACATGCGCATATCTGTACAACCCTACATGCAGCAAGTGTGACAAACCTGTACTGTGGATTCAATGTACAGAAATGCAGAGAACTGTGTCACAAGAGGCAACACCATGAAGCGGAGCAGCCAAGGATGTGAAGACCTGTCAATGGATGTGTGTGTTACATGTGGAATAGTGGCATGGCAGGTCATGTGAGCTGATAAGGGAGTGGAGTGGGCTGTGGCACTGGTCAAAGAGTAGAATGGACAGGGAGTACACCTGCAGGGCCCTGTAGGAAACATGGGGGGGGAGTATAAAGGTGTCTATAAGGAGACATTATCACAGTCAAAGTGTTGGAGAACCAAAATACATAGAGCACAGATGCACAGAGAATGCATGTCGTACATTAGCATGTACATCTAGAACATGTGAAATACTGCCATTGGCTCAAGTGTGACAAATACTTCACAATCCCTTTGATTTTTGTTGTCAATTGTGCATCCACCAACACAATGCACACGCAACGAAGTGGAAGTTCATATACACACACATGCATGTGGACAGACACTCATCTGCAGTGACATTTACCATGACTGAATTATTACTCCAACAACTACAAAATATTTACAATGCATTAAAAGACTGTGGAGACCAATAACACAGACATGACATAAGAGTCAGAGCACATCCTTACCTGCTGATAGAGCTGGCCTGATGTGATTCCCTCATCCCTTCCACCAGAAACGGTACCTCCAAATTCGTGAAAGGTGGCCCAGTTCCTGGCAGAGGGCATGGGGACTAGGGACGTGAAAAGGTGCAAGGTGAACCTCCCATGGAGTGCAGTCACCAGTTGAATAAGGATCATTGCAACAACATATTACACCAGTCATAGTTGCTAAGATTGCTTTCAGCACATATGTGTCAATATTCCATCAACCCATTGTTACCTGCTCATGCCATCCTGTCTTCCTCAAGGCAACCATAGCAGCTTATATCACTGTGCATGGCTGCATGTCCACTACTGCACTCACAATACCTTTGAGAGGGCAACAGCACATCTCTCAAGGAAGAAACAAATAAAAGAAAATGAGTCCATCTTGGATTGGTGTAAAAACAACACTTGCCTCCATTCTGGACATCGTTATCAAAATATAACAAAAGAATGTCCACCGGATCAAGGGGTAAAACACCAAAACAAATCAGACTACACCGGTCACGTGAAAAATAAAAAAATAAAAGTCCATCTTGGACTGGGGGAAAGAAAAGTACACCCTGGAGAGGGATAGCACATGTCAATATCCACATGAGTTGAAAAAGATAATCATTCAAAATAAATCCCTCCATGGGCTCATGGACATCACAGCAATGGTGGTTCAGGAGGTGTTGGTGTGCTGGTGGCTTTGGTGGTGGATCCAATCCATGCAGTGCCAAGGCCTGGTCTTCACTGGCCATGGGCAGCCATGACAGGGATGCATGCACGAGCACGAGCACGAGCACACCAATTGCTCTGTGAGGTCCTGATGCGCTTCCTTACAAATGGCAACAGCGCCTGTATGCTCATGACGCATGGAGTTGCTGTGAAAGTGTCTGCTTCAAAGCAGCCATCTCCTTGGGCAGAGAATTCATCATGTATCATCAATCAAGGCCTTCACCTCAAGCTTTAGGGCCTCTCTATGTGCCTGAGCATCTGCATGCAGGGACTCCTACAGACTCCTACAGACAACTCAGATCAGCCTGTCGGCCCTTGATGTTGGCCTTAATACCCAGTCTGTGTGAGCGGCTTGATGACCGTATGACCTGCAACCGTTGCTCTACCCAGGCCTCAGGTGGGATCATGTTCTTGATCCATGCCCTCTGCAAATCTGTCCATCACATTGCCATGTCAGATGGTGGCACGCAACATTTGCTGCTCCACACTCTCCAGCCTGCACACATCCACCACGTGTGCAGGACCCATGGTGGCCTGATGCACGGGACCATGCCCGTTGCTGCAGTGCTGCTGTCATTGGCTGCAGGTCTACAACCCTCCGTTTGACATCAGCCCCAGAGCCTGATGCCAACTCATGCGAGGGTGGCCTTGCAGCCATAACATCTGACTGGCCTTGAAAAGCCAGCTGCAGAGCCGCAGACTCAATGGCCCCATCTGATCTGCCTGTTCGGGCACTCACCTTATCCCTCTGTGAGGCAAACAAATCTGGTCCAGCATCCAAATCAGCTGAGTCAGAAGAGTAAAAAGTGGCAGCAGCAGGACTGATGAGGGTCTGCAGCACCAGTGTGGTTTCATGACGAATGATGCCACAGCCTCTACTGGTGGTCTGACATACCAACAGCTCTTCACCCTCCTCTGCATCCTCACCTGCGCATTTGCAGAGAATGACATATGGAGTCATGTTCCACCATAGAAAATGCACATGTTCATCAAAGTGCAGACAGACACAAAATGGCAGAAGCATTTGACTTCGTGACATACCACACTATGACCAGTAAGTCACAGATGAATGTCATTTGCTGACATGCGGCCCCCTTCCCCACATGCCATCAGTGGACACATTGACGTACAAATAAGTGCCATACACATTGACTGATGGTCAGTGCAACTGTCATGTCAGCACACAACCCAGGGAGAAGTACTGCACATGGGGCATTGTAAAGGTGAAGGCCATCTGTCATCCATCCAAGTCAACAGATACTACTGCCATCAAAATATGACACACAAAACAGAATGTCAACTGAGAGTCAATTCACACAAATGCACTGAACAACCATTTTGCACCATCAATACATATGCCGCATGCCTGAGATGGTAAACTGTCAAATCCTTTGAAAAGTGCCCCCGTGGTTGCATTGGGAAACAGCATACATGCATTCCCTCCCCATTGGTATCCACTACATCCACCCAACATCACAACCACTGCCAACAACCACAGCCACAGGTCACTTTAATGCAATCATGCACCCTGACCAGGACAGCATAATTCAATGCATCGTTGTGCAGAGCGTAGTCGATGTACAATGAACAGCGTGATATGTGTGCAGCAAAGATGTGCACTGTCAAACCTCTCAGTATAGTGCTCCCTGTGTTTGGCAGCAAAGTGACCACACATATGGCTGTTACTGTGTGCTTAGTCACATCAATGTCAGCACTAGGTCCCCTGGCACTGTGTGTGTGGCTCCACATCAGCGTGAGTCCTCTGCTGTATACATAGCAGAAGTCAGGAATATGCATTGTAAATTGACATTGTGTGAGATGACATTACCATTCACATGACATTGTCATATGAAGCGTCATATGAAGTGTCATTTGATGAGTGGCCATGAGGGTGTGATCAACAGTCATTGACTGCTGTTTTGGATGACACTGTCAGGCAACGGCCACTGTCATCTAATACATGGCAAACTGCTACTGCACGCCATGGAGTCTGGCAAATTGCACATGATCTTGACATTGATACCTCTCATGAATGTACTGTCACTGCTGTGTAAGCCAGCCGACAGTGATGTGTATGTCACACAAACATGTGCCACACATGTCCACCACACAGGATGCTCCCAGAATGAAGGCCATGTGGCATGAGTCTAAACGGTGCCAAACATGCATCACCCAATGATGTTTTACAACTGCAGCCAGGTGTACCTCTGCACACATATATTTTGTGCCTTACATGATTGGCGGAACATGAGATGCACAAAAAATGTCACTCACCAGATATGTCCTCATATTTCTCCAGGCCTCCCACTCCTTGCACCTTCTCAAGGGGGATGAATGGACTTGTGGCCTCTTCATGTGATGTCAGCTGCTCCTCCTCTGGTGCCCCCCTCTAGTGCCCAGTGCAGAGGCCAGGTTGACACTGAGTGTATGCTTGTTCCTATGTGTGAGATCATTACACCGCTTCTGAACCTATTCAGCAGTGCACATCTCCACACCTGCAGGTGTTGATCTGGTCTGCGACTCGCTGCCGATGCAGCATCCATTGTACAGGTGTATGGGTGATCCCTGTATACTGGCACATCTCACGATAGGTAGTCAATGTGACCCCAAAGCTCCTCATCAGGGAAGCGCCTCTTCCCCTGGGGGCACATATTCTATGCTGTGCCTTGGGTTGAAGCCTCTTCCTGCTCCCTCCCTCTTCCTGTCCCTTCTTGGCCCGAGAGGACCTAGGTGGTGGTGCTTCACCTGTCTGTGATGGCGTTGGTGTCCAGGTGCCGGGTCACCTGTGGTCCTCCACGTCCTCATGGGGCTGGGCCAGATGTGTAATAACCACATCACTGACCACAACTCCAGCTGACTCCATTCCCTCTTAGGGCCTTTCCACTCATGTCTCAGATGTAAAGGACAAATGAAAGGCACACCAATATATTGTTCTGAACAATATGGTTAAGGGAACAGTCTACGTGATGTGCGACGTAGTTGTGTGGTCCAGCAAACCTCCAATATATCCCAAAAGCAAAATACTGTACACGATACGCAGAGGCACTCCTAAACTCAAAAATTGCTTGCGCAACACCGGAAAACCTTCCAAAAATCAAAAAAAGAATGTGTGCACTATGCAGAGGCACCCCTGAACTCGAAATTGCATATGCGACACGCCACAATCCTCAAAAAAGTACAAAAATTCATGCACAGAGGCAACCCCGCCCAAAAAATATGTGGTACAAGTTAATTGAAGTGAATGACTTGCGTAGCACCCCCAAATACGTATGTGATACTCGTCGGGCTCGTACCTTCTTGCGTAAAACCATGTGCATCACATGCCTTATATTACAGCATCATTTCTGTGAGCCGCGTAGGTAAACCGTGTAAACCGCGGCATACCCGCACGTAGGATGTAAATGACACGTTAATGGCCTTTGCTCTGTTTTTGGCTACTGCGGACGGGAGACACACACCACAGTTCCTCCTGCCTGCAAACTGCTGTTTTTGCCTCCTCTGGCTCTGCTTTGCCTCATTCATTCCTAATCTGCTGCTGCTTGCTTGTGTCCAGCACTGTCTTGGAGTACCAGCTGCCCCGCATTTGCCTGCACTCCTGTTTTGGGCCTGTGACCACCCCTTCTGTACTTGGGACTTCCACCTGCCAACACCACCACAGCTCCATACCACCTACCAAGGAAAGCCATACCTGCCCCGGGGGAGCCATGTCTGGCCCATCTACCTCCTCTGAGGAGTGCAGCATCCCCACATCGAGGCAGAGGGCTGTCAACTTCACCTCTACCAAAGTTGGCAGCCTGGTGGATCAGGTCCTGGGTGTCGATGATACCATCTTTAACCCAGCAACAAAGCTGGGCAATGACGCAAGGCTAAAGATCTGGGATGACATCACGGCTGCCATCAATGCAGAGGGGTTGGCAGACCACACAAAGATCTTCATGTGGTCTGGAAGTGTTGGGATGACCTCAAGGCCTGTAGCCATTCCAAGGTTGTGGCAACCCACCGTGGAGACTTACTGTGCAGGCTGCCACCGGACCCAGGTAGAGCTGCAGGTCCTTGAAAGGTTCAATCCAGACATTCACTCCCAGATCTTGGCCTGAAGAAGTCGTGTGGAGGCTGCTGGTGAGTACACATGTGGGGCAATGTGGGGCAATGCTCTACAGCATACATGTTTGCAGATGCCACATCCTGTTTGCAGCATGTGTGGGTTTGACGACCCGGCAACTACAGAAGGGGAGTTCACTGTGCCTGCCCAGGCACCAACACAGGAACAGGCATCAGTGGGACATCTGGCACCTTAGAACAGTGCTGGTACTGTACTCCCCCAAATTGCAACATCCAGATGTTGGGGGTACCTGTGCAGGGTGCGCTCGGCCAGGCAGCAACAGTTTAGGAGTGCCCAGGAGGAACGTAGGAGATTCAGGCAAATGGTGTGTCTCCAAAAGGACTTCCGAATGCATCTGATGGTGGAGAGGCAGCAGGTTAGGATGGCATGGGTTGCTAGGGACAGGGCACAGGTGGTAGAGAGAAGGACACTGAGGCTGGCTGCCATCCTGGAGGAGGCTTTCAGGGAGGAGGAGGAGGAGCAGAGGAGGTAGATGGAGAGCCTGAAAGCCATCTAGGAGAGAACGGTGGGCCGCCTCCATGTGGAGGACGATAAATGCGACTCTGCCCTGGAGCTCTTGATAAGATACTATTGAGCCCACTGCCTGTGTGCATAGTTAATTGTGTGGATTTTATTTTTTTACTTTTTTCATTTTTGCCCATGGACATTTCCCCCTTCCACGTAGCAATTTTTCGTAGAGTAAATATTTGTAATACAGATTTCCATTTATACTTCACACAGTTGTTGGTGTCTCTTGGTTCATGTGCTGCATTTGGTTTACGTTGGTTTTGGTATGCATTTGTTCTGTGACCGTCATGTGGGTCGTGGGCCTCACTGTGGATGTGTGGCATACGCTCATCACTTGTGCAGTCGTTGTTCAGTAGGTGTGTCCCTCCCAATGCAAGGCCGCCCAGCTACGCACATCAGCTACCTCCTAGTGGATGCGCTCATGTCATGCTGCCCATCTGCCACTGAAATGCTTCATCTTCACATGTGAGTTTTTTAACTGTACACATCATCCATCTCCTTGGCTCACACACTCTCAGATTTCCTTCGTATCACCAGAAGACATGTCTGTTCAACTTGTGTTAGTGCAGGGCTTTTACTGCTATGCTTTCCTACCTGACTCCCTTCATTCATTGGTTTTTGCATGCTACTATGCACACAGATTGCATGTGCATCTGTCCTATCAGTGATGTCTTGAACTTGTGTCCTCCTAGGTCATTCACCTACATTGTACTGGTAAGGGTCTTCTGTGGCAGGGCCAGGCTGGGGTGGTGTCGGAGGTGAGGGGGGCTAATGGGTGGAATCTGGGCTTGAGGGAGCTGCATGGGGGTGGTGTTTGAGGTGAGGAGGGCTGGTGGGTGGTGTGAGGACCTCTGGGGCTGGCTGGGGGTGGTGTCAGAGGTGAGAGGGACTGTTGGGTGGTGTCTGGGCTAGAGGGAGCTGCTGGTTGGTGTCTGGGCATGAGGGAGCTGCTGGGCGTGGTGTCGGAGGTGAGGGGTGCTGGTGGGTGGTGGCTGTGCTTGAGGGAGCTGTCAGGGGGTGGTGTCTGAGGTGAGTGGGCTGGTGGCTGGGGTCTGGGCTTGAGGGGGCTGCATATGGGTGGTGTCAGTGATGAGGGGGCTGGTGGGTGGTGTGAGGACCTGAGGGGCTGCCGTGGGGCAGTGTTAGGGAGAATTCTCTGTTTAGGCTGAATTTCTTAACCTAGTGAGTCCCCCAGCAGCTTTGCTGGATTTTTGGGGTTTATTTTTTTCTCCTGCCAAGAGTGAGCATCTTTTACCCTAACTCTTGGACATGATTTGAGTGTATTCCTTTGACTCTGGATGTGTTTAATGGGCTATGGGGTCTTTTACTCCATAGGGCTTCATGTATTTTTGTGATGTGTGTTACACAGCACCCTCAGTGCAGTAACACAGGGGTGTCATAGTGACCCCCCAGTATAGACTCCATACCCTGGGACTGACTACTGTCTCCCAGGGCATGTAAAGTCACCATTGACTTTACTAGTCTTGAATTCTGAACAGAACCAGTACAAACCATCATATTGTGGACGTACTGGCCGGGGCAATTCGATTGCCCCGGGGTCTGTTAGTCGAGGGGGCACGTCTCCGTCCCCCCTGATTGAGTTTTGGCTGGTGGCAGTGGATACTACTTTTTATATTCAACCGCAAATATTTCTCTATGGGATTTTCCCATTGTTCGAGGCTACTATCTTTATTTATTTAATTACGATAGCCTCGAACATACCGCCGGTTTATTTAATTATTATTAATTCTCCGATTGGTATTTTTTGCCAAAACTCGGTTCTAAAATGGCGTTTGTGTTCTCTTCTGTGACTCCAACCCAAGTCGAGCCCTTTGTTCCACTTTTTGGCGGGCTTCTCCATAGAAGCCCTCCAAAGTGGTGCCGCTCTGTCTGGGGTCCTTAGGAGGGGTGGAGGGGGATTTAGGCACCCTGGACTGAGTTGCCTAGGCAACTCAAGTCGCACTCCGTCCTGATTGGCCCAAGTGGTGAGCCGGCCGGCTCACCACTTAGCATGTTTGAGTGACAACTAGGCCGAGTGAATGGGGGTTTTCTGCATAAAAGCAGGGCTTTGGGGACTGGAACTTCAGAAGTCGCCACAGGACCTAAGAATCTGATGAGGGAGAAGCTGAGCCGACCTGCCATGACGACACCACCGGTGGAGATCTCCCGCCGGAGAGTCTTCTTCCTTTGACTGGTGGGGATAACCAGTTTCACCATCTTTTCGCCTTCCCAACGCATCTCATGGCCGCCTTGCCTGTGCCAAGCACCCCGGCAACCGGACTACCACAATTTACCACGACCGCGACATAAAGGGTAATACCTTTAACCGGAAAACTCTGCGGCTGGTTTCTTCCCTGGCAGTGCAGCGACCTTCATCTTTCCTCCAAGTCGAGATCTTCCCTTCCTCTGGACGACGCAGAGACTTGCACCCGCTGCCAGGAACAACTGCCACCGCTGGAGGATCCTTCCCACTTAAGGTACCGTGTTCTGCCTGGCTTCCCTTGCCACCGACTGTACGGGGTAGATTTAGCCCCTGGCTTTCGAACGTGGGTTAGCCTGGAACACCCTGGCTAAACTTTTCGGAGCCTCTCTAAACTCTTTTCGACTCTCTGCAAGACTTCCAAAGCCTAGTGTAACTGTGTGATCTTGGGCGCATTTGTGCTCCGCTCTCTCTAAGAGTGGGCCCAGCCTATGGACTTTGGCTCACCAGTGACTTTTGCTCTTCTGCCTTGCTAAAAGTGTTCCTAAATCTTAGAGTGGTGTATCTTCACATATTCTTTTTCCCTCCCTTTTTCATGAACTCATTGGAGTGCCATCTATAGGGATTCGGGTGGAGGGTTAGCAGGATCGCTGGGGTGCATCCGTTACTTACATGGGAGCTTGCGTCAGATTGGCTTGGGTGCAGCCGTTACTTGCACAGTACATCGGTCAGGTTGGCTGGGGCACAGCTGTTACTTACGTGGGACCTCGTGCTGGGATGCAGCTGTTACTTACGGGGGACCTCACGCAGTTTCGACTGGGTGCTGGATGTTAGGTCAGTGGTAGAGGCGGAGGTTTGTTGAATGGTTGGTGTATAACTATGTTTTTAGTTCGCGTGGGGGCATGTTGTCGGCCTTTCTCGCGCAGCTCGGTTTTCTTTGTTGGTCGGGTTGAAATGAGCGCTTGAGCCCCTGAATACACGGATCACACATTGGAGACTTTGAGCGTAGGGTCACGCAGCGTCGTTCTTGGCATGCTGACTTTGTGGGATCTATGAACAATTTTCTATGATTCACGCCCTAATTGGTTTTTTCACAATTACATCCCACACCTGCCAACATGAATTCTGCCATTTTATACACCGTGGAATAAACTGCAACCGTCAAAACTCCCCAGCGCACCCAAGAAATGCCACAGAAAAAAGAGACTTCTTTATCTATTCCCAAAGAGTTTGTCACCAAGTATTGGTTAATGCTCTCTCTCACTTTTTTATGAATTAATACACAAAGCTGCTGTGCATTGGCCATGGTAAATAATAAATACTAGTTTATATAGTGTTTTCTATCCTGCTTCGCACCACTGTTAATCTATGCAATTCTAAGGGTAAGCAATATATACATCTCAGAGGAATGAGCAACTACCTGGTTAGGACAGGAACATGTAATCTGTAGCAGTGAGTACACAGACATCCGCTCAAGCCCATAACCCACTGAGCTGAGATGTGTAGATGTAGCTTGCTAGTTACCAGCCATATGTCTCGAATGATGACATGGGGGAAGTGCTGCAGAAAAGTTATAGAGGGTACTGCTTCAGCTATGCTAATCAGCTGGTAATGTTGTTTGCACTTGTCTTGATGGGGAAGGGTGAAGGGTACTGATCACATGAAGAAAGGGGGCCCTAAACCGGCAGGGGACCATTTCCTTGGTTAACTCTGCAATGGCGATCTTCAGGTCCCTGTGTATTATATTCATGCAATACTTCAACTTCACCACAGTATCTTCACTCTGCATCAGACTTCCTTTTCCACGTGCCTACTTTTAAGAGGCACAATCATCTGGCATTTTGCAGATACAAAGGTCACCTCTTCTCCAAACAGTGCCTCTAAATGATGATGCAGTTTAACTTGCCAGTGCCCGAAAACAACTTATCGTATCCCTCTCTGCAAAGCCCAGAGCAAAACATAATGCACTGGAGGAAACCATAGATTTCTTTTCCATGGTGTGCCACAGCTCTGACATTCCTATACTGTTTGTGTATAACATTGCAGGACCTGGACTGCATATTCATCTCTACAAAGCAAAAAAACAACAAGATGCTGCTTGCCCCCTCACTTTGTCCTACCCTCCAAGCGGTGTGCCTGTGATACATGTGAGATGGCAGGGCTGAGATCGTATCCAGGATAAGAACGAAATTGTCCAGCATGCCAAAGAACATCCTACTCCCACTTGGCACCCACCTCCCACACTCCCTATATTACGGCTCCTCTAGGTGGGAGTGATGCAGGTCCATCACAATTCCATCAGGAATCGACCGCCCCAGGAGGCTTGAAGAGGCAGTGTGAAGCGCACAAAGAAATAGAAGCTCAGCCTCCTAAAGACTGAAGCAACATTAAGCTAAGTATCTTACTTGCCTACAACACGGGAAGCACAGACAGGAACTACAGTTCCCAGAGTGCCCTCAGGGACATTTAAAGAAACGTCAGGCGCTTCAGCGCCGGCGCTTCTGCAACGAAGCCGGTCTACGCCGGTCTCGGCGGACCTTTATTTAAATCCTTCCACCTTTGCCCCATTCAGGAATCGACCGCCCCAGGAGGCTTGAAGAGGCAGTGTGAAGCGCACAAAGAAATAGAAGCTCAGCCTCCTAAAGACTGAAGCAACATTAAGCTAAGTATCTTACTTGCCTACAACACGGGAAGCACAGACAGGAACTACAGTTCCCAGAGTGCCCTCAGGGACATTTAAAGAAACGTCAGGCGCTTCAGCGCCGGCGCTTCTGCAACGAAGCCGGTCTACGCCGGTCTCGGCGGACCTTTATTTAAATCCTTCCACCTTTGCCCCATTCAGGAATCGACCGCCCCAGGAGGCTTGAAGAGGCAGTGTGAAGCGCACAAAGAAATAGAAGCTCAGCCTCCTAAAGACTGAAGCAACATTAAGCTAAGTATCTTACTTGCCTACAACACGGGAAGCACAGACAGGAACTACAGTTCCCAGAGTGCCCTCAGGGACATTTAAAGAAACGTCAGGCGCTTCAGCGCCGGCGCTTCTGCAACGAAGCCGGTCTACGCCGGTCCACGGCGTCCGACGGCTCACGGCCCGAAACGCTGCAATTTCGAAACAAGAACGACACAGTAAAATATAAGGTATGGGTTACTTAAACCTAACTGAGCTACTATCCCGAAATGAAGCTTTACAGCAACTAGGAATAGTACAAAATTACCTCAGATACAGACAAGAGATTATTCCCACTAATGCCATACATACAGGTAGTATTCAACCTAGAACCGCCCCTAACACGAAACCCGAATCAGGAATAGAAGATGACAAAGCCCATCTCAAAATTGCATTACTAAACACTAGGTCTATGCCTAAACATGCACAAGAAATCCATGATTATATCACGGACGAAAATTTAGACATCCTATGCCTCACAGAAACCTGGCTACAAGAGCCTGTTGGACCCACGATAGACATAGCAGTTCCTACAAACTACAACATCTACACAAAAAATAGAGATACAGGAAAGGGCGGAGGTGTGGCGATCATCGCAAAAAACTCACTTAAACTCTTTGCCTCTCCTATTCAGTGTCTAGGTTGTGAGGTCATCCACCTCAAACTCACACCCACCCCAAATAACTGCATAAACATAATCACTATCTACAGACCCCCATCCTTAATATCCGATTTCAACGATGAAATCATGACCCTACTAAATAGCACTAAATCAACTAACACAGAGACTATAATGTTAGGCGATATAAACAGATGGAGGGGGAACTCTCAGGACCAGCTAGCCATCACACTAGAAGAGGACTTGGAGAACAGTGACTTCACTATCATCAATAGAGAGCCCACTGCAAATACAGGGAACCAACTTGATTGGATCATTACAAACAACCCCAAAGTAACTATGCTCGGGACTCACCCCTGCATATGGTCAGATCACTTTAAAATCGAAATCTCCCTATCATTGAAATTCAATAAGGGAAAACCAGCCAATTCACCTAAACCAGTTATGGCCAGAAACTTGAAAAAGATCACGAGTAGTATGCTCTCTGAGGAAATGCAGAAAATCATGAGTTCCACCAAGGACGAAGACCATAGTAAACACATAATTTTGACTTACAACCAAGGCATGTTAAAACTGTTAGACACCCATGCCCCCCTGAAAGACAAAAAAGTTAGACCCAACCCAAATCACCAAAAATGGTTCACTGCAGAAGCCATTAAGCTTAAAAAGGATAAAAGAATTCTGGAAAGGAAATGGTTAAAAGACCCCACAGAAACTAATAAAAATAACTGGAAGACAGCGGATCACTTATATAAATCAAAACTAGTGGATTTGAAGAAAAACCACTATAATGACATCATAAGTACCGCGGCAAACTCCACCGGAAAACTCTTCCAAATCCTTAAATCCATAGATAAGCCCACAACACTCACACCACCTTTCCAACCAACCGAAATAGACTGTGAGAATGTCCAGACCGCCTTCCAAAACAAAATAACCAAAGCCAGAGAAAACATCATTAACTGCCAGACCACAAATACCTCAGTCAAGACCCTCCTTCTAGAACATAACATTGAGACAGAAGTCCCTAAATTTCAATTTCAACCCATCACAGTCGACACAATGAAGAAAACACTATCCACTATGAGGTGTACCTCGTGCTTAGAAAATGTTCTTCCCCCTAAGCTCATTCTTGAAAACCCTGATATCTTTGGTCCCTTTCTCACAAGAATGGTAAATGCCTCATTCAGAGATCACACTGTACCCAACACCATCAAAACGGTTACGGTCACCCCCCTACCAAAAAAACCAGACCTCAACCAACAGGACCCTGCCAACCTCAGGCCCATCACAAATTGCAATTTTCTGCTGAAAATTATGGATAAAATAGCTACTGACCAACTTCAAAGCTACATAGATGAAAACAACCTACTTCATCCACAACAATCCGGGTTTAGATCCAGTCACAGCACCGAGTCGGCATTATTGGACCTCCAAACTGAAATGCTCTCCATTTTGGACAAAGGCAAGTCGGGGCTGCTGATACTGCTAGACCTTTCAGCGGCGTTTGACTTGCTAGACCATGTCAAACTCCGCGAGGCCCTTGAAAAATCAGGCAATTGTTCAAAGGGAGCCATTGAATGGATTGCCTCTTTTTTGCAAAACAGACAATCTAAGATTGTTTGGGGAGACAAAACATCTAGCGCTAAGCTAGTCGACTGCGGGGTCCCTCAGGGAGCCAGTTTCTCCCCACTACTTTTTAATCTCTATATGCGATGCCTATGCACTATGTTATCACAGATGGGCATATTTTTTTACCAACTTCGCTGACGACACCCAATTGGTGTTTGAACTCAGCGGGAACCATCAAACAGACAACGATAAGCTTACTCTCCTTTACAACACCATCGAATACTGGATGAAAGAAAACTGGATGTGCCTAAACGGCTCTAAGACCGAGCTCATGATCTTCGGATCCACACAAGCCAGAAAGAAATTGAGCCCTGCCTTTAATTCATTTACCATCAAAAACATTCAGATCCCAATATCTGTAAAAGTAAAGACCCTAGGTGTGTATCTTCAAGCCTCTCTTGGCGCTGAAGCACACACAAACTACCTTAAAAAAAACTGTCAATATCACCAAATCCTCCTTAGAAAGATCAGGCCACTGTTAGACCAAAAGAATAGTACCATCATTGCTAGGGCCACTATACTATCTAGATTGGACTACGGAAACTCCCTACTCTTGGGAGCCAACAGCAAGTGCCTGAAAAGATGTCAAATCATCCAAAACAACGCTATCAGAACGATCACTGGAAAATCATGGAGAGAACACATCTCCGGAGAAAGGAAAGCCCTCCACTGGTTGGCTATGGAGGAGAGAATCTCCTTCAAGTCTCTCACCATAGTACATCGCTGTCTCTATGGCACAGCCCCGGCCTATCTCAAGAAACAGTTTAAATGGTACGAACCATCCAGGAGCCTTAGATCATCTAATATAGGCAAACTTCAAACCATTATCACTAAAAAACAACATGGCCTTGGCAAGGCCTTCCCGACAATAGTCATCGGTAAATGGAATGACCTACCCACTTCACTAAAACTTGAGCCTAACTATCTCATCTTCAGGAAAAAACTGAAAACCTTTCTTTTTAAGTAAATCCTAGAAACACATTGTATCTTACTGAGTTAATTTAGGCCTCTCCCGACTAGTCCCGTCTTCTTCCTTTTGTTGTCCTGTCTATGTGTCAGCGCTCTGATGCCCGCGGGCTTTAGCGCTATATAAACAAATAAATAAATAAATAAAAATAAACAAGGGTGGTGCCAGTGAAGCAAACTGCCACTGGCCTTGTGGGAGCTGGGAGAGCACTGTTGATCCCATCTTTTGCATTTTATACGAAAACCCGTCAACAAATGCTTCTATATATAAATGCAAGCATGCTTTTTAGCACGCACTTTCGAGGGTGTCATCGTCTGATTATTGGTGCTAACCAGGGCTCAATTCGAGGGTACACGCGGGTGGACGGAGTCCACCAACTTTCTTCAGATGGTGGACTCAATTCCCCCTCCCCCACCCCTGCTACAAAGGTAAGATCATGGTCACTTAGTACTACAAGCCATGGGCATTTTTTTTAAAGTTAAACAGCTCATGGATACTTTAATAAGACAAAATACGATCATGTTTTCCCCCCTTATTTTTCCCAAATATAGAAAGGGGAGACATCTTGCCACTCGTTATTAAGGGTAACTATTACCCCCTTAGAGTGATGATTAAGCAACCTTCCAAAACACGCATCAGGAAATCTAAAAACCAATAAAGAATCATTATTGGATAAAGTTTGAACAACAGTTCTTAGCAAGACAAGTGAGTACTTTACCATGCAATCAACAACGTACCAGCCAGCTATTTCAATTCAAATGTTAGCCTCTTCCAAGCGTTTTATTAACAAGTGCAATTGTGATTGAAAATCTATCCACAAGTTCGTGTGGGTTCTTAAAAAAGTTGTTATCTATAATTTTCAATGTTTATCATAAATGACTGGCTTATAATCATTGACCATTAGAAAGGAGTCTAACTAAGGCTCTAATTTATATTGTACTTTATTTCCAGCTCAATCGTTTGCTCCCTCCTGAAGGATCAACTTAATTATTGGGAGAAACACGTGTCGAGGGAAAGTTTAAATTCAATGAAATTAATAGAAAACAGCATCTCTATTAAGAGACTTTCTATCATTTAGGGTGAGAAGTTATCACCAATTCAAGTCATAGATTGATAATGAGGGAATGCGTAAATCTAATGTAATTAATTGAAATCAGTACTTCAAATACTTCAAGAGACTCTCTATCATATAAGGTGAGAAGTTATCACCAATTCAGGTCATGAATTGATCACATAATAAATGAAGACATGTTGCACTAACTACAAACCTAAGTGTTTTTTTTCTTTCTTCTTTCAAATTACCTTCACAAATACAAAACATCAACTTTGAGGGTGCTGAATTAGTAAAGGTGTCTTTAACCAATCCAACAAGTTCTCCACTCTCTTGGTTCATTAGGGCCTCATTCCCCTGCATTCGTGCCGAATCCTCGAGTAGGTCCTGTGGCAGGGTTCTAGCTCGTTGCAAAAAGGACCCTTTTACACTAAGATCACTTCTGTTGTCTTCAGCTCTGTGGATGGTTTCAAGGATATGATCATCAACCTCACTGATGTCTGTGCCACGTCCCCTGTAATGCTTTATCTAGTAATGAGGCTGAACCATGTATTGTTGTCTGCCCTGGCTGTTGCTGACAACTATATTCGGATCTGATCAATTGACTAAACAACGATTTCTGTGTTCACTGTAGCACATCCAACTCGGGCATTCCCTATAATACAACGTATGTAGTATTTTTATATTCCTTTGTGCCATTCATTTATCAAATTAAATAATCGAAGTTGAAATTCAAATTGACATCTGTGAGGGCCACCAGCGTTAAGAAGGTAGCTCAGTGAGTTTAGTACTTGTGGAAGAGATCTGTGTTATTATGCTTCATAGTTCCACTCAGTTGAAGACAGACCCTCTCTTGCTAGTGTGGTGATCAGCTCCTCAGTGGATTGACAGTGCACCAGACCCAATGTTCTTGTTAAAGGAAAAAATAAACAACCGCTAAAAATACAAACTGCAGCAGAGGTCATCAGGTGACACTTTCCTACACTGTTTTTCGTCAGCGGGGTGCACAATTTTAATTTGGTCCATCGTGATAAGTTCCTGGTTTGAGACAGAAACACCGTTTTTTTCCCCACGCAGCCAACTTATGTAGCCATTGTCCTTTTACAGTAAATGGGTAATTCGGTTTATCCTTTGCATGTGGGCCACCTTGTGGATAAATAGCCACCACCCAGTGCAAACCCAAGCACAAGGTCGAGGGAGATCTTTTCTGATAAAAGCAGCACAATATTGGAACAAATTGCCAATGGCCCTACGACAAGAGGACAACTATCAGAGTTTCAGGAAATCGATGAAAACTTTTTTGTTTCAATAATACAGGGTAGCCGGTTATTATTTGGATGAGTCCTATTGTTAATTGAGATACATTTGTGAATGTATTTCTTTCTGGTTTCCCGCGCCCTGATGCCCGCGGATTTTCGGCACGTTAGAAGCATGTACATAACATAGCATAACATAACCCATCCTGGCACAACAGAAAACCAGCACCCACCTGGAGGGTCGACATCCTCACTTCCTGCTGCTCATCTGGACAATACTGCACACATCTATGTTTCCTAAACACATTATTTCTCCCTGTGCCACACTGCCCAATCATATGTTCAAGGCAACTCTTAGAGAACAAATATGAAAGAATACATAGCGCAACACATGAACAGATCTATGCGATCAGTGGGATGGCTCTTGGTGGAGGTAGCAGAATAATTGGTGGTATGGTAATGTTTATGTGTATAGCGCCTATACACAAGTCACGTGTTTCAAAGCGCTCCAAGAGGAGGGGAGCAAGGGGAGAAAAACAACAGTTATTCAGAGTCCCTGAATTTCTGAACGATACAAGTCTGTTCATGCAGAGTAAGTGCATACATACAATTAACAGTGTAGATAACAGAAAATAGATGTGAGGACGTCTCTGCAGTTTTTACAAGAGCATAGAGGCGCCACCATGCAGGAGGGGAGACAGGGAGACAGGGAGGAAAGGACAGACGATCTTCAAGGCATGGTACGTTCAAATCGTGCAAGTGCACAGAAGGTAAGGAGAGATGGGGGGACAAGTGAAGGGAGGGGGAACAAGTGTGTCCAGTTAGTCAGAAACTGGAAAGTGCTGAGAGATGCCCTTCTCATGGGTCATTGAGCAAGTGCACTAGCAATGAGGCAAGTGCAGGCACTGAGGCAAGTGCTGGAGGATGGCGAGGGTGACAGGGACTTTTGAGACTCTGAGGTACGTCCGGCGGCTAGTCGGCATGCTGTGTGAAAACGGAGGGAGGGATGGATAGAGCGGCGATGAGTAGGTGGGCAGTAGATGAGATGCATCAGGTCACCTCAGGTGGATGTCACTGCAATACCGTCGGTTCACCTATTTTCCTGCTTCTGAAGACCACTGCGACTGACTGACTCCCTTCACTCAATAAGCGTGATGTGTGTGCTGTAGAGAAAGTCTCATCCATACACGGTTAATAGTGTATAGTTTTGCTCCATATATAATGACTGTTGCCTTTGCTCATTAATAGCAGCATCACTTGCGAACCATAGTACTCTCAGAGAAAAGTAAAATAGATTATATATTATGTTGTTGAATGGTTTATATATTCGATGTTTACTTGCAGATACCCACATATTCTTCTCTTAGAGGTTGGTTCCCTCTAAGAATGTATTCTGGAGACATCCCTGGTAGCAAGCCACAGCACCATTTCTTTCCTTTATATATCACCCGAGCAACATCCCTGCACGCTTCGTATCTGGAGTATTGAAAGCACATCATGGGCCTGATTTACAAAGTGTTTTTCAATGGGGTTTTTCATTTGACAAATCACACAGAGTATCACTCTTAGAGCACAATAGTAAATTCACCAGGCACAGTACGAGGAAAATATGGAACCCCTTTGAGTCTTTTAGACAAAAGGTATTGGTGACAAGATGAGATGTGGGAAATAAATGCAAGTGAACAGATGAAATGGCCTTAGTTTTCAGAAGTTTGTAGTCTATGGTTCACTGGTTTACTAGTTCGGACTTGCAGAAAAGTAAAAAAGACATTTATGATCATTGGATGAATCACATGTCCAACTCTACTGAGTGTCTGGGGTTAGTCAGGGGATTCAAGAAATGGCAACAGTCTCGGTCCCCTGAGTAGCCTCCCTTCTGCTCTTGCTGCTTTCCCTCTCTTCTTTTGCATCACTCTTTTCTATCTGTCTTCTCCCATGTCTGTCTACATTCGCACCATCTTATTTTCTGCAGCTCTCCCAACACTCTCCCTTCTCCGTGTGCAGATTACCACTCTCCTCCGATTCAGCCCCTTTTCCTCGGCCTTCTATTGCCCACCTGCCCCCATCCACTCCCCTTCTGTCTTCCTCTCTCCAGTCACAGCTTCAGCCTTCTCCCTCTCCCCCTGCACCCCAGTCTCCTACTGTTGCTTTTTGTTTTAGCCACTCTCCACCTTCTGTTCTCCACATTCCATTTACATCCTTCTTACCTCCCCTTTCACTGCCTATATGCACCTATTCTCTTTATCTGTTTTTGTTCTGCAGCTCCACTTAAACACATTTACCCTATATAGGCCTAAGGGATCCCTCCCATCCTTATCTACGTACCTACTAAACATTTCCCTAATGAAAGCATCATTTGGTTCCTCGCCTCGCCCAACCCCTCCCCTTCCCCAGGTCCTGGAGCATTCCATCCTCTCTATTCTCACCTCCTTCATGGGAAGGAAGGAAGGAAGGAAGGAAGGGAGGGAGGGAGGGAGGGAGGGAGGGAGGGAAGGAAGGAAGGAAGGAAGGAAGGAAGGAAGGAAGGAAGGAAGGAAGGAAGGAAGGAAGGAAGGAAGGAAGGAAGGAAGGAAGGAAGGAAGGAAGGAAGGAAGGAAGGAAGGAAGGAAGGAAGGAAGGAAGGAAGGAAGGAAGGAAGGAAGGAAGGAAGGAAGGAAGGAAGGAAGGAAGGAAGGAAGGAAGGAAGGAAGGAAGGAAGGAAGGAAGGATGGATCATCACAGGCGTAGTTGACACGTCATAGGGTTATTGCCTATTCCCCATTGGGCCCATTCGGGAATTCCTCATTCCCCATTGGGCCCAAAATCAGCAATTTTGCCACGGATTTCCCCCAGCTCCGAGCTGGGTGGAAATCCGCCAAAGCCATGATCTGGCAAACCCTTACATACGGCGGTAATAGCGCTACCGCCGCATTTAAGGGTTACCGCTAGACTCGTGATGAGGCCCTATATATACATTGTGGGTTATTTCGATCGGCCACTCAAAATGTTTCAAAACATGTTAATCGAAATTGAAGCCACTCGTATAAATATGGGTATTTGATGATTTGTCTCAAATAACATTTTATGGTAATACTACATTCTGGGGCAGAGACGTTTTTACAGAGGGAAAAAGGGGCACTTGCCCAGGGCCCCCACCTTGAAGGGGGCGTCAGAAGGCTGCTTGATCTAAAGAAGTAAAGTTCCATTGTTCACCAGACTTAAATAGAACGTGTCAGGATATTTTATGGCATGCTAAAGAGGTTCTAAGCCCATTGCCTGTCTGTTTTGACAAGTACATTCTGCCTTGATCAATTCATCATTTAATGCCTTCTGTGTTCATAGTGTGTATGTGCTCCTTACGGCACAGCTCTGTGGCATTCTTTCCTTCCTGTGGGAATTATGTTGTTCATGTGCAATAGTTAAAGTTGAAAAACATATTGATAAATTGAATGCCACAATCGTTTAGAAGTTAACTCAGTGTGTCAAGCACTCATTGCAGAGATATGTGTTCATATGCAAGATTAGAATAGCACATACCAGCAAAGCTGGCAGAGCCTTTCCTATGTTTGAAGTTTATAATCCTACCTGCATATGTACTTGATTTCATAGCACAACAGGTGCTATTATCAGAAATGTACCTGTACCAGATAAGGGTTGCTATAAAAACTAACATATCAAAAAGTTGGGAACCTTGTCAGGATATTTGCAGAAATACCCTTCTCCGTATATGCGAAACCAATACCCGCGTTTTAGATGTAATTTATGGCATACTAGGGCAGTTCTCGCAAGGAGGAAACTTATACCAGAAGACCAAAGTTTCTGTAGATGGTGTAACCTACATTCGCAGAAAGAAACCCTTAAACACTGTTTAGTAGAATGTCCAAATTTAGTTGACATGCGAAAAAAATACTTTGGTAGAGTCACAGCTTCACTACTTCCCATGAATGAATCTCAAGCTTGGAAATGGCTATTCTCAAACACCAACCTATCTGTACAAATTGCCACTATACATTTTCTTAATGAATTATAGAAAACTGAAAATGACTAAATAATCAATTTCACCAAGAAACATTTAGAGAATTCTGTTTTTTCTTCTTTTCTCTTTTCCTTTTATTATTTGTTTTTATCCCAACTGAAATTGAGTGAAATCACTGTTTAAAACTGTATATTTGGTGCAGTTTTGTTTTATGGTAATGATAGATATTTATCTTTTGTAAAGATATGTTTAATTGTTTCATCACATGTTGTTTTATATGATGTATTTTTTTTTAATTGTCATAAATTTGAAAGGTTCAAGAATTTGAACTAACCAAATAAAAAAAATAAAAAAAACATATCATCTGTATAGTGAAGGTCTAGAAATTGGTTTGTTCAGCTGGGGTATTGTAAAACCTAGGCAATCACCTCCAACTATGAGCATAAACTGTTAGTCCAAGAGGTAAATAAGTATCCGAAATCAAGACTGTGGAACAAAAGCGTTCATGCTTGTATCCTGGCTTTGTCAGCAGACAATACAGTGATCCTGGTCAAATCACCAAATATCTTTGACAATACTGTGCTGTCTTCTGTGAGGTTTGCCTTCTTGCATCCAGTGGCATTGTTTAGCCCATTACTTGATATTTCTTCTTATGTATGCCGTTTGACTGGAAGGGGTGGTAGACAAAAGAGAGCAGACCAGATGTTGCAGGCCTCGGGGAAGCATATTTTAAGGTCTGTTCGTTTGACACAAAAACAGTTTGCTTTTTGGCAAAAGTCAACATTTTCTATGCACGTTTATGAATGACAATGTCACCAGCCATTGTTTTGGAAGTATTTAAAGCTTTAAAATACGGAAAAAAAACAGGTTATGTGTTACATCACATTGATTGGTATGCTGGTACTCCCTTTATGAGGGAGAGAATGAAGCTAAAATCATTCCCATTTATCGTAACACCCTGTGATTTGTGTACTTTCCAAGTCAGTTTTATAAATGACATTGTTTTAGTTCATGATAAGAACTGACTGGAAAAGAAAGTGTTCAAATGCAGAAATTGCAGAATTGGCACAAATCCACTCCTTAACCAATGTGGGATCCTGGGAATCTCATTTAATATTGTATTGCCTAACCTCTCAAAATTGCCAGTCCCTAATCCCTTCAAAATTGTCAGCCCTTCAGAGTGTTTTCCTTTGCAGGGTATGATCTTCATAAAAGCCTCACTCATAGGTTCACATGCTATAGTGTTCCTTCCACTATAATAGTGAGCATTGATATATTGCACACTGCAGCACTTGTTCCTTTGAACACTAATGGCAACACTATTTGAAAACCATATCCCACTTCTTATCTCAGTCTTTCTGGATACAGACACCTTCCTGGTAGCTTCTAATCTGCATTCACTATTTATGCCATGGTATGAGTAGATTTCTCCTTCCTTCCAATTGGTCTCCTCTATCCATGCTCAGAGCACTTTTGCATTCTGTGAGGCAGCTAATGTGAGTTCTCTGTTATGTCATGTTATGTTATTTGATAAGAGGCAGCCAAAAAACTATTGATTTGTAAGAGCTTGTGAACATTTGTGGAGAGGTGGTTCAAATGGAAGGGTAGAAGATGACCAGTGCATTTCAGAAACAACATAGTGAACTGTAAATGGAAGGACTATGCCAAAAAGGCCTCCAAGATCACATGCAATGAAAGATGAAGGTCCGGGGACTGAAAAATCACAAATGAAGCATGTGATAATGTCTGTGGCCACCACAGACATAGAAGAATATTCTGAATCTGATCAGTCCTCAAATGAGCAGTAGTCACTTGAAATAGAAACCACAACCAATCTTGGTGACAATATAGAGGGATTGAACTCTGATGTACACTCTGTGTATGATTATTCTGTAGGACATTTGCCAGAAAGTGAAATTCAGCATGATGATTGACAAAAAGATAATAGGACAAAGTTTCAATATTTTTAATATAGTGGACCCGGAAAGGAAATCACCAGTAGCCTGACAAAACACAGAAAAAACATGTAGTGATTGCCCCCTCCCAAAACTTCGAAAACATCTCAAATCGGAATTATCTAGAAACACAGTGTACCTTGTTCCAGCTTCAAGCACTAAATATTCAACATCCATTGTTTGGAACCTCTTCCAAATCAACCCTCAAGATATTAATAAGGCTATCTGTACTGTATTGAACTGGAAAGTGAACAGTGCAACTTTAATTGAGCACCATCTTGAACAATGCCATCCACAGGCTGTTTCTATCCATTAAAGGGGCAGCACAGATGGTTGAGGCCAGATAACACATGTTGAGAAGAAGAGAGACAGTACCACAAAGACTGTATTTACATAATATAGCTGAAAATCACTTCATCAGCAGACTATAAAGCATATGTCATGTGGGATGATTCAACCCACTTTTGCTCTGCCATGAGGCATCACTGTGTTCTGATGGTGTCAAAAACATCAAAATGGCCACAAAACCCTTGTGCGCGCCAACACCTCTGAAATTCACGCTCTGCAATGCACAAAAAGAGGGCTGCCCAATCTACCACGCATGTTGTCAGTGATGGAACAGAGATTTCACTCCTGAAATATGTCAATAGGCTCGCCAACAAGTGAAAATGGAGTACAGAGGAAAAAGCCGTGTTCTACCAAAGGAAACCCCAAAAACACTCTTAAACATCCAAAATTCTTACTGGGTGCTACAATTAAATTAGTTCAAGAAATCATTGTGAACTCACCATATCTGGAAAAGCTGAAATGTCAAAGAAACATCCACAGCAAAAGTTGCCTGCCTGTGAAATCTGTCAAAATCTGGGTGCAGTACCATCGGCCACCTGAATGACAGCTGTCAGAAGCCTGCCTTAAAGCTGTAAACTTGTACAAACTGAAATCTAATGTTTGAAATCGAAGTGGCCTGTTACTGAGAGTAATCTATGTTGTAATTGTTTGAGCCCATGGTGTAGAATCTGCAATAAGTGTTGTAGCTGCAAGTTTGAAATCACAAGTTTGTTTTAAACCAAGAAGAAAATGCAACAGAATTAACCTTAAATTTAAGCCTGGCTAAAAGCCACCCAAACTGGAATAACAGCTCTCTCTCTCCAGTCCTCTCCAGTAGGAAATCACACCTATGTGATGATTATAGGGTGGGGGAAGAATTTGGTTTGCAGGGGGGAAGGAGACAATGGACATCCTCCAGCTACAGGATATGCGAAGTGTGAAGACTCATAAATGGCCTCTGCCCAATAGAAACAGGGAGGAGATGTTCCTGGGTCCCAGGAAAAGACCAAGGGGGTGGAGCTAAACTACCATGTGTTGCTTAACAAGGACAAAAGACATTTTAAAAAGACTGATAACTCCCTATGTAAAATTGTGCAAAATATATAAATAAGAGCATTGTTAATGTAATTTTTGGATTTGCACAGGTGAAAAGGCACCAGAACTCTGTGGCATGTTCTGGAAAGAAAAGGTGGAAAAAGTAATATTACACAAAATGTATTTCTGATAGAAGTATGAAACTTTATACACGTGTGCCCATGGTCAACGCGCACATTTGTAGACATTTGCTCCGAAATTGGACATTGTGTTCTGGATGAAAAGGGCAAAATACTGCCAAAAGCAGACACAAGATCCCACAGTGACAGGGCTTGGAGGAGTATCTGCTACACAAAATGTGTAATCTGTTTATATCCCTGTTATAGAGGTTGCACATTTGTAAATATGTATTGTATGAAAAATAGATTTTGGGTTCAAGAGGCTATGGGTGGATTCTAAGCCTCATAAACCCACACCATAAAGGTGACATCCTGTTTTTCTCCTCCTATCAAGGAAGAGGGGAGACCTTAACCAATCCCTGTCAGCGGGGCGAGCTTAGGATAAACCAGCACACACACCCCTTTATCATAAGCATAAATAGAGACAGCTCAGCACTCAGAAAGGACAGACAGATTAACCTACTATCCGATTGCTGGCAGAGCACCCTGTTACAGAACCATCCATCTTACTTGCTCCAGACTCCAGAAACTTGGCAAGCAGAAAGGCCCATTGCATAGCTGAACAATTTTCAGCTAGGCCTTAAATTTCCAGAACCAACCCCAGTAATCAAAAGGGAACCAAAAAAAATAGCCGGGCTGTGCTGTACTGCTTGCCTGTTGAATATAATTATCATCAGAACCAAAAGATCCAATCCAGTCCGGTGCTGCGCTGTGACCAGAGCCATTGCCGATCAGATCCAGTCCAGTTGTGCCGTGCGGTGTCCAGATCACCTTGGTGCTGCCCAAATCCGATGTGCCCAGCAGTCTGTCCTGACCAGAATCCCTGACCAGAATCCTGACGGTTCCGTTTGAAAAACATATAGTGAGTATCTATAGATAGAACTGTGTCTTTAGGATATGGACTGTCCATAGTAATCCCTATCTTAAACCCATCCTCTCTTTCGTTCCGATCCAGTATTGTTAGAACTATCTTTGCGTGGACTCTTCTCTCATATGTGTTCCTAAGCCCTAACTTCCTATTGATTGATTAAGAAAGTAATTCCCAAACCCAACAGAAAGTATCACACCTGAACTGTTATGATCGGCCGTGAATGACTTCCTGTGTGGCGTTATACTTTTTGGTAGTCTTTAACATAGTGTAAGAAATCCTTTTTTGACATTTTAAAAGCGCATTCCTGTATTCTCATTCTTGCGCCTATTTCGAAAAAACAACCTCCACTAAAACGTCAATAACTTCTTCAGTTTTTGTGCTAGAAAAGGAACATAACCGCGATTATCGCGCACTGAAAAGTTGTCCACGAATTTCGCTGTAGGGAATTTCTGACACGTGTAAAAGAGCGTTTGATTGCTTCCGACCTTAATTTTAGGATTTCACATTGTTTCTTAGTATCAAATCATTGCTAGTGTTTGTGTGCAACTATGCAAAGCGGCTCCCATAAGAATTTAAACAATTTTAGCAATTTAAACCAAATTTAGTGTTTTTACCCGCTTCATTCTCAAGATAACTTTGAAACCATTCTGACTGCTTGCCAATCTATTCTGTTTCTCTCCTGTGCTTGCTGGGGGGAAAGTGGGGATTGATATTTTGTTTGAATTCAGCCATTCCTGAATACCTGCTCTCTCTTCTCATCTCTTTACATTGCCTGTTGGGGGGTTGAGGGGTGTGCAGGGGGAAATAGTAACCATACTGCTATTTGATCTGACTCACACACAAAAGTATTATTTTTGTGCTGAATTGTTTTGCTCACTATTACTCCTTGTGTATTAAAGAGATTATTTAGTGTTACATCGCCCCATTGGTGATTATTGTGTACCCATCAAAACATAGGGTGATTGAATTGTGAATACCTAAATAAATATTTTAACTTTGCAAACCAGCCTGATTCCTGGTTCAGTGTGACCGGGGGGTTCCAGAAGAGGGGAGTGATATGAGTGGTACATCGTTCAGAATAAAATAACTTTTAGACACAAATAAATAAGGATTTCAGTTGTGCATTACACGATAGGCATTGACTTAGGTGAGTGCCAGATTGAAATCACTTACAGTCAGTAAAGAGAACAGACTATGACAAAAGCCACAAAGTAACTTTGGAAATCAACCAATTGATTAGTTTGTTTGTTTGTTTGTTTATTTATTTGTAGCGCGCGCCAGACCCGAGGGTATCCGGGCGCGTGTTCAAGAATACTTTAAGCTTACATGTTACAGTTACACATTTCAGGAGGGTTACAAGGTGCATTAGCAGTAAATGATGACAATGTACGTGTTACAGTTACTACATTTCAGGTGGGTTACAGGGTGTGTCAACAGTAAGTGATGACAGTATGCGTGGTTACATGCGCAGGTGAGTGTGCACAGGCATGTGTACACAGTAAGCGTTGAGTGTCGGAGCAAGGTGGGTTAAGCGGGTGATGAACGCGGTATGCGTTCGGCTGCAGATTAACAGGTGGGTCAGACGTGAATAGTCCTAGTCTAGTAGGTTATAGGTCATTTTCTTTGAGCCATTTAATGCAATCGAGTCTGAAGTGTGGATAAGATTGGACAGATCTTAAGGATGATGGGAGGGAGTTCGATAGCTGGGCCGCTTTGACAGGGAAGCTGGTGGCTCCGGCTGTGCTCAGCTTAAATGGGGGCATGGCTAGTTGGTTGGTGTATGCTTCTCTGGTAGGTCTGTTAGAAGTTCTTCTTTTGAATCTTTCTGTTAAGTATTTGGGGGCTAGGTCATTAATACTTTTGAAAGCCAGTGATGCAGTTTTGAGTTTAATTTTGTCAGCTGTGGATAGCCAGTTAGATTGTCTTCTGATGTCTGAGATGTGCTCTCTTCTTGGGATTGCTAGGGTGGCTAGAAGGGCGTTGTTCTGCAGGGTTTGGATTTTTTGCAATGTGTGTTTATTGGACCCTATGTATAGTGCATTGCAGTAGTCCAATTTAGATAATACCAGGGCTCTTGATAGGGTGAGGCAGCTGGCAGTGGATAGATATGGTTTAGCTGCTCTAATCAGTTTACAGGTGTAAGCGGTGCTAGAGGCCATCGCATTCACCTGCTTTGTTAGGGAGAGGCAAGAGTCGAGGTAAAAACTTAGTGTTTTTACTTCTTTCGCTACTTTACTGGTGTTGCCATCTATGACAAATGATGAGTAGTCATCGTTCAGTTTTTTTATATTTTGTGTGTTCCCCAGTATGATGAGTTCCGTTTTGTCATCATTCAGGCCATCCATGCCTGAATGATGAGGTATATTCTGTTCACCAAGGCCAAATCCTGCTCATAATCCCCCGAAAGTGGGATGAGAATCTGAGTGTCATCTGCATAGTTTGTGTAGGTGACACCCAGAAGGTCCAGATCATCGAACAGGGGCTTCGTGAAGATGTTATACATGGTCGGAGAGACACAGGATCCCTGGGGGACGCCACATGTGATAGGTACTGGGTCAGCTGCTGCGGAGGTGGAGAAAACTCGTGTGGTTCTGCCGCTTAGGAACGACCTGATCCATGCAATGGCATGTGTGGAGAAGTGGGCCGCGGTTTCCATGTGGGAACAAAGCACATCATGATCCACCAGGTCAAATGCCGCTGAGAGGTCCAGTAGGAGGAGTAGGGCAGTTTTTCCAAGATCTCTCAGCTCATCGACCTGGGTTTTGAGATCGATAAGTGCAGTTTCGGTGCCATGTTGAGGCCTGAAGCCTGACTGTCTGGTACCTAATAGTTGGTGCATTTCCAGATATTTTTGGATCTGTAGGTAGGCCACTCTGTCTAGGATTTTTAGCAGAAATGGTACCGTGGTGATTGGCCTGTAGTTAGTCGGGATGGCGGGGTCCAGGGTTTGCTTTTTAAGGAGGGGGAGGACCCATGATTGCTTAAGATTGTCTGGTATAGTGCCTGATGCAAAGGAAGCATTAATAAGTTTGGTGATAAATGGGGAAAGATCTCTGGCCGCGTCTTTTATCAGTTGGGCTGGGCATATGTCGCCTCGACAGTTAGTTGGTTTGAGCGAGAGTATTATTTTTTCAATCTCCAAGATTGTTACTTTGGTGAAGTTGAATTTGTGTTCTGGCTTGGTGGTGGTGGGTGGTTTACCACTTGGATTGGTTGAGGTGGGTATAGCTTGTTTCTTTTTCTCAGTTTTGGTTTGGAGTGTGGCAATTTTGTTGTTTAGAGCTTTTTGGATGTTGGAACACCACGTTTTATTTTTATTGCAATTGTCTGGAGCAGGGATAGGGTTTTCTACTTCCTTTAGTATAAGAAATAGTTCTTTGGTTCCAGACTTAGCCTGTAGTATTCTGTTGTTGAAGTTTTCTTTTTTGGCCTTCCTTATTTCATTTTTGTAGATCTTAGAGGCACTGATGAGAGCTATTTTGTTTGTCTCTGATGGAGTTAGTCGCCAGGCGGATTCGCATTTGCGTTTTTCAATTCTTAGGGATTTGAGGTGAGGGGTGAACCAGGTATTTAAGTGTGCTCTGGGCTTGCTTTTTCTCATTTTCAACGGGGCGATAGTGTCCAAGGCTGTGGCCATGGTTGAGTTGAATTTGTTCACTAGGGCTGTTGGGTTTAGCGATTCAGATAAGGAATTTAGGGTTGGGAGGATAAGTGGTAGCAGTTTGTCTGCAGTTATGTTTTTTTGTATTTCTGGTTGGTATGGGTGGGGCCAGTACAATTTCCTTGGGTTGGGTGGTGTTTTCATTTATCAGAAAGGTTATTAGTGCATGGTCTGTCCAGATTTGTGGGCAGATATCGGTAATTGTTACATTACAGTTGTGGTTGGCTACCCAGTTGAGTGTTCGACCTTTTTCGTGGGTGGGTTGTGAGATTCTTTGGGTAAATCCCAGTTCTGTGATGACATTGGCGATGTTAGTTGCTTGCAAGTCTTTGTGGTCACTGAACCTAAGTTCATGTCTCCCAGGAGGATGGCTTGCAATTAGTTTTTTAGATTATTTGAGAGGATCATCGAGATGTCCTCCTCAAAGGTTCCAATGGGACCTGGAGGCCTATAGATGAGGTGTATATTGATAGATTAGGAGGGTGATGTTGAGAGTTTGGCGGTTAAGGATTCACAAGATCTGGTGATTGGAGGCATTTCTATTGTTATGGCGAGGTTGTTTTTAGCGATGATGGCTAGGCCACCTCCTCGAGAGTTGGTTCTGTCCTCTCTGAGAATGTTGTAGTTAGGGGGCAGGGCAAGCATCAAAGCGGGTCCTGCTGCTTGGTGAAGCCAGGTTTCCGTTATGGCTAGAAGGTCATAATCGCCTATTTGGATGAGATCGGCAATTTCGGTGGCATGTGCTATCAATGATCTAGCATTAATGAGGGCACCCTTCAGCGGTATGTTTGGTTTGGGTGTTGCAGGGGTGACATGGCTTTTCTTTTTGGTGGGTCTGTTGCTTGATTTGCGGTGGTTGTTAGTGGGACTGTCAGCGTGGGAATCTCTTTTGGTGGGGGAGTTGTCTAGTTTGGGGGCATTGCGTTGGTGGTTTCTTGTATTGCTAGGTTTGGTGGCTAATCTGGCTGGTGGTTCATAGATTTTGGGTAGTCTAGATCGTAGTTTTGCATTTCTACTTAAGGTATTGCATGGGATATTTGTTATGGGGTGGTGGGTGGTAGGTATCATTATCTCTATAGTTTGTGGGTTAGTGTCTGGGGTGCTGGTCAGTCGGGGCTCGTCATCAGAGTTTGACTTTGCAGTGGGCATAGGCTGCGGTGTGTGGTTTGCTGTTGTCATTGTGGGGCAAAGGGTGATCAGGAGGAAGAGGATGGGGATCATCCTATAGAGCGTACAATGGCTGTCAACACAGTGGCTAAGTATGGGCAGTGGTAACACAATGGCTAGGTATGGGCGGCACACTGGCTAGATGTGGGCTGCAAAATGGCTTGGTAAGGCAACACAGCGGCTGCGCGAATGAGTCTAGGTACACAGGGTTCACTCAGGTTCAGAAATCAGGAGTGAGGCTAAAATGCATGTGCAAGTAGGCTCATCTAAATTCAGGGATTGAAATGTAGGGCTAAGGTGCATGTAAAACAGGGTTCACTAAGTTCGGAGGTTGGAGGTAGGGCCTGGGTGGTAGATATCTATGCGGCACCTAGATTAGCAGTACCGTGGGCTAAGGCACACGGCAGAGCATCACCTAGATTTGAGATAGCACAGTAGGCTAAAATGCAGTACCTAGATTAGCAGTATAGTGGGCTAAAAACACAGAGCAGGACATCACCTAAATTTGAGATAGCGTAATAGGACTGTATATAGTCCAGTCACACACATAGAGCGCTTGATGTCAGTTGCTGTATGGTCAAGACAAGGTGCTGGAGGATAAGGTCTGTCAGCAGTTTGGCACGGTATGCCAGGGAGTAATGGACTGTACGTTAGATACGTTAGTAGCAGAGGGTAAGCAAGATAAAAGGGTGCTCATATAGTTATTAACAAGGCAGAGAATGAATAGTACAAATCTAGCCAGGCCGGTTCGCAATTAGACATTTTCAGCTATGGTCGGCAGAACCAATTTACAGCAGTATGGTGAGGTTTTGCTAACAGTAGGTGAGATGCAGGTGAGAACAGGCTAGTTTCGATATTAGTCAGGCAATGAGTAATCAAGACAAATCAAATTATGCAGGCATTAGGCAATCAACACTGTCCGATGTGGTGAAACAACACTGTCTATTATAGTAGGCTAAACCGATATTGCTGCCAGAAGGGTAGAATACAGACAACTAGAAACTCTCTTTTTCTTAACAGCTATTAAGTTTGGCACGGAGGGAAAGGCACAGTTTACTTCATTTTTGGTGTATTACCAATATAATGCTATACAAACAGATATGGCGCTAAATGCTTTCTTAACAAGCATTGAGCAAGGCGTTGAACAGTAAGTACCATCTATTATGGCGTGCTAGTTAAGATTTTGCTGGAGCTAGTGTAAAATACGCGCGGCTACAAGGCTGGTAAGGTATTTGGTATGACGGTATGCGCACATCACGCGTCTAAATGTCACGGTGCGGTCATGCCACGTCTAATGCCATGGATCTCAATTTACTAGTGTGAGGTAGCTGCTAACTAGTTCCGTTAGCTGTCAGCAATGCGGTATACAACTCAAGGGAGAAGGCGGTTTTTGTGTTAGTTTGAAAGACAGTTAATAGCAATAGTTGGGTTAACTTTGGAGATCTACTGTTCAGGGTAGAGAACTTTGATCATGTTGCTTACCCCCTGGCGAGGCGAATGTTAGTCGAGGGGTGTCTCCTTGTGGCTCCGATGCGGCATAGACAGGCAGGAGACAGGCGCTGGCCTTAAGAGACGGGCCTTCGGAGGGTCGGGCCGGCTGCCGCCTTCCAGCAACAGCTTCTTGGATTTCAGGTAGGTGGGGCCCAATCAGAGCTTGCGGCTCCGTTCGTGTGGTTGCCAGTCAACGACACAACAAATGCAGGCAGCGTCCATTTTAGGGAAGGGACCTCGTGGTTTTCGGCCGATCTGCATACTAACACAGCAGATTGTGCTTGGTAATATCAGCGATCCTCCTACTTGAATTTATAGCAAAAGGCAAGCCTCCAGGGTTGTGAAAATAGTCATTTCAATGTCTTTATTAATCACTTTGTAACATGCTACAGCAAACCAAGCCAAAACAATTGTTCAACTGTTCAAATTCCACAATTGTACAAAAACATGTGAAGAACGTTACATTCCATGACGAGGGTCCACGAAATCCATACTTTCAATTAAACAACTGATATGTGGACAACTTCCTAAACAGCAGATGACATGTGTATCATTGCACATCAGATGCCGTTGCCAGTTAATGACCAATACACTTTCTCTTCTTGAGGCCTTCTTGCTTCCAGAATGCTCCTTCACCAGCAACACAGGTAGTGGTATGCAGAAAATGACTGCTCTCTGTATCCATTCGTTTGAAATACAAATCACACTGCAAATAATATTGCAGATTAGTTGCCGGATGTTATATCAGATGGGCTGCAGCTATTGAATCTACATGTTACATATATCATATCTGATAATGTGGAAAACACAGTGTCTGCATTGCTAAAGGATAGATTCTATGATGTACCATGCTTTACCCAATGTTTGAATATTCTAGTACTCCACAACAGTGTGGTGGTAGTCTTAATACTATGTTTCAATGTAATCTTTGGAAATTGTCAACACCTTCTCTAATTGACTCTCTTTACTCTCTTCTCACTTCATTGACTACAGTTTTTGTCACTAACGTACATTTGATTTACAAAGATTTTCATTCTGTTATTTCATCTTCTTTAGATGCCCATTATCTAATTTTATACCTTTGGGCAAATCATCTTTGGCCTAATACAAATTCTTAGAACTATGGTAAACTGTAAAATGTAAATGGTTGAAAAACATGTAATTTATTGGCCCTATTGGAAACGCCAAAGCTAATAATGATCAGACTATCAGAGGAAGGACAGCTCAGTGGCAACGCGTTTGTCTTGGAAATACTACTAACCTTTGAAAAGAATAGTACAATATAGACATATAGAAATTATAGCATAACTATAGTAGAATTACATGAAGCCACAGGCCTCAGAACGAGAGATGAAGAAAAGCAGAATTAGGCTGCATGAAGCACCAGGCCTGGGCTCGCATCCAAGGTCAGAGACGAGCAGAACATTCCTAAGCCTCGGAGACAAGGAGCCACCTGCAAAATAGCAGAATAAATCCTCACTAATTGCAGACTAGAAAGCTCAATTGTGCGGTCTTCACCCATGTGGTGCGGCCAAGGTGAACAAAGGCCATTTACTTGTGGTGGGAAGAGGAGCAGTTCCCTGCAAAGCAGACATAAAGTAATACATGTGTTGTTTTACAACGTTGCAACCCTGCAGGCAATCCGTAAGGCAAGTGGTTTTACTAATGGCAACAATGGGGATACATAGTCTTTCTCATCACCTTGAGAAGGTACACAGAGCGCTGGGAACAAAGCTGGGTCCCCGGCCATAGGAGATCAGCTCCAGCCAATCAGGGAACACAAATCCAGGGGTTGATGGGGAAGAGCCCTGACTTGTGATGTCAGACTTCAACAAAAGCCCCTGACACATGCTCTGGAGCTGTGACTTCTGGAGACTTTCCATTTCCTATATGATCCCTGTTAGTTATAGAAAATAAAGGACAGTTCTAACTTGACCTTGGCTGCCCTTGGCTGTCCTTGGCTGTGTCCTCCGTCTGTATACCTGAGGAGGGTTTGTTGGGTCCTGGGTGCTCTGAACAGTGAATGTGCAGTGTGAATCCTGGTCCGCTTTAGTATACCTAGACAAGAGCCTTCTGTTAACTCATCTATTAGTCGAGTTTGTCTCTTATTATTTGAATAAAGTTAAAACTATCAGATCCTTTTTTAATCAATGACCCTCCCCAAGTCTTGTGAATGAATGCCTTCACTGGTACTTATTTTGTACCCTCTTTTTTGACATTGATCAACCATAGGTAATGGAGATGTGGCACAAATCATGTTTTATTCTTGCCCAATGGCTGCCCCTATTGACATCCTACCAGAATCATTGGCCAAACCTACCGTATCTTCCCTGTCTCGTTTTTTGGTTACTCTTTTTAACACTTCCGTTCGATTTGGCTGGTTTCCTGACACCTTTAAATGGACAACTATTATACCTCTTCTGAAAAAACCCAGTCTTGATTCTTCTGCCTAAATTCCATACCATCCCTGGTTTTTCTTATTTATCTAAACTCTTGTAAACTATTTTGATACCCATCATTCTCTCCTTTCTCCTTTTCAAACTGGCTTTTGCCATAATGTTTCTTCCCAAACCCCTCTTTTCACTGTCCCTGATTAAAAACCTCGCACTCACCATCATAAGCTCTCATTTGCTCTGTTATTATTAGACCTTAGTGCTATATATATATATGTTTTTGATCATTCTATGTTGCTTGGTCATTTGGCTTCTCTTGCGATGTCTGGTTCTGTCTTTATTGGTTTTCATTTCATCTCTTGAATTGTGTTAGGCAGAAACCTGTGCAGTTCCCTCTGGGACCACTGCAAAAGATTTAGGACTACAGGTGTTTGGCAGTAAACCCACTTGGTAGCAGTCTGCACCACACAGATTCACTTGGTAGCTGTGGCTGAGCAGTCAGACTTCCCTCAAGAAGAGTTAGGCAGTATGTGGAGTATACAAAATAGGGCAATTTACACAGTAGGACAAGCAAACACGGAACAGAGCTTTGGTGTAAAGATATATAGTTATTTATTTATAAAAACACATCTATAGAAAACACACTGGAACTAATACGGCAAACAACTTCAATCACAATTACTATAAATAAATCAATCCCCCTAACAATAGTTCGACAAGTCTAGGTTCAACGGCACCACTTATTTGCAGACAGAGGTGAATGCTTTAACCTAGATGGCACTCTAGTATTCGTTAGGACGGGAGAGAAAAGGCAGGGTATGAAATCAACTCGGTACCAACACTTTTACGAACAAATGCAAGGCAAGGAAGGCAGGGTCTACTGTAGATCGCAAAGTTCAGAGGCCAGGCCCACTCAGAGAGAGGCAAGGCGATATGTCCCAAAAAGTATCACAGTGGAAATGCACTTCGAGTCTTTGTCGCAAATTGTTATAGAAAGATTGGACCAGTTCAGTACAGAAAGTTAAGAAGGCTTGGAGTCGACCCAATGGATAGGCGAGGATTAAGACACCTCACGCTAACCAATACAAGGGGAGCCAGGCGGACACGGTACCTTGTATGTGGAGAGACAGCTCCGGCAGGGGCAGTTGTTCCTGGTGGTGGATGCAAGTCGGGGCTTTGCCAAGAGAAGAGATGCTCTCGTCGTCGAAGGAAAGTTGAAGATCGTTGCACCACCAGGGAAGAGACCAGCCGCGGAGTGCTCCGTCACAAGGCACCACCTTTTGGTCACGGTACGGGTTAGTGGCTATCCGGTTGCCGGGGTGCTCAGCACGGGCAATTCGACCACTACGCCCTGGAAGCGAAGAAAAAGCAAAGGGGACTGGTTGTTCCCACCAGCCAGGGGAAGAAGACTCTCCAGCCGGGAGATCTCCTCTATCGTTGGGAAGTGGTGAGTCGGTTCAGCAGGCCTCCACCGAAGGTGTCGTCGTTGCAGGTCGGCTCAGCTTTACCCTCGTCGGATTCTTAGGTCCTGTGGCGACTTCGGAAGATCCAGTCCCAAAAGCCCTGCTTTTATGCAGAAAACCCCCATTCATTCAGCCTAGCTGTCAATCAAAGCACACTAAGTGGTGAGCGGGGTGGCTCAACACTTGGGCCAATCACACCAGAGTGGGACTTGAGTTGGCAAGGCAACTCAGTCCAGGGTGCCTAAACCCCCTCCCACACCCCCTGTGGTACCCAGACAGAATGGCACCACTTTGGAGGGCCTCTGTGCAGAAGCTTGCCAAAAGTGGAACAAAGGGCTCAACCTTTGGTTTAGGAGTCACAGAGACGAACACAGACGCCCTTTTAAAAACCGAGTTCTGGCAGAAAATACCAACCAATAGATTTATTTAAGATAAATAAACCGGTGGTATGTTAGAGATTAACAAGAAAAAGTATTAACCTCCAACAATGGGAAGAATCCCATAGGGTTATTTTCGGGGTCGAATATAACAAGTAGTTTCCACTGCCACCAGCCAAAACTCGATGAGGGGGGACGGGACAGTGCTCCCTCGAATAACAGACCCAGGAGTAATTGAATTACCCCTACTAGTACGTCCACAATAGGATGGTTTGTACTAGTTCTGTTAGTAAATGTAGGTCTAGTAAAGCCAATGGTGACTTTACATGCCCTGGGAGACAGTAGTCAGTCCCAGGGTATGGAGTCTATGGTGGGGATCCTCTAGGACGCCCCAGTGTTACGGCACGGAGGGTGCGGTGTAACACACATAGTAAAACATATGAGACCCTATGGAGTAAAAGACCCTATAGCCCATAGAACACATTGACATTCAAAGGAATTAACCACATTCATGTCCAAGAGTGGGAGAAAAAGAGTCTCACTCTTGGCAGGATGGAAAAAAACAAACTCCAGAAATCCAGCAAAGCTGCTGGGGGACTCACTAGGTTAGGAAATTCAGCCTAAACAGAGAATTCTCCCTAACAAATTGTACTTTTACTGTCTCTTGGATTCTATGACTGCACCTTATTCACTTCCTTTCAGGTGCCTTGCGGGTCAGCACTGGGTCTACATTTTACACTGTACACTATCCCTCTAGCCTCAGTAATTCTGGACTCTGGCCTTCAACAACACTTTTACACAGACAACACGCACATTTTCTTTTCTTTTCCCTCCCTTATGACAACCTACAGTTTATTTTGAGATCTCTGGTTCTGTCTTGAAGTGTTTTTTATTTATTTTCCAAGTTATGCTTTTACTGCCTCTTGTAAGGCTAAATACCTTCACCTTACTCTTGTCATTTCAAGGGGGCTTCAGGGTTCAGTACCGGTTCCTCTGTAGTGTGCACTATACTGCTAGCTTCATTAATTCTGGATTCTGGCTTTCAAGCACACTACACATTGACAGCACTCACATTTTCCTTTCCTTCCTTTTTGTACAAACTACATCAACCATTGCCTTCTTGTCCATCCTCTCTCAAAAATTTGATGGCTTCTTATTTTCTTTGTCTTAATCCAAATATGGCCGCTATTCTTTTTTTGTGCTTCTTCTGCTATCAACCCCTATCAATTTGTATTACTTTCTCCCCTGCAAATGCTTAAATACTGGCAGGGTAATTCATAGAATTTCGCACAAAAGTGGCGCACGCGGCTGGCGCACAGTGTCCCCGTGCGATACACTGCGCCAGCCGCGTGCGATAAAATGCATTTCATCGCACAGCGTATTCATGGATTTTAGCCTCCAAAACCAGCCGTGGCGCAGAGTGGCGCAGCGACCCTGCAGCAGTGCCAGTTACGCCCCCAAGAACGCCCTCGCGCAAGGAAAAGCCATCAAAATCCCCAATTCATCGCAAATGTCTGCGCTAACCCTGGTCCAGTTCACAGGGCTGCCAAACAGCAAACGCCAAGCGGGGAACGTGTATTTCAGGGGTGCGCGGGAAGTTCCACACGCGATTGTCCTGGGTACGTGTATTCCTGGGGTGTGCGAGAAGTTTCACACGCGATTCCATCAGGGTACGTGTATTTCAGGGGTGCGCGGGAAGTTTCACATGCAAATTCAGCAGGGTACGTGTATTTCAGGGGTGCGTGGGAAGTTCCACATGCGAATGTCCTGGGTACGTGTATTCCTGGGATGTGCGGGAAGTTTCACACGCGAATTCAGCAGGGTACGTGTATTTCAGGGGTGCGCGGGAAGTTCCACACGTGATTGTCCTGGGTACGTGTATTCCGGGGCTGTGCGGGAAGTTTCACACGCGAATTCAGCAGGGTACGTGTATTTCAGGGGTGCACGGGAAGTTCTACATGCGAATGTCCTAGGTACGTGTATTCCTGGGGTGTGCGGGAAGTTTCACATGCAAATTCAGCAGGGTACGTGTATTTCAGGGGTGAGCGGGAAGTTTCACACGCGATTCCATCAAAGTACGTGTATTTCAGCAGTGCGCACGAAGTTCCACACGCGATTGTCCTGGGTACGTGTATTCCTGGGCTGTGCGGGAAGTTTCACACGCAAATTCAGCAGGGTGCGTGTATTTCAGGGGTTCCGGGGAGTACTACATGTGAATTGGCCGTGTGGGTCCTCCCAGGTGTTCGCTCTACAACCTCCACGTCCCCTGCAGGCGGCCCACACCACGGGGGACTACCCTGCACCCCTGCTCATGTCCCACAGGCAGCCCATCCACCATGGGCATGCCCCCCAGCCAAGCCACATTTCACCTTTCACTACTGATCAACAGCGGATGTCTCCCAGCACCCCCACCCCCCAGCATCCAGGGGCACCCTCCACTAGGCCCCCACTCCTGTCTCCCTGCACCCCCACCCCCACCAGTCAGGGGCACCCTCCACCAGGCCCCCACACATGTCTCCCAGCACCCTCACCACCCAGCAGTGCAGGGCACCCTCCACCAGGCCCCCACACATGCCTCACAGCACCCCCACCCCCCACCAGTCAGGGGCACCCTCCACCAGGCCCCACTCATGTCCAACTCATGTCCCCCTGCACCCCCACCCCCCAGCAGTCATGGGCACCCTCCACCAGGCCCCCACACATGTCTCCCAGCACCCCCATCCCCCAGCTTCCAGAGGCACCCTCCACCAGGCCCACACTCATGTCTCCCAGCACCCCCACCCCCCACCAGTCAGGGGCACCCTCCACCAGGTCCCCACTCCTGTCTCCCTGTACCCCCACCCCCCAGCAGTCATGGGTACCCTCCACCAGGCCCCCACTCCTGTCGCCCAGCACCCCCACCCCACAGCAGTGCAGGGCACCCTCCACCAGGCCCCCACTCATGTCCAACTCATGTCCCCCTGCACACCCACCCCCAGCACTGTGGGGCACCTGCCAGGAGGCCCCCACTCATGTCCCCAAGCACCCCCACCCCCCAGCAGTGCAGGGCACCCTCCACCAGGCCCCCACTCCTGTCTCCCTGCACCCCACCCCCCACCAGTCAGGGGCACCCTCCACCAGGCCCCCACACATGTCTCCCAGCACCCCCAACCCCCAGCAGTGCAGGGCACCCTCCACCAGGCCCCCACACATGTCTCCCAGCACCCCCACCCCCCACCAGTCAGGGGCACCCTCCACCAGGCCCCCACTCATGTCTTCCTGCACCCCCACCCCCCACCAGCCAGGGGCACCCTCCACCAGGCCCCCACACATGTCTCCCAGCACCCCCACCCCCCAGCAGTGCAGGGCACCCTCCACCAGGCCCCCACACATGTCCCCCAGCCAACATGTCATCACAATCTAGATGCCTGGGCCTAATGGGCAGCCTCCAAATGCCAAACACCCACCCGAGTATTGCATCCACCCACTTGAAATGGCAATTACATGATACAACCCCAATGGCAAGTTTGTAAATTAACACATGTCCCTCACATACACACAATAGGTGTCAGTGAATGTCAAAACCCATATCATGATATGCATGAAACCAATGAGATGATACTAAACATTGAAGTTTGAAGAACAAATATGTATTAAAAGCAACATAAATTGAATCAAAAAAAACAAAGGAAAATGGGTAAAAAAAAGAAAGCAGCATGTCCGTAAAATAATGTAAAACCACAAATCATAATCCAAAGGAAAGGTATCCATTGCTCCATAGGTAAATCATAAAAAACAAATAGAAAATCCAACAGTCAACTATATACAGATAAACAATCCAGGGTCCATGATCCCAACAGAAGAAATGGCACCTATCTAATAACACTACCTAATAAAAAAAACTATATACAAAAATGTGGCCCATTGTCCAAAAGGTCCAAAAAAAATGCAAAACCAAAGGAAACCTAACACTAACTACAGAACTATTTACAAGGGCAGTGGGCCAGTCCGACCGCTCACTTCGGGATGTTCCGGGCCAGGGCATCATCGAACTCCTGATCAATGTCCCGGAGGTGCTCCTCCTCCATGGCCCGAGGGTCCGCAGGGCCGTCGACATGTTCACCTCCAACTCCCTGCGGATTGCCTCGAGGCACTCGGCCTGCCTCAGGGCCCTCCGCATGGAGTTTTCCACCCTGACCATCGTAAGCCGTGCCTCTTCCGCCCGCTGCCGCTCCGCATCTATGGCGTGGCCCAACCGCTGCCACACGGAAGACACTTCCCGTCCTCGGTCCTCCTGCCATCCGGCCGATGCCTGCCCCTCCGATGTCGAAGGCCCCGAGCCATCATGGCTCCCACCTTGTTGCTGCTGCTGCTGTGCCTCTGCCCGTGCCCTGGCTCCTGCTGCCTGCACATCCTGCACCGGCTGGGGTGCAGTCGTTGATGTGGCCACCCCTGATGGACGTCCGACTCCCGACTGTGGCAGGGATGCCTCCTCCACCAGCCTGGCGGCACCGTCAGAGGCAGCTCCACAGGACACCCAGGTGACTAATGGGTGGGAACATGGCACGGAGGACGACTGGCACATAGGGGGTACAGTTGAGGAGGGGGTCTGAGCAAGCCCCATCAAACGGAGGAATCCGGCCTGGGTGACCTGTCCCAGTAGGCCGACGCGGTCAACGAGCCATTCGAGATGACGTGCATGTCTCCACATGAAAAGACTGCAGGTCACCTCGCATGGCCCATTGACGCAACGCCACACCAGTCAGGACAGGCTCAACCTGGACCCGGACAGCCACGTCTGCAGGCAGAGGAAGGCAGAGGAAGGCCAGTTGTTGTGAGCTCATCCCCTGCCTGAAAACGGGTCGGACGTAGGCATCCCTGCTGGTGCAAGATGATGCAGTGACAGGATCAGGGACAGGATTGCACACAGGCACCTCCGCGTTGGCCTGTGCTGCCTTCTGTCCCTGGTCCTGCACTGCACCACTAGCACCAATGGAATCCCCACCTCCAGACCCCGTCTCTGTTGCTTGCATGGCCTCCTCCTCCACCAAACCCCCCACCAACCTGGATGACTCCGTGCCATCTTCCCCCGTTGGGCCCTGTGGGGTCCCAGCTGCCCCTTCTGCTGCCGAGGAGTCCAACTCCGACCTCCGCCTCTTGGACTTCCCCCCGGCAGCTGCGGCCTGGGACGCGGCACAGGACTCACTCCCCAACGAGATCACAACCTGGGAGGGGAGCCGGGCCTTGCGTCTCCGGCTGGCGGTGCGATCCCCGCCGCTGTGCTCCACAGCACCTTCTCCGCCCTCTTCATCAGTTGACGCTGCAGACAGGGAGAAATAAAACACAGGCATCAGGGCACTGTACATCAGTGCCATGGTTGGGAGGCGAGCACGCGGAAAGGGTGGCAAAGGTGGGCAAGCCACAAGAGGTGGCCGTGGTGGATACGGTAGGGGACGTGCCCAGGACTTGCAGGGTGCCCCTAGCCCCCCACGTGTGGGTGACCAGTCAGGGACACCCATGCCCCCCCCTGGTTGAGGGTGACGTGGCTGACACCATCCCTGCTCAGCCCTTGTTGGACCAGCCCATTGTGGCACCAGACCTGGCACTGGGTGACTCCATGTCTGACTTCCAGGTCAGCAGGTCTAGGCCATGTGTGGCGGTGCACGTTGGTGTCACCAGCCCACGTGGATCAGGGGCAGCTATGTCATCTGCTGCCCCGAGTAGGCAGGGTGGGGAGGCTGCAGGGGCAGCTGCGGCTCCATCCACCCCAGCTCTGAGTGTCCCAGCCAGGACAGTGTCGGTCCTAGTCCATCCTGCTGACGTTCCCCCTGACTACATCACACTTCAGCTAATGCCTGCACCAAGTCCCATGGTGAGTGTTCATTCCCACACTCCTAGTCCACAGTCCACCGGGGCTCCTGCCCCCAGTGTCCAGAGCGGCATAGGACACTCAGTATCACCACCACCTTCCAAGTGCAAGAGGAAGAGTGCTCGTCCAGTACAGGCTGATGCCCCAGACACGGCTACACAGTCCGCCGACCAAGGAAGCCTAGCTTCAATCGGGTCGAACTTGATGCACTTGTGGAGTATGTGTCCGCACATGACAGCGAAATGGTGATTACTGCAGGATGCAAGACCACACCTGCACAACGTCAGGCACACTGGCAGACCATTGCGGAACTCATAAGTGCCCTTGGATTCGTGAGGCGCACAGCTAATGATTGCTACAAGCGCTGGAATGACCTTAAGCGCAGGGCAAAGAAAAAGCTGACCTCAAGTCATGCCGCAACTCTAGTGACTGGAGGTGGGTCTCCGGCAGAGGACATAGAACTCACTCCACATGAGTATGTTGCTGGGACCTACGTCATGGAGGAACAGATCCAAGGCGTGGGAGACCTGCCAGATTACGAGGCATTGTCCGGTGAGTGCACATGCATGTGTGTGTCATCCATGTGCATGGCGTGTGTGTGAGTGCTTCTGATTGAGTGCCAGGTGAGGGGGTGTGTGCCTGAGTGGTTTGGGTCACCCATGTGCTTCATCCAATACATTCTGTGCACCAGGATTTGGGTGTTGCAGTATCCCTTCTGGCAACAGTAGACATTCAGCCCAACCTCACGCCAGTTGCCCTTGAATTGTCATCTTGCCACAACATAGTTGCATGTTATTCTGTGTTCATTCAGGCTGATTGTCTGCATTCCACCACTTTCACTAGGCATTTCTCAGTCCTATTGTCACATGTGTGACATGGCTAGGGTACATGCCATCTGTGTGATGGCATGTGTCATGTATGTGTATTCGACATGCCAATCACAGGCCAATGTGTGATGGCACTGCCAGGCAGCATGCATCAAATTTGTTGGTCTTCCATCTTTGTGTCATTAATGTGTTCCATTTGCTTCCCTTTCATACGCAGTGACAGTGCATGCATGGGAGGGTTGTAGTCATGTGGTACATGTGTCAATGAAGTACTGTTTCTGTTGCCTCTCAGCCCGAATTATGTTCCATGTTGCTAATGCCTGTTCCCATTTCTTTTCTTTCATGTTTTTGCAGGGGATGACGCACTTGATACTGCTGGGGTTGTGGAGATGGTGCAGACCCAGGAAGGGTCTCGGGCCCGACCGGGCACCAGTGAGGGACGTGGTGTGGTGGTGGGTGAGAACCCACACTTGCTGCAGGCCGTCATCTCAAGGGGTGTCTCTGGGTGCACCTCCCCCTAGCTTTATTCAGGTGTCGATTCGGATGATGAGACCTATGTGCCGTCGCAGGTAAGTGTTTCTGGGAGGGATTCTGTACTGTCCAACCCACCTGCACCAGGGGTAGAACCCTCAATGGGGATGTCAGTGTTGGTAGGTCAGCCTTTGTTGGTTACGGATGCAGGGTCACACTCCGCTACATCTGATCCTGTTCCTGGGCCAGCAGATCAGAGGGGGAATGCAGTCCTGCAGCCTCAGGCAGTGCCGGCACAGCAAGGCGCAGTTCGCCTTGCCCCAGACAGGTGTGGTGCCCGCCGATGCGGTGGCCGTACGCCACCTGGCAATACCTCATGGGAGCAATCCATATACGGTATGGCAAACCAACAGGCAGCATCAACTGAGATGATGGATCAGGCCATGGACAGGGTGGCCACTTCCATTGTCCCCCAAGAAAGGCTAATTGAACAACTACAGCAGGCAACAGAGTCCATTAGCCAGTCACACAGGGAGGACATGTTGGTGTCCAACAGGGACAGGCGGGCGGCACTGGAGACTCTGCGGGAAGCCATTTCCATTGAGTCCCAGGGCCACAGTGAAGCCCTGAGGGTGGAACTCTGTCAGCTTAGGGCAACTCTGGTTGAGCTTGAGGCTTCAGCTGACACGAGGACAGAACAGCAGCTGGAGCGGCTCACACGTACGCTCTCAGCTGAGATGCAGGCAACTAGGGCAGAGGTCTGGGCATCCCGTGAGTTGTTGCACGGGGACCTACGCACAATTATCCTCCAGAACCAGACCTTCCACACCCGCATGCTTGCTGCCATGGAGGACCAGACTAGGGCTTTGTGTGGGCTGCCTCCCATAGTGCCACCACCTCCTGATGCAGCTGCAGAGGGTGAGGAGAGCGACAGCAGCGATTCTCCCACAATAGGGTAGCCGTGCAGGCCATGAGCCCATGGAGGTGTTTTTTTTTCCGTAAGATCCACACAGGTGGGTTTTGGTGTGCACCCTGTCCTCGGACCTCCTGGGTGGCCTCCCACCCCTCCCCCGGGCACATTAATGGCCATTTTTGATTTCTTTTTTTTTTTTTTTGAATGTTTTCTTTTTTGGACAGTGTGTTGCCTTGTGTGGCTCCCGTTGGCATACGCTGTATTGTGGCTGGGCACATGCAGGCTGTCCTGAATTTGGGTCAGATGCTTGGGTTTGTGTGACACACACCCCTATTGCATTCCCGTTACCATGGGCTTGCAAAGGGTGTGCCCAAGTGACATTGACTTACACGGTGACGTTGGACTCACATTTGATGTGTGGGCAGTCTGTAGTCAATACTGTGTATACATTCCTAGTGCATATTGTTGTTGTATTGTACACTGAATGGTGTATTGATATGTGCCTCTGCATCCTTCTCATCCTCCTAATTTGCAGGTCCATTTCTCATGTCTTCACAAGGCGGTCTACTTTGGAACTGGAGTCCATGTTGTAAGCAGTGCACCTACACTCTTGCGTGGCGCTAACACTGTATAGTTGGAAGTGTTAGAAGTGCTGGCATTATCAGGTAGTGAGGCTACCAATTTGTTAAGTCTGTACTGTCATGTTTACGGTAGGTTGGAGGTTGTGTAGGCGATTGGTATTATTGGTAAGTGTTTGCTAATGTGTGTTGTTGGTCCTGCATTACTGTGAGCATTTCATGTGTGGCCAGTTTCCATTAGGGACACTGTAGTTGGTGACACTTGGGTCATGCTGCGGGGATTAATTTGTTTGCTCTCACATTGCATGACATGTCATGGTGTGTTGTGTGACCGTGACGGGGAGGGGTTGGGTGACATGGCACTGTTCTCATGTTGTATTTTGCAAGTGGGTATTCATTTTTGCTGCATGGAAGTGTGTCTTTTGATGACACTGCATTGGTGGTGTATGTGTAGGTAGGGATGCACACATTGTGACACATCCAGGTGAACAATCTCAGGCTGCTATGGTTCTGACAGTTGACTGTCCCTTGATTCATCAGAATTGTCAGATTGAGTCATCATTGATTGTCAGATGTCATGTGCCAGGGCTGTGTGCACTCCACAGGGGTGTGCTTTCTATGTGAAGTAATTAGCCAACAGCTGCGTACGGGCTGCCTCACCACGTGCCCTTTCCCATCCCATGCGCAGCGGGCGTGCATGTGGTTGGGGATGTGGGGGCACCACCATGTCCACAGCCAGGCCCCGGCGTGTTGCAACATTGTGCAGGACACATGCTGCCACTATGATCCTGCACACTACTGGGGGAGCGTATAACAGCTGCCCACCAGAACGGTCAAGGGAGCGAAAGCGTGACTTGAGCACTCCGAATGTGCGCTCCACTATGCCCCATGTTGCAATATGGGCTGTGTTGTATCTTACCTCGGGAGGCGTGATGGGGTTTTGAATTGGCGTCATCATGTGTGTGCTCAGAGGGTAGGCACTGTCCCCTAGGGAGGTGGTGATGGGGATCATTAGTGGGGTATTGGCATTACTCTGTATCTGTCATGCATGCATGTGCTGTGGCATTTCTACTCACCAAGCAGCCATGCATCGCCATGCCGCCCAGCTTCCATGTCCCGGTATAGGGTTGACATCCTGTAAATGAAGCTGTCGTGGGTGGACCCTGGATAGTTGGCATATACTGAGGTGATGATTCCCTTGGCATCACATACTAACTGGACGTTGATGGAATTCCAGTGCTTGCGGTTTCTATAGATGTACTCAGATGCCCTGGGGGGACGTAGAGCCACATGGGTGCAATCAATGGCACCCAGCACTTTGGGGAATTGTGCCACCCTGTAGAAATCCTGGCTGACAGCCTGCCTTTCTGCAGGTGTTCTGGGCAGGTATATGTGCCTGCGGACAGATGGCCGTGCAGTGATGATGGCCAACACCTGGTGTAGGCACTGTGACTGCGTGGCCTGTGACCCCCCCCACTATGGCACTTGTCTGCTGAAATGATCCGGTAGCCAAGAGGTGCAGTACATTGAGGACCTTGTCCCGGGGGCTGAGTGCTTGGGAGCACAGGGTGGGTGATGTGAGGTCATCCTCCCACTCACTGACCAGGTCGAGTATTATGTGTGGTGGAAACCTGTACCTCCCATACACCTGGTCATCAGGCATACCAAATAGGCTGGTTCTGGGTGTGAAGATTCTGGCTCTGACTCTCCTTCTCCTCCTCCTGCGGTATCCCACGGCCACTGCTGCTAGGAACGGTATATTCATCCTGGTGTCTGAGCTTGTTAGTTGTTTGCGCACTCTTTTATGCTGCGCGGGACGTGCGCCTGCTTCATGCTGGCGTACGTGTTTCAGGATTGGACCATTTATTTTTTTTGGCGCGTTGTAGGCGACCGTGTGAATCTTCCCACCCACCCCAGGAATGCACGTAACACGCTCTCCAAGGCCCAGTCGCGAGTAAATATTCCCGCCCACCCCTGGAATACACGTACCACACTCTCACAGGCCCAGTCGCGTGTGGAACTTCACGCGCACACCGAAATACACGTACCCTGCAAATTCGCGTGTGAAACTTCACACGCACCCCGAAATACACGTACCCAGGGCAATCGCATGTGGAACTTCCCGCAAACCCCGTAATACACGTAGCCTGCTGGAATTGCGTGTGGAAGTTCACGCGGACCCATAATACACATACCCTGATGGTATCGCGTGTGAGACTACCCGCGCATGCCTGGAATACACGTACCCAGGCAAATCGCACGGCTGGGGGTAGGGGTGGTGGGAGACATGTGTGGGGGCCTGGTGGAGGGTGCCCTGCACTGCTGGGGGGTGGGGATGCAGGGAGACAGGAGTGGGGGCCTGCTGGCAGGTGCCTCTGACTGGTGGGGGGTGGGGGTGCAGGGAGGGTGCCCCGCACTGCTGGGGGGTGGGGGTGCAGGGAGACAGGAGTGGGGGCCTGCTGGCAGGTGCCACTGACTGCTTGGGGTTGGGGGTGCAGGGAGATAGGAGTGGGGGCCTGCTGGCAGGTGCCCCTGACTGCTGGGGTGTGGGGGTGCAGGGAGACAGGAGTGGGGACCTGGTGGAGGGTGCCCTGCACTGCTGGGGGGTGGGGGTGCTGGGAGACAGGAGTGGGGGCCTGCTGGCAGGTGCCCCTGACTGCTGGGGGGTGGGGGTGCAGGTAAACATGAGTTGGACATGAGTGGGGGCCTGGTGGAGGGTGCACCACAGTGCTGGGGGGTGGGGGTGCAGGGAGACAGGAGTGGGAGCCTGCTGGCAGGTGCCCCTGCACTGCTGGGGGGTGGGGGTGCAGGGAGACTGGAGTGGGGGCCTGCTGGCAGGTGCCCCTGCACTGCTGGGGGGTGGGGGTGCAGGGAGACAGGAGTGGGGGCCTACTGGCAGGTGCCCCTGACTGCTGGGGGGTAGGGGTGCAGGGAGACAGGAGTGGGGGCCTGCTGGCAGGTGCCTCTGACTGGTGGGGGGTGGGGGTGCAGGGAGACAGGAGTGGGGGCCTGGTGGAGGGTGCCCTGCACTGCTGGGGGGTGGGGGTGCAGGGAGACAGGATTGGGGGCCTGCTGGCAGGTGCCCCTGACTGGTGGGGGTTGGGGGTGCAGGGAGACAGGAGTGGGGGCCTGGTGGAGGGTGCCCTGCACTGCTGGGGGGTGGGGGTGCAGGGAGACAGGAGTGGGGGCCTGCTGGCAGGTGCCCCTGACTGCTGGGGGGTGGGGGTGCAGGGAGATATGAGTTGGACATGAGTGGGGGCTTGGTGGAGGGTGCACCACAGTGCTGGGGGGTGGGGGTGCAAGGAGACAGGAGTGGGGGCCTGGTGGAGGGTGCCCAGCACTGCTGGGGGGTGGGGGTGCTGGGAGACATGCGTGGGGTCCTGGTGGAGGGTGCCCTGCACTGCTGGGGGTGTGGGTGCAGGGAGACATGATTGGGACATGAGTGGGGGCCCGCTGGCACGTGCCCCTGACAGCTGGGGGGTGGGGGTGCAGGGGGACATGTGTGGGGGCCTGGTGGAGTGTGCCCTGCACTGCTTGGGGGTGGGGGTGCAGGGAGACATGAGTGGGACATGAGTGGGGGCCTGCTGGCAGGTACCCCACAGTGCTGGGGGGTGGGGGTGCAGGGGGACATGAGTTGGACATGAGTGGGGGCCTGGTGGAGGGTGCCCTGCGCTGCTGGGGGGTGGGGGTGCAGGGAGACATGAGTGGGACATGAGTGGGGGCCTGCTGGCAGGTGCCCCACAGTGCTGGGGGGTGGGGGTGCAGGGACACATGAGTTGGACATGAGTGGGGGCCTGGTGGAGGGTGCCCTGCACTGATGGGGGGTGGGGGTGCAGGGGGACATGAGTGGGGGCCTGGTGGAGGATGCCCCTGGATGCAGGGGGGTGGGGGTGCAGGGGGACATGAGTGGGGGCCTGGTGTAGGGTGCCCCTAACTGGTGGGAGGTGGGGGTGCAGGGAGACAGGAGTGGGGGCCTGGTGGAGGGTGACCTGCACTGCTGGGGGGTGGGGGTGCAGGGAGACATGAGTGGGACATGAGTGGGGGCCTGCTGGCAGGTGCCCCTGACTACTGGGGGGTGGGGGTGCAGGGAGACAGGAGTGTGGCCTGGTGGAGGCTGCCCTGCACTGCTGGGGGGTGGGGGTGCAGGGAGACATGTGTGGGCCTGGTGGAGGGTGTCCTGCACTGCTGGGAGGTGGGGTTGCTGGGAGACATGTGTGGGGGCCTGGTGGAGGGTGCCCTGCACTGCTGGGGGGTCGGGGTGCAGGGGGACATGAGTGGGACATGAGTGGGGTCCTGCTGGCAGGTGCCCCACAGTGCTGGGGGGTGGGGGTGCAGGGGGACATGAGTTGGACATGAGTGGGGGCCTGGTGGAGGGTGCCCTGCACTGCTTGGGGGTGGGGGTGCTGGGAGACAGGAGTGGGGGCCTGCTGGCAGGTGCCCCTGACTGCTGGGGGGTGAGGGTGCTGGGAGACAGGAGTGGGGGCCTGGTGGAGGGTGTCCCGCACTGCTGGGGGGTGGGTGTGCAGGGAGACAGGAGTGGGGGCCTGCTGGCAAGTGCCCCTGCACTGCTGGGGGGTGGGGGTGCAGAGAGACAGGAGTGGGGGCCTGCTGGCAGATGCCCCTGACTGCTGGGGGGTGGGGGTGCAGGGAGACATGAGTGGGGGCCTGCTGGCAGGTGCCCCTGACTGGTGGGCGGTGGGGGTGCAGGGAGACAGGAGTGGGGGCATGGTTGAGGGTGCCCTGCACTGCTGGGGGGTGGGGGTGCAGGGAGACAGGAGTGGGGGCCTACTGGCAGGTGCCCCTGACTGGTGGGGGTTGGGGGTACAGGGAGACAGGAGTGGGGGCCTGGTGGAGGGTGCCCTGCACTGCTGAGGGGTGGGGGTACAGGGAGACATGAGTGGGACATGAGTGGGGGCCTACTGGCAGGTGCCCCTGACTGCTGGGGGGTGGGGGTGCAGGGAGACAGGAGTGGGGGCCTGCTGGCAGGTGCCCCTGACTGCTGGGGGGTGGGGTTGCAGGGAGACATGAGTTGGACATGAGTGGGGGCCTGGTGGAGGGTGCACCACAGTGCTGGGGGGTGGGGGTGCAAGGAGACAGGAGTGGGGGCCTGGTGGAGGGTGCCCTGCACTGCTGGGGGGTGGGGGTGCTGGGAGACATGTGTGGGGGTCTGGTGGAGGGTACCCTGCACTGCTTGGGGGTGGGGGTGCAGGGAGACATGATTGGGACATGAGTGGGGGCCTGCTGGCAGGTGCCCCTGACTGCTGGGGGGTGGGGGTGCAGGGAGACATGTGTGGGGGCCTGGTGGAGGGTGCCCTGCACTGCTGGGGGGTGGGGGTGCTGGGAGACATGTGTGGGGGTCTGGTGGAGGGTACCCTGCACTGCTGGGGGGTGGGGGTGCAGGGAGACATGATTGGGACATGAGTGGTGGCCTGCTGGCAGGTGCCCCTGTACTGCTGGGGGGTGGGGGTGCAGGGAGACATGAGTGGGACATGAGTGGGGGCCTGCTGGCAGGTGCTCCACAGTGCTGGGGGGTGGGGGTGTAGGGGGACATGAGTTGGACATGAGTGGGGGCCTGGTGGTGGGTGCCCTGCACTCCTGGGGGGTGGGGGTGCAGGGAGGCATGAGTGGGACATGAGTGGGGGCCTGTTGGCAGGTGCCCCTGACTGCTGGGGGGTGGGGGTGCAGGGAGACAGGAGTGGGGCCTGGTGGAGGCTGCCCTGCACTGCTGGGGGGTGGGGGTGCTGGGAGACATGTGTGGGAGCCTGGTGGAGGGTGTCCTGCACTGCTGGGGGTGGGGGTGCTGGGAGACATGTGTGGGGGCCTGGTGGAGGGTGCCCTGCACTGCTGGGGGGTGGGTGTGAAGGGAGACATGAGTGGGACATGAGTGGGGTTCTGCTGGCAGGTGCCCCACAGTGCTGGGGGGTGGGGGTGCAGGGGGACATGAGTTGGAAATGAGTGGGGGCCTGGTGGAGGGAGCCCTGCACTGCTTGGGGGTGGGGGTGCTGGGAGACAGGAGTGGGGGCCTGCTGGCAGGTGCCCCTGACTGCTGGGGGGTGGGGGTGCTGGGAGACAGGAGTGGGGGCCTGGTGGAGGGTGCCCCGCACTGCTGGGTGCTGGGTGTGCAGGGAGACAGGAGTGGGGGCCTGCTGGCAGGTGCCCCTGCACTGCTGGGGGGTCGGGGTGCAGGGAGACAGGAGTGGGGGCCTGCTGGCAGATGCCCCTGACTGCTGGGGGGTGGGGGTGCAGGGAGACATGAGTGGGGGCCTGCTGGCAGGTGCCCCTGACTGGTGGGCGGTGGGGATGCAGGTAGACAGGAGTGGGGGCCTGGTGGAGGGTGCACTGCAGGGAGATAGGAGTGGGGACCTGCTGGCAGGTGCCCCTGACTGGTGGGGGTTGGGGGTACAGGGAGACAAGAGTGGGGGCCTGGTGGAGAGTGCCCTGCACTGCTGGGGGGTGGGGGTGCAGGGAGACATGAGTGGGACATGAGTGGGGGCCTGCTGGCAGGTGCCCCTGACTTCTGGGGGGTGGGGGTGCAGGGAGACAGGAGTGGGGGCCTGCTGGCAGGTGCCCCTGACTGCTGGGGGGTGGGGGCGCAGGGAGACATGAGTTGGACATGATTGGGGGCCTGGTGGAGGGTGCACCCCAGTGCTGGGGGGTGGGGGTGCAAGGAGACAGGAGTGGGGGCCTGGTGGAGGGTGCCCTGCACTGCTGGGGGGTGGGGGTGCTGGGAGACATGTGTGGGGGTCTGGTGGAGGGTACCCTGCACTGCTGGGGGGTGGGGGTGCAGGGAGACATGATTGGGACATGAGTGGGGGCCTGCTGGCAGGTGCCCCTGACTGCTGGGGGGTGGGGGTGCAGGGAGACATGTGTGGGGGCCTGGTGGAGGGTGCCCTGCACTGCTGGGGGGTGGGTGTGCAGGGAGACATGGGTGGGAGCCTGCTGGCAGGTGCTCCACAGTGCTGGGGGGTGGCGGTACAGGGGGACATGAGTTGGACATGAGTGGGGGCCTGGTGGAGGGTGCCCTGCACTGATGGGGGGTGGGGGTGCATGGAGACATGAGTGGGACATGAGTGGGCGCCTGCTGGCAGGTGCCCCACAGTGCTGGGGGGTGGGGATGCAGGGGGACATGAGGTGGACATGAGTGGTGGCCTGGTGGAGGGTGCCCTGCACTGCTGGGTGGTGGGGGTGCAGGGGGACATGAGTGGGGGCCTGGTGGAGGGTGCCCCTGACTGGTGGGGGGTTGGGATGCAGGGGGACATGAGTGGGGGCCTGGTGGAGGATGCCCCTGGATGCAGGGGGGTGGGGGTGCAGGGGGACATGAGTTGCGGCCTTGTTGAAGGTTCCCCCTGACTGGTGGGGGGTGGGGGTGCAGGGAGACAGGAGTGGGGGCCTGGTGAGGGTGCCCTGCACTGCTGGGGGGTGGGGGTGCAGGGGGTGAGGGTGCCCTGCACTGCTGGGGGGTGGGGGTGCAGGGAGACATGATTGGGACATGAGTGGGGGCCTGCTGGCAGGTGCCCCTGACTGCTGGGGGGTGGGGGTGCAGGGAGACAGGAGTGGGGGCCTGCTGGCAGGTGTCCCTGATTGCTGGGGGGTGGGGGTGCTGGGAGACATGTGTGGGGGCCTGGTGGAGGGTGCCCTGCACTGCTGGGGGTGGGGGTGAGGGAGACAGGAGTGGGGGCATGCTGGCAGATTCCCCTGACTGCTGGGGGGTGGGGGTGCAGGGAGACAGGAGTGGGGGCCTGCTGGCAGGTGCCCCTGACTGCTGGGGCGTGGGGGTGCAGGGAGACAGGAGTGGGGGCCTGCTGGCAGGTGCCCCTGACTGGTGGGTATTGGGGGTGCAGGGAGACAGGAGTGGGGGCCTGGTGGAGGGTGCCCTGCACTGCTGGGGGGTGGGGGTGCAGGGAGACATGATTGGGACATGAGTGGGGGCCTGCTGGCAGGTGTCCCTGATTGCTGGGGGGTGGGGGTGCAGGGAGACATGTGTGGGGGCCTGGTGGAGGGTGCCCTGCACTGCTGGGGGGTGGGGGTGCAGGGAGACATGAGTGGGGCATGAGTGGGGGCCTGCTGGCATGTGCCCCACAGTGCTGGGGGGATGGGGGTGCAGGGGGACATGAGTTGGACATGAGTGGGGTCCTGGTGGAGGGTGCCCTGCACTGCTGGTGGGTGGGGGTGCAGGGAGACATGAGTGGGACATGAGTGGGGGCCTGCTGGCAGGTGCCACACAGTGCTGGGGGGTGGGGGTGCAAGGGGACATGAGTTGGACATGAGTGGGGGCCTGGTGGAGGGTGCCCTGCACTGCTGGGGGGTGGGGGTGCAGGGAGACATGAGTGGGGGCCTGGTGGAGGGTGCCCCTGGATGCAGGGGGGTGGGGGTGCAGGGGGACATGAGTGGGGGCCTGGTGGAGGGTGGCCCTGACTGGTGGGGGGTGGAGATGCAGGGGGACATGAGTGGGGACCTGGTGGAGGGTGCCCCACAGTGCTGGGGGGTGGGGATGCAGGGAGACATGAGTGCGGGCCTGGTGGAGGGTGCCCCTGACTGGTGGGGGGTGGGGGTGCTGGGAGACATGCGTTGGTGGGCAGTAGTGCAAGGTGACATGTGGGTTGTCTGGGGGGCATGGCCCTGGTGGATGGGCTGCCTGCGGGACATGTGCAGGGGTGCAGGGTAGTCCCCTGTGGTGTGGACCGCCTGCAGGGGCCGTGGAGGGTGATAGGGAACAGCTGGGAGGACCCACACGGCCAATTCACGTGTGGGACTCCTCAGCACCCCCGAAATACACGTAGGCTGCTGAATTCGCGTGTGGAATTTGCCGCGCACCCGGAGTTCACGTACCCTGCTGAAATTGCGTGTGGAACTTCATGCGCACACCGAAATACACGTACCCTGCTAATTCGCGTGTGAAACTTCCCACGCACACCAAAATACATGTACCCTGCTAATTCGCGTGTGAATCTTCCCGCGCACCCCGAAATACACGGACCCAGGGCAATCGCGTGTGGAACTTCCCGCGAACCCCGTAATACACGCACACGCTATTTTTCACACAGCGGGTGTCCGTGTTTGTCGGTACCCCTTTGCACCTCATTTGTCCTAGAGGGCCACTGTATGGACCATTCATCATAGCTGTATATGGGTGCTTTTTGTTAGCGCACATTTTGGCGCACATTTATTTCAGGCGCAAGGACGCTACTGCCTGCTTTCTTGTGGCGTACGTGTTTGACCCTGTGCGTGTCTTTCACCGTGCGCTGGTTTGCCCTATTGGATTCCATGAATACGAGTTGTAGGCGAGCGTGTGGGCGTTCCGCGCACTTGCCTCCTGTACTTCCCCCGTGACGCCCATATTTTCACGTGTTGTTCCCCATTCCGAGTGTTACGCCCCGTGTTCCGCCTACTTTTGTGATGTGCGCCGCGCTATGTGCGATTTTGCAGTGGCCATGGCGCACGCCGTTGGATGACCTGTGCGCCGGCGTGCACCGCGCACTTCTTCAGCGCACATCCAACTTTTTTCTCGCGCACGGACTTCCATGAATCGATGTGCGCTGGTTTCCCTGCGATTTTCGCAGCTGCACTGCGAATTTCGCACTTTTACTGCGAATCGCACATTTTGGCACCTCTGCGTCGGAATTTTCGGCGCACATTAATTCCATGAATCAGCCTGTAGGAGTGCTCATAACTTGGGCTTTATCTTGAAAGCTAAATTGTCCAGCCAAGATAAAATTCTCTCTGTTGTGCACACATGCCATTTTCAACTGTTCAATATTCATAAAATCTGACATCTTTTTTCAATTTCTTCCACAAATATCCTGTTACACATGGATTTAGAGAGAGTGAGATAGAAAGGAACAAAGATATGAAGAAGAAGATTGAAAGAGAAAAAGAGATGAGGAAATATGCAGGCAGAGGAGACGGGAAAAAAGATAGCATAAGAGAGAGTGGGAGAATACAAATAAAGAACAGGAAAGAGCAACCAGGAGGGAAGACAGGACAATAGGGAGCTTGATTTAGGATAGCAACAGTGAGATAGACAAGAAGGTGAATATGAGGACTGAGGCAGAATTTGAGAAGTGGAGAGATGTGGTGATGTGTTGGTACAGTTACAGATGGGCTGAATTCTTGAAGAAAGTAATCATGTAGATGTATAGTTAAAAAGTAGAATGAGACTAATGTGGTGCAGCGATGACAGAGTTAGGGGCAGGGAGTGAGATGAAGACTGAAAGAGACTGAGGTCACAGAAGACAGAAGAAGGAGGGATGATAAAATAATAAGTAGATAGGTATATATGGAAGTGAGAGACTAAGAGGTAGAGAATGTGGTGAACTATAACAACGAACAGTGTTAAGAAAACAGATGTAGAACTGAGGTGAGAGATTGAAACAGCTAGATTCAGGTTAGAGTATCATTGGTATTATGGGTGGAAGTAAAGAACATGAAGATATAATACAAGAGGTGTGATAGCGTCCAGATGCCTGAGGGCTTGTGCGCCCTTTACAAGTTAAAATAAACAAAAATAAAATAAAAAAGTAGAAACATATAGCTAAGGGAATACCAAAGATAGAAATAGATGGAAGTGAGAGGAAGACGTAAGGCTGAGGATATAGGCAAGGTTGAGATAGCAGTGGGATCATGACAATGGTAGAGATGGCACGAGACCTAGAAATGGGAGGCAAGGTTTTAGAGAGCTACTGTAGAAATCGTGGTGAAGGTAAAAGACCAAAGAAATATCAAGGCTTATTACCACCAAATGGAATACACCAATCACGGGTAAAAAAGATATAAGTATCTTTTATTTCTGTACAGTCAAAGCACACAGATAGCTATCTAGCTCCCAACACCTCACAGTGTGTACCAGCAGACACAGTGAGGGGTGAGACTGCTGGACATCTTAATACAGTCCTTTTAATACAGTTTCAAAACATTGTCCAGCCCCTCACCAAACTAATAAGTTGCATGCTAGAGTTTGTGCCCAGTTCACATGTCAAATTTTACAATATTGTACAACGGATTTAACAAGTTTACATGTCCATGAAGTTACAATGATGCTGTTGGTTTTTTGATCCACAGTAAGCCTTGTTCCAGAATCACTACAATGCAGTTCAGCAAAAGCACACGATCTGAGTTTGTTCTACATTGTCTCATTGTTTATATGAGATGAGGCTTGTGAGCACAGACAACACTTGGATTGCAGTTCATACGAGTCACAAGGTTTCTTTGCATTGAACAAACAGTCTGCTCTCGGTCAGCCTAAACATTAACAAAACTCAAAGGTCTTTCGGCTCGGCTGAAAGTCGAAAACACAGTCCACCATTTTAGAACATTGAAACAGGAGTTGAAATTAAAATGGCTGACGATTCTTAAAATGGCGGCAAAGTTGATCAAATAGCGGTTTTCCATGAAACGCGAATGGGCTTAGGCCAATATTCATAACAAGGAGGTATTATATGAATACGGTTTAACAAATGAAGTAGAGAGGTTAAGCTAGAGGAGAGAGAATAAGGGGGCTAGAAATGGGGTAAGAAGAAGAGAGACAGTGATGGAAATGAGAGAGGTAGAAATGAGTGTGAGATAATGAATGTAGGAAATAAAGCAAGCTTAGAAAAGACTTGAAAAGTACACATTTAAATGCAAGATTGTGGAAGGTTGAGATGGTGACAAGAAGATGGGAGTCCAGCAGTCATATATTGTAAAGGGCATTGGGGCTTCAAAATCATTTGTGGGAACTTTGTAAACATGGCAACTTTGTAAAGGTAGCTATATTGTACAATGTTGCCTTTTCTGTACATTTAGACTTATGTTTTTTTTCTCTCTGGCGTATAACATTTCACCTGTGATTGCTCCCTTGTGCCTTTGTATTCATCTATTTCAAGCTCTTCCTCAGATTGTATTGAGGCAGGTATCATCCCTGAGAGTATGACTGAGTGGGAACTAATGTAAAACCTGTTTTCATAACAAGGAGGTATCATATGAATACGATTTAACAAACCCTCCTTTTGGCCTAAGCCAAGAGCATTACTTGAACATTCGCTTTACTCAAACCCCCACATCTCAATGTCCGTACATCCTGAATCACATTCTTCAGAAATATCAATCGCCATAAGTTCCTTGATAGTGATATCCTGCATTTCAAAAGCGTTGGCAGTTTACTTGGGAATATGTACCCTTGGTCCTAACGTACCTATAGTTTGTGCACAACATCTCCCTATCATCGAACATATGGCAGGAAGACATTGCATACAACAACAACAGATTAATAGAACACCAAGGACTACCATTAGGACTGGAAAGAGCTTCCAACCCCATGTACGCAGTAAATCCCAAAACCAAGCACTAAGATTCCAGTTTTCCTCAGGGACATGTACTTCCGTACTCAAAGTATGCAGATTTTGTTTTGCCTTGAATATGCTAGGGGAGGAGGCAGGGACAAAAACACAGCACGCAGATCCCACCATTTTGCATACCCTACCACGCTCAGCTAGGATGACGTCTAACACCATCCTATTTTGAAGGGCCAATAATCTAATAGCCTTTTGTTCTAGCGTCATGTTGTAGAGAATGGTACGACATCCTTTCACCGCGGGATGTTTTTTCGCTTGGTTTTTTGCTGCACATTTTTTCAATAAAAAAACATCGCATTTTTTAGGGGGGTCAGTAAATTCTATATATGGGGTGTGGGTGTTTGGGAATAAATACAAATTAAAGAAAATAGGGGAGATGTGGGGGAATCCCCCAAAAATAATGCAAAAGAAATTCAATTAGTTTTTTGGGAAATAAATTGCGGTAAAAAAATGGCGGAAAATATCCCGTGATGAAATGACATGGAACTGAACAGAATATGGGTGGTTCTGTTGATGGTTTTCTCCAGTACCCTTGCTAGTTGTCTAATATCATCGGAATTCATTATCTGTCCCCAATATGGCACAAAGGATTTTGCTACATCACCCAAGACTTGTGACGGAGTATCACCATTCTCATTCCACTTTGGACAAGCTCTAGAGAATTCAGAGGTGCTAGCCACATATACTTCTGGTAACAAGATACCCAAATAACACGTATCCTGCCAATCTCTAGGTAACCAAGGATAAGCTTCATTGCCACAGACTAAGTAAACAGGGTCTCCTAAGTACAAAGGTATGTCCTCACGGGTTAGATTTGCAATGTTGGTACAACCCTCGAATATACCCATTGGCTGAGAACCAACCCTTTGTATGCAGAAGGGAACAGAGTTGGGGCTGTGATTGATAGTATGGGAAGGAGGCATGGCTTCCCGGTTGCCTACGGGAGCCATCTTGAAAGAAATCAGTGATTGGAAAGGTCTGGAGAGTCTATCAGAAGCTCTAATAGAAGAAACATTGAGTTTGCTCCTATTTGCAAAAAGGGAACATCCCAAAGGTGTTAGGACTCGTCTTTCAAATTCGTTTAAATTCGTCCCATCGAAGTTCCCAGAAATACTGTCATTCCATCGACCAAAGAATAGTGTCCTTAGTGAGGTGTAGCATGCAGTAGTTAAAGGAAGAGGATGAATATACCAGCCCAACCCATTTTCCCTGTTTTGTGGCAAATGTGAACACAGCCAGCAATTCTTTCTTTTTAGAATCACATGGGTCGCAATCATGATCAATAAAAGAATGTTATTGTGATACCCCTGTCTATGTTGGGAGGCCCTAGGAGGAAGAGGTGCAGATGCACGAAAGGTGGAGACGCAGTGGAGATAATTTTAGTGGGTAACAAAGTTTCGAGTGGATGCACCCTTTCGATATATACCAAACCCCAAGTGATAATACAATTACTAGACATATTAGTACTATCATCAGAAAACAATGGGTCCTCAGGGCCCATGATCTTTGATGAACAGATTCTTTGTCAGCCACAAGACCAATAGATTGTTCCACACGAGTAGAGTCAGGAAACAACATTGTGTCTCAGAGTCCGTTTAGAAGCCTCTCTGTTAGGCTCTTTTAGTTCATCTGTCGGTGGCACCTGACCATGTGGCCTATCTTGCTTGAAGGTAGCTTTGCCGGTCCCTCTTATTTATTTTTTCTCAATGAAAGAGTGACAAAGGTCTGGCTCAACGGTGGTTCCTTGTGTGCACAGCCGATGCTGTGCTGTAAGTCTAATTCCTTGGACGCAGATCGTACCTCAAGACTCCAGGTACTGTGTGATCTGCGAACCGAGTGTCGTTGCTTCCTTCTGGAAGTGGTGGAGCAAAAGCAAGATTGCTCAACGGTGAAGAAAGATCCAGGGAGAACTTGAAGGTAAAGCGGCAGTCTCCCCAGGACCCATTTGCTGAAAGCACAAATAACTACCAGAACATATTTGTAATTCTGACAGCGCTCCATTTCAATAAAATTGAAATGTATAAACTCAAAAGGCACAGAGGGGGGACCAAATCTACCCCTCGGTGTCGATGTACCCTTCCCCACATTATGCTGTAAGCATACCATGCAATTTTGAACCAAACGCTCAGCAGTTTTCGGGATATTTTACATTCACCCAGACAGTTTGCAAATCTTTCTAGCACATATATGAATTGGACCATGAGCCATCGTAACCATATCGGTGACATAAGCTTCGGGTAGCATCCATCTTTTCTTGGCACCATCTTTCCAACAACCTTCATCGTCTAAACTTGCTAAACCCTCTGCCCATTGCTTAAGCTCTTCTGGAGTGGCATCAGCCTGAATGTCTTTTATACAATCAATTCCTTCGCCTATTATACAAGTGTTAGTGACTTCTCTCGTTATATACATTTCAGAATACAGATCAGTGGCAGTCTGTTTGGCTATCCTGTCAGCAAAAGTGTTTCTTCTCCCCACATCATCTGTTACTTTCTGGTGTGCTGCGTACTTCATTATTGCTAGTTGAATAGGAAGTGCAAGTGATGAGAGTAGCTGAACTATCAAGGTGCCATGTTGAATCTTAATTCCATGTGAGGTCAAGAAACCTCTTTCTGCCCATAATCTACCAAAGTTGTGAACCACTCCAAAGGCATACTGGCTGTCTGTAAATATATTCACACTAAGCCTTTCGGAAAATTCAAAAGCTCGAGTCAGTGCAATAATCTCTTCGGCCTGCATGGAGTTATGCGGAATTCTTTTGGTTTCCACAATAGTACCTAATGTAGTGATGGCATAATCAGCAGTGGATGTACCATCGGAAGTTTGTAACAGGAGCCATCGCAAAACAGCTCCCCTTGTAGATCTTATAACGGTGTATCATTTAAGTCAATTCTGCCTTTAGTTTCTTGCTCTGTGTTTTAGAGGCAGTCATGTGACGTCTTATCACTGCAAGCAATTTATTGCAGAAGAGTCAATAGTTCGGCCAGATTTTATGCGCAACATCTCTTAATTTGGATATGCGGTGCAAATAGAATCAGCTCGTATCTTGTTAATCCTGGTGATGTGAGATGGTGCGTTTGCATTCTGTTTAATAGAATGTCTACAGAGTGAGGTACCATCACGGTTAAGGAGTGACCCAGAACCATACCCTCACTTTGCTTTACAGATGGCAGCGTCAGCCGCAACAGCTCTCAGACATCTCGGCAAAGCGCATGAACCAGGGTCAAGCATGGAGGAAAAATAACCGCACTGTCTATTCTTCCCTCCATGTTCCTGCATTAACACAGCCTAAGCGCATCCATCACATTTATGGACATACAAAACAAAGGCCTTGTCATAATTTCGTGTGACCAAAACCAATGCTGAACACAACGCAGCCTTGAGCAGATCAAAAGTTTTCTGGCAATCCAAGTTCCACGGTAAAGGCAAAGAAATGCCCTTCTTCGTCAATGACAACATTAGTTTTATCATTAATGAGAAATTAGGTATCCACTGTCTACAGTACGAAGCCATGTCTATTAAGGCTCTGACCTCTTTCTGTGTATTTGGGACATTCATGCTAGAGATGCTTTTTATCCGTTCAGGTGTCAGTCTTCTTTGCTCCTTTGACAGAAGATAGCCTAAATAGGCGACCTCCTGTCGACAATATTGAAACCTTTTCAATGAAGCCTTATGCCCATATTCTGCTAGATGAATAAGCAGCAACTCTGTGCCCTCCTTGCAAGCAACTTCTGAATCTGCAGCTAAAAGAAGATTGTCGACATACTGCAACAACGTACAAGTGGAAGGCAACTCAAGTGTGTCGAGCTGCTCCTTCAAAGCTCTAGTGTAAATGCTTGGACTCTCAGTGTACCCCGGCAGCACATGAGTGAATGTAAACGAGCGCCCCCCTAGGGTGAACGTGAACAAATATCTACTGCCAACATGAACAGGAATACTAAAGAAAGCATTCTTTAGATACACAACACTAAAATGAGTAGCTGAAGCTGGAATCATTGTTAATATTGTAGTCACATCAGGCACAATTGGAAATTGTGGAGCAACAATCTTATTGATAGCACGTAAATCAATAATAAAAAGGAAAGGAATCACATTATCCCCTTTCTTGTACACTGGTAGAATCTGACTATTACACAAACTTCCTGCAATTTCCTCAATCACTCCTCGATTTACAAAATCAGAAACAATACTCTTTAGAGCTTGCTCACCGTCAACTGAAATCTTAAACTGTGGAAAATGTGGTAGTTTAACACCTGGTTTCAACTCAAATTTAACAGGTTTAATTTGTAAACTTCCAACGTCGTTATCATCAACTGCCTATAAACATGCCAGAACTTTATCCAATTCAATCGGTAAAGGCCTAGTCAAGAATTGTGAAGCAGAAGTTCATTGAGGTGAAATCGTCAAATGCACTCCATCCGGAGAACAATAAATGACAGCATTTAATTCTTTCAACAGATTCAACCCCAACCATTTTTCGCCACAATTCATCATCAAAAGAAATTAATATGAATCAGTGAATGGCCTCAGTGAAATTGTTACCGGCTGGGAAACTGGACAAACCACTGGCGTACCAGTAAACCCTACAGAAATGTTGTTCTGGCCTGACAGTGGAATATCTGGAACCCATGAATGATCAACGGAACACTTCTGTGCTCATGTATCTATCAAAAATAGATGCCTCTTATTCCCTACCTTCATTTCTACGTAGGGCCCTTTCTGATCGATGAGAAAAGGTAGTGGTTCCAGACTCTGCTTCGGACTGTCCTAACGGAACAGTATATCATCAAATGCAAGGTCCTCAGAAAGATAGACAGCGAAGGATTATCAAAAATGTTCCTATTATCAACCCTATGCTGCTGACTATCTTGTGAAAATGACTGTTGGTTCTGAGTGAACTGAATTCTATCAGGACCCCCTATCCCTGGTCTGCCTCTGGATCGTCTACCTATGGTACCAGATGTGTTATTCAATCTCTGCTGAAGGATCAGGCATTGTGCTCGCCAATGACCTTCTTGTCTGCAATAAGCACATTGGTTCATGTGTCTAGAACCCATCTGCGCATTCCTCTCTACGGCAAACTGTCCTCTAAACTGCGTATTCCCACCTCTAGTTCCTCTTACTATCTGCTGCAACAATACCTTTGTCTTCATGTCTCCCTTCTTCTTTTCTGTCCTCTCTTTTTCATTATTGACCCTATTTTCATAATACTGAGCCATGTGCAATACTTCAGACTGCGATTTTGCTTGCCAGGCACTTTCGAAGGTCATAATTTGTGATTGGATATCAGGCAACAATCCACGCACAAATGTGTCCACAAAACAGCCTTTTTCATGACTCAGTACTTAAATCCTGACCACTAAAAGCCGAAAACACTTCTTCGAACCGATTAAAAAGCTCAATAGTGCCTTCAGATTTCCCCTGGACGCAAACTGTGTGCTTGTCCCAAACTATTCTTCTTTCTGGAACCAAAGTCTTCAATGTTGTTACTATTCTGTGTGGCAGTGTCAATATCACCTGTGGCGGTCTCTCACCAGCATTCCTTTCTACATCTATCTGTACCAAGTTAACCCATGTGTCACCCAATCCTGCCAAATCATCTATAGTTCTAATCTGTTTCCATAAATCAGCAGGTAGGATCACAGGGAACAAGAAGTCTATATCACCCAGCATGAAAACTGACGAATGCAAGACAGATTCTATTTCTTTATAAAATCCTGTTGGGTTTTTCCTAATGTCTGGGATTGTCTGTCTAATGGTATTCACTTCCTGTCTAGAAAAGGGACATGAACAAACTGTGAGACATAATGAGCTCCAATAGTAGTGGCTGCTGTGCCTGTTGCGGCATTAGCTGGAATTTCCACTTTAGGAACAAATGTCGGAGGAACTTCCCTCATTGGAAATTGAGAAGTAGGCAATACTGAACGTTCATTAAGCAACGAAGCTAAATCTAACGACAAAGTAGTAAAAGCAGTATCAGGCGAAAATGCTCTCCTATAAGTGGCCATCACATCTGCGGGACAACAAACCTTTCTCTTCATACACTCATCTTGCTAGTACTATACCAATACTAGTAATACTTTCCTTTGCATTGCCGGAGCATACTGACTAAACGTGTCATATACTTCAATGGGAGAAATTGAAACATCCAAAATCCATCTAAGCGTGTCTCTTGTGCAAATACGCATCTCTTCACTCATTGATTTACAAGAGGGAAGAAATCATTTCTGCACATACAAAGCGTCCAATCAATCGCTATCCATATCATCATTCTGTAACCAATCTAACTCCTTCTTAAACTCAAAAACCCTCTCAACATGCTCATGTACTTTCTTCGCAGTGTCCCTTGAGTAGGCTAAAACATTCAAATCCCTCAACCCTTGTGGGACATCTGTGTCCGTCAAATCACTCCACATTTCAGCCAAGTGGATTCCCATCCCTTCTATCAAAATATTCTGTTCGGGAATGCTTTCTTGGTCAGAAATTACAGTTAAGACAGCTGATTTTTCACCTTCTTCTATACATTTCTTAGCCCATGCATACAATTCTCTTTTTCTAGCTTTTAATAATGTACGACGAGTCACTACTTTTGGATCGGCAGTCGCCCCTTCAATCAATGGAGCAGAATCACTTGCTAAAGAAAGTTCAGACAAATCTTGTACAAGGGGTAATGGAGACACTACCGCTGGCGGTAAAGACGGAATTATGGGAACAGCAACTGTCGGTAAGGACGGAGATGCAGAAGGGGGGACAACAACAGGAAGAGGAGCAACGACTGGAAGAGGAGGAACAACAGGAGGAACAGGGATAACAACAGGAGGAGGTGCGACAGTGGGAAGAGGTAAAACAACAAGGAGAGTCACATAGGGAGGAGGTGCGGTGGCAACAGTCCTACGTTCATTTAAAAACTTATCGATTAGTTCGTCTGAGGCATGAAAGTCCTGAGACGGATACATTTTCTGTACCCCAAGTTGAAAAGCCCTATCCATACTTTTAATAGATTCCGAATGTTTCTGTTGCTCATACAATATTGTTTTCTCTGAGTTAGACATATGTTTACGTGCATGTTTCTCTTTACTCTTAAGTTGCTGCATAGCTTCTTTTCTCCAATTCTTAATTACATCAAATGCTGCAGGCCTAGCCTTTTTCTTTAACAATATAGACTCTAAATACTCTATCCAGGCAATTTCAAAACTACCATGAACTGGCCACTGAAATTCAGAAGCATGTCTAGTTTGTCTGTGCCAAATATCCTTGAATACTATACTACCAATGCCGTACTTACAGTACATAGTACACGCCGGCGACCCCTCCGGTGGCACCGGTCAGCCATATTCCAAAAATTGTCTGTCTCTGCGGAATAAACCCCTGAAACAGGCAGACAATTTCCCAGGCATATCAGACCACTGGTGTTACCTTGCATCGTTTGAACTCGTGATTTCAAATCTACAACCAAATATCAGGATATTTAGGAATCGGGTCATGACTCTAATTACAAAGGACAAAGGAGGTCTGATGGGATTACAAAGGATCCTTGTGGTTGGCAATTTCAGCAAAGAGCCCACCTCGATATGGGGACCCTCGTCAAGATGTCCTCTCGAACCACGTGCTCACTGTTCAGGGATCGGATTGTGCAGTTCGGTCGAGGTGTCACATCTCATACAAAGGGGCCCCCTTTTTCTTACTCTCCGATCCTGGTCCGAAAGCCGCGTCTTCTTTTCAGCAAGGTGACATCAATCTTGAGGGTCCCTTTTCGGGCACCATCTAAAAGACCAAAGAAATATCGAGGCTTAGTACCACCAAATGAAATACGCCAATCATGGGTTAGAAAGATACAAGTATCTTTTATTTCTGTACAGAGTCTATCTGGCTCACAAAACCTCGCAGTGTGTACCAGCAGACACAGTGAGGGGTGAGAGTGCTGAACATCTTAACACAGTCCTTTTTATACAGTTTCAAAACATTGTCCAGCCCCTCTCCAAACTAATAACTTACATGCTAGAGTTTGTGCCCAGTTCACATGTCAAATTTTACAATATTGTACAATGGATTTAACAAGTTTGCATGTCCATGAAGTTAAAATAATGCTGTTGTTTTCTGATCCACAGTAAGCCTTGTTGCAGAATCACTACAATGCAGTTCAGCAAAAGCAAACGATCTGTGTTTGTTCCACATTGTCTCATTGTTTATATGAGGATGAGGCTTGTGAGCGCAGATAGCACTTGGATTTCAGGTCATACAAGTCACAAGTTTTCTGGCATTGAACAAACAGTCTGCTCTCGGTCAACCTAAACATTAACAAAACTCAAAGGTCTTTCGGCTCGGCTGCAAGTCGAAAACACAGTTCACCATTTCAGAACATTGAAACAGGAGTTGAAATCAAAACAGCGGACGATTCTTAAAATGGTGGCGAAGATGATCAAATATCGAAACATTTCAGACATGGTTTTCCGTGCAACGCGAATGGGTTTAGGCCAATATTCATAACCAGCAGGTATTATATGAATACGGTTTAACAAAGGTAGTGGAGAGGTTAAGCTGAAGGAAAGAGAATAAGAGTGCTAGAAATGGGGTAAGAAGTTGAGAGTCAGTGATGGAAATGAGAGAGTGAAATGAGTGTGAGATAATGAATGTAAGAAATAAAGCAAGCTTAGAAAAGACTTGAAAAGTACATACCTAAATGCAAGATTGTGGAAGGTTGAGATGGTGACAAGAAGATGGCCGTCCAGTGGTCACATATTGTAAAGGGCATATGGACTTCAAAATCATTTGTGGGAACTTTGTAAAGGTGGCAACTTTGTAAAGGTAGCTATATTGGACAATGTTGCCTTTTCTGTACATTTAGACTTATGTTTTTCTCTCTGGTGTGTAAAATTTCACCTGTGATTGCTCCCTTGTGCTTTTGTATTCATCTATTTCAAGCTCTGCCTCAGATTGTATTGAGGCAGGTATCATCCCTGAGAGTATTACTGAGAGGGATCTAATGGGAAACCTGTTTTTGGAGATATGTTAACTAGCCATACCTGTTACTGGGCATGTGAAATTGGCCATACCTGTTTACTGGGCACGTAAAATGCAAAAGGCTGATGCGACTTCCAGAGGTTTTCCGGTATTTATTCTCTCATACAGGTTCTTTAGTTCTTCTTTTCTTTTTCTTTATAAGTACATTGCTTCTTGACCATTGGATGTACGCCATAGATCGATATAGTTTATAAACTCATACTTCATACTTTTATTTACAATTATACATATATATATATGTATAGGATAATATACCACAACATTCATTTTGAATGATGTGTGTTGAATCTGATGATGTCATCACTCCTTTCCCAGGGATAACCTCTCTTCATGTGGCCAGAGGATGGCAGCCACTACCTGATCCTGACCCTGGGGGGCAGCTATGCAAGGGAGGATCACATGGGGGGAGGTGACCCCCATGGGGGGAAGTTTACATAATTGAACGAGGCATTGTATCCCCATTTCCCTTATAGTGATGGTTCCTCCATTCTTCATGCCTTAATGGCATACTGTGGTAAACCCTTTTTACAGACCACAAGACCTCCTGATGACATTCTACAAATTCCTGTAAATGGAATGACAAGAATTGTTTTTTAATCCCATGTATGTGAGGAATTTGAAGATACTGATACGAGGAAGAGAAAGGGAGATGTGAAGATAACTAGAACGCGGAAGCCCACACTATTCTCTAGTTGTTGGAGGGAGTGGCACCATGGCAGGAGCTTTGAATCCCCATTCTCACTGGTCACATGCAGCCGCTCCGGAATCCCTTGCATTCTTCTGTGGTTGCTGTATTGATTAGGGAGGTTGGGAAAGTGTCCCGTTCTTCCTTCGCTCTCCCATTGCCCTCTGCGGTATAGAGGCAGGGACCCTTCGATACTGCTCATGTGATGTGAGGGCTTCAGTTCAACCACTTCAATGTTTCCTCCTTTCCCCTTGCCTTAATGGCATACTGTACAAAGCCCCATTTACAGCCCACAAGATCTACTGGTGACTTTCTACAAATTCCTGTAAATGGAATGGCAAGAACTGTTTTTCAATCCCATTTAAGTGAAGCCTATGAAGATACTAGGATGAGGAGGGTGAATAGAGTTGTGAAGATCACTAGAGTGCAGAATCCCACACCACGCTCTAATTGTTGGAAGGATGGGAACAGTGGCGGGAGCTTTGAATCCCCATTCTCACTGGTCATATGCAGCCACTTTGGCATCCCTTGCATTCTTCTGAGGTTGCTGTATTCATTCGGGAGGTTGAGAAAGCGTCCTGTTCCTCCTTCATTCTACCCCTGCCCTCCACGATCTAGAGGTAGTCACCCTTCAAAACTGCTTGTGTGATATGAGGGCTTCAGTTCAACCGCTTCAATGTTTCCTCCAATCCCCATGCCCTAATGGCATACTTTACAAAACCCCATTTACAGAAACAAGACCTACTGATGACATTCTACAAATTCCTGTAAATTGAATGCCACGAACTGTTTTACAATCCCATGTATGTCAAGCCTTTGAAGATATTAGGATAAGGAGGGGGAAGGGAGTTGTAAAGATCACTAAACCGCAGACGCCCAAATCACACTCTAGTTGTTGAAAGGAGGGCCACGGTGGCAGGAGCTTTAAGTCACCAACAGCTGAGAAATCGGCATAGAAGCTGACAGGAGCAAGAAGCTCCTGTGGCAGAAGGAAAAGGCTCAGCGAAAGCCCAGTTACCGACAAAATCTTCAGAGGAGATAGTAGCACACTGAGTACTGAACAACATGGAAGGTCTATCGGTCCCGCCAAGGAGGTGAACTGGGTGAACCGGAGCCCTATCATCACACAAGTAGTATCAGAGGGACGCTGTGTCTAGACCGCAGAAGGCAGGTGGAGAGCGAAGGAAGGACAGCATGCTTTCCAACCTCCAGGATGAATACAACAACCACAGAAGAATGCGAGGGACGCCGAAGCGATTGAATGACTGGTGAGTCCCGTTGGGGGGGCATTGGGGCATTGGGGTGCTTCACAGAAAATGCTGTGTAATCTGGTAGAGAGTGGCAAGCCCAGTGGAAGTGAACCATAAAAGGCAGAAAAGCAGGAAAAAGCTGAAGCTTGCTATTTAGTGAGTTTGTGACCCACACCAGAAATTAGGAGCCCTGAGAAAGAGACTTGTTGACCTTTGTACTGTAGAATCCTAAGGAAGGCCAATGCCCTTAAGGATTGCAAATTAAGTGAACTATACCATAAAGTCCTGGCAGGACAGTATACCAGGCAAAACCAAGTGGGCAAAAGAATCCTAACAAGACCCATATCTTTTGGATTCTAAAACAAGTGGACCTACAATAGGTGAAACAAGTGGACCATACCATAGCATCCTTGCAGGGGAGTATACCAGTCAAAACCAAGTGTGTGTAAGTATCCTAAGGAAGATCCATGCCATTGGTATTGTGAATTGTGTAAACTGTGTCAAGTCCTGCCAGGAGAGTATACCAGGCAAGGACATGTGTGATTGCAAACATCAAGAGGAGAAAGTGAACTTGAGTTGTATGACAATCAGTTATCTGTTGAACTTTGTTTTGCTGATAAGAAAACTGGAGAAGGAAGACATTCCCAGAAACTGTAAACTCCATTTAAGCGGATTACAACTGAATGAGAATGTCCCGGCTGGGAAGTATACCAGTCAAAGAGAAGGCTGTAAAGTAAATTACAAACATCAAGAGGATGGAGTGCTCTTCTTGAGTCGTACGACATTCACTTATTCTGTTGAACTTTGTATTGCTGTAAAGAAACCTGAGGAAGGGAGACATTTGCAGGAATCGTGAACACTGCCTAAGTGAGAGCCTTCTTGTTGGACTTGAACATTTAGGTGTTTTTTCATGCCAGGGACATTACCCTTAGCACCCTAGAGTTACTTTGAGAATGTGATGACCAGGATAGTAATTCGAACACAGGGCAGACCCGTAGTTTTGGCTGAGGTAGGGATATACCTCTTAGATCAGGGACAGCGAGGCATTTTCCCAACTTTTTATGATTTAAATAAAAACCTATTATAATCACCATGAGTTCTGTGGCCATGTCTCATTCCTGGTTCATCACAGATGTCACATATTTTCTGTAGTGCAATACCTGATTCTTTAGTATTTTGCACTACCTCCAACTCTCTCTTCCTATATATCTACCTTCGCGAGCTCTCCGCTCCTCCATCTCCAACTTTCTGAGAGTCAGTCACTGTTCCAAGCAAAGAGTTGGGGAAGAATCTCTTCCTTCAGCTGGGGCTTCCCGCTGGAACAGCCTCTCTGCCTCTCTAAAGCTTGAGCAGAAACATCTATGGTTCTGGAAGCAACTTAAGACCTTCCTCTTTGCTTCCGCCTTCTCTCTTCCTCTAACCTGCTGATCACCTGTCTGATCCAGGCACTAGTCACATGGCCACCGTCTGAATTTGTACCCGGCGCCCTGCATGTCCAGCTGCAACCTACACTGCCTCTTGGGTGTCCCTGCACTTATGGTCTGTTATCTGCAACCGTGCAGTACCCTCTCTTGCACTTATTAGCCAGCCATTGGCTGCACTCTTTGTTTCCTTTTGTCTCACACTTCTCTATCCTCCCCCTCCCTCAGCCCTTCTCCCCTCCCCCATACCTGCTCTTGCATGATCTGAATGACACAAGGTCTAGCAAGATCGTTGTTTTGTTCTGCCTTTGTTTTCCCCCACATTGTCTTGTCGCGCCTAGAAACGCTTGTGTACAGGTGCGTTATAAATGCCACATCATATCATATGTACACATTGACATTTATGTTTTCTATGACGTGTATGCACCCCAATAGGATGACATCATTGGGCTCCACACTGTCACCTCATTGCACACCCGTTAGACTGAATGGCCATCTTGTTTATTTATTTCCGTCATCACACGCGGATAGACAACGTCTTTTGTGGTCTCTCTGCATGGAACGCTGACTTTATCTTTCAGATAGGTGCACCATTCATTCTCCATAGATTGTTGGATCAACAATTGTTCTTATTTTAATCAATTTCAGTTACTAGATGGATATTCTAAATTCTGCAATTTATAACTTTATAATTTTACTTTTTTTACAGTTTTGGAAAACTATTTACACATCCCTTCTTTCTGAAATGGATAGACTACATTACAAGTACATTACTCTTTTGAAGATTTTGTTGGAGGATATGCATGTATTTCAAATGCTTTCACTGTCTGGATTTTAACTATTCACTTTCCACTTTATCTATAGATTGATTGCACTAGTGACCCTCTTTACAGGAACTAGTATTTCAGTTCTTTTTGCTAACATAGTTATTGTTTGGTTTAACTTCACAAACTGGCATTAGCAGCGTTTCGAAGAACCCTAGTATTCAATTGGACTATTGATATTACTGTTATAAAGATATACCTAGTGGCACACTCACCTGTGTCTCTGCAGGAGCAATGGACGAGCCTCCCTTGACCCTGAGTCTTCACTTCCCCTGTTTCACCCGGAGGAATACCTTGATCTTTAGTAGGGTGTGCACTCCATCCTGCATTCGCAGGGGCGCGATTCACTCATGTGATTGATGCCAATGTCTGTAGGCTGAGTTCAGATGCAAAACTCTGTTTTATGCCTTCACAGCGAGGCTGAGTAATCAAGGTGCCAGTTTCTTCACTGGCTAGAAAGTGCTTCCTACAAGTGAACGTGTGCGGAGAATGTGGAGTGTCCAGAATTGTCTGTATTGTATTTCTTTGCCAGTACTTTTGTGGGTGAGTAGCGCTGCGTGTAGAAGCTAACTGCTGGTAGGTTTGCGCTGCGCCTTCGATTCGAGCGCGCCTAGTAATGTCTCTCCTTTTCCCTTGCAGGAGAAATTATGTGGTATTAGCGCCTCAAGTCCGGGTTTCGCGCTACGGGAGACTTGGTGGTTGGGTAAGTATACACAGAGGCTTTTGGTAAGTATGCACCGTGAGCGCAGTGAAATAAGTGTCCGTGTTATTGGGGCGAGCGCAAAGAATAATGTCTCTTCTTTCTTTTGCAGGGGTTTTTGCGCTCGTACAACTGACTTGGATTGCAGCGTCGTGGGAAGATTCGGTGAGTATGAGCAGTGTTACTGATGTACACGTGTTAACGCAGTTCTTCTTTGTTCTTACAGGTGCCGGTGTAGAAGTCCCCTCTTGACTGGAGATAGCTGTGGGGTGGAGTAAGAACGGAGGTTCTTCTGGGGCAGGTAAGTAGAAGCAGAATGATCCGGAGCGGGTAAGCAGAAGTAGGATGATCCGGCACAGGTATGCAGAAGCAGGATGATCCGGAGCAGGCAAGCAGAAGCAGGATGATCCGGAGCAGGTAAGCAGAAGCAGGATGATCCGGAGCAGGTAAGCAGAAGTTGGCTGACCCAGAGCACGACAAGTGTGTTGCTGATACAGCTCACAATAAGCAACATGAAGCACTGGAAGTATCTTGGGTGTGGCTTATATAGCCAGCCACACCCAAGCACTAGAGACCTCATGAAGCATCATGCAACAGGAAGTGGTAACCAGGAAGTTACTACAAACACTAGGAAGGAATTAAAGGAGGGATTTGCTATGGGTTCTTGTGTGCCTATGCCAGGCCTGCCAAGTCTCCACCCAGCTTGCCCCAACTACCTGCCTGATACCCACGACACCTAGATGTAATTGGTAATAGAGGTTTCATTCTATGGTAATCATGGTTGGAGTTATTTGTTCACATATTTACACACCCTTGATGTGTCCATTGCCATGTGTTGACAATATCTGTTAAATGGTTGTAATTAGCTCTGGATGAACGGGTTTTGATCCCGAAACACGTTGGGCCAACTTTACAGTAACAAGACAAATGTAAATAAAACAACTAAGGCGCTGATTCATGGAATTCTTTGCGCCAAAAAACAGGGATTTTGGCGCCATTCTGCCCGCAGATCCCTGTTTAACAAATGGGGATTTGCGGGCAGAATGGCGCACAAATCCCCGTTTTTCGGCGCACATAATTCCATGAATCGTAGTGTAAGTGTCATTGAAATCGTTTTTTCATATAAAGTGTTTTTTTTCTGATACGTGGATTTGTAAGGGAACTAACTTATTGTATAACAAATTATGACTTGTTGATTTTCACCAGTACATAGGTGTGCAGGGGACAGAAGTATCCTTTATTTTGGATACTGATTTCTCTCCCTACTGAGTATGTGAAACCATCAAAGCCCTTTACTATAACTTATCATGTGAAACTGGTAATAGTGGTATTGTATATGTAGAAAGTGCCCTTCAATGCTACTGCGAATTTATAGATGGCAAAAACGTCCAGTAATCATGTCTTATATTATTGATAGCACTATTATTGGACATGTGAAGCTAGCTGTGCTCTTACTATGAATTTGAAGCTGGAAGAACTGATAATGGGTGTTCCTCATGTTTCTGGACATCTGAAGCTGTCAATATCTGTACTGGGTTTATTTTTGAAACTGTCAATGCTATTACTGCATAATATGGAAACTGCATACATCTGTGAGTGATGTGCAAAAAAAAAGAAAAATAATAATACCTGTCACTAGGCACAAGAGATTTGTCATTAACTGTCACTGAATCTGGAAATTCCTGTCATTGGAAGCTGCCAAGTCCTGTCACTAGGCATATGCGAACTGCTTACTTTATTTACTCAGTGTTCAGGAACTGAAAGTTCTCGTTTTCAGTGACCATATCTAAAGTAGCAAGAATGTTGCTGGAATTTGAGAATTGGCAAAACCTACTGTTTCTAGGTGATTAGAAACTGGCAATACCTACTTTGGGTCAGTTGGGAACTGATAATATCTGCTTTATTTGGTCATTCAGAACAACTCAACTACACCTCAAAGATTGTCTTTCAGTCCAATTACCTTTTGAAACCTGTCTGAAGCATGACAAGGTCAGATCCTGTCCCAAGGCATGGAGGGAACTCTGCAGCCCAGGAAAACCTGTATCCCAGGCCCAATGTACTAGATGCATGTGCTACCTGGAGACCGTGCAGGGTGGGGTCAGAGAGACCCCCTTCTAGTATATGCACTCTCTCTGTGTTTGAAGACCTAGAATCTGTGGATCTGTATTAAACCAAGGTACCTATATCCCATTGTAAGAGACCTATTGCCCATACGTGTATGCATTCAGTGGAAAGAACATCCTATTGAGATTACTGTAATGACAGATCATCTTACTGGAGAGAGAGACAAGCAGACCTAGGCTCTCTGTTACTCTTCTGGCACAGTCTCATCTGTCCATGGTAACCTTTGAAGAAATAACCCCATAACATTCAGGATATCCTCTCTAGAAACTATGTAGAGAACACATGGTGATTATGGGGTCTTGTGCATTGGGAGCTACCCTTGCAGAGAAATCAACTAACAACTGAAATCCAGCTAGGGCAGTTTTCCAATGGGGACTGCATGTTTCTAGCATGATCGTAGCTAGTGTTTTTTGTGGAATTATCTGGGGAAATGCAACCTTAAATTGACTCAATTGAGTGAGGTACCAACTGAATATTTCATCTTGTTTTGTCGAGCATTAGACCTGCATATCTTTGAGGATATGGAATGAAAGTCCCCCTTCCCCAGTAGCTCAAGCAGGACCTTGTGTTGGACAGCTCCTAAAGCACATGCTTGGACTGTTTCCAACAGTCTCCTTAAGATTATATAATGTGGTATAAGGATCAGTATGCTTTCTGTTTGGGTGAAGTCTAACAAGGTGTTCTATTGCGTGTGTCTCTGATGATAAAGGCTCATGTCTAGCAGTATTTGCAGGATAATTTAATTCTCTGCCAAATCAATTTTACTGACCTTTGTATTCTAAGGCTAATTCAGAATACCTGCAAGTTTCATATGCTATTTGGTCTATTTAATTCCTTATATCTGGCAAACTTCCTGGTTGTGCCACAGCAAAATTGGTGTTAGTATATGTAACACCTCCTTCTGTCAGCCACTTCTTTCAACAGGTATTGTAACATGAATATATTGAGATGGGCTAGCAGCCATTCTTCAGTTACTAAACGTGAAGAGTTTACAACACCCCACAAAAACAAATGTGTTCTAGATTTCAAACTCTAGAGATTTGTATTCTATCTAATGGGATCCAACTGTCATGGCTATCCAGATACCATAAACGTTAAAAGTGCCAACTGTCACAGTAACAAAGATCCTTAAATGTAATGGGAACTGGCTGTGATGGCAAACAAGAGTGGCTTTTAAAGGTAATGGCTGGCACCTGTCATGGTGACCTATCCTCTCCTACCCACCAAATCAAGACTTGTGGGATTATCTGGGCCTCAAAACTTTGCCCCAGTTGGTTTCTGGTTTGACCAACCTGTCCTCCAGCTAATTATTTGAAGTTTGTCTCTGCCATCTTGTACGGCTGGTATATAAAGTAATACGCCCGCCCTTAGTAGTGGAGTAGTAGTACAGTCTTTGTTTCGGCAGCATCGCCATAAAAGCAGGAATATCAAAGAATGAGATAAAACAACTTTTAAAATAGGGTAAGACTATAAAACACTGTTTAAAAAGGGGGTGGTTTAGATAAAACAGCATTTACAATTACAAAATACATTTCATTCTCAAGCGTTAGGCGTTTTTCAAAAAGGCTAAATGAGTTTGGAGGTCAACATGGTTTTGCTAGCACAAGAAAAATTCCATCCCCTTGGGATCATCTGAAACTCCCCTGTTTCCATGCTAGCCAATCTTACAATCTTACTAAGTGAGAGTAATTAATTTAATCAGAAAAGTTATCAACATCTATTCTGTTAGTTTACTGTTGAGATCCAATTAGTTACGCAAAATGTAACATTTCAAACCTCCTCATATTCGAAACGCCTCCCAAGACTAGAGATGTTCCATTTCTGGCTGCTACCATCTCATCTCAAGGACTGATAAAATCGTTCAGCTCTGTTATTCATTGACTGGCATGGATTCAACCAAATGTTTACATGAGAAACTTTAGATTAGGAAGTGTACATGCCTAATTATAATTGCACCATTTAGCATCTGTTTCTGATAACCGCCATTGATGAATAAGCATGTTTTCTTTCATGACATCACATTTTCAATATGGAAGATTATTCAAATAATGGTTACATGGATATAATAAATTAGAATTAAACTATCCATGACAAAGTAAACATGCTTCTATGACAATGAGAAATGCATCCGTTCAAAATACATTAGGGGTAATTCATAGAATTTAGCTCACAAGTGGCGCACGCGGCTGGCGCACAGTGTGCGCGTGCAAATCTCTGCGCCTGCCGCGTGCGCTAAAATCCATTTCAGCGCACAGCGTATTCATGGATTTCAGCTACCAAAACGAGCTGTGGCGCACAGTGGCGGAGGGACCCTGTAGCAGCGCCAGTTACGCCCCCAAGAACGCCACTCGCGCAGGAAAAAGCCATCAGAATCCCCAATCCAGCGCAAAGGGCTGCGCTAACCCTGTACCAGCACGGCAAGTGGGGTACGTGTATTACTGGGGTTCGCGGGAAGTTTCACACGCGATTGGCCCTGTGCGAGCGGGGTACATGCATTTCAGGGGTGCGCGGGAAGTTTCACATGCAATTTCAGCAGGGTACGTTTATTACAGGGGTGCGCGGGAAGTTTCACATGCGATTTCAGCAGGGTACGTGTATTTCAGGGGTGCGCAGGAAGTTTCACACGCGATTTCAGCAGGGTACGTGTATTTCAGGGGTGAGCGGGAAGTTTCACACACGATTTCAGCAGGGTACGTGTATTTCAGGGGTGCGCGGGAAGTTTCACAAGCGATTTCAGCAGGGTACGTCTATTTCAGGGGTGCTCGGGGAGTTTCACACGCGATTTCAGCAGGGTATGTGTATTTCAGGGGTGCGCGGGAAGTTTCACATGCGATTTCAGCAGGGTACGTGTATTTCAGGGGTGCGCTGGAAGTTTCACACGCGATTTCAGCAGGGTATGTGTATTTCAGGGGTGCGCAGGAAGTTTTACACGCGATTGGCCTGGGTACGTGTATTTCAGGGGTGCGCGTGAAGTGTTACACGCGATTTCAGCAGGGTACGTGTGTTTCAGGGGTGTGCGGGAAGTTTAACATGCGATTGGCCTGGGTACGTGTATTTCAGGCATGCGCGTGAAGTGTTACATGCGATTTCAGAAGGGTACGTGTATTTCAGGGGTGTGCGGGAAGTTTCACCGCGATAGGCCCTGTGCGAGTGGGGTTTGTGGGAAGTTTCACCTGCAATCTCAGGAGGGTACATGTATAACTGGGGTTTGCGTGAAGTTTCACACGCGATTGGAGCATGGTACGTTTATTACAGTGTTCGCGGGAAGTTTCACACGCGATTTCAGCAGGGTACGTGTATTTCGGGGGTGCCGGGGAGTCCTACACGTGATTTGGCAGTGTGGGTCCTCCCAGGTGTTCCCTCTACACCCTCCACGGCCCCTGCAGGCAGCCCACACCACAGGGGACTACCCTGCACCCCTGGTCTTGTCCCGCAGGCAGCCCATCCAACATGGGCATGCCCCCCAGCAAAGCCACATATCTCCTTGCACTACTGATCACCAACTCATGTCCCCTTGCACCCCTACCCCCCAGCAGTGCAGGGCACCTGCCAGCAGGACCCCACTCATGCCCCTTGCACCCCTACCCCCCAGCAGTGCGGGGGACCTGCCAGCAGGCCCCCACTCATGTCCCCTTGCACCCCCAACCCCCAGCAGTGCGGGGCGCCTGCCAGCAGGCCCCCACTCATGTCCCCTTGCACCTCCACCCCCCAGCAGTGCGGGGCACCTGCCAGCAGGCCCCCACTCATGTCCCCTTGCACCCCCACCCCCAGCAGTGCAGGGCACCTGCCAGCAGGCCCCCTCTCTTGTACCACTCATGTCCCCCTGCCCCCCAACCCCCCACCAGTGCGGGGCACCTGGCAGCAGGCCCCCACTCATGTCCCACTCATGTCCCCCTGCCCCCAGGTCATGACGATCCTCAATCATGGCCCTTATAGCCAGCCTCCCCAGCCCAAAGACCCAACCAAGTATTGCATCCGCCCACAAAGAAAAGGCAATTACATGATACAACCCCAATGGCACAACCACACAATGGTTGCAAGTGAATGTGAAAACCCATATCATGACATGCATGAAACCAATGAGATAATACCACACATCGAAGTATGAAGAAAAAAATGTATTAAACACAACATGAATGTAATGAAAATCAAGCAAACAACAATGGTAATAAAAAAAGAAAATCTGCATGTCCCTGAAAAACTGAAAAACAAGAAATCATAATCCAAAGAAATCCAAAGGAAATGGTGTTCAAAGTCACAATCCAACAAAGCAAATCCAAGGGAAAAAAGAAAAGTGAAAACCATTGCTCCATGGTGAAATTAAAAAAAAGAGAAGAATCCAATGGTGAACTATATACAGATGAACAATCCAGGGTCCATGAGCCCAACTGAAGAAATGAAACCTATCAAAAATACTACATAATAAAAAACTATATACAGAAAGGTGGTGCATTGTCCAAGCGCAACCAAAATAAAGAAAAAAACAAAAGGAAACCTAACACTATCTAACTATATACAATGGCAGCAGGCTAGTCCAATGGCTCACTTTGTGATTTCCCGGGCCAGGGCATCATCGAACTCCTGCTCGATGTCCCGGAGGCGTTCCTCTTCCATGGCCCCGAGGGTTCGCAGGGACGATGACATCTGGACCTCCAGGTCCCTGCGAATGTCCTTGAGGCACTCGGCCCACCTCAGGGCCCCATGCATGGAGTTCTCCGCCCTGACCATCGTGAGCCGTGCCTCTTCCGCCCGCTGCCGCTCCGCATCTATAGCATGGCCCAACCGCTGCCACACGGAAGACACTTCCCGTCCAGGGTCCTCCTGCCCTCTGGCCGATGCCTGCCCCTCGATGTTGAAGGCCCCGAGCCATCATGGCTCCCACCTTGTTGCTGCTGCTGCTGTGCCTCTGCCTGTGCCCTGGCTCCTGCTGCCTGCACATCCTCCTCCGGCTGGGGTGCAGTTGTTGATGTGGCCACCCCTGCTGGACGTCTGACTCCCGACTGTGGCAGGGATGTGTCCTCCACCGACCTGGCTGCAGGGTCAGAGGCAGCTCCATAGGGCACCCAGGTGACACATGGGTGGGAAGATGGCACGGAGGACGACTGGCGCATAGGGGGTTCAGTTGAGGAGGGGGTCGGAACAAGGTCCAGAAAACGGAGGAATCCGGCCCTGGTGAGCTGTCCCAGTGGATCAACGTTGTCAACGAGCCATGCGAGAAGATGTGCAGTCTCCTCATGAAAAGACTGCAGGTAAGCTTGCATGGCACGTTGACGCAACGCCACCCCACCCAAGACAGGCTCAACCCGGTGCCGGATAGCCACATCCGCAGGAAGAGGAAGGCCAGTTGGTGTAAGCCGATCCCATCCCTGAGAACGGGTCTGGACGTAGGCATCCCTGCTGGTGCGGGATGATGCAGTGACAGGATCGGGACAGGATTACACGCAGACACCCCCGCGGCGGCCTGTGCTGCCTCCTGTCCCTGCCCCTGCACTGCACCACTAGCACCAGTGGAATCCCGACCTCCAGACCCTGTCTCTGTCCCTTGCATGGCCTCCTCCTCCACCAAACCCCCCACAAACCTGGATGACTCCATGCCATCTTCCTCCGTTGGGACCTGTGGGGTCTCAGCTGCCCCTTCTGCTGCCGAGGAGTCCAACCCCGCCCTCCGCCTCTTGGACCTACCGTCAGCAGCTGCGGCCTGGGACGCGGCACCGGACTCCTCACTCCCCGACGAGATCACAACCTGGGAGGGGAGCCGGGCCTTGCGTCTCCGACTGGCGGTGCGATCCCTGCCACTGGGCTCCACAGCACCCTCTCCGCCCCTCTTCATCAGTTGATGCTGCAGACAGGGAGAGATAGGAGACAGGCATCAGGGCACTGTACCATGGACTGATACACACATGACAGCTCCACATGAGTGGCAGTGTCAAACTTCAGACATGGCATCACAATCCCCAACACACATGTAATTTGAAATCACACGTGAAAATCTTGCACGTCAGCTTGTAATTCGAGGAATGACCCTTAGCGCGTGAGCACATCAGCGATTTCATTGGACCAAAGGCCCTTCGCGTGTAAGCGCTTCTGTGATGTGAGGCGCGGGGGCGTGCGCTGCCGTTTCCCCCGTGACGTGGGCAAAGTGGATTAGCACACGCGCGAAAAAAATGCACGTCCCCATGTGAATGCGTGTAATCCGAGGAAAGGGCCTACGCGCGTAAGTGACGTGACACGCGCAGGTGTTTCCCTCAGCATGGGTTAAAGGTGAGCTGGGCCAGCAGTTCGCTGTACATGCCTTTCGTGGAGACCGACGTGTGTTGCTGCTTCCTGTTGTTTCGCACGCCATCACAACTTCACAGCGATCAAGGACATATCTCTTCTTTTGGCAGGGGGATTGGCTACGCGTGTTTTTCTGCATCGCGCTAGTCAGACGGTGAGTCACGCACGCTATTTTTCCCACTGCGGGTGCCCGTGTGTATCGCACCATTTTTGATATCATAGTAGCCTGCGTGTCCCACGCGTACGCGATTTTCGTGTTACTGGGTGCCACCGCGTACTGTGAGAGGTTGTTTCCACGCACGTAGGCTGCAGGTTTGCGTGCACGGTTTTCCAGCAGTTTTGGGGTGCCAGAGCATTGCGTGACCCGTCACTACATCACCGGGGTCACATACAGCCTTGCAGGTGCAGGGGGGCTGTTAACATCTTGCTTCCCACCCCTTTCACCCCAATTACCCAGGTCAATTGTGGTGTACACCTCCCATTGGCACTACTCCATCTGTGCCGGCACTACTACATCTGTGCCATGGTTGGGAGGCCACCAAAGGTGAGGGGCGCCTCAGCTGGGCGTACTCCTCATGGCGGACGTGGTCAGGGATGTGGCCGGGGTGACCAGGGAGTAGGGGGACTCCAGGGTGTACAGGGCAGCCGCAGAGGGGGAAGAGGCAGGGGTGCGCCACTTGAGCACAATGTTGTGTCATGTGTCGGTGCAGTCATGCCACCACCCTCTGTGGTTCCGGGAGATGCAGCTTCTGCATCTGGCACTGGCGCCAGTGGGACCCGGCAGTCCGTTCCATCGACTGCCACGGGCCCAAGGGTAGTGGTAGCTGCAGGTGCAGCTGTGGACACCGCCACCCAGGCTCAGGGTCTGCCAGCGCAGCCTGCGTTGGCACTGGAGGAGCCCTTGGAAGATTTCCAACAGGCCAGGAGGGAAACCATAGGGGCACGAAGGGCTGCCCTGACTAGGACACGTGTCCCTGGGGCAGTTATGTCATCTGCTGCCCCAAACAGCCGGGTGTTGGCAAGTGCAGGGGCAGATGCACCCAACAACACCCCTGTTGTGAGTCTGCCAACCAGGACAGTTGCGGTCAATGACCCTGCTACAATGGATGTTGCTGCGCAGGGTCCATTAGAGGGCACCCCAGCTGCCACTGACAGAAGTCAGGCCTTTGGTCGTCCCTCCACCTGCCACTCCCTTGGCTCAATCCACCGAACCCACTGGCCATACTGGTCAGGGCGGCATTAGCCTGCCAGGGTCTGAGCCACATTCCAAGAGGAGGAAGGTTGCACCTGCAGCACAGGCTGGGACCTCACACACAGCCACGACCTCCTGCACATCGAGGAAGAAGCCTTTCTGCAACCAGGAACTGGACTTCCTCGTGGGCTACGTGTGGGGCCACAGCCGTGACATGCTAGTGGGTGCCAATAGTCAGACTACGGCTGCCCAACGTGATACCCACTGGAACCATGTTGCGGAAAATGTCAGTGCATTCGGCCAAGTGGTGCGCACGGCGCAAGAGTGCAAAAAGCGTTGGAATGACATCAAACGCAGCGCTAAGGCTAAGCGTGCCTCAAATTACAACTTGACTCTGGTGACTGGCGGTGGGCCTGCACCAGAGGAAGAAGTCCTCACTCCACATGAGTCACTTGTTGCGGAGTTCATACCATCTGAATCGGTCGAAGGAGTGGGAGAGATGCCGGACTTTGATGCCCAGTCCAGTGAGTGTTGATGCATGTTTGTTGAGGACGTGTGTGTTTTACTTGTGGGATGTGTTGTGCATAATTGCCACTACATGTGAGGTGTACATGGTTCGGATGTGCAAGTAATGCAATGCTTCCGTGATGCATGTCTGCTCTGCTGGATGGTGGACATGTGGAGCAGACGGGGACTGTCGGCATCAACACTATTGCATCCTACTCACATGCTGGTTACCAGGATGCCCCTCCGGTCCATGTCCCAGCTCACTGGCCCTTCTGCATGTAGCGTGGGGTGACCTTCCTCTCAGCCCAGGCATGATGTCATAGCATGACTGATGTGCATGTGTCCTCTGCCTGCATGCGGGTACTCCATGTAGGCATGCTCCCTTGCCCCGCCACCCCCCCTCTGCACCCCAATTCCACCTTTGCACTGGTCTGCTTCAATATTGCCGCTGGGTACTTCCCTGTTAATGCATCCTGTGTACATGCTAACTTCCCGCAACCAATCTGCCAGACATATGCTGTATGGTAGAGCCTTACTTCTTGATGAAGGGTATCTCACTTGTACTGTGCAGAGGTCAGATGTCCCGCAGGGACATGAGTGCCCATTCATACTCCATGTGCATTGCACGCATGCCCCTATGTGTCCTTGACTGGATGATCACTGTAATACAAGTCCTGGGTGACATACATTGCATGGAATTTCATCAGCCTTCCCATGTCTACTGTGACTCAGTACTGCGTTGCACACATGTTTAGGGTCTGACAATCTGGGTGGGTCACAGGCCTCAGCCTGTTTATTGGCCAATGACTCTGTCCAACTGGTGTAGTGTCCTCTACACATGTTGGTGGCCTCCAGACGTTTCATCATATGTCCTGCTTACTGTCCCATCATCATTTGCAGTGTTGTCACTTGACTCACAGGAAGCTGTTGATGCTAGTCAACACTGTCTGTCAATACAAAGGGCTATGGTCAGCCTTTTGATACCATGCTAGGTATCCCTGCTTTTCACTTGGGAGAAGGGCTGCTTTGCTTGTAGATATGCTACCCATTGAATGCACATTGCACGTGATGCCTGAAATTGACCTTGCACTGCCTTCACATTTTCTGACACACACCATGGAGTCCTTGTACATGTAGGTAGTGAGTAACATACATATGTGCTGCACTGCATAGACCCACTTCAATGCAGACTGCCACCTTTCAACAGGTCTGATCACAGAAGCAATTCCAAGTTGACTCAGCATGCATGCCAGGTTCTATTTTGTGTGTCACATGTCTGCCTGATGTTGTCGGTGTGTGTGTGTGTTGTGTGCTTCTGTCATGTGCAGTGACCTTTTTTCTCTCTATTTTTCAGATGATGACGCAATGGAGCCGGAGGATGGTGTTGTCATGCCAGGCACAGGGTTGGTATCACTACATCAACCCGGCACAAGTGGGGGTCGTGGGGTGGCATGCCACGAAAACCCCCAAGTGCTACAGGCCATCTTGTCTCTGGCTGCCTATGAGCATCAGGTCCATGTGTCAGGGGTGAGTGATTCTGATGTGGACACTCCTCTGTCTGTGACACCTGCACTGAGGGGTCAGACAGTCTTGGAACCTCCGCCCGTGGTGGATCGGGACGCAGGGTCACCCTCCACACCAGTCACTGATGTGCCTGGGACATCACGTTGACGGGGGCATGTAGTCTTGCAGCCGCGGGCGGTGCCAACACGATGAGGACAACCGGTCCTTGGGTCCCGCAGGGGTCAAGCCCAGCAACGCGGTCACCGCGCGCAACCGCTGTATACTGAGTGGGAGCAAGACATGACTGCCAATTCAGAACGGCAGGGGGCAGCAATGGAGAACATCACTGAGAGCATGGAGCGTGTGGCCCGATCCGTGCTCCCCCCTGCTAGGCATGTGCTTCCCCAGCAGCAGGCGGCGCGGTCCATGGCCCGCTCGCTCAGGCTGAGCATGGCGGCTTCAGACAGGGCACGCCAGGCTGAAATGTCATCTCTGTGTCAAGCAATTGCTGCTCACGCAGAGGCACACATGGAGGCCCTGAGGGAGGAGTATTCTTCCCTCAGACCCACTCTGGGTGTCCTTCTGATGTCCCAGAGGGAGCGGTCAGAGGAGAGGTTTGCACAGCTTGAGCGTACCATCTCGGCTGAGCTACAGGCTTGCCAGGAGGTGCAGTGGTTGTCAAGCCAGGCCTTGCAGGAGGAGCTCCGTGTTACACGTGCTACCTTGCAAGAGGAAGCACGTGTATCACGGGAGGTTCTGCATGCAGACCTACGTGTCATCGCCACACAGAACCAGGCTCACCCGTCCGGCAGACTTGCTGCCGACGAGGGGCAAGCTGCGGCTAGGCGTGGCCAAGCCACTGTGCCAAGTCCTCCTTTCCAGGATGAGCCAGACTCGGATGACCATCTATCTCCCACATAGGTCGGGCTGTGCAGGCGTTGAGCCCATGGAGGTTTTTTTTATTGGCTCAGCATCATCGCATGTGGGTGTTGAGCAGTACCCTGTACCTCCCCCCTCCTGGGTGCCCCCCCCGGGTCGTATGTGGCCATTTTTGATTTTTCTTTTAGTTTAGTTAGTTAAGTTTCTGTTTGATAGTTAGTTTAATTAGGTAAAGTATGTTTTTTGTAGTTAGTGTAATTAGTTAATATAGTTTAAAATTGCTTGTCTATTGTCCTTTCATGTGACAATGTGGTGCTTTGTGGCTTTTGAAAGCATCCACTGTCTGTTCCAGCTGGGCCCTTCAGGCTTGTCTTGTTTATGTGTTTGCTGCTTGGGGTCCTTGACTCACATATGCCACTCCTGCTTCCCTTATCCATGGGCTCGCACATATGGTTCGGTGTAACAGCCTATTAAACAAGGGCTTTGGACTGTCATATCTGTAGCATGTCTGCTGCTGTGGAACTTGTGTTAACACCCCTAGTGGGGATGATTGGGGTGTTATTGACCACTGTTCTGCTTTTGCTAGATGGGGTGTTTCATGATTCATGTGTACATTCATTGCCATGCATTGTGTAGTATGTTTCTTATCTTTACTGTACATGTGCTTGTTGCAATTCATGCCGTAGATAGTGTGTTCCACACTTTGGCTGTGAAAGACGGACTGTGGTGTGACTTCTGATGTACATCTCTGACATGGTCCAGTGATGTGATGCCTGAAGAGACACACACAGATGAATCTAATGCATTAATCATGTGTTTCATGCCCTTTCTGCAGGGGGATGAGCCTCTAGACCACCTTTGCCAGCAGACATGGGCCATTGGACGTCTGGAATCTGGACACGTTTGGTTGTGCCCACATGCACATGTGTGCGCAAGCAGAGGCACAGGGATTGCAATCATACATCTGAAAACTGCTGACGTGTTTCAAGGGACTCCAGGCAAGGTGAGCAGCACAGGGGGGCCACAACACAGCAAACCTTCCACCAGGCCAGTTGCACATGCATGCTTAGTAGCAGCACTGAGGGTGAGCTTGGACGAATATTGGTGTTGAAAAGCACAATACAGCTCATATGTGTTGGTGGACTCATGGCTAGTTGATTGTAAGGTTGTCTGGGGCACCTGCAGGGGCTGTGGCACATTCCCTCCGGTCCACCATGGTCCATTGAGGCACTTGTATCACCCAAGTAGCGTTCCGAGACATGGAAAGAAGCAGCTGACAGGGACAGACGGCAAGGGACAGACTCGGGAGCAGTGTATTTCATTTCCATGTAGAATTTGAAACATGCACTGCCTACTTTATTTGGGTCATGGTGGAACACGACTTGTTTGGAAGTCATATCTTGCTATATGCGTCTGTCTGCTTACCCAGGGAACATTGCATGTTGTATGATTCGTGACACATTGGTGTTCCATTTGCCACGCACCCACCGGCGCCTGACTTACTGCATTGACTGTGTATGAACCATTGCAGGGGTAATGTTACGTATGGGTACAAAGCATCCACACCAAATTGTCTGTTTGTAGAGTAGTTTGTTACTTTGGGGCATATTTGGTGGTGTGTTTGTGTGTTATGGGCACGCACAGATTTTTAACTGTGGCTCTCTTTGCAGCATTGAGGTGCTCCTGTTACCGGACCTGAGAGTGCGCAGGCAGGAGGTCAGCACTCACCCCAGAGATAAGTTTCTCTTTGACTTCCATTTCAGTGAATTGCTGCTATGTTTATGATGAACAAGTTTGGTATGATTGTGTATGTGTTAATGTGAGTACTACATTCTTGGCCATTCCCTACTTTCCTGTGTCAATCCTATTCCCCTCTCCTGCCCCTCATTCCGGTTATCCAGTATGCCAACGCCTGTCCCGACTCCATATACCTGACCCTCCTTCCCCACTAGGGTCTCAGAGGTCTGTGTGAGTTTGACCTTGCAGCCACCCAGACCACGGTGGGGGTGGTTGCTTCGTGCCACTCCTGCACCTGTACACGGGAGCAGTGACAGTACACATCCGTTTGTGGTGCTTCATTCTATGTTATGTACCACACATGGTACGCATCCTGTTGTGACATTGTTTTACTGTGCTACCTTGGTTGTTATGTCATTGTGGTAGTAGATGGCCTTTGTGAGGTACTGCTACTTCAAGTCATCTACTGGCGGCTGTTCTGGTTAGTTTTTCTGCTTGCAGGCTTTTTGCTTGGCTTCTGTATTGGCCTGCTTTGAGTTCTCTTGGATGTAGTGTTTTTGCAAATCAAGGTGGACTCTGAGGGTGCAGGTAACTTTTTAGACACAAGGTGGGAGATGGTGACAAAGGGGAAGGGTGATCTTGTGGCCAGGAAAAATTCAAGGATGTAGGCTCCATAACCCCGGTGCAGTTGTTCAGTGGGCCATGGTGATTTGTGAGGGAGGGGTGGTGCTTGGTTGGTGATAGTTGCCTTGCCCTGATGGTCACCCTGACATTGTAATTGTGGTATCCTATGTACATGATGTGTTCTGCTGATCAATACCTGTTCATGTGTTGTGTTTACCTTTCAGGTGTGAGGGGTTAGTTGTGGTTTGACATGCTGGGGTGTACACATGGTGAATGTTCACATGTGATGTGTAGAGGACACTGATGGTCACTTGATTGCACATGCATATGTTGAGTGCATGTCCCTACTGACCCACACACTTGCACTATAATGCACTACATGTACAACCACCCTTCCATGTCCACGTGTACACTCTGTTTTCCTTCTGGTGCCCACTGTGTCCCTGCAGCACATGTCCTATGACCAATTGGGGATCCTGTACATGCCTAATTTGCTTTTTGATGTGGTTTGTTGCTTAGATGTGATGCTCAGGGTGTGCATCACACGCAATGGATGTTAACTGTGCTGTGCATTGAGCAGTGTGTTGCAGGAGGTGGACACGGCACACAGAAGCTGCAGTGTTGATTTCTCAATGCACAATGTGCATGTAGACAGGCATTCATTGTTATGTTACAACTTTGACTTTTGGAATGCATTTGGGTATGACTTCTTTTGGGTGGGAGGTTGTTGGTCAGTCATTTCATCTGATTCCATGTCAGGCATCATTGTCTGATGCCAATTTACATCTTTCACATGGCAATGTGTACCTTATTGGTACTGTGTTGGTGTATGGCTATTGCTTGCCATGTAATGTTGTGTTTTGGGAGGGTTTGAATGACATACCAGTGATAGTCATGGCCTGTTTTGCAGGTGTGTGTGATTCATACCTTGCATGTGTGCCTTTTGGTCACACAGGATTGCTTGTGTTTAAGTAGCTAGGGATGCACTCAATGTGGCACTTCCATGGCAACAATCTCAGGGTGGTAAGGTTGTGACAGTTGACTGTCTCTTTGTCATCATCGATTGTCACCTGGTATGTGCCAGGCCTGTGTGCACTCCGCAGAGGTGGGAGTTTAGGTGAAAAATGTGTCCACAAGCTGGCTCCGGACATCCTCGCCGCATGCCTTATCCCCACCGATGGGCAGCGCCTGTGCCTGTGGTTGGGGATGTGGGGGCACCACCATGTCCACCGGTACGCCCTGCCGTGTTGCAACATTGTGCAGGACACATGCTGCCACAATGATCCTGCACACTACTGTGGGTGCATAGAGTAGCTGCCCACCAGAGCGGTCAAGGGAGCGGATGCATGACTTGAGCACTCAGAATGTGCGCTCCACTACGGCCCTGGTTGCAATATGGGCCGCGTTGTATCTTACCTGGGGTGGTGTGGTGGGGTTCCGGATTGGCGTCATCATGTGGTTGCTCAGTGGGTAGGCACTGTCCCCTGGAGAGGTGATAATGGTTGTGATTATTGGGGTTTGTGTATTTGTGTGTGTGTGTGTGTGTGTGTGACATGCATGCATGTGCAAGGGCATTTGTACTCACCTAGGAGCCATGTGTCGCCATGCTGCCCAGCTTCCAGGGCCCGGCTCAGGGCAGACATTCTGTATATGAAACTGTCATGGGTGGAGCCAGGGTAGTTTGCATAGACAGAGGTGATGATTCCCTTTGCATCGCATACCACCTGTACATTGTTGGAATGCCAGTGCTTGTGGTTTCGGTAGATGCGCTCAGTGGCACTAGGTGGACGTAGGGCCACATGGGTGCAATCTATGTCACCAAGCACTTTGGGGAAGTGTGCCACCCTGTAAAAGTCCTGGACAACAGCCTGCCTTTCTGCGGGAGTTCTGGGCATGTATATGTGCCTGCGGACTGAGGGGCGCTCTGTCATGATTGCCAAGATCTGGTGTAGGCAGCGTGACTGCGTGGCCTGTGAGACCCCCCCACTATGGCAGTAGTCCGCTGAATTGACCCAGTGGCCAAAAAATGCAGGACATTGAACACCTTCTCCAAGGGGCTCAATGCTTGGGAGCAAAGGGTGGGGGATGTAAGGTCATCTTCCCACTCCCTGACCAGGTCTAGGCTGATACGGGGTAACCTACACCTGCCGTAGACCTGGTCGTCAGGCATCCCAAAAAGGCTTTTCCGTGGTGAAAAAATGTGTTCCCTGGCTATTCTCCTCCTCCTGCGGTGTCCCATGATCAGTGCTGCGACAAATGGGGAATTCATCGTAGCTGTATATATGTGTTTGTTGTTTGCGCGCACTTTTATACTATGCGCAGGGACGCTTCCGCCTGCCTTCGTGTGGCGGACGCATTCACGCCTGTGTGCATCTTTTGCCATGCGCGGGTTTCCCGTATTCGTATCCATGAATATGGGTTGTTCGCGTGCGTGTGGGCGTTCTGTGTAGTTTCCTGCAGTACTTCCCCAGTTACGCCTTCTTTTTCATGCGTCATTCCCCATTCTGCGTGTTACGCCCACTGTTCCGCCTACTTTTGTTGTGTGCGCTGCGCTATGTGCACTTTTGCTGTGTGCGTAGCGCACGCCGTTTGATGACGTGTGTGCCCGCGTGCGACATGAACCGATTTGGCGCACAACCAGTGGGAAACAAGCGCAGCACCTTCCTTGAATCACGCGCATGCGCGTGCGCTTGCTTTCTCACGCTTGCGCCACCTTGTGCCTGCTTGCGCTGGGATTTTCAGCGCACGTTTGTTCCATGAATCGGCCCCTAAGTCTCAGGAGGTGTGAGAGTGATTGGAAGCCCACAATGAGCACACACAGCAACAAACCACAAATTACTCTTAGACAAGTGTATATGAAAGATAGCTATACATTTTTTGTCAACATGACCAATAGACACAAGTTAACTTTAGTTATGCGAAAACAGTTACCACACACAATACGCTACTATACAGCATATATACAATATGTTTCCTAATGCGACAAATGAGGAAAACACAGCCACAACCTGTAAAGAGAGGGTTGGTTAACAAATTAGGAGCACACTAGGAGCATTAGACAATTCTTTGGAGTCGTTCCATAACTTTCTAGTGCAGCTCTAAGAAGGAGCCTTGTGCTCAACAGTACAGTTGTGCGTAAAAGCTCACGATCGTTCATGTGAAGCAAAAAGCGGGATTTCTTGGGAAGGTTGTAGCAAGTCAGGAAGGGACTTGAGGCGATGAAGAATTATTCCCACTATTCGAGGAGGATGTGCCCTTGGCGGCAGAATAGTTTTCAAAAGGTGAGAATAGCTAGGGAGTGCAGGCTAACCCAGCCAAGATCGAATACCTTTAGGATATATTTGTGCGTAAAAGGGATTGGTTGTGCCAGGAGGAAACTGACAAGTGATGCAACTACTCACTGACCATCGGCACAGTCTGGACCAAACTTTGCGAGTTTAGTTGAGGTTTCTAGTAGGTTTGAGTAGTATTGACTCGGAGGATGGGCAAGGGACCCTGTGGGAATCATGAGGATCAGATCAGAGGCAACTGCAGAGGTTGGGTAATTTCCGGTGAAGGGAAAGTGGTGTAGAGGGTACAGTTTTTACCAGTTTGTGGAACTGTAGAGGGTGCTCCAAAAGTCTGACAGGGGCATGGATCCTTTTGGGAAGTCAGGCATCTGTGGGGGAGAGAGACCTGCCACCCACTCTCAAGTTGGAGAAGTATTTGACTGTCATGAAGTTGGAATTAGAGGCGCGTACCGATGGATAAGGGTACTATTTAGGGAAGGAAAGTAGGAGATGGTCTCAAGATTAAGCACTGTTTGTGATTGTTGCTGAGGGTCCGTAATTTGATCCACGTAGCAAACTGGAGCCATAGGAGAGCTTGTATGCCTGAGATGATGTAACGCTCACCTGGTATCCACGGGGACATCACTCAGCCTGTTCTGACCTCTTACGACCTCGAACCCTTCCCTGGAGTCTACTCGACTGGAGACTGTGCCTTGTTTTCTTGGAAAGTGTGCTCTCCGTCCTGCTTTCAGCGCAGGGGCGTGTTGATTGATGAAGGCTCGTTGCTGCCTAGTTACTTCACTGGCAAGAGTTCGACAGGTAAGTATAATGAGTCTTTTGAACAGTTCTCTAACTTCGTTCCTTTCCTTTCTTAGATGATGGCCGGCATCCGGGGATGGCGACGTGCTGCTGAGATGAGTAGCGCTGACGGTGAGTGAGAGCGCGATGCGCGATATAACCCTTTTGTATTTGTATTGAACTGAGTTCTTTTTCTGTATCTTTTAGGTGCAGTGAGTAAGCACGCTATGAGGCACCTCTAAATGTTTCCATGCTAACCTGGAGTGTCTTTTCCCTCTTGCAGATGGATGAGAAGTTCCGGAGACAGAGTTTCACCAGAACGGCTGGGATTCAGGTAAGCGTTTGAAGCTCGTACAGATTTGCTGAATGCTTACTAATGTCTTTTTTTTGTTCTTTTCCCTTTTCCTTAGGAAGCGGCGTGCCGGGATGGGAATGACACCGCCGAAGATGCACGCAGAACAGAAGAAGCGATGAATGATGGGCAGAAGCGCTGCAAGGTAAGGCTGTTCCTAACAGTGTTCTTGTTCTTGCAGGAGCTGAGCGCAGAAGAAAGATGCAGGCCTACTGGAGACCGATCCGAACACGGTGAGTGTCACGCTGCAGGTGCAGAAAACACAAAGCATGTTTCTCAGCCTGGGCGTGGCGTAAATAGTCTCTGGGTATCCCAGGTGTCTCTGGGCTGAACCACACCAAAAAAGACTAGACTGCACATGCAGTTCTGGGAACCGAAATATGTGGGGGCATCCATCTTGTCCCCATCAATGCACTACAAGTCCAATCCCCAATGTTATCCTGTGGGAGTGAGTGAGTCTGGTGCCACAAGCGCCAAGTCTGACTCCAAGTGGGTCTTTGGAGGGATGGAGAGGCCCTTGAGGGCCATGTAGGTGATTGTGGCCTGGCTCCAGCCTGACATCTTGGAGGGCTGGGGACATGAGAGGCAGGAATTATGACAGATGGCATCCTTTTTTACCCCTTTCCATGTCCCTTTCAGCAAACTTAGTGTCGAAGGGACGCACCTCCACTTCGTCCATAAAAAAAAATATCGCTTATTGGAATGACTTATTGCATCTACTAAGGGGAGGCCATCAGTGCAAGTGCCATGGATTGCATGTGTGCATAAGGTTTGGATCTAGCACAAGCCTTGACAGACACCAAGCCTCAGTGTACCTTTCAAAGATGGGAAATATCCATTTTCATATCAGTTTTTCACATGGGAAGTCCAGCACTGAAATGATAGGGCAATTCTCTTCTGAACAAGAGTACCAACATCAAATAAACACCTGTCTCATAGACATAAGATAAGCAATATATATGAAGGAAAGGTAAAAGAAATACATGAATGCATCATAAACCCGATTATAGTTGCATAAATAAATACTTTTTAATACATTATCTAGCATTTTAATTGCAAGTGTAATACCATTAGATTGTTTCTGTACAATGTTCAAACCTTGGGGAACATGTTGAATATTTGATTGTGTGCAGAATTTGAAAACACCTCCAAATCATTTAAATCTGGAAGTCAACCTTTCAACAAGTTCCAATTTTGGAGGGCAAGGCTCATTTCCAATGTTCAGTGGCATTGTATGTGTCCTGGGAACAAAGTCAGGAGCCATTCCATGAGTATACATGGTCAACACAGTCAATGTCAGATCTTTCACAAATTCCAAATCCATTTCCTGGTAGATTGGCTTGGACACCCATTGTTTGTTTCATTGTGTAAAGTCCATGAGGTAACGAAGCATCCCGAAAGTTCCTCCAGTTTTCGCTTGTTCCCTCCCAACATTTTCATTGTGCGTTTGTACAGCTACTCTTGTTCCGGTCTCCATACCCTGCTCCTTTGATAAAGGTCCATTTACACATTTGTGAAAATGTTGGTTTTCTCTCCATGAGTGAATGTTGGAACAATGGTGCATCAATTAACGCCATTTTTCAAGTAGAATTTTTAGAGATCCAGCACGAGTTTTGAAGCTCCACAAAAGATGGTTGCTGATAGACTGAGACCACTTCAAAAGGTTTTCCAAACCATTTTGTACACCAGCAGCTGTAATTTTCTTATTGATTGATTTGGCAAAGTACCATACATCAAATTGATACCAAATGTCAGGAAACTGTTCTTGCGTGGCCTTGGATATTGAAATGTGCCTGTCAGTGGCTATCAGGTCTATTTACATCCCCCTGGATTCCAGATGTTCGATGGATTTAATGAAACCTTGTTTCTCCATGGCTAGAGACAATGTACATTCAGACACCTGCATGATGACCAAACTCACAATTGTTTCACTTTCCATGTCTTGAAAGAGGTAAGTGCAGTACTAGCAGAAAATCCTGGACTGTCACATTGTTTGACGCTAGCTAGCCTGACACATTTGACATAGAAAGTACTGTCCATTGACATCTGTTTGAGTTTCCAGGCATGATTAATAGCAGGAATAAGAATTCCCTCTGATGCATGTAGAACTGGGTTTTAGCAAGGACTTAAAGTCCGGCAAATTGACAGAAACTGGAAATCTTACTGAAGGTCGATCCACTGAACAGTAAAGCTGCTGAACAAAGTACATTTCCAGCAGGTACTTTATCGAGCATGGGTTGAGTAGACCATGAAAATGGGTTATGGAAGTGGACACAGCCGGCCTGGATTTTAAGGTCGGTGCCTTGTAATACACGCGAGAAATTCACCAATAGCTCCCCTTTGGCCGAATCACACCCTGACACTGCCCTTTCTATGCTCCACTGTGCTATATCTGATACTCTTGATGTTCTTGCCCCTGTCATGAGAATCCACCTGAAGCCCAAAACCAAGAGCAACTCCTGGTACGACTCAGACCGCATCTCCCTGAAACGCAAGTGCAGGGTGTCTGAGGGGAAATGGCGTGCTTCTTGTACATCCTCTGACAAACTGGGCTGCCGCCGGCTCCAAAGGCAATACTGGCTCTCTGTCTGCACCAATAAGAGAGCTCACATCCAAGCCCATGTCTCTGCAGCATCTAACAACTCGGCAAACTCTTTAAAATCTGCACGGAACTGGCCAATCCTGCTGCAGTCTTCACCTCTCCTGTTCCCTCCCAGGCCCTCTGCACGGCCTGGCTTCTCATTTCATCTCTAAAACTCAGATAATCCTGTCCTCTCTCTCTCTTCCTCTCCCGTTCCTCACCTCTTCTACGTGGTCTTCCTCTGGCCACCTCTCCTCTCTCCTTCTCTGCCTTTCTCTTGTTATCCCGAGGCGCTGTCTCTAGACAAGTCTGATCTATGAAAGTCTCATCAAAACAGGATCACCCTGTTCCTCCAAAACCATCAAGGACCACATTGACACCCTGGCTGACTTCTGCAACCACTCCTTCACCATTGGAGTCTTGCCCTTCTCCCCTGAAGCACTCCCTTATTCACCCTCTTCTTAAGAGACCCTCTGCCGACCCATCCTGCCTGGCTAACTATCGCCCAATCTCCATCACTCCTTTCCTGGGCAAACTCCTGGAAAGGCTGGCCATCTCCCAGCTTAACCTTCACACTGAATCTCTTGGTTGACTCCATGACCATTAGTCTGGCTTCAGAACTGCCAGAAACATGGAAAATGCTCTCTTGAACATCCGTGAAGACCTGCTCTCCAACCTTGATTCCAACACCGCCTGTGTCCTCATCTTACTTGAACTCTCTTCTGCCTTTCACACAGTCAGCCATGCCAATCTGCTCAACCATCTCCTTGATAACCTGGGCATCACCGATCATGCACTGGCTTGGCTGACTTCTTTCCTCTCGGAGCGACCCTCCCAGGTCCAACTTTGGTCCTTCCTTTCCTCTATCTCTATCTCTACCTGTGGTGTTCCCCAGGGGTCTAACCTCTCTCCATGGCTGTTCAACCAATACCTTGTACTTTTTGTCCACCGCATTGCCATTCTCTGCCCAAACTTTCAGTGCTATGCGGGTGACACTCAGCTCCTTTTCAGGTTACCTTCAGCTATCTCTTCTCATTCTCTCATCTCTGACTGTCTGTCTGCTATCCAGGAGTGGTGTGCCACCAATGATCTCTGTCTTAATGCCAGTAAGACTGAGATTCTCCTCATAGGCAAACCCACTCCCTCCTTTCTGTCACTTTCTGGCTGGACTCTCTTGGCCGTCTTCCTGCTCCCACTTGCAAGGCTAAAAATCTTGGGGTCCTCTTCAACTCCACACTCTCCTTCTCTCCTCACACCTCTGACGTCTCTAAGAAGTCACACTACTAGCTGCACCTCCTCAGAGGTATTCTTACTTTCCTCTCCTTCCCCCAGAAGCTAACTGTCTCTAGAGCTCTGGGTCTCTCTAGCATGGACTACTGCAACAGGCTGTTTCTAAATCTGCCTGCTTCTACTCTCAGCAACACATCCAGAACAGGACCGCGAGACTTGTCCTTGGCCTCAAGCCCAGGGAACGTATCTCTCCAGGACTGAAATATCTGCATTGGATCCCAGTGGCTGCATGTTACGATCACCTGGTCTCTGCAGAGGCGTTGGGGCACGGTTGCAGCCCTCCCTGTACTTGAATCACCCCCTTCAGGCCTCTCCCTCAGTAGACAAGCTGTGAGCGGTGGTATGTGGTGATACTGCTCCTGCATGGAGATAACAGTATGTGAGTGCGCCAATCTGTGATTGTTGTACCCCTGGAACACTTCACCCCAAAGTACGGTTTCTGAGAGCATACGCCGGCCCATAAAGCTCACCTGTGAATTATGGGAGATAAGCTCTCTGTCCTGCTACTTCTGGCAGGGGTGTGTCGAATGAGATGTAGTTCCTTCACTGATCCCTGATAAGGATTAGTCCAGTCCAGCTACGACTATGCTTCTCCTTATGATTGGTAAGTTTTTCTTGAGCTCTTGTGGTGCTGTTCGTTCTGTTTAATGTCTTTATATGTTGCTCCTATTTATGCCCGCAATAATGTCTCTTTTCTGTTTTCTTTCCTTAGATGGAAATGCGGCCTCAATGCAGCTGTGAGACGTGAGACGCAGCCGGATGGAAGATGAATGCTACCGCAATGTTCGACAGCAGGTAAGTAATGTTTTAAGAAAAAGCGAAGAAAAGTATGGTGAAGCGCAACCTTAAACTGACTGTTTTTTTGATGTCTAACCTTGTCTTCTGTTTTTCCTTGCAGGCACTGCTGTCGATGATGGAGCGTGTCGTGCTGCGGTGCGAAGATGAAGATTTGGGCGCTCCGGAAAGTGTAAAGATGAATATTTGCTTTGTCGAAGAGATGTACAGGTAAGAACAGCTTCCCCAGTTGGTAAGTATGCTGGCAGGAAGCAGGATGTCCAGGAAGCAGGATCTTCAAAGGTAAGTCTGACCTCAGGCGATGGTGAGCGTTACGCTGCTTGCAAGTGCAGAATAACGCGAAGCGTATGTCTTGAGGATCGGGGCAGCTTACATAGCTGAGAACATGGGCACGCCCATTAGGGCCGGCTTACCAGCCAAACCCTGCCACTCCTAGAGAGTGAGCATGTGCGAAGGAAATCCATTAGCAGCCACACCCAAGAATGCACTTGGGGCTGCTTAATGGATGGAATGTTCAAGGTTAATGCATCCTGCTTAATGGATGGAATGTTCAAGGTTAATGCATTTGAAGTGCTATGTCCATAATAAAAAGCTTTTTGGTGTTAAATGGATGTTCTTGTTTACTTTTGTTCATGAGCCTGGCGCCAAAGGTGCCAGGACAGTGTCCACCCTGGTCTCCTGTGCATGCGACACCTGCATGCCTGTGCCCCTGACTTCATGACCATGACACTGCAAGGATTACATTAAAAACCCTCTGCATTGTCCACAAGGCCTTCTGGGGCCTGGGGTCTCAATACCTTCAACTCTCTCTTCCTAAATATCTTCCTTCTCGAGCGCTTCGCTCATCCGCCTCCAACTCCCTCAGGGTCAGTCGCTTCTCCAAGCAATGAGCTGGTGGTAGATCTCTTTATTCGGCTGTGGCTTCCCTCTGGAATAGCCTCCCTGCCTCCCTGAAAGTTGAGGAGATCCATCTCTGGTCCCGGAAGCACCTCAAAACATTCCTCTTTGCTTCTGCTTTCTCTCCTACTCTCCCCTGCTGAACTCCTGGCTGAAACTGCACTGGTTACCTGGCAACCTCTGATCTTGGGCCAAGGTCCCCTCTCCCACCAGTTGCACACATCCAGAACAGGACTGCGAGACTTATCCTTGGCCTCAAGCCAAAGGATTGTATCTCTCCAGGACTGAAATCTCTTCATTGGCTCCCAGTGGCTGCGACGATTAAGTTCAAAACCCTCTGCATTGTCCACAAGGCCTTCTGGGGCATGGAGCCTCAATACCTTCAACTCTCTCTTCCTAAATATCTTCCTTCTCGAGCTCTTCGCTCATCTGCCTCCAACTCCCTCAGGGTAAGTCGCTTCTCCAAGCAACAAGTTGGTGGTAGATCGCTTTATTCAGCTGGGGATTCCCTCTGGAACAGCCTCCCTGCCTCCCTGAAACTTGAGGAGAACCATCTCTGGTTCCGGAAGCACCTAAACACCTTCCTCTTTGCTTCTGCTTTCTCTCCTACTCTCCCCTGCTGAACTCCTGGCTGAAACTGCACTGGTTACCTGGCCACCCTCTGATCTCGGGCCCAGGTCCCTCCCCCACCAGTTAGACACCTGCACTGTCTCTCTGGCTACCCCCACACAGGGGGACTGTTTTCTGTATCCCTACAGTCCCCTACCAGCACCTGACACCTGCTGTCTGCACTTACCCTTGCACTTGCCACCAGCTGGCCGTACTTTTACATATTGCTTGTATTTTATTCTAGTTATTTCTTTTACTAACAATCCTATGTACTGCACTCTGCCCTCCTCCTTATGCCCACACTTTTCCCCTTACCCCTTCCACTGCACTTGCATGATCTCCATGACACCTGACCTAGTAAGATCGTTGTCTCTGTTTTTCCTCTGTTACCTCTCCCTGGCCACGTCGCGCCTTGATCCACTTGTGTTTAAATGCCATATCATATCATATCGTATCATATCATATGCTCCCTCTTAATTTATTATCACATTTAAGCATTTTTACAATATCTAGGAGGCAGCAGTCGAATAAAATTTATTTTTGCTCCTTTAATAGCCATTCGTCCCTCAGTACTGTGTTGGACAACTCAACAGTGGAGGACAATTGCCCCAAACTAGGCATACTGAAGTTGAAATCTTGAGCAAGTTCATCAGTCAATTGTGTTGAAGCTTCAGCCTCTGTTAGTTCAGGCTGTGATATTTCTGCATGAATTGGAGAAACAGGTAACTTTGAATGTTTAGTGGGTGGAACATTTTTAGAGGGTGTAGATTGTGTCATAGGGTCTGCAAGCAATTGCAATGCATCTTCATTGTCTTAAGTTTCATCTGGGTGATTTTCCACAAAGTAGCAATGGTCCATGGTAATTTTGTATGGTTCACAGGTGAGATTCCGTTTATTTTCCTGCCACTGGACATATACATCAAGAGAGAATATTGACTGGGCCACGGTGTGTCTCAAATAGTGGTTGTTCAATGTATAGCACACATACAAAATATACGATTTTCCAGCTAAAACTATAATATGACTAAAACATCTGCTTAAAAACTTCTCCAAAACAAACTGGTTTGTTCTTTACCCTAGTTTTCTTAATTGAATTCGAAACCATGGCCTTTGGTTTGGGAACCACATCATCAAGCTGAAAAAAAGTGTGTTTTATATGGTTTAAATCAAGCAAATTTCTTTTCGACTCAAACAAACATATGTACATATCTACACACAGAACCAACTTAAAGTACTTCAAAACATTACAACATTATAAAAATGTATTCCCAATCCAATGTGATCCTCAATTGTATTTCATGCTAGGTTATGTATACCTCTGGTCAATGTGCCTCTTCAAATTTGATATCTTCAGTACATTCCTTGGAGAGAAGAATCTTAAAAAAAGTTAAATGGCGATCAGACTTAAATGTAAACTCTTTCTTTGCACAGAGAACTTCCTCACAAAGTAGTTTAAAATGATTTGGAACTTTATACTATAAGGTTTGTTGTTGCAACACAAATAGAACATTCATATGAACATACCCGCAAAAACTTTGTTCATGATTTGGTCATAATATATATTTCAGATTTCACCTGATAACCTTCCGAGATGACACATGGACTTGATCTGAGATCACCCTGCAAAACATAGTGATTATAATGGTGCCTTCAAAAGTAGTTTGCTTTGTAATGTTTCCTTTCGGATCTATTCTGCATTAGGGAGGAAGTGTAATGTATTTGTATTTGTTTATTTGTAAAGCGCACCAGGCCCAGGTCAGAACCAAAATCAGAAAAGTTTGAAACAATGCAAAGTTACATGCTTTTCAGTCTCAAAGTATATCTTTTGGAGGATTAACTTTGATTCTAGCAAGGAAACTGTAAGTACACATACCTCAGACTCTGTGCCAGTTGCAAAAGAGGAAGTGATTGTAGTCAAAGTTCCAGCATCCTCCTATAACTTAGTGCTTCTTTTAATAGGGATGTAAAAGCTAAATTAAACTGAAAACATGAGATGTAGACAATGGTACATACTGAGAGACACCCATACATGCCACTTTGTGTAAATAACCAATACTATACATAATCATAAAAATAACCAAGCACAACACATCTAGGTTTTGTTCATTCGCATATAATGGACTAGTACAATATAATTACTTGATAGGCGAGTGAGGTTGATGTTGACTCTGGAAAAGTAATTGATGAAGAATTCTGCTCCTTCATTTTCAGCACATTGTCAATAAAGAGTACAATGGAAAAGGTACATTAGCATTAGACATGTGGCCACATCCAATGCTCTAAAATATCACTTTGTGCATGTCGGTAATGTTCACCATTGGGATACAAGACGTGTCAGTCGTTTCGTCACTGGTATGGGTCTGTGCTTCCATCAGTGAGCTCTACTTAAAGGACATGTCAACCAACATATTTCAAAAACATTAGGTGACTTTTAAAGGGCACTATGGAGTTTTTTACTAAGGGCCACATTTCACTGATTTATTAGAGTGTCCTGAAAGCGCAGATATGGAAAGTAGTCTAAAGTGAAACATTTTAAAATTAGGGTGATTCTGGTAATTAAGGAAACTTGAGTAATACAACATAGATGGAAATAAACACAGAAAACTCTAAACCGTTCATGAAGTTACCTTTTCAATACACTACTTTAAATAAATCGAGAGATCATTGAGAAGACATACTGATATAGAACACTGACTAACATACCAACAAACATAACCAATTCATTGTCCACTACTCACATAAGCCATGGTGTTCCTGAAATTGAGTCGGAATTACATTTGGAAGCAATTTACAAAGGATTCTGGGTCAACCCTTTTTTGTGTACATTGATTGTTCGTCCATATTGTTGGTAAAGTGCAGGTTGCAGACGCGGAAGCGATTGGCCCTCATGTCTCCCAAAACAGCCTGGGCTCTATTTTCAATCTCATCCACTGGAAAACCGCAATTTGTAATCCATCTTCTTATTAAATCAATATCTTTTGGGAATATATGCAGGACTGTGCCCAGAGTTTTGACATGGTTCACAGAAAGGGCAACCGGAAATTATACATAAAGGTATTCTTGAAAAGTCTGTAAGATATGTATAAAAAAATGTAATTAATTATTACAAATAATAATATATGAATGTGAATAAATCAAGTATCATTGCTTTGTCTGTAAAGTTTGTTTTAAATAAAAAAAGAAAACCTGTGTAACCTCGTTGAATTAACACAGCAATCACTTTCTTAGAGAACTGATTGCTATACCACAAATTGTAACATATTACTCGTCCATTGAATGAACTTTCAAGCACCAAAAGAAAACATGCTTTCAAACATGGACCACAAAACATTCCATTCTATTATAATGCACAGTGATGCAATGTGCTATTTACTGAGATCAAAATACATCAAACATTTGATAATGGTGAAGTGTTTGAGATCACTGATAATTAGAATACTGTGTACATTAGGTGGAAATCGATAGAAACGTACAGGTCAGCGATTGATGAACATAAAGACCCAAATAGCTGACCTACCCTTACTCGGACGAACAAATGAGCTGATTCAGCAAGCCGGGGAGTAAGTAGCCGTGGAACAGGTATCCGGGGAACAGGTAGCTCGATGACGATATACCTTGTGGATTGCAGAGATATTCTCCTGGTAAATGCCAAGGTGTTTATAAAGGCTTAGAAAAGTGGGCGAGTATGTGAATGTGTGACGTGTTTGTTGACACCCACTCAGCCTCAATGCCAATGTTTCACATCTGCCAAACCCACTCACCCAGCTCCTGGGCAAATGCACAGGCATAGGCCTGCTCATACTGCCTATCGGGAAATATGGCCAGGGTTGAACCACAAATGCAAAATGCTTGTGTGGGCCATTTCTTTTTATCAAAGTTGTCAACCTTTTTTGGTAATGTGGGCCAGTTTGATGAGTTACTTCAATATGTTGTTGGTAGTAATGAACACTTTTGGTGAATATATATTTTTTTAAATACACAATTTGCATCACCTTTTTATCAAAATACTCGCCTTTGGGTAATATTCAAACAGTGTCTGAAAAGGAATGAATAGCGACTTCGAACTGTGGGACACGTTTTCATTGGTGCCCGAGACAATCCTATGGCCCAGTGCAACCCTGTTCATAGGTGCCGACTGCCATTGATACTAGGGAGGAGGATGGATGGTGACAAGGTGTGCGCAAAAGGCCCTGAACACTGCTCAACGGACAAAAACATATGTTGATTGCAGGCCAGGGTCTTGAGGAGGGAGTCTGGAGACACTGGGTCTTGCCTGACCATGTTGGCAAAGGATATCACAGAATATGGGACGCATTCTTTGTGGATAGTTGCAGCCACATCAGCATGGCGTGGAGACATAGAGACACAAGTAGTCAACAAAATAGGGGGTTGGAAATCACATTGTTTCACAAGATATGTAAGACCAGAACTAACATAAGCAATATCTTTTAACAGATAAGAGAAACTCTACAAATCAACATGTACTGTGGAACATTCCTTTATGGGTAGAACAGAAAAGAGGACCAAAGAGACAGAAGCAAACTACCATTAAAAAACATGATCACATTCTATTCAGACCAAGAGAATTTCCACAAAAATGGAACACACCTATCAGTAAATGGGTTAGAATTAATCCATACAGGTATTTTAAACATACTAGCAACAAGGGGATGCAAATAGAACTGTAGGAGAGCAAGGGTCTTTTGGGTGAACCTGTATGACCCTGGACCCATTCAGGTGTGGCGGTATGGGCCTGGAAGGAAGCTGCTAGCAAGAGCAAGAGTGCTCACCAGACAATTTGCAGGTCCCGAACACACAGACCTGAAAGCCCACAATGGGGGCACTTAGTGAGCGAAGGAGGGCCAGGTCCCGTTTCCCGGTCCAAGTGCCCAAAAAAGTACAAAACTATGATAACTCAGCACACCTGTTAATTTGTGAAATAAACAGAGTAATCATGTTTGGTTTATTATTGTTATGTTTAATAAAAGCCACATACTTTTATCACCAACACAAAAACAAAGAGTCTTCATAATTTTGTATGATGCATAATGTATATTTTCAATGCTACACAGAGGCTAGCTATTCAACAGCTTGTGGCACCTAGGGCATCCACACCCATGCAGCTGCCTTGCGAGTGCATGCTCTTAGGTTTGAACTGCCATCGATACTGGGGAGGGAGAGGGATGGATGGACTTGATAGAGGAGTCTGGAGACAGCAGGTCTGGGAAGGCCATGTGAACAAAGGTCACTGTGCGGAAGATCCCTTTGGGGTGTACATGGTGTTTGGCACCTTCAGCGTTCCCTTCTTCCCAGCCCCCCTGCGAGCGCGTAGCCACCGGTGCAAACTTCCATTGTTACTGGAGGGGGGATGGATCAGCATGAGAAAAGTTCAAAAGGCCTTCAAACAATCCTGAAGGGACACAAACATGTTAATTGCAGGGATGGGGTCTTGAAAGGGGAGTCTGGAGACACTGGTTATGGGGAGGACATGTGAACAACGGTCACTGGGCGGAAGATACCTTTGAGTTGTACGTGGTGTTTGGCACCTTGAGCGTTAACATCCTCCTAGCCCGCCTGCGAGCGCACAGCCACAGGTGAGAACTGCCATTGATACTGGAGGGGGGATGGATGGGCATGAGGTGAGTGCAAAAGGCCCTGAACACTGCTAAAGGTACACAAACATATGTTGATTGCAGGGACAGGGTCTTGAAAGGTGAGTCTGGAGACACTGGGTCTGGGGAGTCCATATGAACAATGGTCACCATGCAGAAGATCCCTTTGAAGTGTTCATGGTGTTTGGCATCTTGAGCATTCCCATCCTCTCAGCCCCCTTGGAAGCGCATGGCCACAGGCGCAAGCTGCCATTGATACCGAGGGGGATGGATGGACATCTGACGAGCGCGAAAGGACCTGAAAACTGCTGGAGGGACACAAACCTATGTTGATTTCCGGGATGGGGTCTTGAAAGGGGAGTCTGGAGACACTGGATCTGGGGAGGCCATGTGAACAATGGTCACCGCGCAGAATATCCCTTTGAAGTGTACTTGGTGTTTCAAACCTTGAGCATTCCCATCCTCCTAGCCCCCTTGTGAGCAGACGGCCACAGGTGTGTACTGCAATTGATACTGGAGAGGGGATGGATAGGCATGAGGTGAGCGCAAAAAGCCTTGAACACTACAGAAGGGACACAAACTTAAATTGATTGCAGGGACGGTGTCTTGACAGGGGAGTCTGCAGACACTGGGTCTGGGTAGTCCATGTGAACAATGGTCACCATGTGAAATAACCCTTTGTGATGCACATGGTGTTGGCGAGTGCAAAAGGCCCGGAACACTGCTGAAGGGACACAAACTTATGTTGATTGCTGGGGCGGGGTCTTGAAGAGTGGAGTCTGGTGGTTCTCTTTGAGTTGTACATGGTGTTTGGCACCTTGAACGTTCCCACCCACCCACTACTGGAGGGGAGGATACTGGAGGGGGGATGGATGGGGACGAGGTGAGCAAAAAAGGGCACCAACCATTCTTTCATGACCCTCAAAGACGATTGGGCGTGTTCTTGACTCAACAACTATTTGCATATGCTCAGTTGTATTTTATTTAGTTTGGTGATGTTGATGTTGATGGTACAAACAAACTACAAATTGTATACTTGAGGTTGCGGCAGTGTTTGAAAATCGCCTGTACTGTCTGCTGTCACTGGGGAATTTGGCATGAATGGCATGAACAACACGGGCCGGTATTACTCGTCAAATGCGTAATCCAAGCCTCCCATGAAGCCACCATGTAAACAAACGGTAGGCCACCAGCCTGTATGACCTGTGAATGAGAAACATAAAAAATGTTATTGAATGAACCAGATAAGTGTACTTACTTGAAAATGCATCCTAAATTAGATTGCATAGTTGCACTTAGAAAAGTAACTTTCTGGAAAAATGTACATGGGCTTTGAAGTATCGACACATTACAAAAGTGAACACCCATTCAAGCCAGAACAATTTGGGTCATAGAGAATATTGTTTTTTTTAGTTGAAAGTGAAAGTCACATAAGCGATTAAAACTCTAATTTGCAATAAGTGCAAGAAATGTATTCAAATTACTGACTAAATTAATTTGTCAGTGATTGATCAAAGTTACGACTATGTAGGAGAAAAACATGAAATGTTAGTCGTCTCAGTGCTCAAAATAACATCACATCTAGAGTATGCTTACTCATTAATTGGATTGTGAAGGCGAACTGTAGCGCAAAGTTCTTGCATAAGCACATCATGATCATCAACACGGACCTTGTGAGGCAGGCTGCCCTGAAATCATGCAGCTAGGTAATACATAGCATGGTGTGCCTTATTCGGCTATGTAGGCCAAGCATGCAGAGTTTTCTTGTGAGCAGCAGCTTTCCACCTCGGTTGGTTTGACCTTGCAACGATTGCAGGTACACCACGTGGAAACGTCTTCCATGCGAATATGCTCAGGCTCCGATGATTCATCGTCCAAACTATCATCCGATTCCCCATCCGAGTTACTTCATTTTTGCTAGTGTAAGTACCTGTTTGTGGGGTGTTGTACTAGGAAGATAGCTGCACAGAGCCAAAACGATTCACGGGCGATCAAAACTAAATACAGTGAGAGGATTGAAAAAGCAACTGCAATATTTTCTGCTCAGAAAAGGTCTGTTTATACTTGTTGAGGAAAGAGGCATCCTGCGATTTACATGAAGACATTTGAATAGCTTGCACACATAGAACGTTGACACGAGACGTGCATTGGCGGTGTGAAAAGGGGCGTAAGCATCTAGTGATGTCGGTTTGAGGGGCGGGCGATCTGTATTGTTGTGACAAGGGCACTTGAACTTAGGGCGATGCATCAATGGATAAGATTATCACAAGATGGCTTTGCCCAACCAGTTGTTTTAGCATGTGTAAAAGTGAGGAAAACGAAGGTAAGAATCATAGGAAAAATGTTTAATCTGGATTACAGTATGCTTAAAAATACATGCACAAACGATCGGGACAATACCATTTTTGAGCAAACTTCCCCTTTAAGCCTTCCTGTCCGGCACCCCTCATTAAAGAATATACTGATCTCCTACTCCCATACATCACTGCCATCATCAACGCCTCCTCACCTCATGCTCTGTCCCCTCAGCATTAAGAGAGTCATGGATCTAGCCCCTCCTAAACAAATGTCACTGGACCCTGCAATTCCAACCAATAACCACCCTATGATGACAGTCCCATTCTTGCTGAAAATCCTAGCCATCTATGTCCAGAACCAACAACACCTTGAGAAGAACCATATCCTCAATCACTGACAATCTGTCTACGACCCAGACACAGTACTGAATCCGCACTACTCGACCTCAAGAATCAGCTCGATGAATCTAGAGATGCCGGCAACCTCTCCCTCCTCATGCTCCTTGACCTATCTGCTGCATTCAACCTAGTCGAGCATGCCATCCTTTGCCATCATCGCACTGCCTCTGCCGGCTTCTCACAAGACACTACCAAATGGATTGCTTCCTTCTTGGCCGACCGCTCCTTCTGAATCTTTTCTGATAACCACTCCTCTAGCCCAACATCCGCCACGTGTGGAGTACCCTAAGACTCCTGTGTGTCACCTACTCTGTATAATGTCTACACCAACTCTCTTTTTTCGACATCCTGGACTCACTAAACATTAAATATAGGAATATGCAGATGACACCCAGATCCTCATCCCCTCACTGGCAACCACCCTACGGATTCCCTGAAAATCTATGAAACCATTCAAACTTGGATGGCCAACCACCTCTTATGCTTGAACGACGAGAAAACAGAACTCCTTCTCGTAGGCAACCCATCTCTCCTCTCCAAATTAAGACCAGACTATCAAGAATTCACCATCGACAATCATACTATCCATATCTCTCCAGTTGTTGAAACACTGGGTGTCTGCCTTGACTCCACCGTGAATATGTCTCGACATGTCAATGCCATTGCCTTGTCAACAGCGTACAACACAAAACGTATCAACGCCAGCCAAACTTTCCTATCCGCCGACAACTGCATCAACATCGCTTGCGCCCTAGTCGGTTCAAAGCTTGACTATTGCAATGCTCTCCTGGGAGGTACATACGAAAAAACCTTTCTAAATTGCAAAGTATACACAACAATGCCTTCAGAGTCACACTTGGCCTCAACAGACATGACTACATCACTGCCGCCAGAAGAAAAGCACACTGGCTCCCCGTAAGAGAAAGAACAAAATTCAAAATCCTATGTAACACACCATTGCTGCCTCAACAACACCGCCCCCAGTTATGTGGCCAACAGGCTTTCCAAGCTCTCCTCCTACAGAACTACACACCATGCCTACTACAAACGGCACTCCATACCAAGATACAAAAAATACAAAGCAGTTGGCTCCAGCTTTCCTGTATCTGCCCCTATGCTTTGCAAAAGGCTCCCTCACACCTGGAGAGATGGACCATCCTTCTTCAGGTTCCAAAAACAGTAAAAGACCTATCTGTTCACCTAGCTTCCTTTTGAACTACTCCCCCTCGCCGTCTCTTTCTGCCTGCCAATAGAGCCTAGACGGCCATGGGTTTAGTGTGCTCCTATAAATGTAAAATAAAATACAATAAAAATAAATTACCGTTAGCTGCAGATACTGCAGTGAATGTGTATTGTCTAGAGCATGTCCTTTAAGAGGTGTGAATGGTGTGTGTTTAGACATGGGAAGGGGTGTATAACGATGCATCGTGAGTGAAGCAATTACTGTATCATGAATTCTCCTTTACTGTGTTTACTTAAATCTTGATCGTTCAGTAGCAAACCCAAAAATTATTTAAGTCAAATTACTTTGCATTCTGGTCATTTTAGGCTTCCATTCAGAATGTGGCACATATTGATATAATCACACATTTTTGTAAAAAATGTTGCTATACCGATGTATATATTGTATAGTTGGTTTATTATGTGATGTTTTGCAAGTCATCTCTGAAAAACGGAGTGTTATTTTACCTTTGATTTTTTTCAAGCCTATCAATATCCTGCAATGACTCCAATCCCGGTATAGGACGATTTTACAGTAAAGAAATGGTCGCAATGACCAAAAGTTCTAAAAATGCTACCACCAAAGGGTCGAACAGCAAAAGTTCAAAGCTTTGGTAGCAGCATTTAAAAAAAAAAACAGGGTCTGAGGGGGTGTCCTTCGCATCTCCCCGATCACTACACTTCATGGTATAGTGAGCGGGGGCTGTGGGTGACACCCCCGCAGCCTTCCGTTTAAAAAAAAAAAGAAAAGGACCCTGCAGCGCCGGTTCCCAATCACGGAAGTGAAAGGGAACTGGTGCTGCAATAACCCAGCGTGAATATGAAGGTAAGTTGGGTTTGTTTATGTTGGGGGTGTGGGTGGGGGTGTCCTGAGGGTGTGGGTGGGGGGTTGTTATGGGTGTGTTGTGTGTGTGGGTGTGAGTATGTTTGTGTGTGTGCATGAGAAAGGTGCAAACCTTTGGTAGTTCGCACCTTTCTCATGCAAACGTTTTGCCCGCGGTATTGTCAGCCGTGGGCAAATCACTTGGATTCCCAATCCCTATCCCTGTCCACATCGCTCCAGATATTCAAACAGACCCCAAACAGAGGTGGGTTCTCAGAGTAAATGTTTTCCATTTGCAGCACTGGCTACATAACTAAAACTCAGGCTATTGATCACCTAAAATGTCCAATCTATTGATAGGACACTGACAGACCATTTTTGACTCCGCCATTTTGCAGTCTGGAAATGTGCCAAATCGAGATGATGCAGTACATACTGAAGAGCTTATTTCAGACAAGACCGATTTAAAAAAAGCTTTTGCCACTTTGCCATTTAAATTGAATTGTGCCACAAATGCTAACGTCGCAATAAAGGAAGAAAAGGGTTTAATAGTCGCCGTAACTCGGGAAAGCAAAGGATTTCCAAACATAACAGTTTCTTTATAAGAGAAGGTTCCAGCTATTGAGCTAGTTTACGGAGCTATAGTGGTTCTCTTTAAGCCTGGAAACCCATTAGCCGCTCTTATGGAAATGCATTTCTAGATAAGAAAGACTGAAGTGGATAAAGGGCAGTGCCCGGCTTTCATCGCAGCATTAGGCAGTGTTTGCAAACAGTGGGCCTCATCACGAGTTTGGCGGTAACCCTTAAATCCAGCGGTCGCGCTATTACCGCCGGATTTAAGGGTCTGCCAAATCAGGGCTTCGGCGGATTTCTCCCCAGCTCTGAGCTGGGGGGAAATCCGCTGAAAATTTGCGCTATTACCCCCAGCGGGAAATACGCCGGCGGTAAGAGCGTGAAATTCCCCATTGAGCCCAATGGGGAATGGGGCATTCCCGAATGGGCTCAGTGGGGAATGGGGAATTCCATTACCGCCAAACCCGTGATCCGGCGCTAATAGCGCCGGGGGGTTTGGCGGTAGGGCTAATACCGCCTCCCAGATATTGGTATGGTTTCAAAAATGTGGCAGCAAACCACATCTGGCATGCATTTGAATGTGTGTTTCATGCTGAAGTGAACATGGTTTTACTGGATAAGGCATGAGTGGCATAGGGCTAAATGAGAAGGGCCATCTGCACAGTATGGATTTGGGCGCATGATTTCCTGTAGCAAAAATGACCAACTATAAGCGCACAACTCCCATTAAGAAAAGGATCCTCAGTTGACAGTAGAGTCCTCAAGAAATACTTAGGCAGCTGTCTTCTAAAAAATGCAAATTTCATGCAGGGGGCCAACTACCTTAGCCAATACATGCTGGTGGGTCTCCTGCATGTTATTTCCTGATTTTACCAAATGGGGCACAAAGATTTAGTTAAAACAGGCAAAATCACATTTTTTCTTTTGATTTAACTCACCATTTTGTGAAAGATGCAAATTGTGTTCGTGAATAAGTCTTTGTGGACAGAATTTGCAATGGATTCCTGTGGCATCCACCTGTTTTTTGCAGCGGCTAAAACAGGCAGATTCAATAGGAATCCATTCATTGTACGCCTGCATTAAAAACCTATGCAGCCATACTAGAGTGGTTTTGCATGCTGAACAGGAAGGATGAAACTAAATCCCCCATCCTGTCTCCTTCTGCCTGCAAGCAATTTCCAAAATTTCGTGGAGCAGTAATGTAAAGTGTAACACACTTTACAGCTTAGTTGCTGCCTTGATTTATCACTCAGCGACATATTAAATGAGCCCCTCACAGGGGAACACCAACGGTAGCCCACATATGATATATGGTCCGCTGCATGAAGTCCTCAACGTTTGCAAGGACGAGTGCAAAAGGAAAGACAACCATTTGAAATAACTTTTACTCTTTTCATTTTTTCATGCACCAAAAGACACCTGCAACTTATGCTTTGCATGCTGCATTTGCAATAGAAAGCATTCGTATGGAATCTGACTGCTTCGAGCAAATGCAAAATGGAGCCAGACTCAATAGGATTCCATTCATTTTGTACCAGCATGATAATCTCATGTAAATGTTAAATAACTTGTACTTTTAAGATAAAGGAGGCAAGCACAGCAGTAAAGTTATCTCTGCCTTATGCCCATCTCCCCCTTTAAAGCAATTGAAAATGGGCTGCAGTGCTAAGTCTGGGGGTAGAAACAACTATTCCTTTCTTTTCAATTTCCTTTACCTAATGTGACACCCATAGGGTTTTGTCCCAAGGGTGTAAAGAATTGTTTATAAAATACTGAAGACTAGCACTATTGGGGCTGAGCACTCACCCAACATAGAATAATTGGAAAGGAATTAATAAATGGGCATTTTACAATATAAATGATTTAAGTTGCACTGAGAAACACTTGATAGGATTTGAAAATGTTTAGAAGTAACACAGTCGAGTATTTTAAACACATTTCGCGGAAGCAGCAAACCAAAACATGTGTGACATAAAGCATGTAAAAACTTATTGTTTGTCATATTAGGGCAGGATAAATGACTATTGGGTTTAGAGGGTTATCTAAAAATAATAAGGGTGTTCCTATCTTTGAACAGTCTACCCAAAAGTTATCAGGATAGGTTAAATTACTAGGTTTCAGGACATTTAGGGCCTTATTCATGGCACTTTTAGCGTGGTGCAAAGTGACTTTGCACTGGTGCAATGTGACTTTGCGCTGTCACCAAGCACCCTGATTCACAGAGCGGTGCAAAGTGTATTTTTGCACTGCAAAAATACTCTTTGCACCACTGTAAATGGACCTAATTAATGGTGCAAAAAGTAATTTTGCAGTGAAAAAATACACTTTGCATTGTAAATCAGGGTTTGTTGGCAGTAGAATGTGACTTTGCACTAAAAACATACACTTTGCACTGTGAATCAGGGTGTTTGCTGGCAGTTCAATGTCACTTTGCACCAGTGCAAAGTCATTTTGCACCATGCTAAAATGTTATGAATCGGGCCCATAGTCTATTGGGATTACAAATCTCCCCAATCTTCCTTCCAATAATTGACCCATTGTTGGCTACTTGGTATCACTGGTCAGGCCCTGGCGTGGCTGAATCCTTTCCTCTCTGACCGACCCTCCCAGGTCCAACTTGGGCCCTTCCTCTCTGCCATATTTTTCTCTAACTGTGGTGTCCCCCAGGGGTCTAACCTCTCTCCCTGGCTGTTCAACATATACTTGGCACTTCTTGCCCACTGCATTGCCAGTCTCTGCCCTAACTTTCAGTGCTATGCGGATGACAGTCAGCTCATTTTCAGTCTACCCTCTGCCACCTCTTCTCCGCCTCTCATCTCTGACTGTCTGTCTGCTATCCAGGAGTGGTGTGCCGCCAATGACCTCTGCTTTAGTGCCAGTAAGACTGAGATTCTCCTCATCGCACACCCACTCCCTCCTTTCCTGTCACTCTCTGGCCGGCCTCTCTTTGGCCTCCTCCTGCTCCAACCTGTGAGGCTGAAAACCTCGGGTCATCTTTGACTCCACACTCTCCTTCTCTCCTCATATCTCTGACGTCTCTAAGAAGTCACACTACCAGCTGCACATTCCTCAGAGGTATTCTACCTTTCCTCTCCTTCCCCCAGAAGCTCACTGTCTCCAGAGCTCTGGTTCTCTCTAAGCTGGATTACTGCAACAACCTCTTTCTAAATCTGCCGTCCTCTACTCTCCGCCCTCTGCAACTCATCCAGAACAGGACTGCGAGAGTTGTCCTTGGCCTCAAGCCCAGGGATTGTATCTCTCCAGGACTAAAATCTTTGCACTGGCTCCCAGTGGCTGTGAGGATCAAGTTCAAAACCCTCTGCATTGTCCACAAGGCCTTCTGGGGCCTGGGCCCAAAATACCTTCAACTCTCTCTTCCTAAATATCTTCCTTTTCATGCTCTTCCCTCATCCGCCTCCAACTCCCTCAGGGTCAGTCGCTTCTCCAAGCAATGAGTTGGTGGTAGATCTCTTTCTTCGGCTGGGGCTTCCCTCTGGAACAGCCTCCCTGCCTCCCTGAAACTTGAGGAGAACCATCTCCAGTTCCGGAAGCACCTCAAAACCTTTCTCTTTGCGTCTGCCTTTTCTCCTCCTCTCCACTGCTGACCTCCTGGCGGATTCGGAATCTGCACTGGTGACCTGGCCACCCTCCTATCCCGGGCCCAGGTCCCTCCCCCGCCCGTCAAACACTCCTGCACTGCCTGCCTGGCATCCCCCGCCCTTTGGGACTGTTCTGTATCCCTTCAGTCCCACCACCAACACTCAACACCTGATGTCTGCACTCACCTTTGCACTTGCCACTTGCTGGCCGTTATTTTATTCCCATGTACTGCACTGTCCCTTCCCCCAACCCCCGCACTTTCCCCCTTCCCCTTTCCCATGCACTAGCGCAATCTAAATGACACTTGGCCTAGTATAATCGTTGTCTGTCCTCCCTTTGTTGCCACTCCCTTGCCTCGTTGCACCTTGAAACACTTGTGTGTAGGCGCGTTATAAATGCCATATCATATCATATCATACTATTCTGATTGCGGGAGGAATGGGGTTAAACACTTTTAAGGCAGAGAGGTGTATTTTCAAAAGAAAATAATATTATCATATTGTACCTATCTAAGCACAATATGCCCAGAGGGATAAGGCAATAACGTGTGAGTATTCCCTCTTTTGTCTTTGAAATATGGCTACTGGTCTCCCTCTCTATCTCTACTCTTAATGCAGTCAAAGGGTTCCCAGCACGCCTTATGGATCAAAAAGCCCTTCTCTGGGACATAGCACCAATAATTCTTCTTGGAACAAATCACAGTCACTGAGATATAGCACCCAGAATGCTTGTTTACCCAAATCATTGGGTGGCAAATAGCATCCAGCTCGCTTTGTCACAAAGTGCCCAACTTTACCTGTGATTTGAACAGCTTACAATCCCAGCAAAACTATAAATGCCTGGGAGCTATGTGCTGTAATGGCTCTTGACTCAGATAAGTTTTGGAAAACACTTAGGGAGATGAATATTCGCATATATGCATTCAGACCTATTGACCTGACATCTCCTCTGTGCAAGCACAAGTAAAATACACAAACCATCAGTAAATTCGTTTTGCAATTGCATTCTTTCACTAGCAAAGAAAACACATGTGCACTGTAAATGACGTGGGAGGGGCTGACTTAAAGCAGAAAAGCTCTGTATGTTTTTGTCTATGCAAACTGCACCGGGTATGGAAACATACCAAACGGTTCATTTCAATAATGCATTGCTTATGAATTATTGTATCAAAATATTTCTTCCTGGATGCTGATTGACTTATCTGGTATGTCGCTTACTTCATTATGAAAAAAGGAGAATTCAAACTATAGGCTGCTTTCAGTTAAACACACAGTGGGGCCGATTCATGGAACAAACGTGCGCCGAAAATCCCAGCGCAAGCAGGCGCAAGGTGGCGCAAGCGTGAGAAAGCAAGCACACTTGCACGCGTGCGATTCAAGGAAGGCAATGCACTTGTTTCCCACTGGTTGTGCGGCAAATCGGTGCATGTCGCATGTGGGCACACACGTCATCAAACGGCGTGCGCTACGTGCACAGCATAAGCGCACATAGCGCAGCACACACAACAAAAGTAGGCGGAACAGTGGGCGTAACATGCAGAATGGGGAATAACGCGTGAAAAAGAAGGCGTAACTGGGGAAGTACTGCAGGGAACTACACGGAACTCCCACATGCACGCGAACAACCCCTATTCACGGATACGAATACGGGAAACCCGCGCACGGCAAAAGACGCACGCAGGCGTGAATGCATCCACCACACGAAGGCAGGCGGAAGCTTCACCGCGCACAGTATAAAAGTGCGCGCAAACAACAAACACGTATATACAGCTACGATGAATGCCCCAATTTTCGCAGCACTGATCGTGGGACACCGCAGGAGGATGAGAATAGCCAGGGCACGCATTTTTTCACCATGGACAAGCCTTTTTGGGATGCCTGACGACCAGGTCTACGACAGATATAGGTCTCCACCCCGTATCATCCTAGACCTGGTCAAGAAGTGGGAAGATGACCTTACATCCCCCACCCTTTGCTCCCAAGCATTGAGCCCCTTGGAGAAGGTGCTCAATGTCCTGCATTTTTTGGCCACTGGGTCATTTCAGCGGACTACTGCCATAGTGGGGGGGTCTCACAGGCCACGCAGTCACGCTGCCTACACCAGGTCTTGGCAATCATGACAGCGCGCCCCTCAGTTCGGAGGCACATATACATGCCCAAAACACCCACAGAAAGGCAGGCCGTTGTCCAGGACTTTTACAGGGTGGCACACTTCCCCAAAGTGCTCGGTGCCATAGATTGCACCCATGTGGCCCTACGTCCACCCAAGGCCACTGAGCACATCTACCGAAACCGCAAGCACTGGCATTCCATCAATGTACAAGTGGTATGCGATGCAAAGGGAATCATCACCTCTGTCTATGCAAACTACCCTGGCTCCACCCATGACAGTTTCATATACAGAATGTCTGCCCTGAGCCAGGCCCTGGAAGCTGGGCAGCATGGCGACACATGGCTCCTAGGTGAGTACAAATGCCCTTGCACATGCATGCATGTCACACACACACACACACAAATACACAAACTCCAATAGTCAAAACCATTATCACCTCTCCAGGGGACAGTGCCTACCCACTGAGCAACCACATGATGACGCCAATCCGGAACCCCACCACACCACCCCAGGTAAGATACAACGCGGCCCATATTGCAACCAGGGCCATAGTGGAGCACACATTCGGAGTGCTCAAGTCACGCTTCCGCTCCCTTGACCGCTCTGGTGGGCAGCTACTCTATGCACCCCCAGAAGTGTGCAGGATCATTGTGGCAGCATGTGTCCTGCACAATGCTGCAACACGGCAGGGCGTACCGGTGGACATGGTGGTGCCCACACATCCTCAACCACAGGCACAGGCGCGGCCCATGGGTGGGGATAGGGCACGTGGCGAGGATGCCCGGACCCAGCTTGTGGACACATTTGTCACCTAAACTCCCCCCCTGCGGAGTGCACACAGGCCTGGCACATACCAGGTGACAATCGATGATGACAAAGAGACAGTCAACTGTCACAACCTTACCACCCTGAGATTGTTGCCATGGAAGTGCCACATTGTGTGCATCCCTAGCTACTTAAACACAAGCAATCCTGTGTGACCAAAAGGCACACATGCAAGGTGTGAATCACACACACCTGCAAAACAGGCCATGACTATCACTGGTATGTCACTCAAACCCTCCCAAAGCACAACATGACATGGCAAGCAATAGCCATACACCAACACAGTACCAATAAGGTACACATTGCCATATGAAAAATGTAAATTGGCATCAGAAAATGATGCCTGACATGGAATCAGATGAAATGACTGACCAACAACCTCCCACCCAAAAGAGGTCATACCCAAATGCATTCCAAAAAGTCGAAGTTGTAACATAACAATGAATGCCTGTCTACATGCACATTGTGCATTGAAAAATCAACACTGCAGCTTCTGTGTGCCGTGTCCACCTCCTTCAACACACTGCTCAAGCTGTGCAAACCTCTCCTTTGACCGCTCCCTCTAGGACATCAGACGGACACCCAGAGTGGATCTAAGGGAAGCATACTCCTCCCTCAGGGCCTCCATGTGTGCCTCTGCGTGAGCAGCAATTGCTTGACGCAGAGACGACATTTTAGCCTGGCGTGCCCTGTCTGAGGCCGCCATGCCCAGCCTGAGCGAGCGGGCCGTGGACCGTGCCGCCTGCTGCTGGAGAAGCACCTGCCAAGCAGGGGGGAGCACGGATTGGGCCACATGCTCCATGCTCTCAGCGATGTTCTCCATTGCTGCCCCCTGCCGTTCTGAATTGGCAGTCATGTCTTGCTCCCACTCAGTATACAGCGGTTGCGCGCGGCGACCGCGTTGCTGGGCTTGACCCCTGCAGGACCCAAGTACCCGTTGTCCTCATCGTGTTGGCACCGCCCGCGGCTGCACGACTACATGCCCCCGTCGACGTGATGTCCCAGACACATCAGTGACTAGTGTGGAGGGTGACCCTGCGTCCCGATCCACCACGGGCCGAGGTTCCAAGACTGTCTGACCCCTCAGTGCAGGTGTCGCAGACAGAGGAGTGTCCACATCAGAATCACTCACCCCTGACACATGGGCCTGATGCTCATCCAACTCGACATGGACGTCAGAGTCGTCATCAGGGCTGGACTCAAAGGCAGCCAGAGACAAGATGGCCTGTAGCACTTGGGGGTTTTCATGGCCTGCCACCCCACGACCCCCACTTGTGCCGGGTTGATGTAGTGATACCAACCCTGTGCCTGGCATGACAACACCATCCTCCGGCTCCATTGCGTCATCATCTGAAAAATAGAGAGAAAAAAGGTCACTACACATGTCAGAAGTACACAACACACACACACACACACACACACCGACAACATCAGGCAGACATGTGACACACAAAATAGAAGCTGGCATGCATGCTGGGTCAACTTGGAATTGCTTCTGTGATCAGACCTGTTGAAAGGTGGCAGTCTGCATTGAAGTGGGTCTATACAGTGCAGCAAATATGTATGTTACTCACTACCTACATGTACAAGGACTCCATGGTGTGTGTCAAAAAATGTGAAGGCAGTGCAAGGTCAACTTCAGGCATCACGTGCAATGTGCATTCAATGGGTAGCATATCTACAAGCAAAGCAGCCCTCCACCCAAGTGCAAAAGCAGGGATGCCTAGCATGGTATCAAAAGGCTGACCATAGACCTGTGTATTGACAGACAGTGTTGACTAGCATCAACAGCTTCATGTGAGTCAAGTGACAACACTGCAAATGATGATTGGACAGTAAGCAGGACACATGATGAAACGTCTGGAGGCCACCCACGTGTGAGGAGGACACTACACCAGTTGGACAGAGTCATTGGCCATTAAACAGGCTGAGGCCTGTGACCCACCCGGATTGTCAGACCCTAAACATGTGTGCAACGCAGTACTGAGCCACAGTAGACATGGGAAGGCTGATAAAATGCCATGCAATATATGTCACCCAGGACTTGTATTACAGTGATCATCCAGTGAAGGACACATAGGGGCATGCGTGCAATGCACATGGAGCATGAATGGGCACTCATGTCCCCCATCTGACCTCTGCACAGTACAAGTGAGATACCCTGCATCAAGAACTAAGGCTGTACCACACAGCATATGTCTGGCAGATTGGTTGCGGGAAGTTAGCATGTACACAGGACGCATTAACAGGGAAGTACCCAACGGCAATATTGAAGCAGACCAGTGCAAAGGTGGAATTGGGGTGCAGAGCGGAGGGTGGAGGGGCAAGGGAGCATGCCTACATGGAGTACCCGCATGCAGGCAGAGGACACATGCACATCAGTCATGCTATGACATCGTGTCTGGGCTGAGAGGAAGGTCACCCCACGCTACATGCAGAAGGGCCAGTGAGCTGGGACATGGACCGGAGGGGCATCCTGGTAACCAGCATGTGAGTAGGATGCAATAGTGTTGATGCCAACAGTCCCCGTCTGCTCCACATGTCCACCATCCAGCAGAGCAGACATGCATCATGGAAGCATTGCATTACTTGCACATCCAAACCATGTACACCTCACATGTAGTGGCAATCATGCACAGCACATCCCACAAGTAAAACAAACACGTCCTCAACAAACACGCATCAACACTCACTGGACTGGGCATCAAAGTCCGGCATCTCTCCCACTCCTTCGACCGATTCAGATGGCATGAACTCCGCAACAAGTGACTCATGCGGAGTGAGGACTTCCTCCTCTGGTGCAGGCCCACCGCCAGTCAACAGAGTCAAGTTGTAATTTGAGGCACGCTTAGCCTTAGCGCTGCGTTTGATGTCATTCCAACGCTTTTTGCACTCTTGCGCCGTGTGCACCTCATGGCCGATTGCACTGACATTTTCCGCAACATGCTTCCAGTGGGTATCATGTTGGGCAGCTGTAGTCTGACTATTGGCACCCACTAGCATATCACGGCTGTGGCCCCGCACGTAGCCCACGAGGAAGTCCAGTTCCTGGTTGCAGAAAGGCTTCTTCCTCGACGTGCAGGAGGTCGTGGCTGTGTGTGAGGTCCCAGCCTGTGCTGCAGGTGCAACCTTCCTCCTCTTGGAATGTGGCTCAGACCCTGGCTGGCTAATGCCGCCCTGACCAGTATGGCCAGTGGGTTCGGTGGATTGAGCCAAGGGAGTGGCAGGTGGAGGGACGACCAAAGGCCTGATTTCGGTCAGTGGCAGCTGGGTGCCCTCTAATGGACCCTGCGCAGCAACATCCGCTGTGGCAGGGTCATTGACCGCAACTGTCCTGGTTGGCAGACTCACAACCGGGGTGTTGTTGGCTGCATCTGCCCCTGCACTTGCCAACACCCGGCTGTTTGGGGCACCAGATGACATAACTGCCCCAGGGACACGTGTCTTGGTCAGGGCAGCCCTGCGTGCCCCTACGGTTTCCCTCCTGGCCTGTTGGAAATCTTCCAAGGGCTCCTCCAGTGCCAACGCAGGCTGCGCTGGCAGACCCTGAGCCTGGGTGGCGGTGTCCACAGCTGCACCTGCAGCTACCACTACCCTTGGGCCCATGGCAGTAGATGGAACAGACTGCCGGGTCACACGGGTGCCAGTGCCAGATTCAGAAGCTACATCTCCCGGAACCACAGGGGGTGGTGGCATGACTGCACCGACACATGGCACAACATCGTGCTCAAGTGGCGCACCCCTGCCTCTTCCCCCTCTGCGGCTGCCCTGGACACCCTGGAGTCCCCCTACTCCCTGGTCACCCCGGCCACATCCCTGACCACGCCCGCCACGAGGAGTACGCCCAGCTGAGGCGCCCCTCACCTTTGGTGGCCTCCCAACCATGGCACAGATGTAGTAGTGCCGGCACAGATGGAGTAGTGCCAATGGGAGGTGTACACACCGCAATTGACCTGGGCAATTGGGGTGAAGGGGGTGGGAAGCAAGATGTTAACAGCCCCCCTGCACCTGCAAGGCTGTATGTGACCCCGGTGATGTAGTGACGGGTCACGCAACGCTCAGGCACCCCAAAACTGCTGGAAACCCGTGCATGAAACCCGGGTACTGCGGGAGGTGGAATCAACCTCCCGCAGTACGTGGTGGCACCCAGTAACATGAAAATCGCGTACGTGTGGGACACGCAGGCTACTATGACATAAAAAATGGTGGATACACAGGGGCACCCGCAGTGGGAAAAATAGCGTTCGCGACTCACCGTCTGACTAGCGCGATGCAGAAAAACACGCACGAAACAACAGGAAGCAGCAACACACGTCTGTCTCCATGAAAGGCACGTACAGCGAACTGCTGGCCCCGCTCACCTTTCACCCATGCTGAGGGAAATGCCCACGCGTGTCACGTCACTTACATGCGTAGGCCCTTTCCTCGGATTACACGCATTCACACGGGGACGTGCATTTTATTCGCACGCGTGCTAATCCACTATGCCCACGTCACGGGGGAAACGGCTGCACACACCCCCGCGCCTCACGTCACAGAAGCGCTTACACGCGAAGGGCCTTTGGTCCAATGAAATCGCTGACGTGCTCACGCGCTAAGGGTCTTTCCTCGAATTACACGCTGATGTGCAAGATTTTCACGTGCCAAATCACTCCGTATCAAGCTGGCCACGCGAAAACACACGGAAGACCACGCTCCTGCACTGAAGGCCATTTTCCTGCCCCCCAGAGCCCCGAGCACGCTCCCACCTGCCATCTGCTGCTGCCTGCCTGCCTGCTGCCCACGTGACCTGCTATTTGCTGCCTGCACATCAGCCAGGGGTGCAGTTGCTGTGACCACCCCTGCTGGAACTGAAGACTCCCAACTGGGATACCATCGCTCCACAGCCCAGCCCCAGGACCCAGTTGCACACCCACACCTGCCTCTGGGGCTGCCATGTCGGGCACACCACCATCTGGGTTGGTGCAAGGGGACATGAGTGGGGGCCTGCTGGCAGGTGCCCTGCACTGCTGGGGGTGCAGGGGGACATGAGTTGGTGATCAGTGGTGCAAGCGGACAGGTGGCTTGGCTGGGGTGCATGCCCATGGTGGATGTGCTGCCTGCAGGACATGACCAGGGGTGCAGGGTAGTCCCCTGTGGTGTAGTCTGCCTGCTGCCCACGTGCCCTGCTATTTGGTGCCTGCACGTCAGCCATCTGCAGGGGTCCAGTTGCTGTGTCCACCCCTGCTCGAACAGAAGACTCCCGACTGGGATTCTATCGCTCCACAGCCCAGTCCCAGGACCCAGTTGCCCACCCACTCCTGCCTCTGGGGTTGCCATGTCGGGCACATCTCCATCTGGCACCACTGGCAACCCCCAACCAGAGAGGCAGAGGGCCACCAGCTTCACTGCCACCGAAGTTGGTGTCCTGGTGGAGCATGTCCTGGGGCATTATGATGCCCTCTTCGGAACAAGACGCGCCAACAAGGAAGGACGGGAGAGGATCTGGGATGACACAGTGGTTGCCATCAACGCGGAGGGGGTGGCAACCCGCAACTACCAACATGTCGAGAAGCGCTGGGAGGACTTCAGGTCCAGGACCCTCAACAAGGCCCGGCGCCTCACGGAGGGGGGCCGGGTCAGCCTGAGCAACATCCAGATGAGGGTCCTGGAACGTGTAGGCCCAGCGCTCCACGCCCAGATCCTTCGGAGGCAGACCCGTCTGGAGTTGAGCGGTAAGTGGCCAAGCATTGCTGTGTGAGACAGGGCATGTTGCAGTGTGCTGGTAGTCTGATACTTGCCTGTATGTGTAACATAGGCCATGTATGGATGTGTGTGTGCAGGGACATCATAGTCATGCATGTGGGACAAGTTATGTGTGAATCACATGGTAGGTGTATGTGTTTTAATGCAACATTGGGACCTCTATGCAGAATGCACACCTGAAAGCATGGCAGTCTCTGTTCCTGGACATGGAGGGGGGGTGAGGAATGGGTGCTGATGTCATATACATGTATGGTGCACGTATGTGTGTGTGTGTGTGTGTGTGCCAGAGAAGTGTGTGTTTGACTTTGAAACGCCATGGATGCATGTGACTTTGAAGGCAACATCTTGGTTTACAGGGGCCCTTGTACATGGGTGTTGATGTTGATTGGAGGCGCCGGGAGTGTTTCTGCATGTGTGTTGCATGCATTGACCCATGTGTTGTGGAAGGACAGGATGGAAGTGACATTTGACAGTGCCACTCATGTGTTATTGCTTCCTGTCTAGGGTATTTTGTGCTGTACCCTGATGCTTGTGTTCTATGTCTCCCTCTACGCAGCGTCAAGTGAAGAAGAGGGCAGAGACGGCGCTGTGGAGCCAAGCGGCGGGGATGCCTCCACCGGGCGGCGACGCAAGGCCCAGCCACCCTCCCAGGAATTACCATCATCTGGGAGCGAGGGGGCTGGTGCCGCGTCTGCCACAACGGCTGTGGCGGAAGGGCCGGGTGAGCCCCCACAGGGGCTTCCAATGGCGGAAGACGGTGTGGAGACATCCAGGTTGGTGGTCTCCACAGAGGAGGAGGAGCCCGCTACTGATCCGCACATGGGGCCTGGCGGGGTAGTACCACTGGTGCAAGTGGTGCAGTCCAGGGCCAGGGTCAGGAGGCAGCACAGGTCACTGCGGAGGGGCCTGTGCATGTCGCTGTCCTTGACCCTGTGACTGCACCGTCATGCACCAGCAGGGAGGCCCTGTCCCAGGCCCGTCCGCAGGTAGGGGAGAGTGCCATATCACCTGCCTCTCCACTACCTGCGGGCGAGGGGTCCCGCGACTGTATGGGATCCATCTTGTTGGGTGTCGCGTTGCGCACACATGACATTCGTGATGACGTGCGTTGTTCCTGGGCGGGGAACGCATGCCATCACGAAGAGCAGCGTCGTGATGTGGCACTGCTGGGAGGGGCCCTGGTCGGTAGTTTCCTACTGGTGGACCTCTCCTCCACTGTGGAGGCTATGACCGGTCGTTCTCCACATCGTCTTCCGGCCCAGATTTAACCAGGGCCCCCTGTGGACCTGGCCTGACCAACACAGCCAGCTTGGTGGAGATCCCATCCCTGCCACAGTCGGGAGTTGGTGGACCAGAAGGGTTGGACACCACAACTGGAGACCAGCAGATGGAGGATGTGCAGGCACCATCGGACAGGGCACAATGACAGCAGCAGCAGCAGGAGCAGGCTGTAGGTGGGAGCAATGATGGCTCGGGGCCATCAAAATCGGAGGGGCGGGCATCGGCCATAGGGCAGGAGGACCCAGAAATGGGAGTGTCTTCGGTGTGGCTGTGGTTTGGCCAGCAGATAGGTGCGGAGCGGCGGGCGTTGAGGCGGGCAGAGTGCCTCGAGGCAACATGCAGGGAGTTGGAACAGGCCATCGACATGGAGTTCGATGATGCCCTGGCCCGGGACACCACAGAGTGAGCCGCTGGACTTGCCGCCGCCATTGTATATAGTTAGATAGTGTTAGGTTTCCTTTTGTTTTTTCTTTATTTTGGTTGCAATTGGACAATGCACCACGATTCTGTATATAGTTTTTTATTAGGTAGTATTTTTGATAGGTTTCATTTCTTCAGTTGTTCATCTGTATATAGTTCACCATTGGATTCTTCTCTTTTTTTTTTTATTTCACCATGGAGCAATGGTTTTCACTTTTCTTTTTTCTATTGGATTTGCTTTGTTTTACTATGACTTTGGACACCATTTCCTTCGGATTTCTTTGGATTATGCTTTCTTGTTTTTCAGTTTTTCAGGGACATGCAGTTTTTCTTTTTTTATTACCATTGTTGTTTGTTTGATTTTCATTACATTCATGTTGTGTTTAATACATTTTTTTCTTCATACTTCGATGTGTGGTATTATGTCATTGGTTTCATGCATGTCATGATATGGGTTTTCACATTCACTTGCAACCATTGTGTGTGTGTGACGGACATGTGTTCATTTACATACTTGCCATTGGGGTTGTATCATGTAATTGCCTTTTTTTTGTGGGTGGATGCAATACTTGGTTGGGTCTTTGGGCTGGGGAGGCTGGCCATAAGGGCCATGATTGAGGATCGTCATGACCTGGGGGAGGGGGACATGAGTGGGACATGAGTGGGTGCCTGCTGGCAGGTGCCCCGCACTGCTGGGGTGTGGGGGTGCAGGGGGACATGAGTGGTACATGAGTGGGGACCTGCTGGCAGGTGCCCTGCACTGCTGGGGGGTGGGGGTGCAAGGGGACATGAGGGGGGGCCTGGTGGTAGGTGCCCGCACTGCTTGGGGGTGGGGGTGCAGGGGGACATGCGTGGTACATGAGTGGGGGCCTGCTGGCAGGTGCCCTGCACTGCTGGGGGGTGGGGGTGCAAGGGGACATGAGTGGGGGCCTGCTGGCAGGTGCCCCGCACTGCTGGGGGTTGAGGGTGCAAGGGGACATGAGTGGGGGCCTGCTGGCAGGTGCCCCGCACTGCTGGGGGGTGGGGGTGCAAGGAGACATGAGTGGGGTCCTGCTGGCAGGTGCCCTGCACTGCTGGGGGGTGGGTGTGCAAGGGGACATGAGTTGGTGATCAGTAGTGCAAGGAGACATGTGGCTTTGCTGGGGGGCATGCCCATGTTGGGTGGGCTGCCTGCGGGACATGACCAGGGGTGCAGGGTAGTCCCCTGTGGTGTGGGCTGCCTGCAGGGGCCGTGGAGGGTGTACAGGGAACACCTGGGAGGACCCACACTGCCAAATCACGTCTAGGACTCCCCGGCACCCCCAAAATACACGTACCCTGCTGAAATCGCGTGTGAAACTTCCCGCGAACACTGTAATGCACGTACCATGCTCCAATCGCGTGTGAAACTTCACGAGAACCCCAGTTATACATGTATCCTGCTGAGATTGCGGGTAAAACTTCCCGTGAACCTCAGTTATACACGTACCACACTCGCACAGGGCCTATCGTGTGTGAAACTTCCCGCGCACCCCTGAAATACACGCACCTAGGCCAATCGCGTGTTGAACTTCCCGCGCACCCCTGAAATACATGTACCCTGCTGAAATCGCTTTTAACATAGCACGTGCACCCCTGAAATACACGTACCCAGGCCAATCGTGTGTAAAACTTCCCGCGCACCCCTGAAATACACGTACCCTGCTGAAATCGCGTGTGAAACTTCCCGCGCACCCCTGAAATACACGTACCCTTCTGAAATTGCATGTGAAACTTCCTGCGCACCCCTGAAATACACGTACCCTGCTTAAATCATGTGTGAAACTTCCTGTGCACCCCTGAAATACACGTACCCTGCTGAAACCGCGTGTGATACTTCCCACGCACCCCTGAAATACACGTACCCTGCTGAAATCATGTGTGAAACTTCCCGCGCACCCCTGTAATACACGTACCCTGCTGAAATCGCATGTGAAACTTCCCACGCACCCCTGAAATACACATACCCTGCTGAAATCGCGTGTGAAACTTCCCGCACAGCCCGGTAATACACGTACCCTGCTGATTTTGCGTGTGAAACTTCCCGCGCACACCTGAAATGCATGTACCCCGCTCGCACAGGGCCAATCGCGTGTGAAACTTCCCACGAACCCCAGTAATACACGTATCCCGCTTGCCGTGCTGGTACAGGGTTAGCGCAGCCCTTCGCGCTGGATTGGGTATTTTGATGGCTTTTCCCTGTGCAAGGGGCGTTCTTGGGGGCGTAACTGGCGCTGCTGCAGGGTCGCTGCGCCACTGTGCGCCACGGCTGGTTTTGGTAGCTGAAATCCATGAATACGCTGTGCGCGGAAATGGATTTTAGTGCACGCGGCTTGCGCAGAGATTCGCACGCGCACACTGTGCGCCAGCCGCATGCGCCACTTGTGCGCTAAATTCTATGAATTACCCCCTTAGTCTTGACCACCTGCCAACCTACCTAGATTGGTCTGGCTTGTCCAGAAAGTTCCACTGTTTCACTAAACCGAACATGGCCTCCTAAACTTCTGCCCATCAGGTCCGACTTTAGAAATCCATTTTAACACTCTCCTCCAGCACTTGTGTACCCATAGGCTCCTCCCTCCATCCCCTATGCATTAGCAAAGCCAATTGGCACAAGTCCTAGTCGGAGAATTAATGTAACTTACCATTTTGGAATAATTTTTCACAAACCTCCGTTCGCATTTCGGCTTGTGGCGCTTTGAAATAGAATTTTGTTGTAGAATGCGTGGTACAAATGTTCATCTTGTGCATTGTGTGGCAACTTGACATGATAAAGAACACACTGGAGAACGATTTAGTATGAGCATGCAATGTCACCCTGTCTCGCTTGATTGAAGAGATGGCTGCTTCAGGTGCGCAAGGGAGCATGAACGGACATGCATGACTTATAGTAAGAACAAGCACATTGTAATGATGGGCGGTTGGTATATAGCACACTATGAATTGGGGTATGCTTTGTGAAAAGAAACAGTGCTGGACGAGGGAGATGTGGGGTTTCGATTTAGTTTTCTACCAAATATGATATATCCCCAGAGGTAAAAGCAACACATTTTACATAGCTGTTTGTAATTGTCCTTGGTTTTCTGAACCACTTGCTGAAGCAGCATCTTATCCAGTTTTGTTTTTTTGTGGCGTTTTTCACAAAATTGAAACCTACGGCCTCTGGCTTCAATCACTGAAAACAGGCTACTATTGTTATTTGGCCTTCAGTGAAAGTCAGCCACTGTTCGAAGGACACAATGTGTCAAATACCTACAAATAATTATAACATTTACTATACTGATGAAAGTGCACATACGAATATTTAGTTTCCATTTCTGAGATCTGTTGTTTGGAGCAGTTACTCATTCTGACAACGAGAGAATGGAACTTCTTGAAATTATATAAGCTCAACTATACATAATATTTGTGCGATTAAAAACAGCATGTGTGCTGTATGCATAATGATTAATTCAGCGACATACGAATGTGTGATTTGGCCAATAGAATTCACATAGTACATTATGTTATGTTAAATGATATTTATACTGCACACTATAAAAAAGCAAGTGCGTAACTCGCAGTTTGTTCATCTGTCTAGCAATGATTGTTATTTGTGTATAGATTAAAGAGGAGTGAATAGAGGTCTGATTTTTTGGATGTATTGCTTACTGGCCCTGCACACCAATGTATTCTGTGCAAAGTTATGGGTTGTTAGTTGGACCATATTGTGATGATTATTCCTCGTAGACCTTCACCCACAACCTGTAGGATCTACATGATCGACCTCAGCTGAATGTCCCGCAGCTGGAAAGTTTGCATGAGAAAGGTGCGAACTACCAACAGTTTGCACCTTTCTCATGCGAACACACATACATACCCACACCCCCACCCACACCCACAACACACCCACAACACACCCATGACACACCCCCACCCACACCCTCAACACACCCCCTCCCACACCTCCAACATAAACAAACCCCACTTACCTTTTTCTTCACGCTGCAGCACCAGTTTCCTTTCACTTCTGCGAACCATTATATTTGGTAAAAAGGTACAAACCCAACCTTTATGCATGTTAATGATATCTTGACCACTTTGTCCCATGGGATATCCTGGTGTGCTGTCACCTTTGCATCCTTTTGCACCATAAACTGGGGCTTAGGGGAGGGCGGGGGATGGTCCTTTTCCATGGGAACTTGGTTCCCTTTTCAAACAATAATCTTACCACTTCCAGTATGATGCCATATGTCTGTGGTTCAACATAAAACGATACTATCTCTGTTCTTATTTTCTGCGAGGGCCCGCTATGTGAAGCGGGTGTATCTGGTTCTCCACCCCATTGGGAACTATACCTACTTCACAGCACTAAAGTTTCATGCAGGTTGTGGTCTCAACTACTCGCCCATGTTGTCAAGTCTGTGGTTTGTGTTTATGATTAGGTTTCATCCAGTTCTGAATTATATGGTAACTTGTTATATTCAATTACAGACCAGCTACTAAAATATATACATTATTCTGTTACCTACACATCTATATTGTACCATTTTGCACAGGCCACAGTTTCCAGCTACCGTCAGATGGATTCTTCAATCAACATTGGCTGATAATCAGAAACAGTGTTTATTTGATAACCGTTATGTGGGATGACTGACAGGGACCAATCTGGCATTTGTCGGTACCAGCAATACGGAGCAACCTGTCAGTGTTTATGATGTAAAAACATGCTGCTGCGAAAGAGTTGCGCTTGAAAGGGCAAAGAATCCATATCTTCTCATGAACAGAACACCATGTGCGTCATTAGAAAGTGTTGCTGGTGAAATTTAAGGACACACAAGAATTGGAGCACAGGGATTGATCGATCATTGATCGCAATCGGCGTATCTTGAGGAATTATAAAGAACATTCGAAGCATGCAATGTTCACTAGCTATAACTTGAATTGCAAAAACATATCTTTCATTTCGTAGACTTAATCTTCTCTTTTGAGCGTTCTTTGCAAAATAAAAGTACTTGTTACATTGCAGACTATTGATGTTTTCTTAAAAATAAATGTTTTGCTCTCTTATTTGGGACAAGAAAGAAAAGTTACACACTGTCAGAGGATGTTGTGTTTATCTTCCTGGTTCTGCATAAATTTACATTATGGCGTGGGTTATGACTGGGCATGTTTGGCTACACTCGTCACAAATGCCATGAAAATAGGTGCAGCATATTGTTTGGACTAGTGATGTCTGTTTCAGGGGGCGGGCGATCTGTATTCTTGCCGCGAGGGCACTTGAACTTAGGGTGATGCATCAACGGATACATTTGCACAAGATGGCTGCACCCAACCCGTTGTTTAAACATTTGTAAACGTGAGGAAAACTAAGGTAAAATGCATAGGAAAACATTTTAAGATCAATTACAGTATGCTTGAAAATACATACCCGAACGATCGGGGCAATAACATTTTTGAGCAAATGGCCCCCTTTAAGGATTTGAGGATACTGGCGATTTCTGTTTCGGTGACTGAGTGGAAAAGTGGCATGGTATTTGCAGGAGTGCGGGGAGGGGTGCGGGGGTAGGTGCCATCTGTGGAGGAGAGTTTCCGCTGAATATTATGTTGTGTTAGAGTGATATTCCCAGTAAGTTGTTTTGAATGTTGGTACACCATGTGTCATTCCTGATGACAGTGGAGGGAGGGGGCACTGGTGACTCAGGTTCCTGGAAGATGGTGAAGAGTTCATGGGTATTGGACTCTGCATTCATGATACGGGAGTTGTATGTGGCTGCTTTGGTCGCCTGGATGTTTTTTTCGTAGGTGCTGGAGATGGCGGTACAGTGTAATTTGTTCTCAGCTGAGGGGTGTTTGTGCCAGACAGCTTCAATGGCACGTTTCTGAGCTCTGAAGGTTTGTAGTTCTCGGGTGAACCACAGGCTTGAAGTCTTGGAATGTTTAGTCTTCTGTTCTTTGAGCGGGACGAGTGTGTTTATACCCTCAGAAACACTGTGTAGTATAGGTTCACTAGGTGCTAAACCGGCGTATCTTTGGTGGGAGGGGTATATAAGCAAGTAGAGGATTAGGCGGTCACAGGTGAGATTGCGCGTGCATCTAGAAAGGATAGGAGGGGTTCGGTGAGGGTGGGATGTGTTTTATTTTAGGAGGGAGGATGAAGGAAATAATGTGGTGGTCTCACCATGCACATGGGGTATTTATGAGGAATGCAGTATTTCAGTTGTTGTCTAATACCCATTCCAAGTTGTGCCCTAGAGTGTGAGTGGGTTTGAGGATATTTTTGAAGTAGTCAAGGGTGGTGGTGGAGCTGGCGAGGGAAATTACATCCTTGTCATTGGGGTTTAGGAACTCGAGGTGGAAATCTACCATAGCGATGATTTTGGAGTTGAGTTTCAGTTTACAGAGGAGGATCTGTGTGAGCTCTTTTTTCGAAGGTGTTCCATGGTCCAGCTTGCCTGTAGACGATATGTAGTCTAATGGTGGATGTGGGTGTAAGAGAAAGTTTAGCTGTGAGGAACTGAAAATTGGTGAGGATGGCTGATGGAAGGATGTGGATGGATACTATGCCATTATAATTAATTACAATCCCTCCGCCTTTCTGATCAGGCATGCATAATCATATTTTAATGTGCTAAATTGTAAAACAACAAAAGATAAATCACAGGAGAGAGTTTTTGACATTAAAGGTTAGTTTCTGAGTGCTAGGAGCAGCTGTTCACCACGGGTGCAATGCTGCATTGTGTCTTGGACATCGGATATTGGTTTCTGTGGATCCGGACATAACACTTATTCTGTATTACAAATCTGGAGAACTATTTGCGCTATGCTTGTAAGTTTACCTAACTGAAAAATGAAAAAGTAAAACTGGAATTAAATAGATTAAATAAATAACGCTAACTGAAAAAGACTAAGAAAACATTGCAGAAATAAAACCTAATCCTTATTTAATATTTCATTAAAAAATTAGATAAAAACGAAAAGAAAAACATGTCATGCCAGGAGCATTATGTTTCGGTGCTTTGCGGTATTGTGGGAATTCCACATTTGGAAAGTATAATATTTAATGGGTAGATATAGGTAAATACAAAAAACGGTGTGCTGAATCGTGTGGTGAGTGCTTGAAGAATACCCCAGTATTACATTAATAAAAAATAATTTTTTTTCAAGCACAATGGGCCTCATCACACTTGGAATTTGGCACTGTGATAGAAACTGCAGTCATTATAATAGGTGCCCAAAAAAGTGCCAGTAACGCCACTTTATTACTGCACCACCAAACTTAATGAGGCCCATTTGGACAGAATTGGAGGGATCATAATGAATTTGGCAGTAAGTATGGCGGTAATTCCTCCATACCGAATTACCATTACCGCCGGTGTGTCCAGTGGATTAACTGCATATTATTATATTATTCAAGAAAAGGAAAAAAGACTGAGAATGAGACTGCGCCCAGTTTTAAGAAAATAATATTTAATGCGTTGAGGTGCCCTTTGTGATGACACGTGTTTCGGTCCCTTAATAGACCTTTCTCAAATCAGGGCTCTTATTCTTTGAACTGCCCCTATTATTTTATCTTTTGCAGAGATATCCGCTTCCATTAACGGGTTAAATCCCTGAAACTGCATGAATTGTGTATAATCGCGTGCTGAGTGTCCGAAGGGGGCTCCTAACCCGTCACAGTCCTCTCGCAGCCTAAACATACATTGACATTCCAGCACCATTATCAGCATATGCTGCAGCTACAAGCATTGGCGGCTGGTGAATTTTTTAATTGGGGCGTACATTTTTTTTCACAAAATGCACAAGTGACCAAAAGTAGCGAGGGAGCCCTAGCCAAGCAAGGAGGCATGGGGGTTCCCCCAGACCATTTTCTAAATAGTGGGTTAATGGTTGATTTGAAAGCATACTTTCTGTGAAAAATGGGGTCAAAATCTACACAGTTTGAAACTGGCTGGTAGGGTAACACATAAAAAGATCCAATAAATGTAAGTGACCACAGGGCAAGGAGCATTTAACTAATTTTCATGATGACTTTGCCCACAATGTATGCCAGTATAAAAAACAAATATTTAAATGCTGGCTGTACCCATACATTTTCATGCAAGCTGAACAAATGTATACCAGTATTACCATAAAAGAATACTCTTGTTGGCTTTTCTAGTAAAAAAAGGTCATGCTGCAGTCAGAAAATATATCCAGACTAGCTGCACCAATTCAGGCCAGTCAAGTCATGTAATAACACTCATGTTTCTGTATGCTTGATGGCCAGGAAAAAGTGCTCTGCCACAAGAAGAAAATGCAACCAGACTGGCTGAAGCAATGTAGGCCAGCATCATCACACTTCTGGGATTCTTCATTGATTCAGCAATCCTGCAGATTTTACCTAGCCTGGCTTCCCTACCCCATAACACTCAAGCATGCCACCACTCTTGCGACAGAAGGCTGCATTTCTCTGGCTCTGTGAAACCGATACACTCTCTTCCCGTTTCCTCCTTACCCTTTCCATCTTCACCCCTTCCAGACTAACCACTATCATCTGAGTGAGACAGTTGTAATGAGGTGCAAAACGCTTTTTAAAACTCTGCAATGTGTATTTACATATGTCGTTTTCCAGAGAAGGGAATCTGATAAGTCACAGTATGTTAAGGTCGTTGCAATTAAACAATGGTCAACTCTGAGCTTAAAGGAGGGCTGAGGTTACAGTGATAGTAGTTACTCTTGCCTACCAATCACAATGCTCTATATTGATGCCCGAGTAGACTCCAAAAGGTCTGACCACTAATGCTAAATACATCCTCCCCAATGCTGCATCTATGCAGTTAAAATGACAACATTGACTCATAATAGAGTATCGCCAAATGGTTTAATAATAATATGTATTATAGCACCAGCAAGCAGGAGGAATCTACCATGAACTGCTATATAAGAAGATGCATTATCATTATATGAATACCGGAAAATGACCTGCGCTATGAATGCTCCTTGCAAAATGACCCGAGTTGGTAAGAAGCAAAGCCTCCATTACCGAAGGTGTAAGAGCTATGGTTTCTGGCTCCATACACACCTGTCTGGTCGTGTAGATAAGAGTCAGTAAAGAAGCATGGTCTGAGTACCAGAGTTAAACGTTGAGTAATATTAACAGTGAAATCCAAGGGCACAGCTATCCATCCTAATCTACACCGGATGATATTTCTTTAACATCCTCAAACGAATATCAAAAGGCTACAATGACATTGGGACACGCTGGTCAAACAGGAACTGAATAGCCCTTGGCTCTACGTCTGTCAATGGCACTTCTGTTCGGGGGGGGGGAGGGGGTGGGGATTACGTATAGGGTTTTTATTCTTTCTTTCGTTTATCGCCATGTTGTGTTTGTATTTCTCTTTCTGTTGATACCAAGCAAAATCCAATAAAGAAAGTTTAAAAAAAAATGTTTTTAAAAGTGCATGGCCTGAAAAGTGAACTTCTGTGCGAGCATAGCTCAACTTTTCACAAAAGTCGGTTCATTCCGAGCTTTGCAGCGGTGGGAACGTGTACATTCTACGAGCAGGCACTTTCCTGATTAATGCAGCCATTTCTATGTAAACGGAAGCATGTGTGAAAGACAGAGTGCACAGTTCTCGAAACACCGGAGACTTGCTTTTAATAAATAGATCACTATGACACCCTTGCGTGCACACGTCAACTCACAAGGTCTACTCTTCCTTGACACAAATTATAAAGGTTTTTCACAATACTACATAAATACATTTAGACTTGTTTCAGATTGTGCTTCCATTACTTCTTTCAAACCTGCATATCAAATGAATCCATTTACAATTAAAATGTTATAGGAAAAAGCTAATATTTTCCAAAACCCTTGAACCCTCAAGAATTTAAACCCAATTCACATCTAATCATCACTGAAGCAACAGCTTTAGGAATACATATTACTCTTCTCCATATTAAACTCTCCAGGGAATCAAACAAATATAACAGATGTTCCAGCAAAATCTCTACCCATTAAAAAGTTTTGGAATCACCTTTTCTACAAAATAATAAACCAAAGGTTTAATATAGTATTTACAATAAGAACTTTTAAGATACTTTATTTGAAAAATGAAGTTATCTATCAACTTCCTATAATAGGCCTTAATATAAGCTTTACCAGAAGTGCTCGTAAGTGGAAATCCCAAGTATATAAGATGTTCAACCGAATCCAACCATGATCCATTAATGAACCTTTGTTATCAGAATATTTTTATGATTTACTTTAAAAGTTTATTTTTTATTTTATTTATTCTTGTGTTTAATCCTTTAAGATTTTTACAAGTGTTGTGAGCTCAATAAAAAGAAGAAAAAGAAACCAATCTCTTTTGTACTTAGACAACCACTTTCTTAGTAAAACCATAGTCCGGCATTGCAGGTAAGTGGAGTGTATAAACAATCAAATGTTCCATTAAATAGAAGAAAAACTAGAAGAGTAGTGTACACATGTTTACAGTCCACAAGTTTCTGGCACTGGAATTTTCTGATTGATCTTTTTTAGGGTGAAGTCTAGGAGTTTTCGGTCGACATGGTCCATCTGGTATTTTCACCAGCCATCAAACGACTCCAGCAGGCTTCTTCGTCTATGGTGGTTTGATTTACAAAAAGTGGTGCTAAGTACACCTCTCTCTCCTTTCTCATTTGGGGGCACGCCATCAGTAAATGTCTTATGGTTTCTGGTCGTTCAGAATTTCCACAAAGTCGACATCCATTTAAGGCAGTTGCTAACCTAATAGCCATAACTTCCTGAGTATGCAGTAAATTTAGGCGTGCTCTCATGAAGAGTTTTCTCAAAGGTTTTTTTGGAAATTTTTCTCAGTACTTCTTTGGGGATTTTAGTTTGTTAAACACTGGCGGAAGATGCTTTAACAGTTTATTTGCTGACGCTTTATTGTTCGTAATGATCCAGTCTTGATGTTCTATTTTGGTTTTTACTCTTTGAGGATTGCAGATGAGTGTGTCTTCCGTACACGCTAGTTCGAGTAATTTGTGTTGCAGATTTTTTGCCCATGTGTTAAGAGGCTTGCAACAACCACTCTTAAGTTCTGCCGCCATCAGCTGGTAAACTGGAAGACTGTCAGTTAGTAACATTTTTCTATATAGTTGCATTGAGCTCTGCTCCACCACTGCTGCTAAAGACAGCAGACCCAACTCCCTCCTGATTGCTGCCATCGAGGTGGACTTTGGGAGCCCTAAAACTGATTTCCACAAGAGGCCTTCAAGTTGAAGCCATATCGCTGCAGGCATTTTCAGACTCGCATTCATACCATAAGTCAGAGTCGGAACTACTTTAGACCTGTAGAAATGAATAGCCGGAGTTAGTGGAAATTTACCAAATTTCTTGTCCACTTCCTGTCATGATCACTGCTTCCAAGGAGTCAGGATCAGTCCAACGTCCTTGGAAGCAGGCCCCTAACCCTGATCCTAGGCACCAGCCGGTCCCCACAGGGACCTTTTGGACCTTGTCCTGGCGCCGGTGGCACCAGGCTCATCAGAAGCCTTGGTCCCGGCACTGGAAGCGCCGGGCTCATCTTAGGTGTGAAGATGCTTGGGTGGACTTACCTGCGGTAGACCATGCTGCTGACTTGCCAGACTCTTAAAAGTCCTCGGTGAACTGGGACTACTTTTCTTACCTGGGTGGGGCAGCTCCACTCCACTGGAACTCTTCTGGAAGCAGGAACTCTTTTCTTGCCTAGGCGGGGCCGTGGAAGGAGACGCCTCATCACTCCGAGGCTATTTAAACCACACCCGATTGATGAAACGTGCTTCGCGTTATTCTGCATCTGCAGCAGAACGCTCACCGAGTCTGCTCCAGCTTTTCTTCTTTGGATCCTGAACCTGCAAGAATTATACTCACCATTCTGGTACCCGAGCAACATCAGCACCTGCAAAAGATCAGAAACAACAGGTTAGCAGAACGAACTTTCACACGCAGTGTTTGCTTACCTGATCCCTCGGCAGCGGCCGTGTCTCACGCTGCACCTTCGCCTGCAAAGACAAACAGCATTATTTTACTTACCGGCACGCCGTGCATTCCGGATTCTTCACGCTGCATCTGCACAAAGATAAACAGCATTATTCTACTTACCGGCACGCTGTGCATTTCGGATTCTTCACGCTGCATCTTCACCTGCATAGACAGCAGCAGTGATACACTCACCGGCACGTGGCGATTTCCGGATTTCTTCTTTCTGCATCGTCGCCTGCAAAGACAAAGAAGGAGACAGTAAGAGCGCTTGCCATACTTACAGACTAAAGGTGTCCAGAAACTTACCGGTCGTGCAGACAACGACGGTACTCATCCTCTGAAGTCAAGAGGCTAACGTTTCACCAGTGAAGGAACTGGCAACGGCACCCTGCACTAGACGCAGATGGAGAGCCCAGCATTCACCTATCTAAGGTGAGCAAGTTGACCTGGGAGGGGGGTTCAACAGACAAGCTGGGAGGAGAGAGATAGGGACATTCGACCACCCAGACCTTTAATCCCCATATTATTTCACCTGCAGAAACCTCACCCTTCGAGTTCGGCACACAGTGCGGAGAGGTTCGACCCCAGAAGCCAACCGAATCCTGCACATCACGTTTCGTGTTACGGACACCTTCCTGCCAAGACACGCGCCTCCGTGGGAATCAGGTGAGCGTTACAGAACGCGAAGCCCACCACTAAACTCCTACCCAGGCGCAATGGAAACTTCAGATACCGATCAACTAGCCCAGTTGCTTGGGGAATTAAGAGCAGAAGTACATGCAGCTCGCCAGGAAACAAGCTCCCTAAGAAGAGAACTGATAATTTCTAAGGAGCGAACCGAGGACCTTGCTAGGCAGTTGTTACAAACTCAGGCAGGACAGACACCTTTGCCCGTTCCAGGAGGGAGTTATCCTTCTGCATCAGCTTCAAACCCAGTGCAAATCAATCTGCCCGGTAATGTGCCCTTGGCTCCGCCCGAACGCTTTGCTGGTGATCCAAAGAAATTCGCAGTGTTCATCAACCAGTGCCGCCTGCATTTCTTGTGTCGACCAGCTGCATTCCCAACGGACCAGGCCAAGGTAGCTTTCGTGCTTTCCTATCTCAGTGGCAGTGCTGCAGATTGGTCGATCCCTTTAGTCACCCAGGATGATCCGGTTTTACACGATTTTCAAGCCTTCCAGTCCAGCATGGAGAAACTGTTCGCAAGACATGCACAAGGGCAGGCCTTGGACAATGAACTTCTCTCATTACGACAGGGTAACCAAGACCTCTTGGCTTATATAGCCTCTTTCAACAGACTCATAATGGAAACACAATGGCCCGAGGACAAGAGAATAACGCTTTTTTACAGAGGCCTGCGTGGAGAGCTCAAGGATGTGCTAGCGCAGGTTGTGAATCCTCCACAAGAATGTTCACACTATATTGACTTGGTTGTCCAACTAGACCATAGACTACAGAACAGGAAGGCAGATCGTTCCAGATTTGATACCCGAGTGTTTACCAAACCACAGACCTCGAATAAGGGAGCTGATACTGTGGAACCCATGCAAATAGGGGGCATGAGAGGACCTTTAACCCAGAAAGAGCGGGAAAGAAGAAGGCAGCTGCAATTATGCCTCTATTGCGGTAATTCAGGACACTTTCTTCGGGACTGTCCCGTGAAACCAGCTAAGAAGACTGTAGGAGCCGCTGATACCTGTACCACAAGTCCTGAGCAGGGAAACGACCTCGCCCGACAAGAGTAGAGGTCCTCTTGCCGAGCGTTAAGATCTGTCCCGTGACCTCGCATTTCGTGATACCCATGGTCCTCATTAGTCCTGAACGTCCGGATCGTTTGCATGCAATTGAAGCTTACATTGACAGCGGAGCAATCGGTAACTATGTGGACCGTGAAATGGTATCAAGGATGAATCTACCCCTTGTCCCTAAAGCAGTAAAAGACGTCATCACTACTGTGGATGGCACGGAGATAGCCTCCGGACCAGTAACGCATGCCACCCAAGAAGTGACGCTGTTGAGTCATAACGGACATCGGGAGAGAATAGTGTTCGATGTAATCAAGGCCCCTCAGTTCCAGATCATTCTGGGAATCCCTTGGTTAGAGAAGCACAACCCTCAGATTGATTGGCGAGCAAAAACGGTTCAGTTTCCAGAGTGTTCTACCACTTGTTATCCTCGACCTGATGTTTCACTGGCGACAATCTCTTCTGAGGTTCTCAAATTGCCTCCTGAATACCAGGAGTTCCAAGACGTCTTCCAGAAGGATCAAGCTAACACCCTACCTCCTCATAGGTCTTACGACTGTCAAATAGATCTGATACCTGGAACAACCCCTCCTTGCAGCAGGATCTATGCCCTCACCGAGCCAGAGAACGTTCACCTCAGACAGTACCTGGACCAATACCTAGCTAACGGGTTCATCCGTCCTTCAAAATCTCCAGCTTCATCGGCTTTGTTCTTCGTTTCGAAAAAGGAAGGAGACCTTAGGACTTGCATAGATTACCGCTCCCTGAATCAGATCACTATTAAAAACAGATACCCGTTACCTTTGATCCCTGAACTCCTGGACCAAGTCAAAGATGCCTGTATATACACAAAGCTGGATCTCAGAGGAGCCTACCACTTGGTACGGATCAAAGAGGGCGATGAATGGAAAACGGCCTTCCGCACCAAGTACGGGCTATTCGAATATCAAGTGATGCCCTTTGGACTGTGTAATGCTCCTGCTGCTTTCCAATATTTTATGAACGATGTCCTCAGAGAACTCATTGACGTATGTGTAGTTGTCTACATTGACGACATCCTCGTCTATTCATCATCTGAAGAAGAACATCAGAGACATGTTAAAAAGGTTCTCGAGAGATTGTGTCAACATAGTCTTTTTGCTAAACTTGAGAAATGCGTCTTCAACGCAACGGAAGTCGAGTTCCTGGGATTCATACTGTCACCTAACGGAGTCCATATGGATTCAAAGAAAGTTGATGCAATTATCAAGTGGCCATCACCAACCTCTGTAAAAGGAGTTCAAAGCATGTTAGGATTCGCTAACTTTTACCGCAGATTCATTCCTGAATTTTCCCGGATAGTCCAGCCCATCACCGCTCTGTTGAAAAAGAACAAGCGTTTTGAGTGGTCTTCTGAAGCGGAACAAGCTTTTCAAGACTTAAAAGCTAAATTCATCTCTGCACCTGTTTTAAAACACCCTCGCCCAGAACTACCTTACATCATGGAAACGGATGCTTCTAGTCTTGCTATGGGTGCAGTGTTATCACAAAGAGATTCGGTCACAAACCAACTACATCCGGTTGCCTTTTGGTCCCGCAAGTTTTCGCCTCCTGAGATCAACTATTCAATTACAGACAAGGAACTTTTGGCCATCAGATCGGCCTTTAAAGCTTGGCGGCATTATCTTCTAGGAGCCAGACACACAGTCACCGTAATGACTGATCACCGCAATTTACAATACCTAAAGACAGCCAAAGCTCAGTCTTCCAGACAACTTCGTTGGGCTCTGTTTCTAGCAGAATTTGACTTTATAATTACTTATCAACCAGGCAGTAAGAACGGAAAAGCGGATGCCCTCTCCCGGATGGGAGTAGATGAACATTTGATCAATCCAGATCCAATACCCATAATCCCAGAACAAAGGATTTTGGGTTTGGTCAGCACTCAATCTTTTGAAGACATCAAGACCACGGTGAAAATCCCTCCTAACCCCGACCGATTTGCAGGACTGGCAATTAAAGGGAAAAGATTTCTCAGTAGATCAAGATCTACCATATTTCCGAGGACGATTGCACTTGCCCTGTGAGAAACTACAAAAACAAGTAATCTCCGGTTATCATGACTCTCTAATGGAGGGGCACCCTGGTATTACCAAAACCATGGAAAAGATTAAAAGACATTTCTGGTGGCCATCATGGAAAAGGGATATTAGAGACTTTGTAATCTCCTGCGGTGTGTGTGCCCAGAATAAAAGTCAAAAGAAAGACCAGCCGGCCTATTACAGCCACTTGACATCCCTCCATGTCCATGGCATACCCTGTCCATGGATTTTATCACGGACCTACCTCCATGCTTGGGATATACTACCATCTTAGTAGTCGTGGATCTATTCTCGAAAATGGCTCACTTCATACCCTTGAAGGGTCTGCCTTCAGCCTCAGTATTGGCCCGGGAATTCTTGGCAAACATTGTTCGCTTACACGGTTTTCCTTCGGTTTTAGGCTCCGATAGGGGAAGTCAATTCATCTCCCACTTCTGGCGCAGTTGCTGTCGTCTAGCCCAAGTTGATGTAAGACTTTCGACCAGTCACCATCCCCAAAATGACGGACAAACCGAAAGGACAAACCAGACACTAGAACAATATCTACGCTGCATGCTCCAACAAACAGAAAACCCCTGGAAGGACATTCTTTGGATCGCTGAATACGCATATAACAATTCGACTCATTCTGGAACCGGGAAGACGCCTTTTTTCTTGTTATATGGACACCATCCTAGAACCTCCAACCTGGACCCTCCCCAAGAAATTGAAGCACCTGCTGTGGATCACTTGCATTCGGAGATCACCTGTGCTTTTAAGGAAGCCACTGCCCATCTGCAAAGAGCTAAAGCTCAATTCAAAAAGGCAGCCGATCGGCAACGTAAAGAGGCTCCTCACTACGCTGTTGGAGATCAAGTCTGGTTATCCACTAAGCACCTGCCTTTAAAAGGACCCCGCACTTTCATCCCGAGATACCTGGGGCCCTACCTCATATCTGCCATAATTAATCCGGTGGCTGCCAAATTGGAATTGCCTACGCATATGAAAATACATCCAGTATTCCATGTCTCCTTATTAAAACCAGTACAACCAGAAACCCGATTGACTGAACTCCCGGAACCCGTTTTGGTAGACGGAGAACTCGAATTTGAAGTGAAGAACATCCTAGACTCCAAAATTTCCAGGTCTAAATTATACTATCTGGTTGATTGGAAAGGATACGGTCCCCAGGAAAGGTCTTGGGAACCCTCAGAACACGTCCACGCACCTCGTCTGGTCAAGAGATTCCATCTGAATCACCCCGACAAGCCAAAGCCCCCGGAGAAGGCACACTTAGGAGGGGCCTTGAGGGGGGATACTGTCATGATCACTGCTTCCAAGGAGTCAGGATCAGTCCAACGTCCTTGGAAGCAGGCCCCTAACCCTGATCCTAGGCACCAGCCGGTCCCCACAGGGACCTTTTGGACCTTGTCCTGGCGCCGGTGGCACCAGGCTCATCAGAAGCCTTGGTCCCGGCACTGTAAGCGCCGGGCTCATCTTAGGTGTGAAGATGCTTGGGTGGACTTACCTGCAGCAGACCATGCTGCTGACTTGCCAGACTCTTAAAAGTCCTCGGTGAACTGGGACTACTTTTCTTACCTGGGTGGGGCAGCTCCACTCCACTGGAACTCTTCTGGAAGCAGGAACTCTTTTCTTGCCTAGGCGGGGCCGTGGAAGGAGACGCCTCATCACTCCGAGGCTATTTAAACCACACCCGATTGATGAAACGTGCTTCGCGTTATTCTGCATCTGCAGCAGAACGCTCACCGAGTCTGCTCCAGCTTTTCTTCTTTGGATCCTGAACCTGCAAGAATTATACTCACCATTCCGGTACCCGAGCAACATCAGCACCTGCAAAAGATCAGAAACAACAGGTTAGCAGAACGAACTTTCACACGCAGTGTTTGCTTACCTGATCCCTCGGCAGCGGCCGTGTCTCACGCTGCACCTTCGCCTGCAAAGACAAACAGCATTATTTTACTTACCGGCACGCCGTGCATTCCGGATTCTTCACGCTGCATCTGCACAAAGATAAACAGCATTATTCTACTTACCGGCACGCTGTGCATTTCGGATTCTTCACGCTGCATCTTCACCTGCATAGACAGCAGCAGTGATACACTCACCGGCACGTGGCGATTTCCGGATTTCTTCTTTCTGCATCGTCGCCTGCAAAGACAAAGAAAGAGACAGTAAGAGCGCTTGCCATACTTACAGACTAAAGGTGTCCAGAAACTTACCGGTCGTGCAGACAACGACGGTACTCATCCTCTGAAGTCAAGAGGCTAACGTTTCACCAGTGAAGGAACTGGCAACGGCACCCTGCACTAGACGCAGATGGAGAGCCCAGCATTCACCTATCTAAGGTGAGCAAGTTGACCTGGGAGGGGGGTTCAACAGACAAGCTGGGAGGAGAGAGATAGGGACATTCGACCACCCAGACCTTTAATCCCCATATTATTTCACCTGCAGAAACCTCACCCTTCGAGTTCGGCACACAGTGCGGAGAGGTTCGACCCCAGAAGCCAACCGAATCCTGCACATCACGTTTCGTGTTACGGACACCTTCCTGCCAAGACCCGCGCCTCCGTGGGAATCAGGTGAGCGTTACACTTCCCTAGTTTGGACCGCAAGCATTTTTACTTTGTCCCACAAAGATTTCTGTTTGGCATTTTCTCTTAGCGAGCTATCGATTCATATATTTGTATCCAGAACAACTTCTATTTTGGTGTTATCCAGATACCAATTCGGGTAATCTTTTTTGCCCTTTTTTTGTTGCGTTTTTGAGAGCACCATCACCTTAGTCTTGGCCTTGTTAATTTCCAGATTGTTACTTTTCACATAGTTGGCCAAGTTGGTCAATTGGCGTTGTAGCCCAATTTGGGTCTGATCTAGTAAAATCAGTTTGTCTGCGTACATCAATCTTGACACACTGATATTTCCAACTTTGGGGGGGAATGATCTAATTAATTTCTCTGAATCTTGAAAATCTCCCAGGAAGGAAATGAAAAGTGCCGGTGCAAGTGGACAACCTTGCTTCACCCCACGCTCCGAATGGATTTTATCTGAGAGCAGACCCTGCTCATTCAGGCGAACTCGCAATGTTGTTTTTGTGTGGAGTGCTGTTGTTGGTTCTAATATAGCCGGCAGACAATCCCAAGTTCTTAATTTGGACCACAATTTGGAGCAATCGACTTTGTTGAAGGCTTGCGAGAGGTCAGCCAGTGCCAGATATACTTTTGGCGCTCCAAGCTTCACTTTGGATTTTATTGTGTTCAGAAGGAGCAAATTTATTGCAGTGCTGGCATCCTTTAAGAATCCTGTCTGAAAAACATCTGCAATCGGAGAGTGTCTTGCCCATTTCCGAAAGTGGGAAAGCAGAAGAGCAGCAAAAATATTGCTGATGATGTCAAGAAGTGCTATCGGCCTATAGTTGGCCGGATTTCCTCTGCATCCTTTCTTAAATATGGGAAAGATTATGGCTTCTGTCTATGATGAAGGTATTAACTTTGTTTTTTCGCAGTGTGCGAAGATTATACTGATCACTGACGCCCATTCTTCTGGATGCTTTTTTCAAATCAGTGTTTGTAAGGCCATCCGGGCCTGGCGCTATTGAGGTCTTAAGTTTCACTACAACGTCTTTGATGTCTTCTACCTCCGTCAAATTTACCCATGCTGTTTGTTCAGGCTGTATCAGAATGTGTTTCAGGGATGATGGCCATTGGAACAGTTCCGTGAAAGAGCTGATCCAATTGTGTTCGGAGACTGAGTTGGAAAATGTCTCTACTTTCTGACCATTGACGTTTTTAATCAGAGTCCAAAAATCTCTTCATTTTTTGGTGGCTATAGTTTTGAGCATTTCTTCTCCATCATTTTGGTACAGATTAAGTACCTGATTCATGGAATTATTTGCGTGAAAAACTCAGATTTACGCGCCTTTCTGCCTGAAAATCCCCATACTTCAAACAGGGATTTTCAGGCAGAAAGGCGTGCCAATCTGCATTTTTCACGCAAATAATTCCATGAATCAGGCTGTAAATCTGTAGTGTCTGATCCAGCTTTTATATTTTGATGCTTCTTTTCGATATCTGGCCCATGCTTCCTCTGCCTCCCAGCCAGAGCCTTTCTTTTTAGTTTTCTCAAATTTCGGCAGAGCAGAACAACACTTTTATCAAAGGCATGCTTGTTTGACATTGGTTTCTTTGTGGTTCTGGAAAAGGGGACCCTGTAAGCCAACAGTAAGGGTAGATAATCTGGTCTCTGATTTTCTGCCTTATGTATCTGGACCAGAGATGTACCTGGGAGTTTTTCATTTAAGAGTCGAACATTTTCTGATGTTAACCTCAATCGGATTTGCTGTTTATTTGGTGCAACTGTTGGCGTGTAGACTTCCTTCTCCGGCAGAACCCCACCCACGACATCATTAACAAATTGTGGTCACTTTCCCTAGTTCTCTGTACCTCATAAGATGCTATGTAGGGTATCAGAGTTTGGGTTATAAATATATACTCCAAGGTGGCTTTTGACTCTTGCGTTCCCATGTTGGAATCACTGATTCAGTTGTTTGTAAAGAGGCCGCATTGATGAAATTTCTCGATTGCATTAATTTCAACCAAGCCTGGCCTCTTTCGTCGGCTGACGAGTGAAGTAAGTTGGTATTTGAAGATATATCAGAATCCGTACATTTTGCGTGCAAATCGCCACAGATGATTATATTAGCGATGTCATGATCCACGTAAATAGTGTCAATGATGTTAGCAACAGACGTGCAAAATGTTTTGGTTGTGATTCTTTGCGGATCCCAATATAGGCTGATGATGATCAAATCCGAAATGGACCAAGCATTGGTCCCTGGAACTTGGTGGTGCCATGAGGTTAAGATCACCAGCATTTCATAGGTTTCCAATAATTTTCTTCTTAGAACGAGCCCTGAGCCCATTCAAATTGCGGTCAACAGGACCGAAGAGGGCCGGCCCATCAGACCCTTTGAAGCCGGTGAAAGTTCCACACAGAATCCATCAAAGTAGGGTTTCTCTATTAACTAGGTTTCCTGGAGGCATAGGATGTCAAATGCCCCCAAGTTTACATCGCTGGGCCGGGTCAGATGGGTGTACCCTCTGGTATTCCAGGACCCCATCCTCATTGGTTTCTTAATTACTTTTGATACTGATGATTGAGATTGCTCCGAGGGGTTTGGAAGTCTTGACGTTTGCTGCTATCTCCCCGGTGTCGTGGTTAAAGCATCTTGAAACCACTTCCAGGGCCCTTTTGTGGACTTTTCCACAGTTTGTATTCCTCCCTTTGTATTTGGTGAAGTATTTTGTGATCTAGATGTTGTTGATACTTTTTGAGTATAAGTCCAAGAAGGATCCTACAGGTGAGGTTTGGTCCTTTGAGATCTTGTGCATAGAGGACACCGATGGAGATAGTGGCGCTCACCTCTTCTATAGTCAATGTTCTCGCCTTTGCGAAAGGTGTCATGGCTTACGCGTTCTTCTTGGAAGTTGTTGGTCTTGTGATGACGATTTCCTAGATGTTTCTGGCTATAGTTTCATCAATTCTGTTTGTACAGATCTTCAGTTCATGATATGTAGTGGATCTTTTTTGCTGATTTCGCATTCATCATTTTGCTCTTTGCCTGGCTAGTTTGAAGGTTACGTATTTCCAACAAATCAAAGCGCAGATGCTGTAGATCTTTATAGACTTCCTTCGGGACTTCCTGTATTGCTTTATCTCTGATGAAATATGAACCTTCTGTCTCATCTCTGGAGATCACACTCTTATGTTAGTAAGGTCAATTACCCCAGTATTTTTGCCTGATCAGCATACATATGATTTGTTCACCAAAAATAGAGGGGGCGCTTGAAGTCATGTAGTTCTAGAAAATCACTTTAAATACTGTTCATCTAAATGAATGGGCCAAGGTAGTATTCCTCGTTATGTATATATTCCACTTGCCTGATTCTGTCCTTCAGGCACAAATTAAGGAGCATCAATTTTCAATATTATAACTCTGATGATGAGACTAAGACATTAAACATGTGGCTAAATACCAATGATAGACATAAGTGAAGTAAATGAATCATTGAGATAGTATCAATGATGAGGTTTATTAATTGAAGGTCACTGAATCAAAATCTTATTATTTGATTATGATTTAGGAGATAAATGAAGTATGAATGATTTAAGAATTAAGATTGTTTTCAGTAATTGTATATTCTTTGAATTTTTTGTAGATGTATTTTGAATATATAACTTGCCCCTGAAGAAGAGAAGACTCTCGAAACGCATTGGTCGATATGAATATAACATTTTTACGTAAAAAATAGAAAAATGTTGGCCATTGTTTATTTTACAATAACAGATCAGATTATGAATATGTGTTTACAAAAGGAGGATGTGAAATAAGGTACTACGCATTCACAAAAGTTATGACACAATATTTGACTCAAATTTTGGGCTATTGAAAGTGTGCAGGGGACGGGAGTTCCTTAATTGGGAACTTATTTTTGTTGCATGTATTTTACAACTCATATGCCAGGGTTGATTGTTCTCTCCCTTGCACCTGAAGTTCAGTTAATTTGATTAGAAGAACATTTAACACTTTCCTTTGAACCATTGGGTATTGACAAGATGACAACAGTGGTTGGACTAATCCAATTTGACTTCTAATTTTTTCTTCTCCACCACGACTGGATGAAATACATGAGATTTACGCTTGTCAACATTAGAGTTTGCCAACTTGCCCCACATGTCCTCCATGGTGGCAGATAAGAAGAGCCCAAAATGATTCTGAGTGAGTGTTTTTAATTTCCACTCATAAGTGGTTGATCGCATATATTTAACCAATTTATGATTACATTTCTTCACAGCGGTTTTATCCCAACTTACTTTCTTGTAGGATTAACAGCGAGGTTCATTGGATAAATATCATGTTTAAGTCGCTGGGGGAATTGAAGGCAACATTTGATCATACTATAGTCACTCCACTTAGTACCAACACTATATAGTTGGTTACAGTACTAAACAAATATTCATCTGTGAATATGTAATCCAAAACTGATTGTGATGAGCCACTTTGCCATGTTAGTGCACCTAATACGTCACCATTAATTGCACCATTCAGTTTCAATAAATGTATAAAAATAGTTAAACCATTTTCCCACATTCAATTATTATGTACTGCCTTTCACCCATACAGGAGAGGTCTACATCTTCCCAAGGATTTTCTTCTACAGAACAAACTGAATTAAAAAAAAACAATACAATTACACGTCCTTTTGGATGGTTACCCATCCAAGTCACAATAACGGAAGAGACATTCCAAAAAACCCGCAAGAGGGCACACATCCATGTGCCAATATATATATTGATCAGTAAAAATTGAATGTGCATGGGGGATAGCACAGGGGCAACACGCTGGTCTTGGAATCAAGACCACGCAGAGCAACAGAGGTTTGAGTCCTGGATCCACGCTTAGAAACTCAGATGTGGGATTAGGCATGTTATAAAGAAAAAATGAAATAAATAAAATATGTTACCCATCAGAGGTGAGGTCAAATTCGACGGTTAATGCACCTTGCCGAAGATTATTCTAACATCCCGGGTACAGCGGCATTCTGTATGGCATAGGTGTAGAGGAATCCGGGCCATTTGCCTGCCTTCTTCCAAGATGCCGCCAGCTGTGCCGTGTGCAGGTCTAGTTTCCTCTGCAGCTGACTTCCTGGTTTCTCCTCGTTCCAGTGTCAGAACAAGTCATATGCAGCCTGCTCCAGCTAAACGCTGCGTTGCTACTCTTTTCTCTGGACGCTCCATATGTTCGCCCTTCTTGTATCCTTGATTCTATACTTCTCTGTTCTCTGCTGATCCTTACGTCTACTGCTCTCTTCTTTTCCTTCACTCCAGAACGCGATCAGAGTCTTAGAGACTGCCTTTCTTATTGTGCATGATGCTGTACAGACAAACCATTTGGTATGCTTCTATCTGCAGAAAGCCGACTGTAGCTCTTCAGCCCGCGTCCTGTGTCCCTCACTTTAA